>NC_052347.1:13484583-14223953 GCF_016432855.1 Salvelinus namaycush | reverse complement strand
CCCATAAGTTCTCTCCACTACACCCTTTTGTGAACTGACTTTTGTCCCGCATTAACTCTGAGCTGCTGTTTGACGTCTTGCAGGATGTCTGCTCTGGAATGGATTATAGGAAATTGGATTCCTTAGACCTTGTGACGTGCACATGGAACCGGTGAAGGAATCAATTTGTTCCTTCTTAAGATGTTGGTTTATGTGGTTGATGGAGAGTATAAAATAATATTTTAAATTGCTATCAGTCAATTAAGAGGCACATTTCCTGAGGCAATATGGGTTGCATTTTGCCCTGTTTTTTTTTTTTTATTAATATATTGTTTGTACATGGAAAAAGAGTAGACAAGCATTCAATAAAAGCTCAGTAAAAAATAATAAATCCCTCACCTTCATCATACTGATTTCGTTTAGGCCATAGTAATTTGGGTGGTGGTACATGTTTAACTGATACCCTGCAGTGTGCGGGGTGTCTACTTGCTTGTGGGGTTTGGAGTTTTAGTCATGTTTCTGTATATCACGTGGTGTGACCTCTGATGTAAAAAGGGCTTTATAATAAATTTGTTGTGATAACTGAAGAGGGGTTTCTCCCACCCAAGATCCGAAATTCTACTGAAAAATGTAACGATTTATAGCTAAAATAATTCTTGACTTTCTATAAAAGACACGCCACTGGTCCTCTGGATTATGGCTGAACTATGCCTCTTTCTAGCGTCCCCAAGAGGCTAACCTCTCTAGATTAGGGTCCGCTAGGAGTTCTACATAAGGTCGTTATATATTTTAACAAAGATCCACATTTAAAAATAAAATACCTTTGGAAAGGGACCGTAAACAATGTTAGTCATTTTGTTATTGGAAAATACATCAAGCAGAAATTCTGAGTGGTGTAGTTATAAAGGGGAAGTATACCATGCACATTAGTCTGTAGGTATGGACCTCCTGTCATGGCGGGCTGGGGGGACTGCTGGAAATACAGATGAGAGTGGTACTGTAGCTCGCAGCACTGTCCCACAGAGCCCCTCGTGCCTGCAGAGTCAGGTTCCCTCGTACCTCGTTGTCCCAGGATGGTGACTGTGTCGGTCTGCCAGGGGCCTGACGCGCGTGGTGCCTCCAGCTCAGCCAGGGGGGCCTCCTTCTCTGTCTGGCCACACACTTCCTGTCTGTGGCTCCCTGTGTGTAGGCCCCTCATAGGGCCCCTCCCTTATTCATACAATCACCAGAGGCCGCGGGGGGATACTGCTCAGCTTTCTCCCAGAACACTGCAGAAATGCAGTTGTAGAGCAGCACTCCAGACTGGTCCAAAGGCCCAGAGCCTGGCCATATGGTGTCCCTCCTCCAGCTGGTTGTCCGTGGGGCGCGGACGTTCAGGTGTCACATAGGCCAGCTCTCAGCTCCAGCTGCATCAGATGCCGCCCGGAGAACCAGAGACTAATCAAAGTGCTCAGCGATCATCACCAGCTGAAGTCCCTCCTCCAGCTGATTCAGTCTCCATGGGGTGGTCGCGGAATGGTGTCGTTCCCTCTTGGCTGCTGAGGCCCAGGTCAAGCTCATAGGGGTTCTGGCTAGCCATTCCAAGGTTTCTGTAGGTTCCCAGTAGGCTCTGGGACTCCAGGTTGACCGAGAGGGCGGACTCCTGTTAGCTGTGTCAAAGCTAGACCTTTTTGGCTAGCGTGAAGGCTGTACAGTGTGAGTGTAGTAGCTGAACAGACGTAAGTATCTGTAAGATCACGCAGCTGGGGTGATTAGATGGTGTTCCTGGGGCATCACCTGTTTCAGCTGTCCCAGGTCATCCCATGTGGCTGCAGATAGCATAGTCGAACTTGAGAGGAACCCCGGGGCAGCTCATTACAAATCTGCTCGGAAACCTGAGCCATACGGAACGGTAAGGCACGTTAAAGCAGTTGTAAAGTTATCTGCAGTTTAATATCCACCTAATGGAGGAGGGGCTCCAAATGTACAGAGACCTGACACTCAATTTGATAATCTGAACATTGCAATGAACATATCTACTCATCAGATGAATTAGAGTACATATCTTACATGAGATAGTAGTCGTGCCCATTACCATCTGGGTAGCTAACTGGTATGCGTATATAGGGGAAGGCGAAGTGAGGTCTCCTTCGCCCAAGGCGGAACATCAGATTCTTAACAGTGCTGCTTCCCGTCTTTGTGTGTTTGAGGAAAGCTACAGTGGGGAGGGCTCATCCTTGGTTCGTGCATAAGGGTGTGTCCCATGGGGGTCATCTTTGATGCTGCGGATTGGTTGTCTGACCTCCTTCCTCCTGTTAGGGGCAGTGTAGGTATGGTACAGGGGATGTTTGGGGAGCATTGTCGGAAAGTGCTCCCTGCTCTCCTCCACCTTATGTCCCTTAGTGCCCAGCATAGTGCTTTCGAAAAAGGGAAGAGCAGAGAATTTCATCAGACATCTAGGTAAACAAAGTCGACACGAACTTATACATCTTAGCTGTATGCCATGCCAACGAACTCCTCATTAATCAATTTCTGTATTTAAAAGGTGTTTAAAAATCCGTATGCATTTGCCAAATTATGTAGATAATTTCTTTGGTAACATTCAAATAACCACTGAGCTAAATCTATTAGTTTTACCACCTAGCTACAGACAGTGCATGTGTGGGGAGAAAGATGAGAGACAGACTGTCCCTTACCTTGGATGCTGCAATGACTGAGTAGCCCGGAGCATGAGTAACAGGTGACACACAAAGCCACAGGTAGACACATCCACTGTTGGATCGGTCCAAAGTTGGTGGACAACCCCCGTGGAGGGTCCATCTCCTTCCTGTGTTCCACCCAAACACTTTCTCTGGGACCTTCTTCCCTCCTAGCATGGTAAATGAGCCCTCTGGGACTGAAGGTGAGACTGGGTTCCGAGCTTAATAAAAGACAGAGAGACCCTGACCTCACCCTCTGCTCGGGAAGCTGGCCTCAGCGAGACGTCCACGCAGCCGCCAGAACTCTCCAGCCAAGAAGTCTGATAGTTTTTGACTAACATAGAGATTTGAGACGGGGTCTTATTCTCAGCTTTGCTGCTGTAACAGGTCAGAAGGTGCACTGCAATATGACTGTAAGGCTAATGTCCTTATTCACCATGTTACGAGCAGGCAATCACTGGTGTTGTGTATTTAGGGATGCCAAAATACTAAAGCTCAAGGGACAAGAGACCGGGGACTTAAGGAAAATAAATCAATACAATAAATTTATGCATACATTTCTCGAATAATAAGAACAAACAAATTCCCCACACAAAGATAGTCAAAACCACCTGCGCGTGTGCGGGTGTGCAACAATGGACAGCAATGTACTTTATAAGAATGAGACCTACCCATCTACAAACAGTTTATGACACCTTGTTTTATGTATTTCACTATTGTCTGTATAATGTGTGTGATATGACTGTGGCAAACAAATTGATGCCTATTCATTGAAAGGCAACGGGTCTGTGTTTGCTTTCCTCTCAACCCTTAATGGCATTATCATTCAATGGGTTAAATGCTACATGTCAGATACTTTTACTTCATAATAAAACCGGTGGACGTGAAACCCTTACCCTCCTGTGAGCAGGCCATGTTCATAAAACTACAAAAACGTTTGTAGATAGAATACCATGACTACAGTATGCATACCTGATTTTATACCTAAACAAAGGAGATGATCTTGGACCTTCAGGAAACAAGCAGAGGGGAGCACCCCCCTATCCACATCGACGGGACAGTAGTGGAGAGGGTAGTAAGTTTTAAGTTCCTCGGCGTACACATCACGGACAAACTGAAATTGTCCACCCACACAGACAGCGTGGTGAAGAAGGCACAACAGCACCTCTTCAACCTCAGGAGGCTGAAGAAATTCGGCTTGTCACCAAAAGCCCTCACAAACTTTTACAGATGCACAATCGAGAGCATCCTGTCGGGCTGTATCACCGCCTGGTACGGCAACTGCTCCGCCCACAACCGTAAGGCTCTCCAGAGGGTAGTGAGGTCTGCACAACGCATCACCGGGGGCAAACTACCTGCCCTCCAGGACACCTACACCACCCGATGTCACAGGAAGGCCATAAAGATCATCAAGGACAACAACCACCCGAGCCACTACCTGTTCACCCCGCTATCATCCAGAAGGCGAGGTCAGTACAGGTGCATCAAAGCAGGGACCGAGAGACTGAAAAACAGCTTCTATCTCAAGGCCATCAGACTGTTAAACAGCCACCACTAACATTGAGCGGCCACCACTAACATTGAACATTATATGAAGTGGCGTTGTTTAAAGTGGCTATGACTCAACTCCAGCCACTTTAATTGTAAAAATTGATGTAAAAAATGTATCACTAGCCACTTTAAACAATGCCACTTCATATAATGTTTACATACCCTACATTACTCATCTCATATGTATATACTGTACTCTATACCACCTACTGCATCTTGCCATCTTGATGTAATACATGTATCACTGGCCACTTTAAACAATGCCACTTTTATATGTTTACATACACTACATTACTAATCTCATATGTATATACTGTACTCGATACCATCTACTGCATCTTGCCTATGCCGTTCTGTACCATCACTCATTCATATATTTTTATGTACATATTCTTTCATCCCTTTACACTGTGTGTATAAGGTAGTTGTTGTGTAATTTTTAGGTTAGATTACTCGTTGGTTATTACTGCATTGTCGGAAGTAGAAGCACAAGCATTTCGCAACACTCGCATTAACATCTGCTAACCATGTGTGTGACAAATAAAATTTGATTTGATTGTTTGTTCTACATCATACATTTCTATCTGAGCGTTGGCCAAAATTTTGACTGGAACAAGCTACAACAAACACTCAAACTGGACAGTTTTATCTCAAGCTCTTCATTCAAAGACTCAATCATGGACACTCTTACTGACAGTTGTTGCTGCTTTGTGTGATATATTGTAGTCTCTGCCCTTTGTGCTGTTGTCTGTGCCCAATAATGTTTGTACCATGTTTTGTGCTGCTACCATGCTGTGTTGTCATGTGTTGCTGCCTTGCTATGTTGTTATCTTAGGTCTCCCTTTATGTAGTGTTGTGTTGTCTCTGTTGTTGTGATGTGTGTTTTGTCCTATATTTATATTGTATTTATTTTGTATTTTTAATCCCAGGGCCTGTCCCCCGCAGGAGGCCTTTTGCCTTTTGGTAGGCCGTCATTGTAAATAAGAATTTGTTCTTAAATGACTGGCCTAGTTAAATAAAGGTTAAATAAAATAAAACAATTTAAAAAGTTTTGTCCTGATGAACGCGGTTCCAGTTGTGCGCGATTTAAGGATTTTTGGAGTCTACTCCGACTCTTGCCCAACTCCAAAAACACGCTGAAACTGATGCACACACACGTACGCGCAACCTCATTATTGCAGTCCTTACTGCGTTTCAGAGGACTGGCAAGAGCATGATGCCCCCCAGTTGCATATTAAAGGACTATTTTGTTTGACTATAGAAGGTGATGTGTAAGAAGTTACATCTATAATATTTCAGTGATATTTCTACCGTGTGCAGCCTCGACGGATCCCATGCGATGATACTGCGCACTCGATGCTGATAAGCCAATTCTTTGACATGTTATAGCCCTATTCGGACGGGTATTACTAGAGACGTTGGTTTTGTAATTATTATCCAAGTATGTGCGTTGACAAAAAATATAGGTCTCCCCATAATATTTATATTGAGGAAGTGTGATCATAACCATTATTTTTGCGATCCATTCATGGTAGACGTCCTTCCTAATACTTTAATATACCTTTGGTAATTTACGAGGCATAGCTAGATACAGATGACCAAGATACAGCCTATGCGCATGGTTCTAACAGTCTTTCTGCCTGACCCTATCTTCTCTCTCCCTCGCTTGCTCCTCTTTTCCTTCGGTCTGTTGCGTGTAGAATAGCTCAGCCTACTCATTGATAGCCCCTACTTTAGTGAATTTGCACGAGACATTACAAGGCAATAAATTGTGAAATACAGCATTGCTATAGCCTACATATTTTGATAACGGATGCACAGTTCTGCCTGGTGGCGGACATGCCTGGCTGTGCCCCTCCCATCTCTCCCTCGCTCTTTCTTTGCGGTGAAAGATGCGAGTTTGTGTTCTACGGAAAATAGTTTCCTCCATTGCAAAAATACTGAATTTATGAGTCGAAGCTTGACACCTAGAAAAGGGAGTCGACAGGCAAGGAGTCGAGGAATCGATTATTTTGGAGTCGACTATCCACCACTACCCAGTTCTCTCCGTGGTTCTATCTAGTCCCTATGCATTTAATTTCAATAACCTGTATCATCATATTTTTGTTTACTGTAAAGCGGACTGTAACATATTCCAATCAACAAAACAGCGCCTTTGGTTGTGATTTTTAAACGAGTCAATATAGTTAGTGTTGATAACGTCAATGATTTTTTGACATGCACATTTTATTTAGATAGAAAAATGCATGTAAACAGAGCTCAATTGCTTTCATTATTATTGTCAATGACTACTATCAACAATGATGCCTCGTGATCTTATTTTACTACGTGTAATAATGCTGTTCTATAATAATTTGTACACCCATCCCCCACGTCGACATACTTCGAAAGGACCTACTCGCGAAGGGTGATTTCAATGTAAGTCAGATTCAGGTGTTTTATTTTTAATACTTCGTCGATGTTATCCTTGTTCAGATGAATGATACGTAATTTCACTTTCTAGTACATTTTGGTTATCGTTGGGTTGGAAGGAACGGTTGTCAGGACCGACATTACTCGTCTGTCTCTCTGCAGACAGTGGCGGCAGACTGAAATTAATACGTTTTTGGTAAATGTATCTAGTTAACTAGAGCCGGGGTACGGGATGCAGGTTGGATCAATCAACTGAAATATATATTTTTTTACTCTTGCCGCATCTCTAAAGTCAGCAAAACAACGTCAATCGCACCCTACATTTTTTAAGACAACATGGTCGGCTAGCAGAGACCATACCATTAGCTAACGTTGGCCAACTGTCTGGCAGTGTTCCAGTAGATTCGCATTTATTATGTAGAAAACAATGTTTGGAATGTAGCCCATCACATGGGTGAATGGTTTCTGACCTCAAACAAATATAGCGTGCTACTATGTTGTAAACGGAGGTTGTTTTGCTGCTAGCTAGCTTTCTAGTCAAGCTATACACCACATTAGGTGCCTCACGCGCTGCAATACTGTAGATCTCTGCAGTTTTGAAAGTGTTAACGGCCTCGGTGACGGATAAGGAGTTACCATTATCTTTGGTAAGGGATAATGTTTGGGGTGATCAAACTTGAAGGGGTGGGTATAATTTGAGGAACGTTCCAACAGGAATCCGTTCCAAAAACTTCGTAAATATCAAGGTTGCCAACAAACAACGCATACAGTCGTATAACAGTAGAATGACATACCGGGTAGGGAGTGAGCTATGTAATTACGTTTTTCACTCACCACGTTTATTCGGAAAAATGTCTCTTCGATCTGCTAGCCTCCACCATTTCTCGTTCGTTGGTTTAGTTATTATTTCCGGTGTTCCTGCATTTGCCGGTGAACTCTGTTGCGCCTCAATTAGGGAATCTCTGTGGTTGAAATGTAACTAATGACCGCTAGCCCTGTTTCCCAAATATAGCAGGTAACTTGTGTCTGTCGATGTTGTTGAGTTCATCTTGCCTAGTTAAATAAAGATTAAATAAATTAGAATATTTAAAATATATACTTTGACCTATTTCAGGTAACCCCAAGAATGCTTGATTCACTACACCTGCTTTTGAATAACTTTCCAGTCGTTTTTGCTTTACATTCCGACTTTTGAACGTCTGTTTATTGGACATATATATTAGTGTCTAATAAAAAAGAGCAACTTATGTAAAGCATCCTATCTGTTTTAAGGTTATAGTGTGTGTGTATATGTGTGTGTAGTGTAGGTCCTCTTGATGTCCACTAGGTGTCAGCACAGCTTCAATAATGTCACACCAGGTTCACAACATGTTTTCATGTGTCACAAATCAAATTGTATTTGTCACATGCGCCGAATACTACATGTGTAGACCTTGCAGTGAAATGCTGAAATTAAGCCCTTAACCAACAATTTAGTTGTAAGAAAAATAAGAAATAAAAGTAACAAATAATTAAAGATCAGCAGTAAAATAAAAACAGCGAGCCTATATACATGGGGTACCGGTACAGAGTCAATGTGTCGGGGCACCTGTTAGTCGAGGTAATTGAGGTGTTCCTTTCAAGTCCAGTGGTGTAAATTACTTAACAAAAATGTATTTAAACTACTCCACTACATTCCGTTTATATCTGTTTTTTTTTGTATCTGTACTTTTACTCTTTCTGTTTCTTTACAACATTATATTTTACTTCACCACATTTCTAAAGAAAATAATATTTTTTTTACTCCATACAGTTTCCCTGGCACCCAAAAGTACTTTTTGCATTTTGAATGCTAAGCCGGACAGGAAAATGGTCCAATTCACACACTTATCAAGAGAACATCCCTGGTCATCCCTACTGCCTCTGATCTAGCAGACTCACTAAACACATGCTTCGTTTGTAAATTATGTCTGAGTGTTCCCATGGCTATTTCTTAAATAAAAATACAAGAGAATTGTGCTGTCTGGTTGGCTTAATATATGGAAGGTCAAATAATTTATACTTTTACCACTGATACTTAAGTATCTTTTAGCAATGACATTTACTTAGTATTTTACTGGGTGACTTTTACTTGAGACATTTTCTATTAAGGTATCTTTACTTTTACTCAAGTATGACAATTGGGTACTTTTTCAACCACTGTTCAAGACGTTTAGCACCCAATATCCAACATTCACTTGGTGGCTTGAAGTAGGAGTGCTGAACTAGGATCTGTTTAGCATTTGTGAGTAGAATGAATAACATTACTTTGACGGGGGGTGGGGGGTACTGATTCCAGTTCAGCACTCTTAGCCTGAGACATTTCATAAATGCGTACAGAGGAGCACTTTTCTACGATCAGCTTTGCCTTGATCATTCTGAATCAGTTGTCTCTGGAATAAGATTATATGGACAGGGGTGGGTTTGATCATAGATCAGCACTCCTACTCAACAACAGTTGCTGTACCCTAACATTTTATAATCCAATTTCCCTTGCTGTCTATGTCCTTCCGGAACCCCACCTCAACATTGTTCTGTCAAGGCAACAAAAGCAAGTTGGCATGCTCTTGAAAGGAATTTAACTCACAACCTCTCCTTTGGGAATTCACCACCATAACTACTACTACAACTATTTTTAAACTATCTTAACATGTGGCTTTCTTCAGGGGGACCAAGACTAGGAACACCTTTGAATGGTCTACAAAGAATGGCCCCAGGTAAAAGTTGGCTTTTGCAGAGTATGGTTGTATTGTTACCCCACAGCATATCACAACTCTATTGAAATGACATTTGAAACAAGGTGTCACTTCATTCTTGCTATTTGATGGGAACTAGCCCCTTTTCCCCTACATACCTCTTGTTTGCTCTTTCAGGCCCACAAAGGCAACAAGAAAGAAGGTGCTACATTAACTGTTTCTCTGGGATTTGAACTCTCAAACTCTGGTTCGGGGAGCAACCACCATAACCACTACTCTACCAGACAGACAGAGACTAAGTATTAAGGGATCATGAAAATGCACACATCAAAGACAACATTTCAGAGGTTGGAGAATGGTGTGGGGGCTTGTACTTCTTGGGTCCACCAACCGTTCCTTAATCTTCTTCTGATGACTACAAGCATAGATTATGAATCTTCAAAACCTACACTATAGAATGGATGTGTTTAGGAACGGGGGACGAAATTCGAAAGGGACGTGTTTCCAATTACCAGCAAATAGACCCTAGAAATGTTATTCCAAAATCTTAATATTGGAACTTTGTCCCTTCATTTGCCTACTACTGTCTATAAGCTATCATGACATGTGGGTTTTTTCTTGGGGACAAGGTATCGGAACGCTTTTGAATGGTCTACAAAGCATGCCCCCAGGTCAAAATTGGCTTTTTGCAGACAAGGATTATATTGTTACTCCACGACAAAGTATGTTATCACAACTCTATTAAAAGGACATTCTATACAAGGTGTCACTTCAGTCCTTCTATTTGATGGGAACTAGCCCCTACCCCCCTACACACCTCAAAATAGCTCTTTCATGCCAACAAAACGCAACATCAAAAATGGCTCTCTAAAAATTACTCTTCTCAGATTTGAACTCTCAAACTCTGGTTCGGGGAGCAACCGCCATAACCACTACTCTACCAGACAGACAGAGACTAAATGCTAATGGATACTTCAAAATGCACACATCAAAGACAACATTTCAGAGGTTGGAGAATGGTGTGGGGGCTTGTACTTCTTGGGTCCACCAACCGTTCCTCAATCTTCTTCTGATGATTACAAACATAGATTATGAATCTTCAAAACCTACACTATAGGATGGTTGTGTTTAGGAACAGGGGACGAAATTCAAAAGGGACGTGTTTCCAATTACCAGCAAATAGACCCTAGAAATGTTATTCCAAAATCTTAATATTGGAACTTTGTCCCTTCATTTGCCTACTACTGTCTATAAGCTATCATGACATGTGGGTTTTTTCTTGGGGACAAGGTATCGGAACGCTTTTGAATGGTCTACAAAGCATGCCCCCAGGTCAAAATTGGCTTTTTGCAGACAAGGATTATATTGTTACTCCACGACAAAGTATGTTATCACAACTCTATTAAAAGGACATTCTATACAAGGTGTCACTTCAGTCCTTCTATTTGATGGGAACTAGCCCCTACCCCCCTACACACCTCAAAATAGCTCTTTCATGCCAACAAAACGCAACATCAAAAATGGCTCTCTAAAAATTACTCTTCTCAGATTTGAACTCTCAAACTCTGGTTCGGGGAGCAAACGCCATAACCACTACTCTACCAGACAGACAGAGACTAAATGCTAATGGATACTTCAAAATGCACACATCAAAGACAACATTTCAGAGGTTGGAGAATGGTGTGGGGGCTTGTACTTCTTGGGTCCACCAACCGTTCCTCAATCTTCTTCTGATGATTACAAACATAGATTATGAATCTTCAAAACCTACACTATAGAATGGATGTGTTTAGGAACGGGGGACGAAATTCGAAAGGGACGTGTTTCCAATTACCAGCAAATAGACCCTAGAAATGTTATTCCAAAATCTTAATATTGGAACTTTGTCCCTTCATTTGCCTACTACTGTCTATAAGCTATCATGACATGTGGGTTTTTTCTTGGGGACAAGGTATCGGAACGCTTTTGAATGGTCTACAAAGCATGCCCCCAGGTCAAAATTGGCTTTTTGCAGACAAGGATTATATTGTTACTCCACGACAAAGTATGTTATCACAACTCTATTAAAAGGACATTCTATACAAGGTGTCACTTCAGTCCTTCTATTTGATGGGAACTAGCCCCTACCCCCCTACACACCTCAAAATAGCTCTTTCATGCCAACAAAACGCAACATCAAAAATGGCTCTCTAAAAATTACTCTTCTCAGATTTGAACTCTCAAACTCTGGTTCGGGGAGCAAACGCCATAACCACTACTCTACCAGACAGACAGACTCCTTTTACTTTTCACATGCAGAGACTCCTTTTTCTTTTTCACATGCTATAACCTAACAACCTTATTCTAAAATCGATTATGTTAATATTTTCCCTCAATCTACACACAATACCCTATGATGACAAAGTGAATACCGTGTTTATACATTTTAGCAAATTAATTACAAATAAAAACAGAAATACCTTATTTACATAATGATTCTTCCCCTTTGCAATGAGTCTCAAATTGAGCTCAGGTGCATCCTGTTTCCATTGATCATCCTAGAGCTGTTTCTACAACTTCATTGGAGTCCACCTGTGGTAAATTCAATTGATTGGACATGATTTGGAAAGGCACACACCTGTCTATATAAGGTCCCACAGTTGACAGTGCATGCCAGAGCAAAAACCAAGCCAAATCAAATCAAATTTTATTTGTCACATGCGCCGAATACAACAGCTGTGGACCTTACTGTGAAGGTCTTACTTACAAGCCCTGAACCAACAATGCAGGTCAAGAAATAGAGTTAAGAAAAGTTTTAATAAACTAAAGTCTATTTTTTTTATTAAATCCATAAGTAACACAAGACAATTACATAACAATAACGAGGCTATATACATGGGGTACCGGTACAGAGTCAATGTGCGGGGGTACAGGTTAGTTGAGGTCATTTGTAAAGTGACTTTGCATTTATAATTAACAGTGAGTAGCAGCAGTGTAAAAACACTGGGGGGGGGTGGGGGCTCTTTGACAATTTTTTTGCCCTTCCTGTGACAACGCTTAGTATATAGGTCCTTGATGTCAGGAAGCTTTGCCCCAGTAATGTACTGGGTCGTACGCACTACCCTCTGTAGCGCCTTATGGCCAGATGCCCAGCAGTTGCAGTACCAGGCGGTTATACAACCTCTCAGGATGCTCTCGATGGTGCAGCTGTAGAACTTTTTGAGGATCTGGGGATCCATGCTAAATATTGTCAGTCTCCTGAGGGGGAAAGGTTTTGTCGTGCCCTCTTCACAACTGTGTTGGTGTGTTTCGACCATGATAGTTTGTTGGTGATGTGGACACCAAGGAACTTGGAACTCTCGACTCGCTCAACTTCAGCCCCGTCGATGTTAATGGGGGCCTGTTCGGCCCTCCTTTTCCTAAAGTCCACGATCAGCCCCTTTGTCTTGCTCACATTGAGGGAGAGGTTGTTGTCATCAGGCCAGGAAGTCCTGAGGCATGGTTCCAGGGCTCAGGTCCTCTGGGAGGGGAGGGTGAGGGAGAGAGAGAGAGAATTACAGGGTGCATGAGACAGGAGAAATACTCCAGATATAACAGATTGACCCTAGCCCTCTGACACAAACTTTTGCAGCATAAATACTGGAGGCTGAGATACGAGGGGTAGGGAGACACTGTGGCCATGTCCTATGATTCCCCCGGACAGGGCCTATGATGTAGTGGACCCTACCAGAAAACATTTAGTTACTTTTTGCATTTATTATGCTTTAAGTCTTACATATACAACAACACATTTCTAAATTTTGGTGAAAGTTGGCCATTAGCTAACCACAACTTTCCTGTCAAAGACATTCATGAACTACAACTTGACGATCTGACAGTGTGGGGTAGAGAAATTCCAACTAACGGGTGAAAAATTCATCCGGTTCTTTCTGTGTATATGCAGAACAGTATACAAATACACTAATAATACATCCAGTCTCTGGTTATTGGTGATACTTTCCATTCTGCACTATTGTAACCTTTGACCCCTTGCAAAGGGCCTTAAATTTCCACATTCTGGATGACATCCTGCTGAACTTTCATTGTTTGATCTAGCGTGTGAAAAAAAAAATCCCTCTCACTTGTCCCATGTGGGCTGACCTACGGTGCAGTTAGATGGAAAAGTGCTACTTGATGTAGACATGACATGTGATTTGGGATGAGGGGAAATGTCAATCAATGACAATTGAAATTGCTAATTTATTCTGCACATTGCTATATTTGTTCATGTAGACATTGAATATGTTTCATATGTGGGTGATGCATTTCATTTGTAGTCTTTCTTAATTTGTCCTTTTGAAATATATTTAACATCATTTGGTGGGATGTCTGTAAGAAATCACTTATGATGATCAATATTTCAATTTAGTGTAATGACATCAAACACTCACTTCTCCTGAAGGGCGTACATAATATGATTCACTATTCGCCATAAATGTAAAAGCATTAGATTGGCGTATGCATGGCCCAAAAGGAGTTTCCACCATATTTCCTGTTCATGCAGAGAATTGAAAGGGGGCACTTTGGGAGAACTGAGATGTTTGATACAAATTACTGAGCAACTCCTTCCTCCCTCCTTGAAGTAATCACTGCTTAGACAGGAATGGGCAGGTGAAACTAAGGGCTCCACTACATGGCATTAACCTGTCTAGTCATTTCTACTCAGTGATTACACCTTAGGAGGACAAAAGGAGGGATATATGTAAAGATTGAGCGAGCCACTACTGTCAGCTACACAACCCAATCCTGTTATTTGCATATAATATACTTTTGACCTCTCACCTGTATATTGTCTGTAACCATTCCACAGATATCTTGTACAGTGGAAACACTTGAGCCTCTGCCTCGTCCACATCAGCAATAACTCATCACTCCTACTCCAGATAAATTCATTAGCATGAAGTTTGATACCCATATGACCCCACTCAACCCCAGGGGCCAAGTGTTAACATTCCATCTAACCTGGAGCCTTACGTATCAACTGTCTCAGAGTAGGAGTGTTCCTCTCGGATCAGTTTTGCAGTTTACAACAAGAATAAGATTATAGACACATCCTAGATCAACAATTACTGTGAGATGATTTGTGGATGAAGTCCCAGGTCCCCCTCTGTCCATGTTATGTTGTTCATTTGGATCTTAACATGGCTTTTGAGGGCCCTAACCAATATTTGGTTTGGGGGCTGCCCACCTCGCTGGCAAAACGTTGTAGTGCCCTCCCCCCTCTTGACGGTGGAGAGAAATTGAAATTGTTGAAATATTTACATTTCAATTGTGGCCATTTTGCCATTGTGCAGGGAAAGGTTTAGCAATTTTGAATACATTTCATGCAATTAGACTCATTTTGCCACGGAGCAGAGAAAAGGTGCAGTATTACAGTGAATTTGCTGCAATTCTACACATTTTGCCAAGATTTATGCAATGTTAACCATGTTTGAGTGAGAGTGACTAACACAATCATTGGGGGCCTCCTGGAGGTCAGGGCCCTTGGGCACATGCCCCTGCGTGCCCAGTCGGTATCGGGCCATTATTACAAGAAGTTTAGATAACTGGCTAGACTAACTTACCAATCTACATTTTTGTAGCTGACATGGCTAATTGTGACTCGGTGACTGGCAATATTTGTTCTGATATTTACTATATACATTTTTAGGATTGTGTGTTTTGTATTGTTAGGTATTACTGCATTGTTGGAGCTAGAAACCAACATTTTGTTGCCCGTACGATAACATATGTGTATGTGACAAACTTTTATTTGCTAACCAACTGCTGATGCACAACCAAATCTCTAAATTTCACCTTGTGTATTTTACTATTGTAGCACAACAGTAAGTGACCGCTGTTAAAAAAGAAATAATAATGATAATAATGGTCGGTGGTCTCCTAGCTACTGCGTATGTGGATTATGCCTGCAGCCCACTGTGGTTATGCGTCATAGCGCAATTCCATCCTCACTGGAAGTAATCATTGCTTAGACATGATTGGGAAAGTCATGAATTTAGAAATGATCATAGATTACAGGGGGGATATGGTTAAAAAAAAATACTATTGTAATTCACTTTCAATCCATGTTCTTTACATTCAATGTCAAATTCTGTATACTGATTATTTCCATTTAAAAAGAAGTAACTGATGTAGAATGTAACAGGTCTCAATTTAATTCTGAATGGACCCCAATCTAGCTTGGAAAACTATTTGAAGCACTAGGGGACATTTCTCCATATAACATTCCATATAGTTAGCCTGTAACTGTCTGGAAAACTTGTCCTATGTGTCATCTCCATACTTATCAGAATGCCAAAAAGAAAGAGGGCCCCAACTTTTGATGACATTGCCTCAGTTGTTAAAAGGTTAGGCCTCTCACCAGACGAAGTTAGAGCAGCGTGCTACCATCAGGAAAATGATTATTTTCTGTGTAGAAATGGTTGAAGAGGCCAAGGCAGTCATTAAATGCAAACCAAGAAGCACACATTCTTCACTATGATACCACGTTTGACCTGGGCAAATTTTATGTTTCGCCCCTTGTTTTCCGTCATGTAGCATTTCAAGAGGCACCTGTCCTTCCCCTGGCCTTTTTCATTCACACCACCCGGCACATGGAAAACCACAAACAGTTATTTCGCATCATCCTTTAACTCCTTCCCCAACTATCAACAGCAATCTTCTGCACAGACCGTGAGGTGACTATTGAGGGAGCAATCCAGTCTGTGCTGCCGCAAGCCAGGATTGTCAATTGCTGGAACCTCATCTCGAAACAATGTGAAGTACAAGATGGGGTCATAGGGTGCCCAAGCTGTGGCCGATTACCAGCATGCCATCAAAAAGCCTCTTCAACCATTTCTGGTGCTGCCACCACCAGAAGGGTTGCGGGTCGAGTCTCCATATGGGTGACAAATCCGGGGAGAATGTCACCCATCATATGTGTTGTGCCACCAACTCGTCCTGGTCCAAAACAGTAATGTCCCTTGGTCGACGAATTGTGTCCTTCACTTGTGCCAAGTTGCGAGGTTGGTACTCTGGCATGAAGGATGTATTTGGGGGTGGTGGTGGGTTATTGGTCATGTCAGTGTACTTTCCCAGGTGTTTCAGTCTTTAGCCTGGACATTTCATCTGTAATTGAGGGAGCCAATCAGATGAAATCCCTTGCTTGCTGCTGTTGGCTGTTGCCGTTGGGGACAGCGGAAAGCAAAGTAGTGAACTAGCACAGTATGAGGCTGATGCAGCAACTCATACTCCCTTTTTTTGGAGCCCTGGTGCTTCCTTCCCTGCATACTATCGCACCCTTAGTTTTGGTGAACGGCGCGGAAGGCTGTGGGATCCCTTCTGAATCCATCGCTTTTGGTCCGAACATAAAAATGTCTCCAGGCTTGGGGTGGAGTGGTGGAAGGTGGGATATGTTAGCGGGATCAACCGTTTCAAACATTTCAGCTGCTTGTGCTGGTGTTAAAGGCAGCAGGCATGTGGTGCATTCTTGCTGGGGTATTGATTAAGGGACCTGGGGTAGTGTAGGGGCAATCTGGGAGACGGAGGGGGATTGCGCATTGGCTATCCTTCCCCTCCTCCACACGCCATAGAGTTGACGATGATAGCTGAGGGTGTTAGACCTTTCCAGTTCAATGACCAGCACAGAAAATAATCATTTTCCTGATGGTAGCACGCTGCTCTAACTTCGTCTGGTGAGAGGCCTAACCTTTTAACAACTGAGGCAATGTCATCAAAAGTTGGGGCCCTCTTTCTTTTTGGCATTCTGATAAGTATGGAGATGACACATAGGACAAGTTTTCCAGACAGTTACAGGCTAACTATATGGAATGTTATATGGAGAAATGTCCCCTAGTGCTTCAAATAGTTTTCCAAGCTAGATTGGGGTCCATTCAGAATTAAATTGAGACCTGTTACATTCTACATCAGTTACTTCTTTTTAAATGGAAATAATCAGTATACAGAATTTGACATTGAATGTAAAGAACATGGATTGAAAGTGAATTACAATAGTATTTTTTTTTAACCATATCCCCCCTGTAATCTATGATCATTTCTAAATTCATGACTTTCCCAATCATGTCTAAGCAATGATTACTTCCAGTGAGGATGGAATTGCGCTATGACGCATAACCACAGTGGGCTGCAGGCATAATCCACATACGCAGTAGCTAGGAGACCACCGACCATTATTATCATTATTATTTCTTTTTTAACAGCGGTCACTTACTGTTGTGCTACAATAGTAAAATACACAAGGTGAAATTTAGAGATTTGGTTGTGCATCAGCAGTTGGTTAGCAAATAAAAGTTTGTCACATACACATATGTTATCGTACGGGCAACAAAATGTTGGTTTCTAGCTCCAACAATGCAGTAATACCTAACAATACAAAACACACAATCCTAAAAATGTATATAGTAAATATCAGAACAAATATTGCCAGTCACCGAGTCACAATTAGCCATGTCAGCTACAAAAATGTAGATTGGTAAGTTAGTCTAGCCAGTTATCTAAACTTCTTGTAATAATGGCCCGATACCGACTGGGCACGCAGGGGCATGTGCCCAAGGGCCCTGACCTCCAGGAGGCCCCCAATGATTGTGTTAGTCACTCTCACTCAAACATGGTTAACATTGCATAAATCTTGGCAAAATGTGTAGAATTGCAGCAAATTCACTGTAATACTGCACCTTTTCTCTGCTCCGTGGCAAAATGAGTCTAATTGCATGAAATGTATTCAAAATTGCTAAACCTTTCCCTGCACAATGGCAAAATGGCCACAATTGAAATGTAAATATTTCAACAATTTCAATTTCTCTCCACCGTCAAGAGGGGGGAGGGCACTACAACGTTTTGCCAGCGAGGTGGGCAGCCCCCAAACCAAATATTGGTTAGGGCCCTCAAAAGCCATGTTAAGATCCAAATGAACAACATAACATGGACAGAGGGGGACCTGGGACTTCATCCACAAATCATCTCACAGTAATTGTTGATCTAGGATGTGTCTATAATCTTATTCTTGTTGTAAACTGCAAAACTGATCCGAGAGGAACACTCCTACTCTGAGACAGTTGATACGTAAGGCTCCAGGTTAGATGGAATGTTAACACTTGGCCCCTGGGGTTGAGTGGGGTCATATGGGTATCAAACTTCATGCTAATGAATTTATCTGGAGTAGGAGTGATGAGTTATTGCTGATGTGGACGAGGCAGAGGCTCAAGTGTTTCCACTGTACAAGATATCTGTGGAATGGTTACAGACAATATACAGGTGAGAGGTCAAAAGTATATTATATGCAAATAACAGGATTGGGTTGTGTAGCTGACAGTAGTGGCTCGCTCAATCTTTACATATATCCCTCCTTTTGTCCTCCTAAGGTGTAATCACTGAGTAGAAATGACTAGACAGGTTAATGCCATGTAGTGGAGCCCTTAGTTTCACCTGCCCATTCCTGTCTAAGCAGTGATTACTTCAAGGAGGGAGGAAGGAGTTGCTCAGTAATTTGTATCAAACATCTCAGTTCTCCCAAAGTGCCCCCTTTCAATTCTCTGCATGAACAGGAAATATGGTGGAAACTCCTTTTGGGCCATGCATACGCCAATCTAATGCTTTTACATTTATGGCGAATAGTGAATCATATTATGTACGCCCTTCAGGAGAAGTGAGTGTTTGATGTCATTACACTAAATTGAAATATTGATCATCATAAGTGATTTCTTACAGACATCCCACCAAATGATGTTAAATATATTTCAAAAGGACAAATTAAGAAAGACTACAAATGAAATGCATCACCCACATATGAAACATATTCAATGTCTACATGAACAAATATAGCAATGTGCAGAATAAATTAGCAATTTCAATTGTCATTGATTGACATTTCCCCTCATCCCAAATCACATGTCATGTCTACATCAAGTAGCACTTTTCCATCTAACTGCACCGTAGGTCAGCCCACATGGGACAAGTGAGAGGGATTTTTTTTTTCACACGCTAGATCAAACAATGAAAGTTCAGCAGGATGTCATCCAGAATGTGGAAATTTAAGGCCCTTTGCAAGGGGTCAAAGGTTACAATAGTGCAGAATGGAAAGTATCACCAATAACCAGAGACTGGATGTATTATTAGTGTATTTGTATACTGTTCTGCATATACACAGAAAGAACCGGATGAATTTTTCACCCGTTAGTTGGAATTTCTCTACCCCACACTGTCAGATCGTCAAGTTGTAGTTCATGAATGTCTTTGACAGGAAAGTTGTGGTTAGCTAATGGCCAACTTTCACCAAAATTTAGAAATGTGTTGTTGTATATGTAAGACTTAAAGCATAATAAATGCAAAAAGTAACTAAATGTTTTCTGGTAGGGTCCACTACATCATAGGCCCTGTCCGGGGGAATCATAGGACATGGCCACAGTGTCTCCCTACCCCTCGTATCTCAGCCTCCAGTATTTATGCTGCAAAAGTTTGTGTCAGAGGGCTAGGGTCAATCTGTTATATCTGGAGTATTTCTCCTGTCTCATGCACCCTGTAATTCTCTCTCTCTCTCCCTCACCCTCCCCTCCCAGAGGACCTGAGCCCTGGAACCATGCCTCAGGACTTCCTGGCCTGATGACAACAACCTCTCCCTCAATGTGAGCAAGACAAAGGGGCTGATCGTGGACTTTAGGAAAAGGAGGGCCGAACAGGCCCCCATTAACATCGACGGGGCTGAAGTTGAGCGAGTCGAGAGTTCCAAGTTCCTTGGTGTCCACATCACCAACAAACTATCATGGTCGAAACACACCAACACAGTTGTGAAGAGGGCACGACAAAACCTTTCCCCCTCAGGAGACTGACAATATTTAGCATGGATCCCCAGATCCTCAAAAAGTTCTACAGCTGCACCATCGAGAGCATCCTGAGAGGTTGTATAACCGCCTGGTACTGCAACTGCTGGGCATCTGGCCATAAGGCGCTACAGAGGGTAGTGCGTACGACCCAGTACATTACTGGGGCAAAGCTTCCTGACATCAAGGACCTATATACTAAGCGTTGTCACAGGAAGGGCAAAAAAATTGTCAAAGAGCCCCCACCCCCCCCAGTGTTTTTACACTGCTGCTACTCACTGTTAATTATAAATGCAAAGTCACTTTACAAATGACCTCAACTAACCTGTACCCCCGCACATTGACTCTGTACCGGTACCCCATGTATATAGCCTCGTTATTGTTATGTAATTGTCTTGTGTTACTTATGGATTTAATAAAAAAAATAGACTTTAGTTTATTAAAACTTTTCTTAACTCTATTTCTTGACCTGCATTGTTGGTTCAGGGCTTGTAAGTAAGACCTTCACAGTAAGGTCCACAGCTGTTGTATTCGGCGCATGTGACAAATAAAATTTGATTTGATTTGGCTTGGTTTTTGCTCTGGCATGCACTGTCAACTGTGGGACCTTATATAGACAGGTGTGTGCCTTTCCAAATCATGTCCAATCAATTGAATTTACCACAGGTGGACTCCAATGAAGTTGTAGAAACAGCTCTAGGATGATCAATGGAAACAGGATGCACCTGAGCTCAATTTGAGACTCATTGCAAAGGGGAAGAATCATTATGTAAATAAGGTATTTCTGTTTTTTATTTGTAATTAATTTGCTAAAATGTATAAACACGGTATTCACTTTGTCATCATAGGGTATTGTGTGTAGATTGAGGGAAAATATTAACATAATCGATTTTAGAATAAGGTTGTTAGGTTATAGCATGTGAAAAAGAAAAAGGAGTCTCTGCATGTGAAAAGTAAAAGGAGTCTGTCTGTCTGGTAGAGTAGTGGTTATGGCGTTTGCTCCCCGAACCAGAGTTTGAGAGTTCAAATCTGAGAAGAGTAATTTTTAGAGAGCCATTTTTGATGTTGCGTTTTGTTGGCATGAAAGAGCTATTTTGAGGTGTGTAGGGGGGTAGGGGCTAGTTCCCATCAAATAGAAGGACTGAAGTGACACCTTGTATAGAATGTCCTTTTAATAGAGTTGTGATAACATACTTTGTCGTGGAGTAACAATATAATCCTTGTCTGCAAAAAGCCAATTTTGACCTGGGGGCATGCTTTGTAGACCATTCAAAAGCGTTCCGATACCTTGTCCCCAAGAAAAAACCCACATGTCATGATAGCTTATAGACAGTAGTAGGCAAATGAAGGGACAAAGTTCCAATATTAAGATTTTGGAATAACATTTCTAGGGTCTATTTGCTGGTAATTGGAAACACGTCCCTTTTGAATTTCGTCCCCTGTTCCTAAACACAACCATCCTATAGTGTAGGTTTTGAAGATTCATAATCTATGTTTGTAATCATCAGAAGAAGATTGAGGAACGGTTGGTGGACCCAAGAAGTACAAGCCCCCACACCATTCTCCAACCTCTGAAATGTTGTCTTTGATGTGTGCATTTTGAAGTATCCATTAGCATTTAGTCTCTGTCTGTCTGGTAGAGTAGTGGTTATGGCGGTTGCTCCCCGAACCAGAGTTTGAGAGTTCAAATCTGAGAAGAGTAATTTTTAGAGAGCCATTTTTGATGTTGCGTTTTGTTGGCATGAAAGAGCTATTTTGAGGTGTGTAGGGGGGTAGGGGCTAGTTCCCATCAAATAGAAGGACTGAAGTGACACCTTGTATAGAATGTCCTTTTAATAGAGTTGTGATAACATACTTTGTCGTGGAGTAACAATATAATCCTTGTCTGCAAAAAGCCAATTTTGACCTGGGGGCATGCTTTGTAGACCATTCAAAAGCGTTCCGATACCTTGTCCCCAAGAAAAAACCCACATGTCATGATAGCTTATAGACAGTAGTAGGCAAATGAAGGGACAAAGTTCCAATATTAAGATTTTGGAATAACATTTCTAGGGTCTATTTGCTGGTAATTGGAAACACGTCCCTTTCGAATTTCGTCCCCCGTTCCTAAACACATCCATTCTATAGTGTAGGTTTTGAAGATTCATAATCTATGCTTGTAGTCATCAGAAGAAGATTAAGGAACGGTTGGTGGACCCAAGAAGTACAAGCCCCCACACCATTCTCCAACCTCTGAAATGTTGTCTTTGATGTGTGCATTTTGAAGTATCCATTAGCATTTAGTCTCTGTCTGTCTGGTAGAGTAGTGGTTATGGCGTTTGCTCCCCGAACCAGAGTTTGAGAGTTCAAATCTGAGAAGAGTAATTTTTAGAGAGCCATTTTTGATGTTGCGTTTTGTTGGCATGAAAGAGCTATTTTGAGGTGTGTAGGGGGGTAGGGGCTAGTTCCCATCAAATAGAAGGACTGAAATGACACCTTGTATAGAATGTCCTTTTAATAGAGTTGTGATAACATACTTTATCGTGGAGTAACAATATAATCCTTGTCTGCAAAAAGCCAATTTTGACCTGGGGGCATGCTTTGTAGACCATTCAAAAGCGTTCCGATACCTTGTCCCCAAGAAAAAACCCACATGTCATGATAGCTTATAGACAGTAGTAGGCAAATGAAGGGACAAAGTTCCAATATTAAGATTTTGGAATAACATTTCTAGGGTCTATTTGCTGGTAATTGGAAACACGTCCCTTTTGAATTTCGTCCCCTGTTCCTAAACACAACCATCCTATAGTGTAGGTTTTGAAGATTCATAATCTATGTTTGTAATCATCAGAAGAAGATTGAGGAACGGTTGGTGGACCCAAGACGTACAAGCCCCCACACCATTCTCCAACCTCTGAAATGTTGTCTTTGATGTGTGCATTTTGAAGTATCCATTAGCATTTAGTCTCTGTCTGTCTGGTAGAGTAGTGGTTATGGCGGTTGCTCCCCGAACCAGAGTTTGAGAGTTCAAATCTGAGAAGAGTAATTTTTAGAGAGCCATTTTTGATGTTGCGTTTTGTTGGCATGAAAGAGCTATTTTGAGGTGTGTAGGGGGGTAGGGGCTAGTTCCCATCAAATAGAAGGACTGAAGTGACACCTTGTATAGAATGTCCTTTTAATAGAGTTGTGATAACATACTTTGTCGTGGAGTAACAATATAATCCTTGTCTGCAAAAAGCCAATTTTGACCTGGGGGCATGCTTTGTAGACCATTCAAAAGCGTTCCGATACCTTGTCCCCAAGAAAAAACCCACATGTCATGATAGCTTATAGACAGTAGTAGGCAAATGAAGGGACAAAGTTCCAATATTAAGATTTTGGAATAACATTTCTAGGGTCTATTTGCTGGTAATTGGAAACACGTCCCTTTCGAATTTCGTCCCCCGTTCCTAAACACATCCATTCTATAGTGTAGGTTTTGAAGATTCATAATCTATGCTTGTAGTCATCAGAAGAAGATTAAGGAACGGTTGGTGGACCCAAGAAGTACAAGCCCCCACACCATTCTCCAACCTCTGAAATGTTGTCTTTGATGTGTGCATTTTCATGATCGCCTTAATACTTAGTCTCTGTCTGTCTGGTAGAGTAGTGGTTATGGTGGTTGCTCCCCGAACCAGAGTTTGAGAGTTCAAATCCCAGAGAAACAGTTAATGTAGCACCTTCTTTCTTGTTGCCTTTGTGGGCCTGAAAGAGCAAACAAGAGGTATGTAGGGGAAAAGGGGCTAGTTCCCATCAAATAGCAAGAATGAAGTGACACCTTGTTTCAAATGTCATTTCAATAGAGTTGTGATATGCTGTGGGGTAACAATACAACCATACTCTGCAAAAGCCAACTTTTACCTGGGGCCATTCTTTGTAGACCATTCAAAGGTGTTCCTAGTCTTGGTCCCCCTGAAGAAAGCCACATGTTAAGATAGTTTAAAAATAGTTGTAGTAGTAGTTATGGTGGTGAATTCCCAAAGGAGAGGTTGTGAGTTAAATTCCTTTCAAGAGCATGCCAACTTGCTTTTGTTGCCTTGACAGAACAATGTTGAGGTGGGGTTCCGGAAGGACATAGACAGCAAGGGAAATTGGATTATAAAATGTTAGGGTACAGCAACTGTTGTTGAGTAGGAGTGCTGATCTATGATCAAACCCACCCCTGTCCATATAATCTTATTCCAGAGACAACTGATTCAGAATGATCAAGGCAAAGCTGATCGTAGAAAAGTGCTCCTCTGTACGCATTTATGAAATGTCTCAGGCTAAGAGTGCTGAACTGGAATCAGTACCCCCCACCCCCCGTCAAAGTAATGTTATTCATTCTACTCACAAATGCTAAACAGATCCTAGTTCAGCACTCCTACTTCAAGCCACCAAGTGAATGTTGGATATTGGGTGCTAAACGTCTTGAACAGTGGTTGAAAAAGTACCCAATTGTCATACTTGAGTAAAAGTAAAGATACCTTAATAGAAAATGTCTCAAGTAAAAGTCACCCAGTAAAATACTAAGTAAATGTCATTGCTAAAAGATACTTAAGTATCAGTGGTAAAAGTATAAATTATTTGACCTTCCATATATTAAGCCAACCAGACAGCACAATTCTCTTGTATTTTTATTTAAGAAATAGCCATGGGAACACTCAGACATAATTTACAAACGAAGCATGTGTTTAGTGAGTCTGCTAGATCAGAGGCAGTAGGGATGACCAGGGATGTTCTCTTGATAAGTGTGTGAATTGGACCATTTTCCTGTCCGGCTTAGCATTCAAAATGCAAAAAGTACTTTTGGGTGCCAGGGAAACTGTATGGAGTAAAAAAAATATTATTTTCTTTAGAAATGTGGTGAAGTAAAATATAATGTTGTAAAGAAACAGAAAGAGTAAAAGTACAGATACAAAAAAAACAGATATAAACGGAATGTAGTGGAGTAGTTTAAATACATTTTTGTTAAGTAATTTACACCACTGGACTTGAAAGGAACACCTCAATTACCTCGACTAACAGGTGCCCCGACACATTGACTCTGTACCGGTACCCCATGTATATAGGCTCGCTGTTTTTATTTTACTGCTGATCTTTAATTATTTGTTACTTTTATTTCTTATTTTTCTTACAACTAAATTGTTGGTTAAGGGCTTAATTTCAGCATTTCACTGCAAGGTCTACACATGTAGTATTCGGCGCATGTGACAAATACAATTTGATTTGTGACACATGAAAACATGTTGTGAACCTGGTGTGACATTATTGAAGCTGTGCTGACACCTAGTGGACATCAAGAGGACCTACACTACACACACATATACACACACACTATAACCTTAAAACAGATAGGATGCTTTACATAAGTTGCTCTTTTTTATTAGACACTAATATATATGTCCAATAAACAGACGTTCAAAAGTCGGAATGTAAAGCAAAAACGACTGGAAAGTTATTCAAAAGCAGGTGTAGTGAATCAAGCATCTTGGGGTTACCTGAAATAGGTCAAAGTATATATTTTAAATGTTCTAATTTATTTAATCTTTATTTAACTAGGCAAGATGAACTCAACAACATCGACAGACACAAGTTACCTGCTATATTTGGGAAACAGGATTAACACAGAGAGAACTTGGCAAAATGCATGTTTCTGTAGTAAGAGTAGGTATATACAGTATCATCGGTAACAATTGTGTACAACCCACCTAGCTAAAAAAATACTGGGACTAGCGGTCATTAGTTACATTTCAACCACAGCGATTCCCTAATTGAGGCGCAACAGAGTTCACCGGCAAATGCAGGAACACCGGAAATAATAACTAAACCAACGAACGAGAAATGGTGGAGGCTAGCAGAACGAAGAGACATTTTTCCGAATAAACGTGGTGAGTGAAAAACGTAATTACATAGCTCACTCCCTACCCGGTATGTCATTCTACTGTTATACGACTGTATGCGTTTTTTGTTGGCAACCTTGATATTTACGGAGTTTTTGGAACGGATTCCTGTTGGAACGTTCCACAAATTATACCCACCCCATATACTTGGATTACGGAGGACGAATGGAAGGGAAAATAGAGGAAGGTGAGCTTGAATTGGTCAAAAGTGGAGGAAAAGGGAGATGGTTTGTTGAAGAATGGTAGAAAGTGTGATCTGTATACTGGATCGAAGACAGGAGAGGAGGAGAAATGAAAGTGAATGAGGGCGAAGTATCGGAGGTGGTAGGTGTGGTGAAGTTCTCGGAGCCCGAGGATTACACGGAGGGTCAGGATAAAGATGAGTCTGACCGTAGGAGTGAAATTAAGGAAAAAGTGGACCCTTGCCTTTTGGCTGATCCATTTGTGGTTTCAGGGTGGGTGAAAATGGAGTTGGGTGGTGTGGAATCGGTGAAGGTAACCCGAAGTGGTCTTGTAATTGTTTGTGTTTCTGTTGGGTCAGATGAAGCAGGCGCTCCGCGTCAAACGTCTGGGGACAGGATATGTGAATTGTTTTGCTCTCAAGTATAGGGCGCCATTAAAATGAGTGATTACTGGGGTAGCGGTAAATGTGAAAGTGGACCACCTGAAGCCAGGGGAAGATTCCCGGTGTTTGTGATGCTCTTCGTTTGGTGCGACGCAGACTGGGTGGCTTGAGTGGAGAAACAGAAGAGTCTTTGCCGGGAAAGTGATGTTATGATATCAGTTATCCCTGTACGAGCTTTTGTACCGAATACATTACGATGTTAACGTAACATGTGTGTCATGCTAATGGATATGTGGCAGCAGTGTATGAGGGAGGTTCCTAGGTGTGCAGAAAGGCATGGTGAATTTCGGTTGAGAGAATGCCAAGAGTGTGCAAAGGGTGGCTACTTTGAAGAATCTCAAATATAAAATATGTTTTGATTTGTTTAACACTTTTTTGGGGGTTATTACATTATTCCATATGTGTTAATTCATAGCTTTGATGTCTTCACTATTATTCTACAATGTAGAAAATAGTTAAAATAAAGAAAAACCCTTGAATGAGTAGGTGTGTCTAGAGTTTCAAATTTTGGGGAATATTCAGAGGTGGATACTTTCCGTGGGAATTAACGGGAATATGCAAATTAATACAATTTAAATGTAGTTTTTTGCATTGGATATATTTACCATCATATGGAGACAGAAACATAAACCTTTTACCTGATCATAAGTAGACATAATTGAAAGTTATCAAATCCTTCCAATAGAATAATATATTTTTAAAATTAGTTATGAATTGAACTTTCATTAAATGAGTTGACTCTTCACATGGGATGAACAACAAAAGAAAGGGAATATTGAATGATCCCCGATGATCCATCGCATCTCCCAAAAACGTTTTCAACATACATCTTTAAAATGAAACTAAAGCTTTGGTTGTCTTCCTCTCAGGCTTCCATATCTTCTCCCTGGACCGCCTTAATGTCCACCTCTTGATCATCAGACTCTGAGGCCTCATCTTCACTGTTACTTTCCCACCTTGTTGAGGATTGCTCATTGTCAGGCTCAAAAAGCCAAAGATTTGCCTGTATGGCCACCAATTTTTCAACCCATGTATTGGTCAGCCTGTTGCGTGCTGTGGTGTGTGTGTTCCCAAACAAGGACCAGTTGCGCTCCCAAATCCCTTGCTTGGAAGTGTACTTCGCCAGACTGCCAAGAACCATGCCCTCATCCAGGCCAAGGTGGCGAGACACGGTAGGGATGACACCATAGGCCTTGTTGATCTCTGTACCAGACAGGGTGCTCTTGGCAGCATACTTGGGGTCCAACATGTACGCTGCGGTGTGTATGGGCTTCAGGCAGAAGTCTTAATGCTTTTTGATATATTTCAGAACTGCAGTTTCCTCTGCTTGGAGCAACAGTGAAGTGGGCAGGGTAGTACGGATTTCTTCTCTTACATCTGCAAGCAGAGTGTGAACATCAGACAGGATGGCATTGTCACCCTCAATCCTGCTATATGTTTCAGGAGTTTCAGGCTGCTTACCACTCTCCCAAAATACATCATCCAAGAGGATCCTCTTGATGGGGCTGTCCATATCGGCAGACTGTGATATGGCCATGTATTGGAGAGACTTCTTCCCCTCCAGGAGACTGTCAAACATGATGACAACACCACCCCAACGGGTGTTGCTGGGCAGCTTCAATGTGGCGCTCTTATTCTTCTCACTTTGCTTGGTGAGATAGATTGCTGCTATAACTTGATGACTCTTCACATACCTAACCATTTCCTTGGCTCTCTTGTAGAGTGTATCCATTGTTTTCAGTGCCATGATGTCCTTGAGGAGCAGATTCAATGCATGAGCAGCACAGCCAATGGGTGTGATGTGAGGGTAGGACGCCTCCACTTTAGATCAAGCAGCCTTCATGTTCGCAGCATTGTCTGTCACCAGTGCAAATAGCTTCTGTGGTCCAAGGTCATTGATGACAGCTAATCTGCAATGTAGAGACTGGTGTGTCTGTTGTCCCATGTGCTCTTGTAGAATACTGGTTGAGCGGTGGAGATGATAGTTAATTATTCCTTGGCCACGAACATTCAACCACCCATCAGAGATGATTGCAATACAGTCTACTTTTTCTATGCTTTGCTTGATCTTGACTTGAACTCTGTTGAACTCTGCATCCAGCAAATTAGTAGATAAAGCATGTCTGGTTGGAGGGGTGTATGCTGGGTGAAGAACATTCAGAAATCTCTTCCAATACACATTGCCTTTGAGCATCAGAGGTGAACCAGTTGCATACACAGCTCGAGCAAGACATTCATCAACATTTCTCTGACTACGTTCCTCCATTGTGTCAAAAAAACTTCTGATTCCAGGAGGACCATGAGCTGTTCCTATCGATAAGGTGTCTGATTCATAATTTTCACCTCAAATAGAAGTAGAGGGACTTTTGTCAGAGGTTGCTTGTTGTGAGCGCTGAGGTAACTTTATGCACTTGGCCAGATGATTCTGCATCTTTGTTGCATTCTTCACATATGATTTGGCACAGTATTTGCAAATGTACACAGCTTTTCCTTCTACGTTAGCTGCAGTGAAATGTCTCCACACATCAGATAATGCCCATGACATTTTCCTGTAAAGATTAGAAAAAAAAATGTAAAAAAACAACAAATACAATTCCATGTACAGATAAATAGTTAAGCGGTTAGATTAAAAAGGTTCACTGTTTTAAGTTAACTTTTTGAAGAATTTAAGCAAAATCCCCCAAATTCCAGGGCTTAACTTCCCAGGAAAAAATTGCGGAAATTTACCAGAAAGTTTCCAATCCTTTGCAACCCTAGGTAAAGCCAACTAATGTGATATTGTCAAAATGATACAATATATCGTAAACAATATCCCGATATGTAACGGTATAAATCCCCCCGTCACTAGTACACAGTAAATTTTACTCCCCACTGCTGGGTTGGTTTGTTGTAAATAGTGGTCAGTATTTATGTCATTTGTCCTCTGCAGAGTGGATCTTGGTGCTGTCACATTCTCGGACTCACCTGAGAAATGTCCACCCCGGACCCCCCCATGGGAGGGACGCCTCGGCCGTGCCCCTCTCCAGGACCGGGGCCTTCTCCAGGAGCCATGATAGGACCCAGCCCAGGTCCCCCAGCCTCTGGGCACTCCCACCCAAAACAGGGGCCCTCAGTATATCCTCAGGAGAATATGCATCAGATGCACAAAGTAAGACAGAAAATGGGCAAATCTCTAACTGTAATGTATGTCAAATGTCTGCTATGGTCTGCGGTACCATTTTGAGACTTTTTTTGCATTCATCTATTCTTCCTTTACTGTACATAAGAAATGTATGCGCTATCTAAGTAGGACAATCTTATGTCAATGTATTAATGTGTGTTGTCTCCTCCCAGCCTATGGAAGGCATGCATGAGAAGGGCATGTCTGATGACCCTCGCTATGGACCAATGAAGAGCATGGGCATGAGACCAGGTGGAGGCCATATTGGGATGGGACCCCCTCCTAGCCCCATGGACCAACATTCCCAAGGTACCATACCATGGGGTACTGATTAGATTGCATAGAGGATAGAGGAAACATTGACTCCGTTATTGAAGGAGCTTTACACAAAAGGTTAACTTATTAGCTTTCCATATGATCTAAATATGGTGCTTATGATTTTAGAGTTAAGCACAATTGTTTTTAAAGCTGATTACCTGAGAAGAGAATGCTAACTCGTGTAGACGCGTGTGCACTTGTACTGTGAACTCAACCAGCTAGTTTCTCCTCTTTCACTTCTGTCGTTTTGTTGGGTAACGTGAGCAGCAGACGCTCAGTGGAGGGGCGGGGCATGAGGCTTCCCCTTTCAGACAATGCCGGTGGCAGCTGTCTGCTACAAAACTACTCAGTCACCAAGGAGAGAGGGACAGAGGGGCTGTTGAAATACTGTAACACAGGAGAGGGTGTTTTTCTGTTGACTCTTCTATCCTGTATTGACTGGTGACAAATCAAAATCAAATCAAGTTGTATTTGTCACGTGCGCCGAATACAACAGGTGTAGGTAGACCTTAAAGTGAAATGCTTACTTACAAGCCCTTAACTAACAATGCAGTTTTAAGAAAATACCTTTAAAAAAAGTAAGAGATAAGATTAACAAATAATAAAGAGCAGCAGTAAATAACAATAGCATGGCTATATACAGTTGGTACATAGTCAATGTACGGGGGTGTTGAGGTAATTGAGGTAATATGTACAAAGCGCGAGGCTCAGCTGTAATGTGTGCATGTCTGTTAGAGACTGATTTGTAAAGTGTTTGTATCGCCAGTCCAGCTCATAATCATAATACCAGTCTGGATTTGGTTAACATTTCTCCTGGTCTGTTGGCATCCATTTCGCCACCATTTTCGATGTATCTAGCCATTATTTTAGTCATTCAAATCAGTTTCCCACTGTTCTCAGTTAAAGGGACAGTCATGCCCTACCATTCCCAGGGAAGATTACTTTTCTCACCTGTTCTGTTGTCTCTCCGCCCCAGGCTACCCCTCTCCACTGGGGGGTTCTGAGCACTCTCCCAGCCCTGTGCCAGCCAACGGCCCTCCACCCTGCCCCATGATGCCCTCTGGCCCAGGTGTCCCCATGGAGGGCGGTGATCCCCAGGCCATGTGCCAGCAGAACCTCGGTGATGTCCTGAGTGGTGGTTCTGTGCCAGGTGGGGTTGGGCCAGGCAGTGTTGGGCCAGGTGGACCCACCCCCTTCAACCAAAACCAGCTACACCAGCTCAGGGCCCAGATCATGGCCTACAAGATGCTGGACGGCAGCCAGCCCCTGCCAGACCACCTGCAGATGGCTGTGCAGGGCAAGAGGCCCATGCCAGAGATGCAGCAGCAGCCAGGGATGTCCAACATGCCCCCTTCCTCTGGGCCTGAGGCGGGGCCTGGACAGCCACCAGCAAACTACAACAGACCTCATGGTGAGTGGGGTGGGCACATGCAAGTTTATGCTACACAGCCTGTCAATGAGTTTTGCAACCCTATGAATGACACACACATGCTGTCCATCTCAAACAAATAAAATAAATAATTTGAATGCTGAACGGGGACCCCTGGTGGTGAAACTTGAACACATGTTCTCAGTTCAGGCACCATTTTCTACGTTAACTAGACTTCTGTAGGCATGAATGCCCAGGCAGTGTCTGATCATTTCTTATGTCATCTTGCAGGAATGGTAGGCCCGAACATGCCTCCTCCAGGACCCTCAGGTGTTCCCCCTGGTATTCAGGGACAGCCCACCAATGGACTCCCTAAACAATGGCCCGAAGGTAAGCCTCCTCTTGACACCTGGGCAATGATTCACATGTGTGTGAGAGGGCACTAGTCTATACTGTTTTTAGTCCATGTGCTTCTCTTTCCTGTGTTGATAATTTCACCAGACCTATCACAAGGGTAGGCCATCATTGTAAACTGACTTGCCTAGTTAAATAAAAATTAAACAAGGAATACACACATATTAAACAGATAATAATTGCACCAAAACACTGTATAATCAATGGTAGAACTAATAACTCTTTCAATGCCATATGTTCTAGGGCCCATGGTGAATGCTGCTGCTCCATCCAGTGCCCCCCAGAAGCTGATTCCCCCTCAGCCCACTGGGAGACCCTCCCCTGCTCCCCCCTCCGTGCCCCCTGCTGCCTCCCCGGTCATGTCCCCCCAGACCCAGTCCCCTGGGCAGCCCCCCCAGCCCCCAACCATGGTGCTACACCAGAAACAGAACCGCATCACGCCCATCCAGAAGCCCCGTGGTCTGGACCCAGTGGAGATCCTCCAGGAGAGAGAGTACAGGCTGCAGGCTCGAGTGCTGAGGCGCGTAGCGAGTAAAAATCGTCTGTCCTCCGTTGCAACACTCACTACCGAGTTTCAAACTGCCTCTGGAAGCAACGTCAGCACAAGAACTGTTCGTCGGGAGCTTCATGAAATGGGTTTCCATGGCCGAGCAGACTCACACAAGCCTAAAATCACCATGCGCAATGCTAAGCGTCGGCTGGAGTGGTGTAAAGCTCGCCGCCATTGGACTCTGGAGCAGTGGAAACGTGTTCTCTGGAGTGATGAATCACGCTTCACCATCTGGCAGTCCGACGGACGAATCTGGCTTTGGCGGATGCCAGGAGAAAGCTATCTGACCGAATGCATAGTGCCAACTGTAAAGTTTGGTGGAGGAGGAATAATGGTCTGGGGATGTTTTTCATGGTTCGGGTTAGGCCCCTTAGTTCCAGTGAAGGGAAATCTTAACGCTACGGCGTACAATGACATTCTAGACGATTCTGTGCTTCCAACTTTGTGGCAACAGTTTGGGGAAGGCCCTTTCCTGTTTCAGCATGACAATGGCGCAATGCACAAAGTGAGGTCCATACAAAAATGGTTTACTGAGATCGGTGTGGAAGAACTTGACTGGCCTGCACAGAGCCCTGACCTCAACCCCATCGAACACCTTTGGGATGAATTGGAACGCAGACTGCGAGCCAGGCCTAATCGCCCAACATCAGTGCCCGATCTCACTAATGCTCTTATGGCTGAATGGAAGCAGGTCCCCGCAGCAATGTTCCAACATCTAGTGGAAAGCCTTCCCAGAAGAGTAGAGGCTGTTATAGCAGCAAAGGGGGGACCAACTCCCTATTAATGGCCATGATTTTTGGAATTATATGTTCAAAGAGGAGTGTCACCATACAGGTGTCTACATACTTTTGGTCAAGTAGTGTACACAATTTTTTGGGGCAGGGGGGGGGGGGGGGGGGGGGGGGGTGTTAGATCAGCTCAAATGTTGCAAATTGATTGTGGCTTCTATCAGTGTAAATATCTGCATCATTTCCAATCCCACATATATTTTTGGGCTGTCTATATACAGTACCAGTCAAAGGTTTAGACACACTTACTCATTCCAGAGTTTCTTTATTTTTACTCTTTTCTACATTGTAGAATAATAGTATAGACTTAAACTTCGAAATAACACATATGGAATCATCAAAAAAGTGTTAAACAAATCAAAATATATTTTATATTTGAGATTTGTCAAAAGTAGCAACCCTTTGCCTTGATGACAGCTTTTCACACTCTTGTCATTCTCTCAACCAGCTTCATGAGGAAGTCACCTGAAATGCATTTCAATTAACAGGTGTGCCTTGATAAAGTTAATTTGTGGAATTTATTTCCTTCTTAATGCGCTTGAGCCAATCACTTGTGTTGTGACAAGGTCGGGGTGGTATACAGAAGATAGCCAAATTTGGTAAAATACCAAGTCCATATTATGGTAAGAACAGCTCAAATAAGCAAAGATAGACCATATTTACTTTAAGACACAAAGGTCAGTCAATCCGGAAAATGTCAAGAACTTTGAATGTTATTTTAAGTGCAGTCGCAAAAACCATCAAGCGCTATGATGAAACTGGCTCTCATGAGGACCGCCATAGGAAAGGAAGACCCAGAGTTACCTCTGATGCAGAGGATAAGTTCATTACAGTTACCAGCCGCAAAAATCGGCAATTAACTGCACCTCAGATTGCAGCTCAAATAAATGCTTCACAGAGTTCAAGTAACAGACATCTCAACATCAACTGTTCAGAGGAGACTGTGTGAATCAGGCATTCATGGTCAAACTGCTGCAAAGAAACCACTACTAAAGGACACCAGCTTGGGCCAAGAAACACAAGCAATGGACATAAGACCTTGGACATCTGTCCTTTGGTCTGATGAGTCCAAATTTGAGATTTTTGGTACCAACTGCTGTGTCTTTGTGAGACGCAGAGTAGGTGAACAGATGATCTCTGCATGTGTGGTTCCCACCGTGAAGCATGGAGGACGAAGTGTGATGGTGTGGGGGTGCTTTGCTGGTGACACTGATTTATTTAGAATTCAAGGCACACTTAACTAGCATGGCTACGACAGCATTCTTCAGCGATACGCCATCCCATCTGGTTTCCGCTTAGTGGGACTATCATTTGTTTTTCAACAGGACAATGAACCAACACACCTTCAGGCTGTGTAAGGGCTATTTGACCAAGAAGGAGAGTGATGGAGTGCTGCATCAGATGACCTGGCCTCCACAATCACCCGACCTCAAACCAATTGAGATGGTTTGGGATTTGTTGGACTGCAGAGTGAAGAAAAGCAGCCAACAAGTGCTCAGCATATGTGGGAACTCCTTCAAGACTGTTAGAAAAGTATTCCAGGTGACTACCTCATGAAGCTGGTTGAGAGAATGCCAAGAGTGTGTAAAGCTGTCAAGGCAAAGGGTGTCAACTTTGAAAAATATAACATATTTTGATTTGCTTAACACTTTTTGGTTACTACATGATTTCATGTGTTATTTCATAGTTTTGATGTCTTCACTATTATTCTACAATGTATATAATAGTCAAAATAAAGAAAAACCCTTGAATGAGTAGGTGTGTCCAAAATTTTGAAAATGTTATATATATATTGTCCATTTTATTATTTTCCCATAACACTACCACCCCTCCCCTAATTGGATTCAACTAATGGACAACAACACTTAGGCTTCTACTTCCAGCTTATACATACTGTACAATTTATGGACACAGTACATTTTACTTTAGTTATCTTGTTTTTTGTTATGTTTAGTCCCACCCTTTAGCTCCTCTCAACCCCTCCCATCTATCTCTGAACACCATCCAGTTTTGATGTCTATTTGCCATATATTTTTCAGCTGTACTGTGATGTTTCACAAGTTCGGAACCTTTCTATTGTCATAGTTTCTACAGATTGTAAATTAAATATAAACAATTTTGCTAAGAGTATTATTGATTGATTGACTGACTTTTCAAATCACCAGCAGTGCTACTTGCAGAGTGTGATCCAGGTAGATGTCGTAGTGTTTCTATGGAATAATGAAACAGATGTTTGGTGAATCTATGAATTATGTATGACCACTGGAGCCTTTGACACTCAAAATATTTTGACATTTATTTAATCATTCAATCTTGCTAAAGCACATTCTGTAGGAGGGGTTAATATGAATTAAAATAATTTGACATGATTTATATGAATCGGGTCATGAACATGTGGCCTTTAAAATGAACAAGGGAGAGGTTAAACGTAGGCTAAGTCTAGCATGATCTTATTCCCACACTTTACAATAACTCTGTTGCAGTGGTCTTAAGTAGTCTCCATGTAGGCTATTCCCTCCATTGTGTGACAGCTGCCCAGTTGAAGAGCTTGTGATCTCCATGCAGCACCACAGCACTATGCGCCTTAGGAAAAGCACCCCTCAGCCTCAGAAGATGCCCTTCTGGAGGCATGCAGCCATACTCATTTTACCCTAATGTAAGCCTATTTGCCTACTAGCCAAATAAAGTGCAGAGCATGCACGATGCATGCAACTCATCATTCCAACATATTTCAACATTTAATTCATCATTCAGTTCAGTCAGTATGTCATCCATTCTGTTTATGGTCTGAGTTCCAATAGGAACTAAATCAAAGAGAATAGAACAGTCTTATGTTTGTTTATTGAAATCCATGTGTGTATTCAAAGGTATCTAAATTCTCAAGTAGCCTATCATTTTAATAATTCAATGTTTAATTTAGGCCTATCCAAATAAAACAATGGGCCATCAACTTGTAGGCATTGCGATGTAGGCTATCAATTTGGTACTGGTGTCTTGCGGAATAATTGTAGAATTCTATTTGTGTTTTATAACTGTTTTTATTATAGGCCTCTCCTTTAAAAAGAGACCCTAGCTCACAGGCCTCTAAATACATTTTAAACAAAACAGTTGAAGCACATGCAGTGGCTGATAGGGAAAAACAGATCTGGCAGTAAGAATAGGCTATAGATAGTCTTGACTATTTGGAACCCGTTGGCTATTTTGCTCAAGACAGGTTATAGCCAACACTTAATCAATATTTTGTCTCGTTATTTGATATGGATATAGCCTCTGTGTGATGGGGTTGTGCAATGCAAATGGCTATAACAAGCCTACATACAGACTGGAATTTGCAAATACAACCGTCAAAATGCCTAATATAAGGCCTACAGTCTGTGCTCCCAAATACTGGAAAAAGTGTGATTCATTAGGTTATATGATCACTACAGTAGCCCCACGTGGCTATAAAAATAAATTATGCAATTATATGTCCATTAAATAACACACATATTTAGATAGTGGAATAGGCCTAGCCCAAATCATGTTTACTTTCTATTTTGCAGCTCAGGAGTTATTCTAGACAAGGCTCTTCTGTGTCTTAATAGTATCATTCTCACACAAGTCATTTGCTGAAGGGCCAAGCCTATACTACGCCATCTACTGAGTGGCGAGCCTGAGCGGCACAGCAGTCTAACACCGAACCCAAACCGGCTGCGCACGTGCGCTATCGTGCATAAATGTATTGAACCAATTGGTTCAGAGTTTGTTTTGATATTTTAACCTGCGTGTCGTGATCGCGTTTTGTGTAGGCGGACAAAATACATGTATGCACGCGCGCAGCCGGTTTGGGTTCGGTGTTAGACCGCTGCGCCTGCACTACATCTCAGTGCTAGAGGCGTCACTACAGTTCGAATCCAGCTGTGATTGTGAGTCCCATAGGGTGGCGCACAATACGCCCTGTGTCGTCCGGGTTTGGCCGTCATTGTAAATAAGAATTTGTTCTTAACTGACTTCCCTAGTTAAATAAAAAAAAGCTAGTATTGATATCGGCACATGCTTTTTTGACATTGCACATTTTATTCTGGCACAAAAATGTATGTAAACGGAGCTCAATTGATTTCATTGTTACTGTCAATTACTACTATCAACAAGGATCCCTTATCTTATTTTACTACATGTAGTAGTGCTGTTCTATAATAACGTGTACACCCATCCCCCACGTCGACATACTTCGTCCGCATTCTTCTCTGCAATGGGGCCTAGACTGGGCATGCGTTGATTTTCCAGTCGTTCGTGGGGGATGAACGTGTAGGGGGGGCGCTCTTGTATCACGGTTGCTGTAGTGAAGGCCGTTCCTTGGCGATACAATCAGACAAGAAGTGGGGGTGGTGAGAAAAAAAGCTAACAGGCTAGGTCGCTCTTTGTTTCTGGCTAGCGTTGGAAATCGAAGGGACCTATCCGCGAAGGGTGATTTCAATGTAAGTCAGATTCAACAGTTTTATTTTTAATACTTCGTCGATGGTATCCTTATTCAGATTATTGATACGTAATTTCAGTTTCTAATACCCTTTGCTTATCGTTGGGTTGGAAGGAACGTTAGCATCTAGACCGACATATTTATTAGTCTTGTCTGCAGTGCAGACTGGCGGCAGAGTGAAATGAATGAATTGTGTTTTTGGTAAATGTATCTGTCTAGCTAGAGCGGGGGTACGGGATGCAGGTTGGATCAATCAACTGAACGGATTGTTTAACTTTTACTCTCTTGCTGCATCTCCAAAGTCAGCAAAATATCCCAATTCTCACCATACATTTTGTAACGACAGCATGTTCGGCTAGTAGAGACTATACCAGCTAACGTTAGCCAACTGTCTGGCAGTGTTTCTTTGTGTTTTTAGTTTTAATTTTATACACTTATGTAGCTAGAAAACAATGTTTGTTAGCACATCACATGAGTGAATGGTTTCTGACCTGTGTTGTAAACGGAACTGAGTTACTATACATAGCTAGCTTTCTAGCCAAGCTATGCTAACTACACCGTACACCACATTAGCTTAGCATCCGTAAACTGTTAAAAAAAAAACATTGGTTAGTTAGCGTCTATAACTAAATATTTAGCAAGTAGTTAACGAACGAAGTCTTCAATTAATTAGCTAGTTAACGTTACCCAGTTAACTACCGTAATTCAATTTCTACGATTACCAACTGCAACCATGTCCCACTAGCTAGCTAAATATCCGTGTTTTACTAAAGCTAGCTAGCTTAAGTCAAGTCGCCGGTAGCGGGTTTACAGTACCAAGCTACTACTGTCTCACCAAAGAGAATGCATCACTCCTTGGACATAACTGTTCAATCTCTAGTGAGGAGGAACGACAATAGATTCCACTATCAATCGTTTAAATAGTTAGCTATAACGTTACTCGTCTCACTAACATGAATGTCACGATGTCGACAACTTTACCCACACATCATGGTTGCTGTTTACCTTTTATTTTGTTTCTTCTGTCGGGAGTGTATTGGGGTTATTTTTATGCATGCAGCTGCTGCTGGGCAGCATCATCTGAATCACCTCGTCTAAGGTTTCCAAACAAGAACTCTCCTCATTCTGTCAATCGCCACACACTGGGAAAAATATTTAGTCATTAGAGCATATTTCTCTCCAACTATCTAGGTGCAGTTATTATATTTGAGGAAAGCAATTATTAATAAAAGTATACCCTTTGCAATTTATTTGTGATATGGGTTGTATTATCAAAGGCGGGCCACTCTTTATGTAATCATCTAGAGGTCTGTAGGTGGGCCTGTGCAAACTGAAGTTAAACATAACATTGGTGTCTTTCAACAAATCAAATGCTTCACAACGAACAGGTGTAGACTAACTTTCCAACAGTGCAGAGAAAAATATAAAAAATAATAACGAGGAATAGCCAAAATACACAATGAGTAATGATAACCTGGCTATATACAGAGGTACCCGGACCGAGTTGATGTTCAGGGGTACGAGGGAATTGAGGTAGATAGCTATGTACATATAGGTAGGGGTAAAGTGACTTGGCAACAGAATAGATAATAAGCAGTAGCCGCGGGTCATGAACATGTGGCCTTTAAAATGAACAAGGGAGAGGTTAAACGTAGGCTAAGTCTAGCATGATCTTATTCCCACACTTTACAATAACTCTGTTGCAGTGGTCTTAAGTAGTCTCCGTGTAGGCTATTCCCTCCATTGTGTGACAGCTGCCCAGTTGAAGAGCTTGTGATCTCCATGCAGCACCACAGCACTATGCGCCTTAGGAAAAGCACCCCTCAGCCTCAGAAGATGCCCTTCTGGAGGCATGCAGCCATACTCATTTTACCCTAATGTAAGCCTATTTGCCTACTAGCCAAATAAAGTGCAGAGCATGCACGATGCATGCAACTCATCATTCCAACATATTTCAACATTTAATTCATCATTCAGTTCAGTCAGTATGTCATCCATTCTGTTTATGGTCTGAGTTCCAATAGGAACTAAATCAAAGAGAATAGAACAGTCTTATGTTTGTTTATTGAAATCCATGTGTGTATTCAAAGGTATCTAAATTCTCAAGTAGCCTATCATTTTAATAATTCAATGTTTAATTTAGGCCTATCCAAATAAAACAATGGGCCATCAACTTGTAGGCATTGCGATGTAGGCTATCATTTTGGTACTGGTGTCTTGTGGAATAATTGTAGAATTCTATTTGTGTTTTATAACTGTTTTTATTATAGGCCTCCCCTTAAAAAGAGACCCTAGCTCACAGGCGTCTAAATACATTTTAAACAAAACAGTTGAAGCACATGCAGTGGCTGATAGGGAAAAACAGATCTGGCAGTAAGAATAGGCTATAGATAGTCTTGACTATTTGGAACCCGTTGGCTATAACTTGGCTATATACAGAGGTACCCGTACCGAGTCAGTGTGCAGGGGTACGAGGGAATTGAGGTAGATATCTATGTACATATAGGTAGGGGTAAAGTGACTTGGTAACAAGATAGATAATAAGCAGTAGCAGCAGTGTATATCATGAGTCAGAGTTAGTGCTTAAGGGGGTCAATGCAGACAGTCTGTGTAGCTATTTGGTTAACTATTTAGCAGTCTTATGGCTTGGGGGTAGAAACTGTTAAGGGCCCTGTTTAGGGTCCTGTTGGTTCCAGCGTTGGTACCGCTTCCCGTGCAGTAGCAGAAAGAACTGTCTATGACTTGGGTGGCTGGAGTCTGACAATTTCTAGGGTCTTCGTCTGACCCCGCCTGGTATAGAAGTCATGGAATTCAGGGAGGTCGGCTGATGTACTGTGCCTTACACACTACCCTATGTAGTGCCTTGCATTTGGATGCCAAGCAATGATGCAGCCTGTCAAGATGCTCTCAATGGTGCAGCACTATAACTTATTGAGTATCTGAGGGCCCTTGCCAAATCTTTTCAGCCTCCTGTGGGGGATGAGGCATTATCATGCCTTCTTTGGGACTGTGTTGGTGTGTGTGGACCATGTTCATTCTTTAATGAAGTTGTGCGCGGCCATGCAGTCGTGACTGAACAGGGAGTGCAGGGGGGGACTAAGCACGCCCCCCTGGGGCGGCCCCATTTCGAGAGTCAGTGTGGCTGATGTGTTTTTGCCTACGCTCCTACTTTTGTCTTAAGTTGAGAATGCTTGGGCTAATATCTTGACAAAATTTGCCACCTTGTGACAAGCAGAAACTGGCTTTCAAATTAACTAACTCAGGAGATGTGTGAGCTGTGCTTTCAGGTTCAACCAGTCTAGTGTCTTATTTTCTAATCCAACTTGTGTATATTTGTGCCAGCTGTGCATATTAACACAAAACATACTCAAATGACTACAAAAAGGCTATCTTGAGAATTGGATCTTGTTATTCAGACCAGCTGGTGTATTTTGGGTCATTTGGGCACATCCGAGAACCCAAAGCTCAGAAAACACAAAGTCCATTTGTGGATGATGGCTACATAGAGATCATCTGGTACGCACTAGGGCTGGGAATTGCCAGGGACCTCACGATACTTAGGTGCCGATACAATATTTATTGTGAATCTCATGATTCTATAGCCCCTTTTACAGTACATGAAACACTAGCGTTACACACAGATGTGTGTGTCTCTTGGCTGCAGTAAGAATCTGTTCCCATCTGCGCCCATTCAACATAGCCGAGATTTACTTTTTTATTACTTTTGAACAAAATCACTTTTTGGGGTTCTCATACGCTTACAATTATGTTTTGATTCTTGCTTGAGAAGTTGCTAAGATTATATTTGGTTGTCGTCTTTGCAAAATAACTTTTTTGGGTGCATTAATTGTTAGCTAGAATCCTAACGCTCATTGATAAATGCTGTGGCAAGAGCTAGCCAAAGAGCCATTTTGCTGGTTGAAGTATTTAAGTATAATGCAGTTGATTTGTGATAATGGCACAAATATTATATTAAGCAGGATATTCATACAAGCCTTAAAATGTAATTCTAATAACATATGTCTGCTGCAGAGGGACAAGCGTCATGAGAAAACAACATGTTTTTTGATCCGTCATGGAAATAAAATTGCAAAAAAAAAGATAAGCTATGAAGGAAAACCACTGGAGATTTGGTGCAGGTACAGCCAACAAACGCAAACAAATATTGCAAAATTGTCAACTACAATTTGCTCAGTATCTTCTGTAATTTGTCCTCTCTGCAGAGTGGAGCTTGGTGCTGTCACATTCTCAGACTCAGCTGAGAGATGTCCACCCCAGACCCCCCCATGGGAGGGACGCCTCGGCCGGGCCCCTCCCCAGGACCGGGGCCTTCTCCAGGAGCAATGATGGGCCCCAGCCCTTCCCCGGGCTCTGCTCATAGCATGATGGGACCCAGCCCAGGTCCCCCAGCCTCTGGGCACTCCCACCCACAACAGGGGCCCTCAGTATATCCTCAGGAGAATATGCATCAGATGCACAAAGTAAGACAGACAATGGGCATATCCTTAAATGTAATGTATGCGGTAACATTTTATACATACAACTTTTTTTTTATACTAGATTAGCATTCATCTATTCTTCCTTTACTGTACATAAGAAATGTATGTGCTATCTAAGTAGGACAATCTTATGTCAATGTATTAATGTGTGTTGTCTCCTCCCAGCCTATGGAAGGCATGCATGAGAAGGGCATGTCTGATGACCCTCGCTATGGACCGATGAAGAGCATGGGCATGAGACCAGGTGGAGGCCATATTGGGATGGGACCCCCTCCTAGCCCCATGGACCAACATTCCCAAGGTACCATACCATGGGGTACTGATTAGATTGCATAGAGGATAGAGGAAACATTGACTCCGTTATTGAAGGAGCTTTACACAAAAGGTTAACTTATTAGCTTTCCATATGATCTAAATATGGTGCTTATGATTTTAGAGTTAAGCACAATTGTTTTTAAAGCTGATTACCTGAGAAGAGAATGCTAACTCGTGTAGACGCGTGTGCACTTGTACTGTGAACTCAACCAGCTAGTTTCTCCTCTTTCACTTCTGTCGTTTTGTTGGGTAACGTGAGCAGCAGACGCTCAGTGGAGGGGCGGGGCATGAGGCTTCCCCTTTCAGACAATGCCGGTGGCAGCTGTCTGCTACAAAACTACTCAGTCACCAAGGAGAGAGGGACAGAGGGGCTGTTGAAATACTGTAACACAGGAGAGGGTGTTTTTCTGTTGACTCTTCTATCCTGTATTGACTGATGACAAATCAAAATCAAATTGTATTTGTCACGTGCGCCGAATACAACAGGTGTAGGTAGACCTTAAAGTGAAATGCTTACTTACAAGCCCTTAACTAACAATGCAGTTTTAAGAAAATACCTTTAAAAAAAGTAAGAGATAAGATTAACAAATAATAAAGAGCAGCAGTAAATAACAATAGCATGGCTATATACAGTTGGTACATAGTCAATGTACGGGGGTGTTGAGGTAATTGAGGTAATATGTACAAAGCGCGAGGCTCAGCTGTAATGTGTGCATGTCTGTTAGAGACTGATTTGTAAAGTGTTTGTATCGCCAGTCCAGCTCATAATCATAATACCAGTCTGGATTTGGTTAACATTTCTCCTGGTCTGTTGGCATCCATTTCGCCACCATTTTCGATGTATCTAGCCATTATTTTAGTCATTCAAATCAGTTTCCCACTGTTCTCAGTTAAAGGGACAGTCATGCCCTACCATTCCCAGGGAAGATTACTTTTCTCACTTGTTCTGTTGTCTCTCCGCCCCAGGCTACCCCTCTCCACTGGGGGGTTCTGAGCACTCTCCCAGCCCTGTGCCAGCCAACGGCCCTCCCCCCGGCCCCATGATGCCCTCTGGCCCAGGTGTCCCCATGGAGGGCGGTGACCCCCAGGCCATGGGCCAGCAGAACCGCGTTGGGGTCCCAGGTCCAAGTGGTGGTTCTGGGCCAGGCGGACCCACCCCCTTCAACCAAAACCAGCTGCACCAGCTCAGGGCCCAGATCATGGCCTACAAGATGCTGGCTCGCAGCCAGCCCCTGCCAGACCACCTGCAAATGGCCGTGCAGGGCAAGAGGCCCATGCCAGGGATGCAGCAGCAGCCAGGGATGCCCAACATGCACCCTTCCTCTGGGCCTGGGGCGGGGCCTGGACAGCCACCAGCAAACTACAACAGACCTCATGGTGAGGGGGGGGATGTACAAAGTTATGCTACACAGTCTGTCAATGAGTTTTGCAACCCTATGAATGACACACAAATGCTGTCTGTCTCACACAAAGAACATATATAATTTGAATGCTGAACGGGGACCCCTGGTGGTGAAACTTGAACACATGTTCTCAGTTCAGGCACCATTTTCTACGTTAACTAGACTTCTGTAGGCATGAATGCCCAGGCAGTGTCTGATCATTTCTAATGTCATCTTGCAGGAATGGTAGGCCCGAACCTGCCTCCTCCAGGACCCTCAGGTGTTCCCCCTGGTATGCAGGGACAGCCCACCAATGGACCCCCTAAACAATGGCCCGAAGGTGAGCCTCCTCTTGACACCTGGGCAGTGATTCACCTGTGTGTGAGAGGGCACTAGTCTATAGTGTTTTTAGTCCATGTTCTTCTCTTTCCTGTGCTGATAATTTCACCAGACCTATCACAAGGGTAGGCCGTCATTGTAAATAAGAATTTGTTCTTAACTGATTTGCCTAGTTAAATAAAAAATAAACAAGTAATACACACATATTAAACAGATAATAATTGCACCAAAACACTGTATAATCAATGGTAGAACTAATAACTCTTTCAATGCCATATGTTCTAGGGCCCATGGTGAATGCTGCTGCTCCATCCAGTGCCCCCCAGAAGCTGATTCCCCCTCAGCCCACTGGGAGACCCTCCCCTGCTCCCCCCTCCGTGCCCCCTGCTGCCTCGCCGGTCATGCCCCCCCAGACCCAGTCCCCTGGGCAGCCCCCCCAGCCCCCACCCATGGTGCTACACCAGAAACAGAACCGCATCACGCCCATCCAGAAGCCCCGTGGTCTGGACCCAGTGGAGATACTCCAGGAGAGAGAGTACAGGCTGCAGGCTCGTATCACCCACCGTATCCAGGAGCTGGAGCATCTACCAGGGTCTCTGGCCGGAGACCTGCGCACCAAAGCCAACATCGAGCTCAAGGCCCTGAGGCTGCTCAATTTCCAGAGACAGCTGCGTCAGGAGGTAGTGGTGTGTATGCGTCGTGACACGGCCCTGGAGACGGCCCTCAACGCTAAGGCCTACAAGCGTAGCAAGCGCCAGTCCCTCCGCGAAGCCCGCATCACAGAGAAACTGGAGAAGCAACAGAAGATTGAACAGGAGCGTAAACGACGCCAGAAACACCAGGTACACAGAGGGGTCGGGACAGAAACACCAGGTACACAGAGGGGTCGGGACAGAAACGCCAGGTACACAGAGGGGTCGGGACAGAAACGCCAGGTACACAGAGGGGTCGGGACAGAAACGCCAGGTACACAGAGGGGTCGGGACAGAAACGCCAGGTACACAGAGGGGTCGGGACAGAAACGCCAGGTACACAGAGGGGTCGGGACAGAAACGCCAGGTACACAGAGGGGTCGGGACAGAAACGCCAGGTACACAGAGGGGTCGGGACAGAAACGCCAGGTACACAGAGGGGTCGGGACAGAAACGCCAGGTACACAGAGGGGTCGGGACAGAAACGCCAGGTACACAGAGGGGTCGGGACAGAAACGCCAGGTACACAGAGGGGTCGGGACAGAAACGCCAGGTACACAGAGGGGTCGGGGCTAAAGTTCCCAACCTAGATGTCAGGTGATCCTCACATTCCTGTAAGACCTCCAGTGCTTTGCGTGGTATTGTATAGACACTAATATTCTGAGGTTTTTGTACAGGAATACCTTAACAGCATCCTGCAGCATGCTAAAGACTTCAAGGAGTACCACCGCTCCATCACAGCCAAGCTCCAGAAGGCCACCAAAGCTGTGGCCACGTACCATGCCAACACTGAGCGCGAGCAGAAGAAGGAGAACGAGCGCATTGAGAAGGAGAGAATGAGGAGGCTGATGGTGAGTGACCACACAGCTGCGTGCTCGTTTACACACTCACTATTAAATAGCCATAGATCTACTCTCACACCCAATGCCTCTAACATCTGTCGTCAATGTGTGTCCTTCCCTAGGCTGAAGATGAGGAGGGCTACCGTAAGCTCATTGACCAGAAGAAAGACAAGCGTCTGGCCTACCTGCTGCAGCAGACAGACGAGTACGTGGCCAACCTCACCGATCTGGTCAGAGCTCACAAGGCTGATCAGGCCCTCAAGGACAAGAAGAAGAAGAAAAAGAAAAAGAAGAAGAAGGTGAAGAATGAGGCCAAGGACAAATGTTGAAAGTGCATCTTTCTGAAGTTCCATTTGTTGTATTGTGTTACCTTGTGTTTTACTGCGATATGCAGCCCCCCGTGTTTCCGTTGTTGAGCCTGGCATTGCAATATGAGAAACTGATGTTCATGTTCTCTAGAAGCCAGAGAGTGGGGAGGGCCAGCCTCCTGCCCTGGGACCCGACGGAGAGGTGAGTTTCAGATCCCAGTGAAAGATTTGGTACGATAAAATCCAGACAATTTCCCACCAAGCTTTTTTACAAAGTCATCTTCTCTGCCATCAGTTCATGAAGGACAATATAATGAATGAATGTAAGCCCCATCATTCAACATTTTAACTAATAGGCCATTTGCCTCATGATGTGTTGATAAGAAACTGAAAAGTAGCATTGTTTCCAGGCTCCCTGTTTTTCACAAGGCCACAGGAATACTTGTTTAATTTACCATGAAATGATCATATTGACAGGTAATATATCACACAGTTTCCAGTCAATTTCTCACTCACTCCCTCTTCCACTCTCAGCCTCTGGATGAGACCAGTCAGATGAGTGACCTGCCTGTGAAGGTGATCCATGTAGATAGTGGGAAGATCCTGACAGGGCTGGACGCGCCCCGGGCTGGCCAGCTGGACACCTGGCTGGAGATGAACCCTGGGTCAGTTAAACACAGCTAGCTAGGAGACACGCTTGTTTATCCGACTGTGGGAATAATGACGACACGAGAGCCTGAGGAATGTGAAATACCATTTTCCTTTGGAAAGGATGAACATTGTACAATTCTAAATGCCTTTCACACTGTTGCTTAGCCATAAGTACATAAACACTGTCATCTCAAAACAATGACATCAGGCATCACAACTAATCATTTTAACTTTTCTCCTGCAGGTATGAAGTGGCTCCTCGTTCAGACAGCGAGGACAGTGGCTCAGAGGAAGAGGAGGTATGTACCTTAAAGACCACAATGCTCTCTCCTCACCCCCCACTTTCCCCTTTTAATATATGTATATCGTAAACCTCAAGTCGCCTTAAATAAATGTAAGCAGACCGCCGTGGATGAGACCTTGCATATGGAGTCTGTTCAGAGGCGTACCACTCTTGCCTTGGGCTATCAGAAACCAAGCCATTGCCAAGCCCAAACTAATGTAACTCTTTCTCTGCATTGTGTACTATGAAGCTTATATTAATGTAAATCAAACATATTGTGCTGTAAATATCTTTACTGGAACAGAGATCTTTTCCAGATTAATCTTAATCCTGACCAGTTCATGGGACAAGCCGTGTTCTAGTTTCCATAAAGAATATTTTATTCTGATTCGATAACATGTCTTTTGACTTGACCTTGGCTGAGACAATTTGAGCCAGGCTGTGTGGCATCTGTATCTGAGTCCATCCTCTTGCTCCGTTCACCTTAGGAGGAAGAGGAGGAGCCCCAGCCCTCCCAGGCTCCTACCGAGGAGAAAAAGAAGATCCCAGACCCCGACACAGAGGACGTGAACGAGGTCGACGTCCGCTACATCATCGAGGGAGCCAAGCAGGATGTGGATGATGAGTATAACAGTGCCGAGGCGGCGTTCGCCCGAGGCCTGCAGTCTTACTACGCTGTGGCCCACGCCGTCACTGAGACGGTGGACAAACAGTCCACACTGCTGGTCAACGGGCAGCTCAAAACTTACCAGGTACACAGTCTACCCACGTCACAGTAACATGATTTCCCATACACAATGCATGCTGTAGTGTGTCATTACCTTTCACAATACTTACAAGAAGTAACGTGTCAAAAAAGAAGAGATGACACACACACCTGATGACCATGTGAGACAGTAGAATGACTGGTTTGTGTCCCTCTCTCCTCTAAGATCAAGGGCTTGGAGTGGCTGGTGTCTCTGTACAATAACAACCTGAACGGGATCCTGGCTGATGAGATGGGTCTGGGCAAGACCATCCAGACCATCGGCCTCATCACCTACCTCATGGAGCACAAGCGCATCAACGGCCCCTTCCTCATCATCGTGCCCCTCTCGTGAGTCCCTCTGCCTCTCCTTTCCTCTAGTTGGTACTCAGCTCCTTTATGGACCGGAACTGATGCACTATTTCTGTTTCAATCAAGATTTTCTCCTGTAATTATACAGATACAAGCCCAGAAGGGCTGTTATGGGTATTTTCCACGGTCATAGATATTTTTACCTTGTGTTATGTCAGTGCGACTTGAGGTGGACAGAGCAAGTGTATGTTTATCAATTTATCTCCCGTCTTTGTTTTCAGAACTCTGTCCAACTGGGTGTATGAGTTTGATAAGTGGGCTCCATCTGTGGTGAAAGTCTCTTACAAAGTGAGTAGCCCCTTTCAACGCTTCTTCCAGGGTGAAGTTTGACAATTGCGTAGTAGGTGGTCCGCATGTACATGTGAATATCCTTTGATTATAGTGTTCTGTAGATGTAAAGTTGATGTGTGTTCTACTATGTCTCTGTCCAGGGCTCCCCACAAGCTCGCCGGGCATTCCTCCCCATCCTGCGCAGCGGCAAGTTCAACGTACTGCTCACCACCTACGAGTACATCATCAAAGACAAGCAAGTGCTGGCTAAGGTAGGGACCCACCTCTTCAAATCACCCTGTGTAAATAGTACACTGCCTTAGAAATGGCCCTAGTCAGACAGGTAAACCTATGGAAACTTCCATTTCAACTTCTCATGCCACTGTACTCTTTCCCTCTCAGCTGCGATGGAAGTACATGATAGTGGACGAGGGCCACCGTATGAAAAACCACCACTGTAAGCTGACTGTGGTTCTGAACACCCACTACCTGGCCCCGCGGCGTCTGCTGCTGACCGGCACCCCGCTGCAGAACAAGCTGCCGGAGCTTTGGGCCCTGCTCAACTTCCTGCTGCCGACCATCTTCAAGTCCTGCACAACCTTCGAGCAGTGGTTCAACGCCCCCTTCGCCATGACCGGAGAGAAGGTGAGTTAGTCAGGGCTGTGGAGAGGGGTGTTTTGGAGACATTGGGGTCATCATGGCTGGACTCATACCCCGCTCTCTCTCGACCCTAGGTGGATCTGAACGAGGAAGAGACCATCCTGATTATCCGTCGTTTGCACAAAGTGCTCCGCCCCTTCCTGCTGCGCAGACTGAAAAAGGAAGTGGAGTCCCAGCTGCCTGAGAAGGTCTGACTCCTGTCAATCACTTGGCTTTCAGTCTCCAAGGACAATAAAGATCAAATAATTGATTCTTTCAGTACTTTAAACTCATATCTATCCAATCAATGCAATGTTTTAACCTGTTCTCTCCGTGTGTGTGTGTGTGTGCCCCAGGTGGAGTATGTGATCAAGTGTGACATGTCGGCCCTGCAGAGAGTGCTGTACAGACACATGCAGGCTAAGGGTGTGCTGCTCACCGACGGCTCTGAGAAAGACAAGAAGGTAAGGAGGAGTAGAGAACCCGCTCACTGCTCTCCATACACCCCCTAACAACTGACTGGGGGTCAGTTATACTGGGCTGTTTAGATGGGTACTACAGGATGATTAAGTGCGGAATGTTGTGTTTCAGGGTAAAGGAGGCACCAAGACCCTGATGAACACCATCATGCAGCTGAGGAAGATCTGTAACCATCCCTACATGTTCCAGCAGATCGAGGTACAGTGCAAGGGCCTACCTCAACTCTTCCATGAATTGAGAAGAGATGTTGACTGAAGTGTAAGATTGTGGTTAAAGCTTCTCATTTTAACTGAATAGTTGTGACTCGTCTGTTCACAGGAGTCCTTCTCTGAGCATTTGGGATTCACTGGAGGCGTAGTGTCTGGGTAAGCATCTGCTGACGTTGCATGTTGATGCTTCATGGTGCTGTGGTTGATCTTGCTATGTGTGGCTCGTTCCCTCATCCACCCCTCTGTTCTCGTCCCCTGCTCCCTCCAGACCTGACCTGTACCGCGCCGCTGGGAAGTTTGAGCTGCTAGACCGTATCCTGCCCAAGCTGATGGTCACCGACCACAAGGTCCTGCTCTTCTGTCAGATGACTTCCACCATGACCATCATGGAGGACTACTTTGGCTGGCGCAACTTTAAGTACCTGCGTCTGGACGGTGAGAGGCGGGATAGGAACGTTATTTAGTCTGGTGCTGGGAAAATGAATTCAAGACAAATTCCAGAACTATTTTGTACTATGAGAAATACAGTACTATGTGTAGGATTTGTTTTGTACTTACAGTATGCAGTTTACTAGAACACAATGGCTCAACATTGTGGTGTGGGGAGGCTGATGTACGATCACAAGCTGAGCTCATGTTATTTGCATATCCCTCCTGCTGTTGTCCTGTGGAAACTGGTAACTAACACCATTGGTCTTTGTCTCCATAGGAACCACTAAGGCTGAGGATCGTGGGATGCTTTTGAAGACCTTCAATGACCCCGCCTCTCAGTACTTTGTGTTCCTGCTCAGCACCAGGGCCGGCGGGCTGGGCCTCAACCTTCAGTCTGCTGACACTGTGGTCATCTTTGACTCCGACTGGAACCCACATCAGGTTCAGCTCATTACCATCTACTGTCTACTGTAGTGTTCTGATCTAGGAATCTCACTGGAGTTATTGATATACACTGCTCAAAAAAATAAAGGGAACACTTAAACAACACAATGTACCTCCAAGTCAATCACACTTCTGTGAAATCAAACTGTCCACTTAGGAAGCAACACTGATTGACAATAAATTTCACATGCTGTTGTGCAAATGGAATAGACAAAAGGTGGAAATTATAGGCAATTAGCAAGACACCCCCAATAAAGGAGTGGTTCTGCGGGTGGTGACCACAGACCACTTCTCAGTTCCTATGCTTCCTGGCTGATGTTTTGGTCACTTTTGAATGCTGGCGGTGCTTTCACTCTAGTGGTAGCATGAGACAGAGTCTACAACCCACACAAGTGGCTCAGGTAGTGCAGCTCATCCAAGATGGCACATCAATGTGAGCTGTGGCAAGAAGGTTTGCTGTGTCTGTCAGCGTAGTGTCCAGAGCATGGAGGCGCTACCAGGAGACAGGCCTGGGTTGTGTGGGTTGTAGACTCCGTCTCATGCTACCACTAGAGTGAAAGCACCGCTAGCATTCAAAAGTGACCAAAACATCAGCCAGGAAGCATAGGAACTGAGAAGTGGTCTGTGGTCACCACCTGCAGAACCACTCCTTTATTGGGGGTGTCTTGCTAATTGCCTATAATTTCCACCTTTTGTCTATTCCATTTGCACAACAGCATGTGAAATTTATTGTCAATCAGTGTTGCTTCCTAAGTGGACAGTTTGATTTCACAGAAGTGTGATTGACTTGGAGGTACATTGTGTTGTTTAAGTGTTCCCTTTATTTTTTGAGCAGTGTATATTTAGAAAACAGCTAGGATTAGTGGCTATTGAGGTGATTTTTGTGAGGTAACATAGCCAACTCCCATGTCCTGCCCTCCCCCTAACTCTGATCACTCACCCCTCTCTTTCTTTCTCCCTCCCCTGTACAGGACCTGCAGGCCCAGGACAGAGCCCACCGTATCGGGCAGCGGAACGAGGTGCGTGTGTTGCGTCTCTGCACCGTTCAAAGTGTGGAGGAGAAGATCCTGGCGGCTGCCAAGTACAAGCTGAACGTGGACCAGAAGGTCATCCAGGCCGGCATGTTCGACCAGAAGTCGTCGAGTCATGAGCGTCGTGCCTTCCTGCAGGCCATACTGGAGCATGAGGAACAGGACGAGGTCGGGGCCCCGGGGGGCTGGCGCGCTGGAGGGGCGTTGGTGGGTGTGATCATGACCGTCCACACGCCTCCCTACCATTTAACCTTTCTTTACTTTTTTCTCTCCTCTCTACCTTCTGGATTTAAGGGCTGTTCCTTTTTTTAGGTTTGGTTTCCCCTCTTCTCCTCTTCCTGCCTTTTCTTTAAAAATGTTTACTTTTTATTTATTTAATGAAGCTCTTTTTCAATAACATAGAACAGACTTCCAGCTAGGAAGGCTACTATCTATACTTGACAGTTAGTAGGAGCAGTGGTTTCCTGGTAGACGTATGCATCACACCTATTGTAGGATATTCACTCCAATACATCACGCGCTACATGTTACAATGCACTTTATATGATACTAACATAACTGATAAGCATTCAAGAATTCTAGTTCAGAGACGTGGCTCTGAGGCACCACTAACAGCCCTGTGCTCACCCTTTCGATTGTCTACAGGAGGAGGACGAGGTGCCTGATGATGAGACCGTCAACCAGATGATTGCCAGGAGCGAGGAGGAGTTTGACCAGTTCATGGTCAGTCCCATAATTCTTCAAGATTTAGAGTAATGTAGTCTGAGTCTTGCTTGAGGCAACTGGAGGCTTCACTATCAATCTCTAGACTGAAGACTGCCCTGTTGGAGGCTTTGACACAACCTCAAGTCTGATAAAATGACATCCATGCATAGACTTACGATGGAAATCTACTATTCTTCAACTGTTCTTTTTCCTCTTTTCTTACACTGTACCTCCCCTCTCCCCTCCAGCGTATGGACCTGGACCGGCGCCGTGAGGATGCCCGCAACCCCAAGAGAAAGCCCCGTCTGATGGAGGATGACGAGCTACCCACCTGGATCATAAAGGATGATGCCGAGGTGGAGAGGCTCACCTGTGAGGAGGAGGAGGAGAAGATGTTTGGTCGCGGCTCTCGCCAGCGCAAGGAGGTGGACTACAGCGACTCACTCACAGAGAAGCAGTGGCTCAAGGTCAGCTATCCAACTGTTGTAGTTGAAAAAGATTTTAGCTAATAATTGAGTCCTATAACAGATCTATGGTCTATGACCTGGAATGCTGATGTGTGGTTCCCCCTCCAACAGGCCATAGAGGACGGTAATCTGGAGGACCTCGAGGAGGAGGTGCGTCACAAGAAGACGACCCGGAAGCGCAAGCGAGACCGTGACGACATGCCCGGCCCGGCCACGCCCAGCTCCAGCGGTGGTGGTGGTGGTCGCAGCCGTGACAAGGACGAGGAGGTCAAGAAGGCCAAGAAACGCGGGCGCCCTCCGGCTGAAAAACTGTCCCCTAACCCCCCATCCCTCACCAAGAAGATGAAGAAAGTGGTGGACACTGTCATCAAGTACAAGGACGGGTGAGTTGGTGGGCTCCTATGTCTGGATGACAACTCAGTGAAGTCAGCACATGACAACAAACACATAGACAACCTACTTTGTCATGTAATGGTCAGAGCAGAGCATGTTGAGGTGGACTAATCCCGGAGTTTCCCTGTTCTCCTATTTCACAGCAGCAATGGGCGCCAGCTGAGTGAAGTCTTCATCCAGCTGCCATCCCGCAAGGAGCTGCCTGAGTACTACGAGCTCATCCGCAAGCCTGTCGACTTCAGGAAGATTAAGGTATGGCGCTAACCCATTAATGTATCGGTTATAAGACTAAATCAAATCAAACTTTATTTGTCACGTGTAGACCCTACCGTGAAATGCTTACTTCCAAGCCCTTAACCAACAGTGCAGTTCAAGAAGAGTTAAGAAAATATTTACCAAATAAACTAAAGTAAAAAAATAATAAAATATAACAATAGAATAGCAATAACGAGGCTATATACAGGGGGTACCGGTACCGAGTCAGTGTGCGGGGGTACAGGTTAGTTGAGGTAATTTGTACATGTAGGTAGGGGTGAAGTGACTATGCATAGATAATAAACAGCGAGTAGCAGCAATGTACAAAACAAATGGAGGGGAAGGGGGGGGTCAATGTAAATAGTCCGGTGGCCATTTGATGAATTGTTAAGCAGTCTTATGGCTTGGGGGTAGAAGCTGTTAAGGAGCCTTTTGGTTCTAGACTTGTCGCTCCGGTACCGCTTGCTGTGTGGTAGCAGAGAAAACAGTATGACTTGGGTGACTGTTGTCTCTGACAATTTTATGGGCTTTCCTCTGACACCGCCTATTATATAGGTCCTGTATGGCAGGAAGCTTGGCACACTGATGTATTGGGCCGTATGCACTACCCTCTGTAGCGCCTTAAGGTCAGATGCCAAGCAGTTGCCATACCAGGCGGTGATGCAACCGGTCAGGATGCTCTCCATGGTGCGGCTGTAGAACTTTTATAGGATCTGGGGAACCATGCCAAATCTTTTCAGTCTCCTACGGGGGAATAGGTTTTGTCGTGCCCTCTTCACGACTGTCTTGGTGTGTTTGGACCATGATAGTTAGTTGGTGACATGGACACCAAGGAACATGAAACTCTCGACCCACTCCACTACAGCCCCGTCGATGTTAATGAGGGCCTGTTCAGCCCACCTTTTCCTGTAGTCCACGATCAGCTCCTTTGTCTTGCTCACGTTGAGGGGGAGGTTGTTGTCCTGGCACCACACTGCCAGTTCTCTGACCACCTCCCTATAGGCTCTCTCATCGTTGTCGGTGATCAGGCCTACCACTGTTGTGTCGTCAGCAAACTTAATGATGGTGTTGGCGTCGTAGGTGAACAGGGAGTACAGGAGGGGACTAAGTACACACCCCTGAGGGGCCCCAGTGTTGAGGATCAGCGTGGCAGATGTATTGTTGCCTACCCTTACCACCTGGAGGAGGCCCGTCAGGATGTCCAGGATCCAGTTGCAGAGGAAGGTGTTTAATCCCAGGGTCCTTAGCTTAGTGATGAGCTTCGTGGGCACTATGGTGTTGAACACTGAGCTGTAGTCAATGAACAGCATTCTCACATAGGTGTTCTTTTTGTTCAGGTGGGTAGCACTTCATGGCTACCGACGTGGGTGCTACGGAGCGGTAATCATTTAGGTTACCTTCGCTTCCTTGGGCACATGGACTATGGTGGTCTGCATGAAACATGTAGGTATTACAGACTCGGTCAGGGAGATGTTGAAAATGTCAGTGAAGACACTTGACAGTTGGTCCGCGCATGCTTTGAGTACACGTCCTGGTAATCCGTCTGGCCCTGTGGCTTTGTGAATGTTGACCTGTTTAAAGGTCTTACTCACATCAGCTACCGAGAGTATTATCACACAGTCATCCAAAACAGCTGGTGCTCTCGTGCATGCTTCAGTGTTGCTTGCCTCGAAGCAAGCATAAAAGGCATTTAGCTTGCCTGGTAGGCTTGTGTCACTGAGCAGCTCGCGTCTGGGTTTCCCTTTGTAGTCCGTAATAGTTTAAGCCCTGCCACATCCGATGTGCGTCTGAGTCGGTGTAGTAGGATTCAATCTTAATCCTGTATTGATGCTTTTCTTGTTTGATGGTTCGTCTGAGGGCATAGCGGGATTTCTTATAAGCGTCCGGATTAGTGTCCCGCTCCTTGAAAGCGGCAGCTTTAGCCTTTAGCTCGATGCGGATGTTGCCTGTAATCCATGGCTTCTGGTTGGGATCGGTACGTACGGTCACTGTGGGGACGACGTCGTCGATGCACTTATTCATGAAGCCGATGAATGAGGTTGTATACTCCTCAATGCCATTGGATGAATCCCGGAATATATTCCACTCTGTGCTAGCAAAACAGTCCTGTAGCGTAGCATCCGTCATCTGACCACTTCCATATTGAGTGAGTCACTGGTACTTCCTGCTTTAGTTTTTGCTTGTAAGCAGGAATCTGGAGGATAGAATTATGGTCAGATTTGCCAAATGGAGGACGGGGGAGAGCTTTGTATGAATCTGTGTGTGTGGAGTAAAGGTGGTATTAGAATTTGTTTTATTCCTCTGGTTGCACATGTGACATGCTGGTAAAAATGTGGTAAAACTGATTTAAGTTTGCCTGCATTTAAGTTTTCTTGTTTGCTTATGACCTTATAGAGTTGGTTGATTGCGGTCTTAGTGCTGCATCAGTCTGTGGTGGTAAATAGATTGCTACGAATAATATAGAAGAGAACTCTCTTGGTAGATAGTGTGGTCTACAGCTTATCATAAGGTAATCTACCTCAGGCGAGCAATACATCGAGACTTCTTTAGTATTAGACATCGCAGGAATCGACTAGGGAATCGCATTCAGTAAAACAGTTCTTATGGGAGGTTAGGGGACTGACAAGTGACATCTAGCTGTCTAGTCCTGATCTTCTCTGTCCTGTGTTGTGCTTTGCTGGTCTGATGACTTTTCTGATGTCCTCTCATCTGTTCCCTCCAGGAGAGGATCCGCAGCCATAAGTACCGCAGCCTGAATGACCTGGAGAAGGATGTGATGCTGCTGTGTAGTAACGCTCAGACCTTCAACCTGGAGGGCTCTCTGGTGAGTGTCCGCCAACAGGGAGGGAGTGAGGGGAGGGCAGACCGTTGTTGGGCATGATAAGACAACGTTGTGTGGGTGCTGGGATATGGAGGGCCTGTTTCAGCCCAATGTATTACAGATCCGAGGAGACTTGTCAAAACCTTTATGGTGAATTGAATGGAACCTCTCATACTCTGAAAAAATTTCACAGTAGCCTGTTACCCTGCTGCTGACATCTTCTATATTTCTCTGTGGCGTCTCTCACCCCCCAGATCTATGAGGACTCCATCGTACTGCAGTCAGTCTTCACCAGCGTCAGGCAGAAGATTGAAAAGGAGAAGGAGGAGGAGAGTGAGGGAGAGGACAGTGAGGAGGAAGAAGAGGAGGAGGTGGACGAAGGCTCTGAGTCTGAATGTGAGTGTTACAGTATTTACATATGCACTTAGTGTCATAGTCCACTGTTAAAAGGGCAATCTGCCATTCTAACAACAATGCGTCCCACCCTCCCCCCAGTGTCTGGTAAATAGCTGACTGATGGGGCTGTTGAAACCACTCTCAAATTCATAGACTGAGCTATGAATGCATAATTATAGTTTTAACCATGTTTTGAGGCTGTACAGTGTTTGTTTACAATTACATTGTTTACAAAGGAGTAAAACAAGTTTATATTTTTTATTCTGGTGGAATGTGACAATTTAACTCAGCACATGAGGCATTATTCTTCAAGAATCAATGGGTGTAAATCATTCATTTAAAATTCCAAAAATAGATGTTGCAATCAGGGATTGCCCCTTTAAACTATTTAATAATTTGTTGAACTTTTGAAGAATTGTATACTCATGGATTTGTGTTCATGCTTCTTCTTTCTTTCTCCCTCTCTTTCAGCTCGTTCAGTGAAGGTGAAGATTAAGCTGGGGAGGAAGGAGAAGGAGGGCAGAGGGAAGGGCCAGCGCCGGAGGGGCCGTGGCTCCCGGGCCAAACCTGTAGTGAGCGACGACGACAGCGAGGAGGAACAGGAGGAGGTAAGACACATGCACAAATACATTGAGACGCTACTTAACTGTCAATTTAAGCGTCCATTCGAAGCTGTCTACTGTCCTGACTGAAGTTGACCTCTTCTGAGCTCTTTGCACTGAAGGCTGTCTAGCAACACTGATTAACTTGTGTAACTCAAACCAGCAGTATTTTATTTGAATTGACTTTAACACTTAACATTTCTGAAAACAAGAAAAAAAAATCTTAAACGTCTACAGTAGACTAGGCTGGTGATCAACAAGCTATGTTGTATTGGGTTGAAGGATTAAGTGTTTTTTCTTTGGCCTTCTGTTCCAGGTGGGTTCGGCCAGCGGCAGTGAGGAGAACTGAACTGAACCACTCCTATTCTACGAGGACCAACGGCCCACTGAGACCCTCGACTGGAACTTATATATTTTACCTAGATTCTATAGCAGGGTGACAAGCCAGTGGAGAGGGGCCTAGTTTTACCTAGATGAGCTGATTTTTAGTGAGACAAATGTATTCCATAATTAAAATACACCATCAATTTAAAAAAACAAAAATGATAACAAAAAAAAACACTTACATATTTAAGCAGGCAATCCTGGTATGAATAGCTGGACTGTGTCTTTTTGCCTTGTTGTTTTCTCCTGGAAGTGATTTAAGGTGGACAGGGTTTGATTAGCAGACTGATCGTGGACCATAGGGAGAGTTTGCTGACTTTTTAAGTGAGTTTGTTTTGTCGTTTTGTTTCCTTTGAGATGGAGCTGTGTGACCGGAGTCGCTGTGGTTTCTAAGTCCCTTGAATGCATGTCGTTTGGTCTGTGGAAATGCACCTGGGTGTGTCGTTCTATTATATCTCTGTTTAATTTAAGAATACAAGTGAGATAACGGTACGTTCCCCCTTAGGCCTTCCTCCGGCTACGAGTGAGAAGGGAAGGGCGGGACTCTGTCTCACGTCTGTGTCACTGGATTCCAAAAAGTACAATAAAGGCGTCTCGTAATTAAACTTTCCTCAATGCTGTTGTCTTAATTCACTTTATGCACTACACATGATTGATTGCTGTATCCTAAATGTGTTGAATGGAATGAACTGTTAAGCCATCTTTGACTAATTGTAGTTATCTTGTATGTACACTAGATGGCCCTCTCACCTTGACCAGATAACAGTACTGAATGCCTCTGGATGAAAAGCCATGGTTTAAAGATTTAGCTGTTTTGTTGATGTTTAAGATTTTCTCCTTGAGTCTCAACTGTAAACATGCTGACTTCTAAATGAATGCTAGTTTGCTATGATAAACTGAATTATATAAATTATGTATTTTAGGCCACAGTGCTTTTTAAAGGCTTGTAGCACTCACACAGTTGTATTTCAAACAGTGTTACTCTGGGCGTGTGAGATCCTACCAGGGCTTCCATGCCTCTGATCTCAGATATACACCAGTTTCTTCTTCCTCAGGTCACTCACTGACCCTGCTGTGTTTTCCCGCTCCCCCTCACACTGCTTTGTTCCAGCCATGGGCTCATGTCATAACACCTGGACAAATACTTTTTTTCTGTGTGTGGAAAGTCGTTTTTCAGTAGAATGTTTTTGAATGGATCTGCAGTGGAGTCCGTTCTCTCCTCAAATGGTTTGTCGACTCATTTTAAGTGACTAAAGAGCTACCGTCACCGCATTAACCATGATGGCAGAGATTCTGACTGCGCTGGGACCAACCTCTGTCTAGCCTTCTTATTCTATGTTAACATGGGCAGTTTTTTTTGTAGTTTTTTTTACTTTGTCATTGATAAAAAATACATTCCAATAAGAAAGCTTATTTGCTAGCAGGGATGATGGTCAGAAGTGGTGAAGTTGAGGTGAAATCTGAAGAGATAATGGATGATGGACAAGAATGTGAGTGTTGAAACCAGGAGAACAGATCAGTGTACAGGATTTACAGCTGGCGCCCCACAGGGGTGGAAGAACCAAGTAACCAATGGAACAGTTCCTCTCACTGCACTGTAGGCAGGCAGGAAGAGGCGATGGTCTGTTATGAATAAGGGGTCTGTCATGGATGTGAGCTGTCTTGAGGGGTTGAGTGGAGGGCAAGGCGGAGGGGCTGCAACCAGTGGTTATGTTTCAACATGTATCTGCACAAGTTGTCTCACATTGTCATATCTCCAAGACTCGTGACATATGAGAGAAAGCTGGATAGCAAGGTTCCAACAGAAGTGACCTTGAGTGTCGGACACAATCTCTCATTTGAGGACAATGTAGTCATTTTTCTATATATTATTCAGTATCCCCCCAACGTATCGCTTATCTCGGCCTTATCCAATTGTCCAAGGCCAGAACATTGTAAAACAATTCTAAAAGCAATATGCTTCCCTCCCATTAGAAATATAACCATGCTTTTGTATTGAGATATTAGAGCCATATGTTTTCTGGAGTTTGACAGTTAAGTCTTGGCAAATAAATAATGGCAGTCCTTCCAGTTGGTTGGTGATGGATTGCCCTGTAGTCTACAGACTGATGTTTTGCTAGGTGAAGGCCTCCATGTGAAACATCAGAGTAGGCTACATGCCAAGAATCTAGTGCTTTCCTCATTTTAACTTTATAATGCATCTAGTGCAAGGCACCCGATGTCTACGCAGCATGTGCTTCCCAGCTCTGTCAGGATGGATCACTGGGCCAACAGGCTCTACTGCAATTGGAGGAACCTGATCTGACTCTCATGTCTCCTCTCTTGTGAGGGAGAAACGACTCTCATTCCCAGCCGACACAAACTGGTTGAATCAACGTTTTTCCAATGTAATTTGCCAATGTGATGTGGAATCTGCATGGAAAATACATTGGATTTGAAAAAAGTCATCAACTGTTGTTTTGAGGGTGAAATTTCAACCACAGGATTATGTTATCATGGTAACCAAATTCCAACATAGATAAAATGTGTATAAAATATGTAGAATACCTTTAAAACAATGTCAGATCTTCAAAGTTATATCCACTATCAGAAGAAAAAAGAACAGGCTGGGCAGAACCCCTTCCGTCTACAGTTACCCTTTGGTCTCCCATCCAGGGTTTTAACCAAGCCCAGCCCTGCTTCATCCCAAACAAAAAATGTATTTGTCACTGACTACTACCAATGTGCTATCATAGGAATGATTGTTGAGGGATTTCCACCTGAAAAATGAAATACACTGAACAGAAATAAAAATGCAACATGCAACAATTTCAAATATTTTACTTGTCACCCATTGACAATTCATATACCCATATCACAACCCATTCATATAAGTAAATCAGTCAATTTAAATAAATACATTTGGCCCTAATCTATGGACTTCACATGACTTGAAATACAGATCTGCATCTGTTGGTCACAGATACCTTAAAAAAGTATGCACGTGGATCAGAAAACCAGTCAGCATCTGGTGTGACCACCATTTGCCTAATGCATCTCCTTCGCATAGAGTTGATCAGGCTGTTGATTATGGCCTGTGTAATGTTGTCCCACTCCTCTTCAATGGCTATGCTAAGTTGCTGGATATTGGTGGGAACTGGAACATGCTGTCATACACGTTGATCCAGAGCATCCCAAACATGCTCAATGGGTGACATATCTGGCGAGTATGCAGCCCATGGAAGAACTGTGGCATTGTGTTGTGTGACAAAACTTCACATTTTAGAGTGGCTTTTATTGTCCCCAGCACAACATGGACCTGTGTAATGATCATGCTGTTCAATCAGCTTCTTGATATGTTACAACTGTCAGGTGGATGGATTATCTTGGTAAAGGAGAAATGATCACTAACAGGGATGTAAACAAATTAGTGCACAAAATTTGAGAGAAATAAGCTTTTTGTGTGTATGGAAAATATCTGGGATATTTTATTTCAGCTCATGAAACATGGGACCAACACTTCACATGTTGTGTTTTTATTCAGCATTGCTAACAAAATCATTCCAAAGGGTAGGTTTAACAGAGCAAATTAAATGTGACCATACTTTATCACTCATATTCTCCTGAGTGGCACAGTGGTCTAAGGCACTGCATCTCAGTGCTAGAGGCATCACTACAGACACCCTGGTTTGAATCCAGGCTGTATCACAACCCGGCTGTGATTGGGAGTCCCATAGGGCGGCACACAATTGGCCCAGCGTTGTCTGGGTTTGACTAGTGTAGGCCGTCATTATAAATAAGAATTTGTTCTTAACTGACTTGCCTAGTTAAATACAAAATTATATATATCATCATTGATGCTATTTAGGCTTATATAGAATTTGCAATGTTATCAACACTCAAATATCAAAATTTGAAGGAGAAATATATTTTTCTTGGATAGCTCCATCTGTGCCACTGGTTTAGTCTGTCTTTATTTCCAGTTTGTCTGAAAATTTATAATTGATATGTTGGATTCACGTCTCCATCTTAACCAAAAATCTAAGGTAAAGAATAGGACTAAATCAAATCAAACTTTATTTAAAGTGCATTTACAGTTTGATTTTATTTAGTCCTATTCATTAACTTGGATTTTTGTTTGGGATGTCCGCCAGATCATAGGATGTTCTCTTGATACAGTACGTGTGTGAATTTGACCATTTTCCTGTCCTGCTAAGCATTCAAAATGTAACAAATACATTTTGTGTGTACGGGAAAATGTATGGAGTAAAAAGTACATTCTTTTCTTCAGGAATGTAGTGAAGTAAAAGTTGTCAAAAACATAAATAGTAATGTACAGATACCCCCAAAAATGATTTAAGTAGTTCTTTAAAGTATTTATTCTTTAGTACTTTACACCACTGTTGTCCTCATTGTTTACATAGGCTGCAGTGGGAGGGATTGCAAATGGTGAGATGCTGTAGGGGGCGGAGAGATGGGTTAGTTGGCAGTGGGGATGGTGCACTTTCTGGTTTCAGGTGAAAATAGGATGGGGTGATACAGTATGCTCACCTTACATCCACTCTGAATTAACGGCTTTGTTCCTGCTCTTTAAGGACTGTGTTTATAGGAAGCTGAATAGATGATATCTGAAGAATGCAATGAGACATATCTGCTCAATCAGCATTCCAATAGCAGGAACAGTGAGGGCAGCATAATTAGTGACAGTCTCATTAGGCACTTCTGTGGTTCTCCTTTGCACAGTTTCAGAAGCTTTCATGCCCCATGGTGGGCTATTCAAGGGCCGGTCACTGAGAGGACCCACTCTCACCAGAGGACTGTGACTGTCAACTCCTATTAATGGTCTCAAATATTATGTTAGCTTTCTCAGAATCCATGTGAAGGAAATACATCTCAATCCTGGAGTAAAAACCAATTAGCAATGATTATTTTGTAAGGTATTGTAACATGAAATTTAATTGTTAATCTTTCATCTTGATGTGGTGTAGTATGATCCAAATCTGCCTGACATAATCTTGATTACATCTGTGTTACCACTCCCTGTTACTAAATAAAACACCATTGCTTCAGAAGGAGAGGGTAATAGCTATATAATTTGCTGTCATCATCAAAGCCTTGGCTTCTCCTGCCATCTTATTTCCAGCTACTGTGTGTAGCTAGATCCTCAACTCTGATGTGAAGCCACTATTAGATTACAGTTTTTAGCTTGTTCTATTAGATCCGAAATAAGATAGGGAGCTGTAGTCAGTTACTGGTTGACAGAGGCATGGCAGGATGTCATACTAATACTGGTTGGGTCAGCAGACCCATGAGAACTAGAGCAGTTTGACTACTTGTTTTGCTATTATTTGTGTTGTCACGCGTTGCTGCTCTGACCATGAGGGAAAAGCACAGTCGTTTGGCTATGGCATTTTTGTGTTTTGTATAAGAGATGGTGCGTCATTGCACACTGATGGACATTGGATAGATCAATATTAAAAATAGATAGAGCAAGTACAAACTAGATGAGAATTAGTCCTCAAGGCCATCAGGATAGACCTGATCACATGTTCTGTGCTTATTGTTTGGTTCACTAACATCCTATTTATTTTTCTTCTCTCCCCCCACTCAGTTCTGTTGTATTTCATAGGGACAACCTCGAGGAACCCCAACAGCCTATGTCATTTTCTGTTTGTGTCTGGATTGAGTCATGAAAATGTACAATTTTATCAAAATGTCACAAGATAGGTTCTACATATCTCAGTAAAACTATCACTAATAAGAATCACCTTTATAGTTACCAGTTTTACCAACTCCACGGAAAAGCAAGCAAATATGTTTTGACCAAAACTTCAAACAATCTTTATCTATTGTTTTGACCAGGGAGATCCTGCTTTTGAATACTTAGAAGCGCCTGTCAGAATGAGCTTATAGACAAATATTGGTATGTCTAGGCCCCCCTCTAATGTGTGTGTGTGTGTGTTTGTGTGTGTGTGTGTGTGTGTGTGTGTGTGTGTGTGTGTGTGTGTGTGTGTGTGTGTGTGTGTGTGTGTGTGTGTGTGTGTGTGTGTGTGTGTGTGTGTGTGTGTGTGTGTGTGTGTGTGTGTGTGTGTTCGTGCCTGGAGCTTTAAGAATGAACTCAAGACACACATACACACACGCACACACAAAGGGTTAAACAGTAGTAAAATAGAGCGTCTGAAGACACGCCTTTCGATAGTGAGGCTCTGTATTCCAGAGATCACACCACTCCAAACCCCGCCCTATGCTTCTTGGGCTCCTCCCGTTCCAGCCCACTCCTGGACCACATTGAAATTGCTCTGATGTTGCCAAACATGATTACACTGTCAGGAGCATCCTTGCCTAACCTCTCGTCCCAAGCGCATCTGAATCCAGAACATAAGAGCAGAGGAACTGAATAGCTTGGAAGCAGTGACTTTAAAATAAAACAATCGTTTTAACTTGGTAAAGGAATAATCATATAATATACATTGTTATAGCTGTATCATTGTACCTTATTGACAGTCAGAGTAAAGTGTAAATAATTTTAACAATTTGGCTGCAGACTATGGGGCGGCTGCTGTGCGTGCTGTTGGTATTCCTGGCTTGCTGTGTTGTCCAAACAAGTAAGTATCTTTATTGTAACATAGGTCTACTCTAGTGTATCGTAAACTTCGGGAATAATTCCCCAATTCATTTGGCTTATTTGTTATTTGTTCCATTAATGCATAGTGGCAAAGTAAGTATATTTTTAAACATAGCCTACCTTCTTGTTAAATATTATGTCTATCGTAAATGGCAGTTATCAATCGATTTGAAATGTTTAAATAGCCCACTCTTGGACATCGCCTGACGCATCACGACGGGGGAGGGGGCTAGTTATTTGTAGAATGTAGGTCAAATTTGTGCTGCATCTTGAAGAAGCTGCGATAGTGTGCAACACAAATGGTTTCTTATTATTATCAGAACACAAAGCGTAGGCGAGTATTTATTTTGTCATTGCACTCGCATTTACCTTTAGATACATTTACATGATCTATTTTTACCGGCATTTGTTTGAATGAACTACGTTCACTGCCTCTGATTTGTTGTTGGCCATGAGATTCCGTGGCCAATCAGATTTGAGAATGTGCAACAAGACCTTTCCGAAAGCTTGTTGTGGAATTGGAGCCGGGTCGAGGCTAAATGATGTTTGCATTATAGTGCATGCTGAGAAGAGCAGCAGTTTACATTTTTGCGCTATTGTGCAATACTTTTTTGTGTAAGACAATTATTTTGTTAGTAGGCTATTGTTATTTTAAAGCTTCATTGCTACATCCATTTTAGGATTTATAAATTAAAGGGATACTACGGGATTTTGCCAATGAGGCTATTTACTGGGAAGTAAAACGTCAGAGTCAGATGAACTCGTGGATACCATTGGCCAGTATGAAGAAAGTTTGAGGTAGTTTAGCGAGCCAATGCTAACTAGCATTAGCACAATGACTAGAAGTTTATGGGTATCTACCTAATTATATATACACCCATTGATTATATTTTTATTTAACTAGACAAGTAAGTTAAGAACAGATTCTTATTTACAATGACGGCCTACCCTGGCCAAACCCGGACGATGCTCTGCCAATTATGGGACTCCTAATCACGGCCAGCTGTGATGCAGCCTGGAATCGAACCAGGGACTGTAGTGATGCCTCTAGCACCCAGATGCAGTGCCTTAGACCGCTATGCCACTTATACATACCTAATGAGCTTAGTCCAGCTGTTGTACACCATCAGAACCTAAAATATAAGCTTTTTTCCCTCCAATGTTAGTAAACAATATAGGCTAAATGTAAACAAGCCCTGCATAGTCTCAAAACATGGTTCAAATTATAATGTTGATATCATGGATGGTCAGTCCTTGCATCCATAGTCTGGCTGTGTCTATGAATTTGAGAGAGGTTACATTTCTTCAGGCCCATCCCTCAGCTTTTTACCAAAACAGAGGCGGGGTGTTGCTTTATTGTTTCAACTGCTCATTCTAGCTTTAAAGTGCAAAAATCTTCCAAATTCAGGTACAGCAGATTACAAGTGAGTTATTGTATAATTAGGCTACATAGCAAGGCTGCAATAGACTAAATGTGTTCTCAATTGATGCAATAACCAGTCACATTGCAATCTAGACTCTCTGGTGTTCACTCATGTTTTTGACTCTTTCATGATGTATTGATGGCCCTATGACGTCATTGTGGTGGGCCACCCTGAGAATTAAAGGAATCCCTCTTCCCCACCTCCACAAAGCATGACTTTTAAGTATTCCTCTTGAGGCAACATTCCAATGTATTGGTTCAACACCATCTGCCCTGTATGCAATAACTTCCAGTGTTAGTGTTGGGACCAGTATGGAAATGTTTGGGAAAAAGTGCCAGGAACGTGTTGGAACTGGCTCTCACACTCCTATCCATTGACACAACAGAGTTGTGTTGTTGTGAGAGCATCAGCAGTCTGAAACAGTCTGTGCTCATTCTCACATTGTCCATTGTCTTATCAGGAGGAGTGGACATCCCTCATATTGCGCAATCTGTAACGTGCAGATATATCGAGAATGTGACATCGAATGGTGACATCGAATGGGAGACTCACACTGGGAACTTGATTCAAACTCTTTGCAAATAATCAGAAAGAATACCGTTTTTGCCTTGACATTTTCTGAGGGCCTAAATGGAGAGTGCTGAGCGATAAATAAAAGTAGTTGCAGAATGACATGCTCCATCTCAAAAAAGAGCTGTTCCATCACCTATTTAGAAAGTGGTACTGATTAACTGTAAGCCTGTGCAAATCACTTTATCATGCTATCTGTGAACCATGTCCATGCCTTTTAAGTGTCATATTAAGAGATTTTTACTTTATTAGCCAGCTTCAACAGCTCATCAAACAGTGGGCAGAGCTGTTTCCTCTCCTCCAGCTTGTCCTGATAGAGAACGGAAGATCAATTAAACACACCACACATCAGAGGACAGACAAACAAGTATGCCACGTTACATTTCTCCCCAAGGTTAATCAGTAAACCTAGTCAGTCTGAGCCTTAGATGAACTGAACTTTAAGCCTAACCAAATGTTATTGAAGGCAGGGCATTCGCCTGCATCTGACCATCATTCCTCTCTGAGAATGAGGACAGGTGGACATGATAAAGAGAGAGAGACGTTGATAGCTTTTAATTAGAGTTTGCAGGTATTAAGTCAATATACTCACCTGGCCCTAGAGGGTCATATTGTGTTCATTGTGTGAGTTACTAGAACCCAAACTGTTTTCCAAGGGATGGCAGTGTGAAATGTGATCACATCTGGGTATTCTTTTATGTTCTCTCTCAGTTTTGTGGGTATTCATTCACGTGTTGTTCTGCTCTTATTTTGTGGCTTGTCTTGTTCACTCACGAGGGAACTTTATAGATAAGACAACCAGGTAAGATAAGATTAAAGTCACTAATGATAAAACCTTTAAAGAAAGGGAGTGCACATGGAAGAGGGTCCCACCAATACAGCCGCCCATAGTACACTCTTATATGGGGACAGCTGGGTCCAGAACTGGAATGGCAGTAACCTGTTTAGCTGTGGAGACATGGTGACTGAGGACATTGACTTCTCATGTTCATAGTGTTTGTTCACAGAGTCATATCTGTACTAGATTTCCCCATTTAATTTCCATCCACTTTCCCAGATCTGCTGTTGACATCTGTTGAATAGAATGGAAAGAAAAGCAACAGAACTGCTCTGTCACAGTTTATGACCAAAATATCTCAGTAAAGAAAATGTAGGCCAAACTATGAGCCTTCTCTTAAATGAGCATAAATTGTTAAATCTTTCCAAATTCCCTTATTTACATTCTTGAAATAACATGGTAGTGCAATTCAGTAGGTATTATTGTTCCTGCAACTGAAACCGTTGGTCAGAAACTAAAGATTCACCTCACCCAGGAACTGTCCTGTTTTGAAAATCCATCCCCAGTGGTCAGTGAAAAGAGGACCTAGCCCACTATTGTCTCTACTGTTATTATCATGCAAACCTTCCGCTTGACCCAATCAGCTACCAGTGGTGTGATTCAAGCTCCTCCCTCTGGTCAAGCCCTCTGGCTCCTATCAGAAACATGTGTCCATCCAGTGTTTTGAGGCCTAAGTGCAGGATAAGGAATTCCCAGTGGCATCTGGACACTGCTGTGAGTCATCTCTGCGGCCAGGGGCACTGATGTACAGTACAGTGTCTTAATTGGTTCTTCCAGTTCACTAACTAGGGTGATTTAGATAGGGGGTTGGGTGGAGAGCTGTAGGAGGTCTAGAATGTCTTTGTTTGATGGATGAAGAGCATTCAGAACTGCATGGAGGAAAATTAAGATGTTAAAGAGAACATAACATCAGCCAGCACTGTATGTCTACGATCTCTTTTCATTTGTCTTCAGTCACCACCACCCAATTACTGACAAAAATCTACGTTCTCCACTACCAATGGCAGGTGTAAACGTTAGTGTGTGAGTGTGTGTGCATGTGTATGTGTGTTTGAGTTGTAGATTCTCCACATTCCTCCTCTATAGGCAGGTTGGAATTTGCATGTGTATGTGTCTGTACATGTATACGTACAGTATGTATGTTGAGAGGGAGAGGGTCATAATGGGCCTCTCCTACCCATCCCCCTGCCTCTTTGTTGATGTGTTACCAGCATCCCTGCCATAGCCCACTGAACAGCCATCCTCTCCCCCACTCACTGTCACATATGACTGCAAGCTGGGAAATGAGACCCACCAGATGCAACCTGCACCTTTGATTTAACTCTATATATTCTGATTTATGGTCTGCTCAAGTATTTGCCTCAGATAACATCTACAGAGTTACAGAAAACAGACACTTTTTCCTTTTCCTGTGGTTTATTATGATGTCAGGATACAGGTGTTCAAATAATGTGTAGTGTTCTTGACTGACCTGACAGTATGTAGATGATAAAGCAGAGAAATACCACTGGTTGTCCTATCCTGCTAAGGCTTTGCATTGCCATGGGCTTGGCTTGCCACGCAACCCCTCTCGGGAAAGCGTCTGATTTGTGTACTTTGCCAGGAGTACCAGTACCAGATCAATGTGCAGCTATATACAGTGTCCTCTCAGGAAAGCGTCTAGTTTGTGTGCTTCCCAGAAATAAATAGAACAGCAATTGGTTTCATTCATGAGAGATTTATTGTCCCATTATACAATGTATCCGGGGTCGTAAATGTTAGTCAGTTAAATGCTCCTTAAAGCCCATTTTGATTTTGAGATTTTGTTGTTCACCAGAATGAATAGTCATGGACTGACCGTGTGGGTACGTGTGTTTTCCCCTTATAGACGCAGAGACAGTATGCAGGATCAGGCAGTTCCTGTGTGGGAACGGGAAGTGCATTACGCTGAGATGGGTGTGTGACGAAACAGATGATTGTGGAGATGGAACTGACGAGCTCCCCGGAACCTGCTGTGAGTAACACATACCGCCGTAGCTAATAGGAATAAAATAGAGGATTGAACCACACTTCTAGTTCAACATCTTTTTCAGTTTCAGTCACTGATGGTTGTTCTCTCTTTTCGTTTGCACCTGTAGCGGCCAGAACATGCAGAACCACAGAGTTTAGCTGTGGTGGACGTCTGAACCAGTGTGTTCCCAGTACCTGGCTCTGTGACGGCAAAGCAGACTGTGAGAATGGAGCTGATGAGGAGAGCTGTGGTGAGTGGTCCTGTCTTCTCCACTCTCTATTGTACCCTTCTCCCCACCTTACCTCCCAACATTTCCCCTTCTTTCATCTACTCTCTCTTTTCCCTTTCAGTCCCATTCTTTCCCAACTGATATAAGCCTGACAAATGAGGCTCCGCTCTAACACACAAGTTTCTGTTCCTCCCACAGCGCCCAAGCACTGCACAGATAACAAATTCCGCTGCAGTAACGGCCAGTGTGTGTCGGCCTCCTTTGTGTGTGATGAGGAGTTGGACTGTGATGACGGGAGCGACGAGGCTTCCTGCCCACCCACCACCTGTAGCTCCACCTCCTTCCAGTGCAACAACTCTGTGTGTGTGCCGCGCCTGTGGGCCTGCGACGGAGACACTGACTGCTCGGATGGCTCCGACGAGTGGCCCCAGAGCTGTGGGACGCGAGCCGCTGAGGGTGCCCCCAAGTCCTGCTCCCTTCGGGAGTTCCAATGTGGCAGCGGGGAGTGTATCCACAGCAGCTGGAAATGTGATGGAGGGTTCGACTGCCTGGATCGCTCGGACGAGACCAACTGTAGTGAGTACATTCCCTCTCTCTTATTACCCTTTTATTACTTCTGTTAGCTATATTCGCTTTAATATTTTCTGTCTTTAATATTTAAGTTGCATATGGATTTTTAACTGACCTCTCAATCTCTCCTTCTCTCCATAGGCCGCCTCACCTGCCGCCCCGATGAGTTCCAATGCGGTGATGGCACCTGTATCCACGGCGGCCGCCAATGTAACCGCCAGTACGACTGCAGAGACTTGAGTGATGAAATAGGCTGTGTCAATGGTAGGCTCTTGCCCCACATAAAGCTACTACCCCTGCTTCTACTACTGGAATGGTAATACTACCTTTGTGTTATAGTCACACTCTCCTCTCCTCCACAGTGAGCCATTGCAAGGGTCCCACCAGGTTTAAGTGCCGTAGTGGGGAGTGCATCAGCATGGAGAAGGTGTGTGACAAGCAGCGTGACTGCAGGGACTGGTCAGATGAGCCTCTCAGAGAGTGTGGTGAGTATGAAGATGGAACATGTACTTAGGGGGAATATTGTTTTGCCTATGGTTAGCTTCTCACGTAAAATGAGTTGGATGGAATCCATGGGAATGCTATCTAGCTGTGGTTGCTGAAAGAAAGGAGGAGTTGTGGACTGGTGTGTTGAACTGTCACTTTTGTCTCCTCTAACCCTCCCTGCAGATTCCAACGAGTGCCTGTACAACAATGGCGGCTGCTCACACATCTGCAATGACCTGAAGTTCGGCTATGAGTGCCAATGCCCCACCGGCTACTACCTGACGGACAAGAAACGCTGTGAAGGTAAAACTCCTTTCCACTGTAGCTGCATGTGTGTCCACAGAGCCCAAAAAGTTGGCTCAATCAGCAGCCATATTGGATCTGATGTCCATTTCAATGTGGACTTCAGACTGTACATCCTTTAGGCCTAGTGCCAGGTGATGTGCCCATTGATACCTTTGCCTTAGTTCAATCCTGTATGGCAGTGTAAAGCTGGTGATAGTGGGGTGAGAAGGTCTCTGTCCTGACTGGACCACTTCCCTGTGGAGCCATGATGACTCAGTGCTGTTACTGTCACACCCCCTTCGTCTGACTCTACGCCACCGTTTACCTTCTCCAACACTTTGCCAGTTACACAGACGTCATATCTGTCCTGTACCTCTTCCTACAGATATCGATGAGTGTGCCAACCCAGACATCTGCAGCCAGATCTGTGTCAATCATATGGGCAGCTACAAGTGCGAGTGTGAGGAGGGCTACCAGGTCGACCCAGCCACTAAAGCCTGCAAGGCCATCGGTAAGTATTGGACCTAAGAAAGACTGAATGTTTACTTTGCTCATGTTTTGATCAAGTTTATTTTTAAAATGTCATGGGTCATGCATTGCAGTTATTGGAACGATACTCTCTCGTCTGATCACACAGGCACTGTAGCCTATCTGTTCTTCACCAATCGCCATGAGGTGAGGAAGATGACACTGGACAAGAGTGAGTACACGCGTGTCATCCCCCGCCTGAAGAATGCAGTGGCTCTGGACATGAACATGGTTGCCAAGGAGATTTACTGGTCTGACCTCTCCCAGAAGAAGATCTACAGGTGAGCAAAGCTTCCATGTTATCTTTATCCATAGAGCCCTGTTGTATGCCTATTGCTCCCAGTGATATCTTGATGATGTTGATTAGAATGATGATGATGGTATAATAAATATATTTTCTCTCTATTGTTCACCCTTCTCCTACAATCCAGCACCTCAATGGACTTGGCTGCAGACACAGCACAGCACAAAGTTGTGATTGACAGCGACATCGAAGCTCCGGAGGGCATCGCCTTTGACTGGGTCCACGGCAACATCTACTGGACCGACAGTATCCGCAGCAGCATCTCTGTGTCAACCGCCAACGGGAGCCGCCGCAAGACTCTCTTCCAGAATGATCTGGCCAAGCCCCGCGCTATTGTGGTCGACCCCCACAGCAAGTAGGTCCCACACTGGCTTCAGGAATGAGCATAATGACTGAAACTTTGAGCCTACACAGGATATCTGTTGAATGATGACATGCTTCAATAAATGTGTTCTCCTGCCCTCCTAGTTTCATGTACTGGACTGACTGGGGAACTCCAGCCAAGATTGAGAAGGGAGGTCTGAATGGAGGAGACCGTGCTGCTCTGGTCACAGACGACATTGTGTGGCCCAATGGAATCACCCTTGGTGAGCACTTTCATAACTTCCTACCTTTGTGTGTGAGGGTGCACATGCATAATTGTGTGTGTGTTTCTGCATGGTCACTCTGGTCTGACTAGTTTCTCTTGTCCTATCCCCTGGTCAGACCTGCTGAACCAGCGGCTGTACTGGGTGGACTCCAAGCTGCACACCCTCTCCAGTATCGACGTCCAGGGTGGTGGCCGAAGAACACTCATTATAGATGAACACAGGCTAGCCCATCCCCTAGGCATCACTGTGTTTGAGGTGAGTGCCAAAATTACAACTTTAACTTTTAAATGAGCCACTATGAAAATAAGTCTGAAAATAACCATATATATTTCATATGTTTATGCAGCGATTAGAAATGTTTAAATGGAGTACTGTGTATTCTGTGTGTAGGAAAGAGTGTTTTGGACAGATGTCAGCAACAATGCCATTCTGAGTGCCAACCGTGTGACAGGCAGGGACATCAAGCCTGTGGCAGAGCACCTGGTATCCCCAGAGGACATTGTGTTGTACCACAACCTCAAACAGCCAACTGGTATGTATCAGGTCTCTCAGCTTTTTAATCTTCCCATAGTTAGTTAGATCAGTAGTTTGTTTATGCAAGAGTAGCCATGGAGTTAGGCACCAATATGTTTTGGCGTGAAGGTTGCACCTCAGGGATGCATTTTATTCAAAGTGCTATTTTTGTGTCTGGTGCCTCAGACTATTACAATTAAGTTACAATGCTGCAGTAGCATAGCAATAGCAATGTGCTTTCTATTGAGACAAACCAGTACCCAGACTTAATCCCCTCCTCCCCTCTGCCCCACTCCAGGCAGGGACTGGTGCAAGGTGGCCAACGGAGGCTGTGAGTTCATGTGTCTGGCAGCCCCCCAAGTGGGCATACATTCCCCCAAGTACACCTGTGCATGCCCTGACAACATGCTGCTGGCCAAAGACATGAGGAAATGTGTACCAGGTATATATCTAGCTAGCACCCTCAGCCTCTCTATGTAGCATAACACAGGGGAAATATATGATCCCTTGCTTCCTGTATAATATCTAACCTAAGTGTTATCTGTATATTGATCAGCTGCACCAACACCTGCAGCTCCAGTCAAGCCCATTGTTCCCGCCTCCAACCCCCCACCGGCACCCGCCCACACCTCCCCTGCACCTCCAGCCCGCGCCACCACTAAGGCCCCCATCATCGCTACCACAGTTACGCCTGCGCCTCCCCGCACTACCAAGCCTGTGCCACGCAACCCCCAGCCAGATAGACCCAGGATCCCCCAGGCCCAGACTACCACAATGCCTCAAGTCACCACTCAGGGTAAGCATGACTTAAATGTGTGCACTCATTAAATGCAGGAGTTATCAGCAATGAATATTTTTAAAGATGAAACTTTCCTGGAACATCACACTTTAACATGGTGTATCATTGATCTAAATTGTTCTTGTTTTTCCCTTCAGACATCCGCCATGAATTTGCTGCTATACCCACAGCCCCTTCAACCCCTGCAGCTTTATACATCGGGCTGCCTATAGGTAAGTTGCTTTAACATCACTGACTTAGACACACAGTTAGCATGATTATTACACACCAATGATGTTAAAACCCCAATTTAGCATCAACAAATCCCCTCTGACCTGTATGTCTCTGTGTCTCTCAGCCATTGTGTGTCTGGTGGCCTTTGGTGCCGTGCTGCTGTGGAGGAACTACAGGCTGAAGAACACTAACACCATTCACTTTGAAAACCCAGTCTACCAGAAGACCACTGAAGACCAGGTGCACATATGCAGGAGCCACAGTCCAGACGGCTACTCCTACCCACCGGTAAGAGGCCAATCTGTCATACACAGTCAATCTCAATGTCACTTGGAGTATGCTAGTGTTTTTGTATTAGCATATGTAGCCTATAGTATGTTGTACAGTAGCTGTAGTTCAGTGACCTAATGTATTTCTCTTTGTTTCCTTCCCCTCAGAGACAGATTGTGAGTCTTGATGATGAGGCTTGACCGTAGTGCTGCCGTTCCCTGCCAACACAAACGCTTTAAGAGGAGAAAGCAGAGGAGTAAGAGAGACATTTTATATAAGCTACCTGGACAATCTTATTTTTTTTACCTCACTCAAAGACATGAGAAGGCAGAGAAAGTGTCATACCGCTGACCAAACCACTGTGTGCTCAAAGACAAATGGAATCTCTGGAAAGAAAAGCAGGAAAAGGAGGACGATTTCTCATTCATGTGTCTTTCTTGCCCATTTGTGCACAATCCAGAGCCATAAGAGACCATCAACTCATCTCCACCAAGCTTGAGTTTTATTGGCCCATTCTACACCATAGTATTTTTCTCAGAGACGATTTGTCTGAACTGTGAAATGTCTTACAAATGCAAGACTATTCAGAAGTTGAACCACATTATGAAAGAACAGTAATGTAATTGTAATATTTGAGTGTTTTGTGTTTGTGAAGAAGTGCCCTTGATATATGAGGTGACTGCAACTTTATTTAACACCACTTAGAATTGAGAAAAATCTCTCTTTCTTGTTACGTAGAATTCAGAAATTAGGTATTGTAAATAACGTAGCTATTTATTTGACTTATGTCCGAGACTGACAAAATGTTGAGAAATAATGAGCGGATCATATCTTTTACTATGTCTAGACTAATTTATTTGTTCCTGAATTGTTTTAATATCAAAATCTGACTTAAACTAACACCTGAGCCACTTGTTGAAATGAAACCCTTTGATAGTGAATGTCGTCATGAATTCTAGCCAATTTGACCTCTATATCATCACCAGACAGGGACAAAGTCAAATCATAGCTTTTTATACCAATCGTCCACATTGCCTCACTAGTGGAGCACTATCCAAATGGACGGTTAAACACACTGACACTTACAGTATACTGTATGTCTATGTGCCTTGGTAACACTATTGCTGTGGGAACATTCAATTTCCCTAATATGGTGTTTAATTGCAAGCCAAGACAGTAGATTTAGGACAGTCTGTCTGAGATGTAGCTTTCTCATTTTCTCCCTTGTCTAACTTTCTGTCATCCACTCCTTCTCAAGCTTCCCGTTCTTTCAGCCCAACTGTGTGAAAGCAGTACATAATTGTGTAATTCTTCTATGACAGAAAGCCTTAAACCATGTTCATTGTTCATGTGTCATGCAACAGTAGTACACAGACTTACACTTTTAGAAAAAAGGGTGCTATTTAGAACCTAAAAGGGTTATAGGGCTGTCCCCATAGCAGAACCATTTGAAGAACCCTTTTTGGTTCCAGATAGAACCCTTTTGGGTTCCATGTAGAACCCTTTCCACGGAGGGTTATACATGGAATCCAAAAGGGTTCTACCAGGAACCAAAAAGGGTTCTACTATGGGGACAGCTGAACCATTTTAAAACCCTTTTTTCTAATATTGTATCATATTATGTCTTCATTCAGGTTCAGAAACACAAGTTGCCTTTTAATGGTTTTCACAGCATTGTTTACTGGAGAGAGAGATTTATTTGACTAAGTAAAAACTGATTTCGACAGTTCTAGGTACTGGAGTAGAAACCATCCAAGTGCATTATATGTCATGCTGATAACCTTTTAACCAGATGATTTATTCAAATACTAATGATAGTGCTGAGGTGGCTTTAGGCCACAATGTTTGACAACTCTTTCTCTGAGATCAGAGTGAAATTAATGTGTCTAACTGTTTACAATTAAATGTGTTTGACCTTGAGGATGTCACAATGTTATAGGTATTAGACAGACAGAGAGTTTGGGTAATTATATATGGCCTAAGCCTAACAAAGACATTATTGTTGAGTCAGTGAAAGTGTTTGTTTATGTTTCTGTTGTGTTTTTTTTTTAATGTGGGGTTGGGGCTAAACATATTGTTTAATTCAATAGCCATATGGAATAAATCCAGAAATTAGTGTTAACTAACATCAACAGTGCAGATCATGAATATGTAAATATTATGTTCATAATGTATTTGTAAATATTCATAAAAAAAAATTGGTCATGATGTCCCAGTGTAGAATTTGTACACCGTTAAACATTTGATGTACATAAATAAATGCTTATATTTATTTTAGAATCATTACACTCTGATGGGTTCTTTACGCATGCCTGAAGTTTTTGTCTGACAGCCTTTTTGTGTTACATACAGTATGTGTCATACATACACCAAATACATGTTACAAGTTGACTGTGTTAATTGTGTTTACTGCCTTTGGTTTTCCAGAATTAATCAATATTGAGATGCTTTAGTAGTTTCAAAATAGTCACCTTTCACATAGATCTATTATACTTTATAATTCCATCAGATTTTTAGCACTAATTTGAAAATTAAATATTTCCAGAATTACATTTCTTTAACCTTTTAGATAATAAGGGCACTACCAATGGCCATGACATTAGCAGGATGACAGCCTGTTGAATAACACAAATGTTCTGTAATTCCTGACAGAAGCATGGGAGATATGATGTATTTATGAAATTGTATGATTGTAAATACACAAATCACAGCTGTTTTATATTTCCGGACCATGTTGATTTATTGTGTTTAATTATATGGACTCAGACGACTGACCTTTAGTGTTTTTAACTAACTAACTATGGGAGTGTTTTAGTCTTAAATAAAGAAAAAGGAGCACTCTGTTTCTGCACAGATCCGATTATTTATTGACGGGACGTAGGCCTACTTTTTGTTCAAGCTGGGATGAAGTGTGTATGGGTACTTTCTTTCCATATGTAGAATGAAATATCTCATCTTCATGTCATATTGCCACAAGCTTTCTGGTCTACAAAGTCATAATGACACCAGTTTATGTCAAAGCTACTGCACAAGAACACGTCAAGAGAACACTTTTCACAGCACAAATCTCCAACTGAAACAATTTTGCAGATTGTGTGGCAGCCTTAAAAAACAGTGTCCAAGAATAACAGGAACAGCATCCAAAAAAGCAATGAGGTCTCAGGCTACATCGCTCAGGTCAAACTGTCTAGGTGTCCTGGCAGCAGGCTCCCTACTGTAGACAAAGTTCAAGGCTGTGAAGGGAGGATAAATGATAACATACCAAGAAAACACACACACACACACACACACACACACACACACACACACACACACACACACACACACACACACACACACACACACACACACACACACACACGTCCGTACTTATGCATATACAGTAAATACATAAAAAACATACAAACACACATACATTTCCATTCCATTCAGGTTGTGACTCTGGCTGCCATTGTGAAAGATGGAAAATTAGGAAAATTAGGAGAGTCCCCATCCTTATTAGACTGTCATGAGTGGTAACTGACCTTGGACACTAGATTATCATGTTACAGTAGGACAATACTGCACACACTTAAAGATAAAGTAGATGCTGGGTTTGGATCACTGGCTGAATAATGTTAACCAGCTGTCAGTGACTAGGACACTTATTCAACTGGATATTTAGCCTCCTTTTGTTTGATTACTTTACTTGTGACATTCATCAAAACAAATAACTGCTCCCTGGAACATGACTTCATTTCCTAACACAGTGTTCTGGACTGGTTGTTTTTGTTGGCATGACGCATTTTTGAAGCAAAGAACCTCGGGTTGTCCTTAATCATTAACATAACAACATGAGTTCAGTACAGCTGAACTGGAGCTGGAGTTTATTAGAGGTACAGCAGAGTGTAAAACTGTAACAAACTATCAATATGAGCAGTATTCTTTATACTGGTATTCAAAAAGATTGCTGTAATAAACAGTTTATATCATCAGTGGAGTTAATACGAAATACAACCTATCTATATGGAAACATATTAACCATACTCTCTCATTTTAAGTAAACATTACAGAAGAGATAAATGGTGAGGCCATCCTTATGTTTTTTGTGTACATTGGATATCTGACAATATTCTATGTAGAGGTTGGACGTATTCACTTTTCCCAGAAGGGGAAGCAGTGGGCGGGGGGTGAAAATAGGCCATGGAAGGACACTGCTTCCTTCTGAAACCTGTTGATGTTTTGTCCATTGTTTACCTATATCAATGACTCTACATTTTTAGATGAGCCCTCTCGCCTAATGATGACATGAGACAGTGTCATTCTACACATCAGAAAGCTTTGATTTGTAGTTTTGCTTCCAGTTAAATTCTTCATCACATCTTGATCTATTTTCTTCAGATGAAGACAATCTTCATCTAATTTTTAACTCCAATTTATACCAGGTCAGGTGAGAAAAACTCCTGAGCCACGGGGTAGGCTATTATAAAAGGATACATAAATTACACCACTTTGGTGCCTTATGAGATGTGTAACTTGGTTAAAAAATGTTTTGATTTCACTTCATTTTAACATTCTGCGATAAAGAGCACATGTTCAACTTAATAAAAAACTATTTTTCCCAACTCAAGAGGTTCAAAAACTAAATTACTACAGTAAGTGGCACTGACTTCCAAATAAAGTAACAGGGTTGAAGATTTCATCTTAAATTAGCCATACATCCCCTCGTGACAGGGGAAAAGGAAGCTTGTTGTGTGCCACAGGTAGGTGCAATTGAATGCAAGCCTCAGAAAAAAAAATGAAATTGTTAAAACATTTCTAGCTTGTTTTTCTATGGGTAACAGGGTTGACATGTTATGCTCGAACCATTCAGTTTTCACCACAAAACACCAGAAAATGGCCAAAAAGAGTAGAACCAACTCACTTTCTTGTATGCAATGATTTGATCATTAGATGTTAAGTAATAGTTTCACCATATTAAAACGAGAGTTCAGTTCACGTAATAGGGTTGACCTTAAAATGAGGGACAGTTCATTTTTTTTTACCTTAAAATGAATCACTAATCACATTAAATATATATTGATCTTCAGAAATGACTTTGTCAAAGCAGCAAAATAACTGGGGCTTTACAATGATGGTGAAGGTCACAGAGGGTGCACTGAGGGACATGTCAAAATACTGAATTTTGTCTTCATTTATATAAAAAATCAGATTTATTGAATTATCTATGTGGTCTATATTAAAGAGCACTTCAATAAATATAACAAGCTTTAAAAATTAAACATTGGTGCACAATTTCTACTTAAAACAACAAAAGGCACTCATTTCGTGAAACGACCCAGTTATATTGCTGTCCCTTGACTATCACCTCCGACCTCAAACAAACACTTTCCTCCTCTCTGAATCCCACTGCAGCCTCACTCCCTAGAGCCCTCCAATACCTGGTCAACTATTCAAGACATGACACAGGGAACGAGATGAATGAAGCTACTTAAAGTCATTCATTATTCCAGAAACAGTCTCTTTATCTCAGGCACTATTATTTGCTTTAGGTGGGATGTGTTATAATTTGACAGACTTGTTTGACAGTGGTGATAAGCTACATAGATTGGCAAAGAATTGCAATGTAAACGTAACTGATGTTTTATTGTGGGGCCCAGGGAGATGAAGACATGACTCAGAGTAGCTGAGTACAAAGAGCAAAGAGAACATGAATGATAATTGATGCCATGTAAGACCATATACGAGGTTGTTGTTTGAAAGGATCTGAGTAAAGCCCAATTCAGAGAGGTCAGAGCCACATGAATGATGAGGTGACAAACAGAATATACTGAGAGAATTTGGGCATAGGCCTAAATCGTCCAACTAGACGAGAACAGAACATTATATTGATGAAGTATAAAAAAGGAATAGTTGTCTCGATAATTGCAATTGAAAACAGGGTGAGTAAACTGGTGTCTTTGACCTGTTCTTTCTGAGTCAGATAATTGGAATAATGAATTCCATTACTGTTTTTAAAATACATTCACAAGTCTTGTGTAAACTATCCTCCCAGTAGACATTATCTCCTGTACTTTCACTGTCTGGTCACCTTATGATCTTTAAAAAACCATAGGGATGGACCAGCATGGTACATATGGGCCTATACATATTGACAATTTGTACTAGAGTGCCCCCAGCTGTGCTACTGAGTCTCATTCCAAAAACATTGTGATGGGCTACTACACCATACTACACACACAGACAACACAAAAACATTAGATAGCTACAGAGTAGATTAACATTGTATCCGACACACACATTGCTACTAGGTTGGAGATTATTACTCAACATAAATCATACGAATATTCTTACTAACGCAAAAGGCAAAGGCCATCAATGCTCTCAAACTAGGACCCTTAATTTGAATATTTCTAAGAAATATTTGTAAATCAATATGTATTTTGTGATTTTTTTATATATACAAAAAATAATTTCATATTGGCAACAAATATATTTGTTGATAAAACGTACATATTTTCTAAACCTATGATTGGTTGATCGACGTTTGGAACTCTGACGCTCCTCTCAGGAAACCACGTGGTAGTTCTATACATGCTGCTGTGGATGTCATGAACAGATTTCACTGAATTATTTTTCCGATAAATATTATCCAGTTCACAAGTAATCATGTCAGGCAAATCGGATTTCAAGATTAATTCAAAGTTTGCAGAGAAATATGACAAATATAGACAAAAAGAAGAGTTACAAAGGCGTAAGTGTGACTTCCCAAGCTTGTTAGCTAGCTAGATGGCTAGCAAGCCAGCCCTTTAGCTCATGTTAGCTAAAGTTATCCTTTTCAACTAGCTTGCTAACTTTTGATCCCATTTGAAATTAATCTTATTCTGTAACTTATTTAACTTATATAATTATACGTTCAGAAGTTAACTTAGTCATCGTTACATTTTTGGTTATAACTAGGTAGCTAGCATGTCCAGCTAGCTAGCAATTTAGTTCTGATTGTTTTCCTGGCGGAATGCTTGCACCACATTGAATGGCTTGTCATGTTCATCATTGATTTATTTCAGTGAAAGACAAATATCATTGATTTATTTCAGTGAAAGACAAATATGGCGACCAAGCTGACGAGAGTGAGTCTGGTTCAGAGTCAGAGTCAGATGGTGATAGCGAGGTGGTAAGTACTATTACTGTATCTAATTTGGCTAGCTATATAGTTTCAAGGTCACAATGCCAACACTGCCATGGTGTTCAGTTTATGGTTTGTCAGTGTTTTTGGCCCTACCTTTTTGTCCTTGACCTGTATATTTGTAATTTCAATGCAGACTAATGTGTGTCTTAGGAACTTGACCCCAAAGTTGAAAGGGACTTCTACAGAACATTGTCTCTGCTGAAGAAGAAAGATCCTAAGATCTATCAGACTGATGCAACGTTCTACACAGTGGAAGGTATGTCATCAGTTCGCGTGTCTTGTTGCTGCAACTGATTACAGTATGACACTTTGATTCTGTGTTTGTTTGTTTAAGAGGTGTCTTTCACCACCCAATTTTTCATTCTTAATCAGATGCATTCATTGGGGATGATGCCCAGCCTTCAACTTCAAAGAAAACCACAGAGAAGCCAATGTATCTGAAAGACTATGAGCGAAAAGTTATCTTGGAAAGGGGAGGGTGAGTGAGCTGCAGATGTCCTACTGTGCATATCTTTATATCTCATTTTGGGCAAATGGTTTGACAATAACAATTTGTCTCATTCCCAGTAAATATGACGATGATGATGAGGAGAGTGATGATGAAGAGGCTGCAAAGAGGAGAGAGGCATGTTATGATACATTGTATGTAATGACACATTTACATGGAGGTATGTCACAAGAAGTCATTTGTTTGCCTTTGCTTTCTTTGACAGAGAGCTGCATCTCCAAGTTACATCCAGGAGCAGAGAGAATTGAAAGAGAGGTAAAGGTTAAATTCTCTCATAATCACTGTGTCCTTTGTCATAAAGAACAGTTTATTTATTTGTGTAAATAAACCCTTGTTTTCTGTCTTTAATAACTGTCTTTGGAACATAAACACTGTGTCATGCTTCCTCCAGCTTCCGTAAGTTCATACAGGACAGTGATGAGGAGGGCAGTGAGGAGGACTTTCAGCTGCTGAAGAGGACCAAAACACAGGAAGAGAAGGTCAGTGGGAACCAGTACCTGACTTTGTCTTATCTTACAGTATAAAGCACCGCAGAGATAAACATTCTATTTTTCTAACCTGCTATCTTTCTACCCAACAGGATAAAGAGGAAGAGGATTATGTGGACTGGCTGAAAGGCCAGGCAGAGCTGGATGGCCCAGAAGCGGTACAGGACATGGTGAGTGATGGAGAGACTGTTGGAATAGAGGGCAAGAGAGAGCTATGTAATGACCTGCTGTGACTGAAATATGTACTGTGTGTTGAGACAGAAATACCTGAGGGACTATTGGAACGACCCAGAGCTGGATGAGGAGGAGTGTTTCCTTAGGGATTTTGTCCTGAATAAGGGCTACATGGAGAAAGATGACGTGGACAGGTAACAGTTATTTACACAAGTTATTTTATGTGTCTATACATTTTTCAGTTTTTTTGTTTTGTCCATGTATGCTTTCAATTGTAATCGTAGAGCAGTGCTCAGCACCACTCTGACTGTGTACTAATCTGCCATGGCTGTGTTCAGGATCCCCAGCTATGACGAAGTGGTGAATGATGACGTGGAGGACTCAGAAGAGGATGGGGAGTCGTTCTTGGAGCGCCAGGGGGACTTTGAAAGACACTACAACTTCCGCTTTGAGGAGCCTGATGCCCAGAAGGTGGACTTACCCGTCTGTCTCTACATGCACATGTCTGTTTGTATGGTGTAGTGTATGTACCTTGGTCTCATATAGTATCTTATTGTTCCTTACAGATCAAGACTTACCCCCGTACCATTGCCACCTCTGTCCGCTCCAAAGACGAGCGCAGGAAGCTCAAAAGGGAGGAAGTGAAGGATAGGAAGAAAAAGGTCAGTATACTCTCTCTTTTAGTTAATCTTATACATCATACCATCCCTTCCTCATTTCTCTCACCCTCCCACTCTCCCAACGAACTGACCTGTCACTCTTCTGGCCCCTGCAGGAGAAGGAGCAGAAGCATGAGCAGCTGAAGCAGCTGAAGAACCTGAAGCGTAATGAGATCATGCAGAAGCTGCGGCGGCTGCAGGAGCTGACAGGCAACGAGCAGCTGGCCTCCAGTCAGGTGGACCTGGAGGGAGACTTTGACCCCCAGCAGCATGACCAGCTCATGCAGGTGACCACTCACACACCTCAAGAAGAGAAACGGATTGTAAATAAAAAGACACTCCTCTTATTGTCTCTCCCTGTATTTTTTTATTCTTCCAGAAATTCTTTGGTGATGAATATTATGGAGAGGAAGAGGGCGCGAAGCCCCAGTTTGAAGTTGAAGAGCTAGAGGGTGGTAAGTCACTCGTTGCTGATTTTATTATCTCAAGTAGAATTTAATACTTTAGAATCGGTGGCATTGTAATAAGGTAGCTTTCTCTGTCCTGCAGAACACTGGAACTGGGACACATGGACAGGAGAGGGTGGAGACAAGGAATATGGTGGTGAGGAAGAGGAGCATGAAGGAGAAGAGTACGACCAGCCAAACTGTGAAGATCCAGATTTTATTGTGAGTTCCTCTAATATGATCATCACTTCAGCATTGCCTGCAGACCTTCAGAAACACGTTTAGTGGAGGCTAGTCAGAAATAAAGGTCTCGTTGATGTTGGAGATAGTCAGGCCTTTGAGATTGTATGTGACTCACTCATCTGAACTCTCACTTGATCAGATGGATGCAGACTATGATCCCAGTCAGCCAAGCACCTCCAAGAAGCAGAAGAAAAAGGAGAAGATGAAGGTGGATGCCCCGCTGATGGGAAAGAAGAGAAAGAAGTCTCATTTTGCTGAGGTCACCCAAAACAAGCCTGTGTTTGACCCCCGTAAGTCTCAGGAGGTTCAGCACCATGAATCTTGGGTTATTTTCCATAACCTTTTCAATTCTGTTTGATGTACTATAGATATTGAGACTGAATGCTCTTTCATGCATCCATCCTTTGTGTTTCAGAGGAGAAGTCCTTTGAGCAGTACCTGGACGAGTACTATAAGCTGGACTATGAGGACATCATAGACGATATCCCCTGCAGGTTTCGCTACAGGCAGGTCCTGGCCAATGACTTTGGCCTGTCCACTGATGAGGTGAGACTGGGAGCTCTAGTTCCTACTAGGTTGTCTCAGGGTTGGGTTCAAGTCAATTCAGGAAGTACACTAAAATTAAAACTTTTCCCCATGCTTTTCAATTAGAAAAAAATAGAGTTTGGTCAACTTTTTTAGTTGTTTGGAATTTAAATATAATTGATCCCCGAACCCTGGGTTGTGCTATAGTGTTGCACTGTACAGACCCTGAGTCCTGCACTGATGAGCTGAGATGTGACTGACCTGGTATTGCCACCCTCCGGGGACGGCTCTGACCAGGGCATGACTTCAGTCAATCTTCTCTCTGAGCAGACGAGGATGAGGAGAGAATGATAGAAAGGGAAATGCTTGTATGCACTGAGTTATCAACTTGTTTGGAGCCTTATCTGCACAAATTAGGTTTAAAGTCATTTCTGTGGATTTAGCGTCTTTGTTTAAAGTGGCTGTATGAATATGTTACTATTACAGAAAGTAACTTGTTCTTCCCTCCTCAGATCCTGGGAGCAGATGAGAAAGAGCTGAACCGCTGGGCCTCGCTAAAGAAGACCTGCATGTTCAGGTACTGAACCTGGTCTCAAAACAGTAGGCATTTACTAATCAGCTACCTATGGGGGAAATGGCCTTCCAGATTTTTCCCTTTCTATTTTTTTCTTCAATCTCTTTTTCAGGTCTGACAAGGAAGAGATGAGTGATTTGCAGAACTACAAAATCAAAGGACAAAATGTGAAGAAAAAGATAGAAGTCTTGAACTCTTTCTATGCTGAGTGAGTATTCTACCATATGCAGAATATGTTCTCTAAGAAATCTGAACTAAATTATCATCATTGACCAATTTGTGCTCATATTTCCTTGCAGGGAGGACAAAGCAGAGGGCAAGACCAAAGTGGGTAAGAAGAGAAGAGACAGGATGAAGAATGTAGAGAAGGATGACAAGGATCTGGAGGATGATGATGAGGCTGGAACCAGTCAGGAAAGCTCTGCATTGGACTCTGGTGAGGGGATGGTAGTCCAGGCACTGAGAGAGGCAGGAGACCAGGAAGAGGAGTTCCTGGTACCCAAATCCAAGAAGCTGAAACTGGAGCAGGGAACAGTTGCTACCACTCAGGAGACTGCCAACACAAGGACTGAAAGGCCAAAATTGCCAAAGAAGAAAAACAGGCACCCAGGAAGCCGCCTCATGTCAGGGAAGGGGCCCTTCAGGGTGAAAATGGGTGGGCGAGAGTTCAGCGGACAGAGACTGAAGGCCTATGGACTGAATCCCAAGAGACTGCACTTCAGGCAGCTTGGCAGGCAGAAACGAAAGGCTCGAGCGAAGACTGAGAAGCAAGGGATCAAGGAGTGAGGGAGAGAACGGCATCATTATGATTTATGTCCCCTTATATTTTTGTGGTTTGCGGTGAATGGTTGGTAAAGTGACAAACTGCAAAATATAAATGGACCAGAGTATGGTTCCTAATAAATCAAAGTTGAATGAGCTTACAATAGCATTGGCACTGATAGTTGCCATTCCTGCTATTTTTCAGAGTGCTGCTTAGAATTGTATATTTTGTATTTTATTCCTGAAAACTATCAGATCAACTTGAACAACTCTTGGAACAATTGTGATTTACTTGACTGTATTTTGCAAACTGCAATACAATTGTAGGACATTTTGTGTACTCCAACTGTTCTTGAGAAGAAAATGGTTCCCTAAAATGTACAAATGTTGTCCAGAAATAACCTCTGGAGGTACAGTGAACCTACCTATCTCACAACACAACCACAGTTCCATCAAAGAGAGTATGTATTCTATAAATCATTGGTTCTCAACCAGGGGTACGTGGCCTATCCACGGGGTACTTGAGAAGAATAGACCATAGGCCTACTGGTAAAATGCACATGAGGGGGTCCTCTGGGCAGTGCAAATTCAGTTGGTGGTACAGTAATCGAAAAAGGTTGGGAACAACTGCTGTACGTTCGTCTAATGAAAATTCAACTCCGTCGGTCCATCAGGTTCCATTGTGTAAAATAAATCTTGCAATCTCTTGACATTGGCGCCCCCATGTGGATCTACCCAATCAGAACGCTGGATATTTTTGGCGCTTTCTATTAATTGTATATTTTCAATTGTAGGCATCTACTTATTGTTATATTGTGTATGTGAATAAATATTTTACATTTCTCCTGTAATTTAGTTTTTTGGAACAAAAATTCTGTCAGGCACTTTCTCTGGCACCTCATGTAAGCGCGCGCGTTCGCAGGACAACTTTGAATTACGGAAACGAGTGAAGCAAAACTCGGTGAACTGTTTACATTCGGCAAAACACGGTAAGTCAATGCTTGTTATTGTATACCTTTCTAAACGTATCTAATTAAGATGTTAGTAACAGTAGCTGTCGTCAGAGGGTCTGGGAATTAAAGTTGACTGCTGTTTTCAAGCAAGAGCCTCTGCAGCTAACGTTAGTTAGACATAGCATTGGATTTTGTTGACGTAGGCAGCAAACCATTTTAGTGGTGTTGATGCACCAGCTAGTCTGCTCTAGAACAGGCAGTCATTTATTATCTAGTTCTACAAAAATATTCCACAGAAAAGACGTGTCACCATGCTTCAGGACGTTATGGACACGGGAGAGTCGATGGTCAAAATACTGAAAAGCAGCAAAGCTGACGATGAATTAAGAAAAGTGAGAGAAAAACAGCAGTGTTTCTTTGAGCGACACTTGGACACGAAGAAAACCATCACACTGGTGTTAAACGGTAAGGAAAAATAATCAACTTGTAGATCCTGTCATATGATAACTTACTTTCTTTCCATTCTGTCAAGATATATAGCCTAATCTTGCTCGCCATTGTCTTCAGGTGTAGTTCAGTGTGAGGATGAGGCGAGCCAGAAGCTGCTGGACATGGAGGGGCAGAAGAGCCAGGCAGAGCGGGAACTGAACAGCCTGGAGCAGGAGCTGCAGCAGTGTACAGCAAGGAGCCAGAACATGGACTCAGAACTACAGTATCCTTCACCCAGTCATGTTCTGTCTCTACACAGAACAAGTTCTTCATGTACTGCAATTGGTGCTCTCAAAAGTGCACATGAATGCTGTGTTGCCCAGATAATACATATAGGGAGCAGTCACATTCCAACTTGACCTTGTCCATTGCTGCAGGCTGACCAGGCTGCCATCCATTGATGAAAGTATTTTGAGATTTCAGTTTATATGTCATACAGTGAGCATGCAGAGGATCCTCCCAGTGACTAGCGTGGAAGTGTGTTAAAATCTGCTACAACCCCTTTGAATCAGCTGTTTTCTCGAAAGAGAAATGCATGCACACATTTTTTAAAGTCTATGCAAATTTTACCTACTAGCTAAATGTTTTTTATCACGTTAAACTTATTTTGGGACTCCACCCCTGTAAATGTAATTTGCCTGATGACATACTAGTGGACAAGGATTCTTATTTAATACAAGCGCATTTGTTACCTCGCCTCCGCTCCTCGATTCCCTTTGACCTTTTTCAAAATCAGGCAAGGAGAGGATGGAGTTGAGGAAGCGTGGAGTCGAACAGCACCAATTGAGATTCTCCCCGTGTTGGTTTCCTTGACCTGTTCCTCAGGTTCCTGCAGAGGGAGCTGGAGAGTCTGCGTGACTCAGAGCAGGAGCTGCAGACCCTGCAGCAGGAGGTTGATGATGACACTACAGAGGTCATCCCATCAGCCATGTGAGTAGGACTAACAGCATACTGAAATAATCACTCCCAACACCACACGAGCCCACCACACTAAACCCTGATAGTCGGTGAGCATTGATCTCACATCATGAACAGCATGGTGCAACTTGACAAACTGTTAATTCTGCAGATACGTGGCCCAGTTGTACCACAAGGTGACCAAGATCAAGTGGGAATATGACACGGAGCCACACATCCTGAGAGGAGGTATTTGTCACTGCATAACTATTTTTCCATCACCCTTTGACAAGTCACAAATGTGGAACTCTTGTTTAATGGCTGCTTGATGTGGGTTTTGGTTGCGTTTAACTAACGTTTGAGTGTACTTTAATCCCTTGCAGTGCACTATGGAGCTGACCTGGCCACGCCAATCAACATAGACACCTCTGTGCGGTCTCGGTGTTCAGTCAGTGATGAGCTGTGGAACTTTGTCAGCACTGAATGGTAGAAGAGATCAAAGTAAAGTTGCCATATCTGTCCAGTAGCTGTTTGTCCTGTAGTTGGATTGTCTGTTGTGTTTGTGTTGTGTGTTGTAATACATTTGTTTTATACTAAGATTGTATTCCTATTGTTGGTATTGACTTGCATGACATTTTGTTATATTGAATAAAGCAGTTTTCCTAAGCATCACATTTCCTAGAATACTTATTTGGGTAGTAACCTATAACCCTAGCTTTTATTTGTATATACTTTCAACAAAGACATTGGTTTTTTATAAAGACCATTTTCTGTCAATAGATGTCATTGCAAACCCACTGCTTTCTGATATGGTACTGAAATTACTGTATTGAAAAGTTGGGTGCTGATCACCTTTTTAATGCAATAAATGTCCAATGTGAAGGTGTGCTTATGCAACAGACAGTATTCTGGACTGCATTGCAGCAATAACATTTTTTTTTTAAACATTTTTTTTTGCAAACTTTGAGATTTTCTGGGATGGTAACTGTTATTCATGGCAAATGCTATTCCTCCATGGGCTTTCCAAGCAAGGAGGCTGCACAATTGACTAGTGTTTCTGAGGTTTTGGTTGAATAAAAAGATAATTGTAACTGCTGCAGTAATAATGTGTTGCTGTTATTAGTTGTCTACCCATTGAATTTTCCTAATGAACATCTTTGAGTCGAAAAGCCCCAAGGGATAAAATAATTGGCAGGGCAGAAAGCCTGACATGAGTTATTGTGGAGATTATCTCATTTTAGAGCAACTCTATTTATTAAATTTGTGGCCAGCTGAAACTTGACCCACTTTTGCAAAAGTCCATTTTGACCAAGTGAGTTCAACCATTTATGGTTGAGAGGACTTGTTTCTAGTCTTGAATGGAAAAGGGCAGTTTTTTGTTCACACACAATTTATGCAAATCTTACCATTACTCTTCATTGCACGTCCCACACGTTTTGTAAATGAGTCATATTTTATTGTCAATGCTTAGGTAGGTTTCTGCCAGTGTAGCATGTGGTGAGTAGTTGGTTTGATACAGGGCGGGGGACAGGTTTCGTTTGGATCTCAACTCGTGTAACCTCGTCAGCTGGGGGTTTCATGTTTATAATATTACTGGAAATGGGGCATCAAGTATATTGTCCCCAATGACTGCTGCCTTCTCTGTGTTACCACAAGCGCATGTCTTCTTGGGTGGTTGCTTCTGGTATGGATTTGGTGCACTGTGGGTTAAGTGGGGGGGTTTGTCGTGTGTGCTTGTGTGTTTACTTTAATAACTTCAGCATCGATCAGACATTTACATTTTATTGGGATATACAGTACATTGTTTCTTTGGCATCTGTCTCTGCTCTATCGTGGGAAAGTACACCTTTGTGTATACAGTGGGGAGAACAAGTATTTGATACACTGCCGATTTTGCAGGTTTTCCTACTTACAAAGCATGTAGAGGTCTGTAATTCTTATCATAGGTACACTTCAACTGTGAGAGATGGAATCTAAAACAAAAATCCAGAAAATCACATTGTATGATTTTTAAGTAATTAATTTGCATTTTATTGCATGACATAAGTATTTGATCACCTACCAACCAGTAAGAATTCCGGCTCTCACAGACCTGTTAGTTTTTCTTTAAGAAGCCCTCCTGTTCTCCACTCATTACCTGTATTAACTGCACCTGTTTGAACTCGTTACCTGAATGAAAGACACCTGTCCACACACTCAATCAAACAGACTCCAACCTCTCCACAATGGCCAAGACCAGAGAGCTGTGTAAGGACATCAGGGGTAAAATTGTAGACCTGCACAAGGCTGGGATGGGCTACAGGACAATAGGCAAGCAGCTTGGTGAGAAGGCAACAACTGTTGGCGCAATTATTAGAAAATGGAAGAAGTTCAAGATGACGGTCAATCACCCTCGGTCTAGGGCTCCATGCAAGATCTCACCTCGTGGGGCATCAATGATCATGAGGAAGGTGAGGGATCAGCCCAGAACTACACGGCAGGACCTGGTCAATGACCTGAAGAGAGCTGGGACCACAGTCTCAAAGAAAACCATTAGTAACACACTACGCCGTCATGGATAAAAATTCTGCAGCGCACGCAAGGTCCCCCTGCTCAAGCCAGCGCATGTCCAGGCCCGTCTGAAGTTTGCCAATGACCATCTAGATGATCCAGAGGAGGAATGGGAGAAGGACATGTGGTCTGATGAGACAAAAATAGAGCTTTTTGGTCTAAACTCCACTCGCTGTGTTTGGAGGAAGAAGAAGGATGAGTACAACCCCAAGAACACCATCCCAACCGTGAAGCATGGAGGTGGAAACATCATTCTTTGGGGATGCTTTTCTGCAAAGGGGACAGGACGACTGCACCGTATTGAGGATGGATGGGGCCATGTATCACGAGATCTTGGCCAACAACCTCCTTCCCTCAGTAAGAGCATTGAAGATGGGTCGTGGCTGGGTCTTCCAGCATGACAACGACCCGAAACACACAGCCAGGGCAACTAAGGAGTGGCTCCGTAAGAAGCATCTCAAGGTCCTGGAGTGGCCTAGCCAGTCTCCAGACCTGAACCCAATAGAATATCTTTGGAGGGAGCTGAAAGTCCGTATTGCCCAGCGACAGCCCCGAAACCTGAAGGGTCTGGAGAAGGTCTGTATGGAGGAGTGGGCCAAAATCCCTGCTGCAGTGTGTGCAAACCTCTTCAAGAACTACAGGAAACGTATGATCTCTTTAATTGCAAACAAAGGTTTCTGTACCAAATATTAAGTTCTGCTTTTCTGATGTATCAAATACTTATGTCATGCAATAAAATGCAATTTAATTACTTAAAAATCATACAATGTGATGTTCTGGATTTTTTAGATTCCGTCTCTCACAGTTGAAGTGTACCTATGATAAAAATGACAGACCTCTACATGCTTTGTAAGTAGGAAAACCTGCAAAATCGGCAGTGTATCAAATACTTGTTCTCCCCACTGTATGTATATTTTGTAGACTGTTCCATGTTCTCAAATGAATTAAGTTGACATTTGCTTATCAGTGTTTATGCACTTTTCAGTGTAGAAGTATATGGTATGTGATGACTATATAGGTCAAAGCCTTTTATAACTGGTGGATGATGGGAGGGTATGTTTCCTGTGAAAGATCTGAAACATCGCACTCACCACATTGACACTAGCACTTTCATATTCTCACACATGAGGCCTCTGGCTTCACAAAGATTTGGTGAGAGGAAATAACTAGATTTAATGTTATTTGTATGGATGTTTATTCTGCAAAACAATGACCAAAAATACTGTTTTTGTAGATATTGTTCACATTTATTTATTGTTTGAATGTACATATAAAACATTGGCAGTGGCCTCATAAATTAAGTTTAGTTCAGAATAAACAAAATATAGAAACTATAGTTCATTTTATTTACACAATATACTGTATAGTACAATAAGACAGAAATATAAATATTTTCATTTGTACATTTATATACAATGTGAAAACAGATTTTGAATTGCTTACTTTTTAAACATCACTGCTGTCACAATGGAACTTTATACATGGAACCCCAAGCATTTGTGGTTTGTCTTTGACAAATTTCTATTAACCACTGTTTACAGAAGATAGACATAACACTTCATTGCATGAGAGGGATTTTCTCCAGCTTGTTCAGGAAAGTTCTGAAGGCTATTGTTTTTGTGAACAGGTTGTGTTCAATATGATTTCCATACTTTGAGTCCACAAAACTAAGCCTAATCTGTCCTTTTTATTGCTCACAATCATGTCTGCTGCTACGTGTGTTTTAGAGACCTCCAAAGATGTGCAAACCAGAAGAGGCATCAACGTGAAATTCTCTGTGTGTCTAAGCCACCAAGCCTCTAATGTTGGTCTGGGGACCTCTACCCAGAATTCCAGCTGACCTGAGATCAGATTACAAAAATGCCATGGTTCTGGCAGCAGTTTTGGGTGTGGATGCTTCATGTTTTAATTACATGTCATTATGTTTGTATTATGTATTTTCTGGAGAGAGGATATAAGGATGAGCCTTAGCATGACTAAAATGTATACTTTATGTGTATGACTCAAAATACAATTTACTGAGTGTGTTTCAATGTTTGTATAATAAAAAACATGAATAACATTAATTTCACAGCTGCTGGTTGAGTGGTTTTCTTTAAATACCGGTAAATGGTGAATTCAAAATGCTGCTACAAACATGAATCCATTCCTTCAGGAGGGTTTTTCTTTTCTGCAGTTTGGATTATGGAAGATTGTTAACGTATGAAAGATATATTGTATCTCAGCATACGAGAAAAGGATTTTCACAGTATGAGAACAGCATATTAATCCGTTAAATGCTTGGCGCCGAAGACTAAAAACCAACAAGGTATTTCTTTCTCTAACACTGTGACTGAGGTTTGACTTCCTAACAATAGACTGACCAGTCTTTAAGTGGAAACCTCCAGCTTATCTGTCTAGGAAGAAAATGCCAGACCAGGGGAGGAAGGCAAAACATAGCACAATGGTGGGTTCCGCTGACGTTCTCTACCATTGAGGTGAGAGGAAGAGTATTACTTCCTCCTTGCTTGTAGTTCCATTTACAACCCATACGTAACATGTAGTAGTCTCACAGCTGTAAGATGGTGCCGAAGAGTGGTCCAGTCAAGGGGGTATCCAGAACTCTGCTCTTACTGTAATTGGACAATTATCCATTATTACTGCTGAGTCACATTGGGCCGTCATGGACAAGTCATGTCTTTGACATCCTGGGGTAGATGGCTTTAATAGTGGAAGGGGTGAAGTTGGCAGAGGAGACTGTGATCTCCAGGCCCTCCAGCCTATGGGAGGGCGCCTCAGTCTTACTGGTACTGCACTCCAGGAAGGACATCCCTATCTTCTTCACCTGGCCATCCTTGGTGAGGAGGCAGCGTCGACACAGCAGCCTCAGGATGGCCCTCCTCATGTCCTTACTGGTCAGGGTATAGATTATGGGATTGAGGAGAGAGTTGATCATGGCGATGCCCAGGAAGTAGTCCGCCTTGAAGAGCACCTGGCAGCTCCGTGCCGGGCAGCAGAAGTCCAGCAAGAGGAGGATGAAGAGAGGCAGCCAGCAGACGATGAAGACACCCAGTACGATGGTGACCGTCTTCAGCAGGGCCATGTACTTCTGGGACTTGCGGGCCAGGCCTTTGCGCTGCGGGCCAGAGCCCAGGTGCTTTGTGTTGGACTTGACAGTGTGGAAGATGCGCACATAAAGCACCACGATGGCCAGCAGCACAGCGGTGAACACGGTGATGAAGAAGAGGATGTAGCTTTTGGCGAAGAGCGGCAGGACGGTGGAGCACTGGTCCAGACGGCCCATACAGTTCCAGCCCAGGACGGGCAGCACCCCCAGGAACACTGACAGAACCCAGCTGGCCCCGATCAGGGCAAACATCCGGCCTCGCTTGGCCCCCTGGTAGGGCTTCATCCTCACCATGGTGACATGGCGCTCAATGGCGATGGCCAGGAGGCTGATGACGGAGGCGGCCAGCGTTATGAAGACCCCCCCCTCCCTCAGGAACCACAGCACAGGGGTCATCTTTAACGTGTTGGCCCCTGAAGTCACAATGTTCACCATGTAGGTGAAGCCTGCTAGCAGGTCTGAGAGTGTTAGGTTGCCTAACAGATAGTACATGGGCAGATGGAATTTCTTATTCCTCCAGATAGCCAACAGCACCACAGCATTCTCCAGCACTATGAGCAAGCAGATCAGCAGGAAGGCTATGGCCTCTGGCTTTAGTCCATCCTTGTACTTGTTCTCCTTCAGTTTGCCTGTGTAGTTGTAGTGTTCTCTGATGACAGCATTGCTCTGGTACTCGTGGAACATCTGGAGCAGGTACCCTGCCGAGGGGGACATGGGAACCACAGTGGGGGCAGCAACAGCAGCGTAAGCGGCATGCGATGCTTCCATTGGTATTCTGGGAATGTTGCTTTCTTTTTAGCTGACAAGATGCTTTCCACTCTGCATCACATAGTTCTTAGGCAGTCCATAATTCAGTATGTTGGAAGTGGGGAATGTACATTCCTTAGGAAATCTATCTTTGAATGTCGTTTCTGACAGATAGATCAGTCCAGTTTTTTGTATTTAGTATTAGAATGGATGGTAATAAGAATGTTCAATGTGATAGCGTTATCCAAAACTGTGCAATGCCTGGACAATCCACTGGATGGCTCAGACAAGCAAGAAACCTGGAAACAAAATAACAGTATTGAAATACAGTATAATAGCCTATTTATCTGTAACAACACACACATGTAAATAAAAGGGAGGGGGATGTACATTCTTCATTAATCTTGTATTTAACAGTACCTGTCTTCGTTCAAATTCTAATAGAATGTTTTTGAGTATGAAACTAGCAAAGACATTACTCCACAGGTGCCTTACAAATGAGAAATTACCAAGCTAAGGCGCCATTAAATAGACATAATAACAGAATTCCCAATATTAGTGTTTTGTCCTGGAGAAACTTGGCCATTTATGTCACTAATTCATATTGATCTTTAACATATTTATCTTCATCTTCCAGCTCAGTTTTATTTTTGGGGGGCAAAACTGTCATTCTGCCTGTCAACACACACACACACACACACACACACACACACACACACACACACACACACACACACACACACACACACACACACACACACACACACACACACACACACACACACACACACACCACTCACCACATACGCTTCTGCTACTGCCTATTTACTGTCAGTTGTCTATCCTGTTGTCCAGTCACTTTATCCATACCTATATATACACAGCTACGTCAATTACCTCGTACCCTTGCACATCGACTCAGGTACAGGTACTCCCTGAATAACCATTTTATTTTTACTCGTTATTGTTATTCGTTGTGCACTGTGTATTTATTCCTTGTCCCACTATTTCAAATTCATTTTTTTATCTTTAACTCTGCATTGTTGGAAAAGGACCAGTATGTAAGCATTTCAGTGTTAGTCTACACCTGTTGTTTACGAAGCATGTGCAAATACAATTGTATTAAATTGTATTTGAGGCACTGTTGCCTATCTGTTTGAAACATAGCATATGATAAAACACTACTTCAAAATTATTATGGATTGGGTATGCAAATGTATGAATTAAGTTACGTTTTTTAAATAATTATTAGTTATTCAAGTTTTTATTATTTCAGAAAAATAACAAGAAAACAGTGAAATCTGTTGTCATCAACTTGTCAGTGGACAAGTATAGGCTAAAGGCTTGTATCAAAATTGTGAGGCTAAATATCTGGATTTTCCACAACATTGCTGAATTTCTCAAATATAAGACAAATAAACATGTCCTTGCTTTAGCCTAGTTATTATATGCCATCAAATTATAGAATTTCGATAAACTGTCTAAAACGCCATAATATCTGTTGAATAAATAAATACCAAACAAGTATCATTCAAATATTTATAAAAACGAAAAATACCCAGTACAAATATAAGTAGGCTATTACACAAATATAACTACAAAGACATACCTTTTAGAAGTTTAGCTTTGCCTGAGAACGTGTTCTTATTTAGCGCAGTTGTCTTGCGTTTGAATACAGTACGCTCTGACCGATGATCAGACGTGACAGATTGTGATGGGAGAAAATAGACTGGTGCGAGACTCGACTTGAAGTGGGCTGGGCTGGACTCTGCCCTCCAACGCTCAGCCTTCCTCTCTACCTCTCCTTTACTTGGCTTCTGAAGTCGCAATAACTGTAGGTAAATACATTGCCCGAGGTGGCTTGGAGATGAAATAGCATTACTCTCTGATTTACAATTATTGCAGGGATGCGGTGTGAGGCATTTATGATCTGTTTTGGCTACAGGCAGTTGCGCATGCTGTAAGGTTTAAAAGTGCATTCTTTCTAGGTCAATGCCATCTGATATGTTTTTGATCTGTGGTTGTAAAATGGATCACTATACTACTTCCCAACCTGGTCTTAGAGCATTTCATATGATTCTGTACATAAATACATCACACTCCATTTAGTATATGTTACGTTTCGTATGGATTGTATTAATTTGTGGATGTTTATCATCCATTTCGTATTATGTGTTCCGAATTACAATTTGTATGATATGTTATACATTTTCAAAATGTACAATATGTTACGAATTTGCTAATTGTATGATAATAATCCAATAATCCAATTTGTTGTGGCTAATGTTATCTAGGTGGCTAGGAGGCTAACGTTAACCGTAGCTACCTGGCTAATGTTAGCTAGGGGTTAGGGTTAAGGTTAGGTTAAGGGTTAAGGTTAGGGTTAGGGGAAGGGTTAACTAAAAGGGTTAAGGTTAGGGTTAGGTGAAGGGTTAGCTAAAAGGGTTAAGGGAAGGGTTAGGGGAAGGGTTAGCTAACATGCTAAGTAGTTGCAAAGTAGCTAAAAAGTGGCATGTAGTTGAAAAGTTGCTAATTAACTAAAATGCACAAGTTTTCCGTGATGAGATTTGAACATGCAACGTTTGGGTTGCAAGACGTTCGCGTTATATGCTCAACCAATCACTGATTAAGAGGGGTTGGGTTAAATGCGAGACACATTTCAGTAGAAGGCATCCAGTTCTACGACTGACTAGGTACCCCCCTTTCTCTTTCCCTTTCCCTTCTTTAATTTTGCCTTAAGTAACATTCTGTCTCATGTAACCATACCAAACGTAACATATCATACTATGTAAAGTGTTGGTCCCACGTTTCATGAGCTGAAATAAAAGATCCCAGAAATGTACCATATGCACAAAAAGCTTATTTCTCTCAAATGTTAGTGAGCATTTCTCAATTGCCAAGATAATCCATCCACCTGACAGGTGTGGTATATCAAGAAGCTGATTAAACAGCATGATCATTACACAGGTGCTCCTTGTCCTGGGGACAATAAGAGGCCACTCTAAAATGTGCAGTTTTGTCACACAATACAATGCCACAGATGTCTCAAGTTTTGAGGCAGTGTGCAATTGGCATGCGGAATGTCCACTTGAGCTGTTGCCAGAGAATGTTAATTTCCCTACCATAAGCTGCCTCCAATGCTGTTTTAGAGAATTTGGCAGAACGTCCAACCGGCCTCGCAACTGCAGACCACGTGTAACCATGCCAGCCCAGGACCCCCCAATCCGGCTTCTTCACCTGCGGGATCATCTGAGACCAGCCACCCAGACAGCTGATGAAACTGAGGAGTATTTCTGTCTGTAATAAAGCCCTTTTGTGGGGAAAAACTCATAATGATTGGGTGGGCCTGCCTCCCCAGTGGGTGGGCCTGGCTCCCAAGTAGGTGGGCCTATGCCCTCCCAGGCTCACCCATGGCTGTGCCCCTGCCCAGTCATGTGAAATCCATAGATTAGGGCCTAATTTATTTATTTCAATTAACTGATTTCCTTATATGAACTAAATGTCAGTAAAATCATTGAAATTGTTACATGTGCGTTTATTTTTTTGTTCAGAATATTTTGAGGGCCCGGATTTACATTTACTATGTTACATCTAGTATATGAGACCAGGCTGCACTTACTACAATGATATGGTACTTAATTTTTAAAGACTGTCAGTTTTATTGGTTTACTTCTTATCTTTACTCACACTCTGAATGAAAACATGGGCCATGGATCTTTTTTCATGATTTGGACAACGCTCTCTGTCAGTCCCCCACCTCAATGCGTATAGAGTATGCAGCCCTTCCTCATAACCGTACATGTTTCTGAGGATGAGGAGGATGATGGAAATATAGCAATATGTGCACTTTGTGCAGTTATGATAAATTACTACATTAGTATGTGGAAATTACGTAAAGGGATGGTGGGTGGCTGAGTGGCTGGATCCTACTTTCTCTAAACAGGAAGCCATCTCATTGTGCCTAGAAGGGAGAGGGATTTCCTTGAGAAACACCTATGAAGTCATAGTAAGACGGATTCGACACTGACACTGTGCATTCCAGCTTGACGTGGAACACACTGTCCTTTGGGAATGCAATGCCACCTTACTCATTTCCAGTTAGAAGAGGACTCATAATACGTTGTAAACAAATCACGTTTACCAAACACACATACATTGTTTTTGTTACTGCATGAGACATGAGACTCGTTTTTAGTCGATTGGGTTCCATTCCTCTGACATGCTCCATCAGCTTCTAGAGGCTAAATCCATTTAAGCAATCTTTCTCTGTAAGGCTGTTTTATTTAACTGTTGAGGAGGCATACTTCTCACGTCAGCTGCTTCTCTGGAGTTAAACTATTTATTTTCTTGCCCCCATTAATTTCCAGTTGGCCCCGCAGTAGAGAACTGGTGGTAAGCCCTGACTTGTCCTTCCTGTCTCAGTTGTCCCCTGGTCTAAGGTCCACCCAGTGGCTGCTTGCTCAGGAGGTGATCCTCTCCATGGGCCTGTCACCCGAGTGGCAGTTAGCCTCCTGCTGTGACACTATCTCACCATATCACCCTCATTAACACACAAAGAGTAGACAGAATGACACCCCACTCAGCCCAGCTGCTTCCCACAGTAGGAATCTAGTCAGTCCCCCATTATTCTCCTTCAGGTCTTGTGTCTGTACTCTTTATTAGTCGCCCATCGCCCCTAGGGAGTATAGTACATGTTTGAAGTGCTTTGGATTTGGATTATATATTTCTGTGACGTTGGTATTGTAATGTGGAAGTCAATGGGAGTAAAGATAAGCTTTTAATGTATCTGTTGTTTGTGTGCTCTGTGTGTTGTTGTCCCTTTAGGGAAGGCACGTTGCCAGTATGGCTGTCATGTCTTGATTGATGAGCCAGAAACCCCCTAAAAAAGAGGGACCCTGTTGATCAGTCTGACAATTCTGCTTGTTTCATAATGATACAGGATCATTTCTCTTCTGAAAAGATATGCATTACTATTTTGTCCATTGTGGGATGTGAGAAAGTCAATCACACCTCAGTGTGGCATTGCATTCTGAGACTATGACAACTTCCTTTGGCTGCAGCATTTCAGCGCTAATCCAGTTGATGAGCAACATTCTCACCTCAGAATAATATTCGCACCTCAGTCAAAATAACACAGAGCCTGTCATACATACTGTTTGAAGGACCCTGAAAATAACACAGAGCCTGCCATACATACTGTATGAAGGACCCTGAAAATAACACAGAGCCTGCCATACATACTGTATGAAGGACCCTGAAAATAACACAGAGCCTGCCATACATACTGTATGAAGGACCCTGAAAATAACACAGAGCCTGCCATACATACTGTATGAAGGACCCTGAAAATAACACAGAGCCTGCCATACATACTGTATGAAGGACCCTGAAAATAACACAGAGCCTGCCATACATACTGTATGAAGGACCCTGAAAATAACACAGAGCCTGCCATACATACTGTATGAAGGACCCTGAAAAGATCATGAGAAAAGCACTCGCACCTTCCCACTGCTTAGAACAGCGTTTCGTTAGTGTGTTTATCCAATCAAGAGCTTGTTAGATATCCTCATCCTCTGATTCAACGTTGACCCCTTCACTTCACAGGGTCAACAGAACAGAGGATGAAAGTGAGGGGTTAAACAATATTTCATCTGGATGACTGGTTGAACTCAAAAGGACATGTCTTCTCATCCATCCCTGTTCTCTTGCTCCCTTACTTGTTCCACGCTATCTTTTTGGCAGGATTCATCACAAAACGTACTGCGTGTAGATGCAAGCCACAAGATCCACATGAGCAGAAAGTGTTTGCACTCGTTCTTCTCTCTTCTCTCTTTCTCTCTCAGTTATATGCAAGGTGTCATATTTGAGATGTACAGTAGGTTGAGGGAGTGACTGTTTTTTCATTTGGAAGTTGTTGAGTTGGGCGGCTTGTTGACCCGATGTTGTACTGGGTGAAGTGAGGTCATGGGATTTCCACTCCTCCTGTCTGTAGCATTGTAACTGGGTAGGGTGGCTTGGACACAGTGTCTGTCCATCACAAACCTCTCACAGAGACTACAGTGTAGAGACTAAAGGACAGAGACTGACAGAGTTCATAAAAATGTCTCTGAATGTGCGCAACAAGTTGCTCGCCTGCCTTTCTGTGTAGAAAGACCAGGTTTTGATGGTGATTAACTACAGCTTAGTGTTCAAACAATGACCTCAGCACAAGTTCCAAATGAGAGGAAGTAAGAGGAACATATGAAACTGCTGGACTTTTCCTTTCCATTACTGGTCCGTCTACCTCTGTCAGGCACGTCACCTGACTCTCCTCCCAGCCGCTGGCTGTCTGGAGCCCTCTGAGGCTGTCCTGTGATACAGTCCTTTTCTAAACCACACAACAGGACTCACTACACTATTCTCTCACAATTTGAATATGGATAGATGGAAGATTGTATCTGCCTCCCTCTCTTGTCCATTCCCTGTGTGTGACTTCTAGTATGTAAACTAGCATGTCTTACATGGAAATGAATGCAAATATATCAAACATGGGCAGCAATTGTTGTATTAAGTGTATGGGCCATAGTCTCTACTCGCCTGTAGTCTCTAGCTTTGTGTGTTTGGAATTCTCAAGTAGAGCAGAATGTCAAATTGCTGTGATCCAGACTTTTTGTTTTTATAAGGAAACACACTCTTGAAGTTTAGCCTTTGTGTGTAAGCCAGGCAGACTTTATAGAGAGGGGTGGTGCAATAAAACAGAAATTACACTGGAATGCATTCATTTATTTCACTGGGTAAACAAACTTGTTTTAATCTTTTCCCATGTACATTTTTCCTCTTTTTGAGTGGAACAGGAGATGGAAAACGCTTTGTATAGTTTGATGTTGTCGTTGCAGTCAGTGGGGATTGTCTGGGACAAATAAACAACAGGAAGAGGCTCCCATTTGGGAACAGTTTGATTATACACACACTCTGCATATGTGAATGTAACTTTGTCTGTGCATAAACACAAACATCCTCAGCTTTTATCTAAACCTCTACAAATCCTCACTCTGAAGCTGACGTGCATTGCTTTTTGAATACAAACCCCTGCCACAGAGATATCACCCTAAAAGTGCAGTGTCAACACATTTTCCCTGCTGCTGTGTCTCGTCTATCAACATAATATAACAAAGCATTCCAGGTCCCCTTTTCACTGACGTAGCAACCTTCTGAAACACTACATTCTAGAGGTTGGTTTGGTCCCCAGCCCCTCCTCAGGCCTTAGGATAAAGGGTTTTACTAACAATGTTCCACTTACTTGCACTTTCAATTCTCAGGCTCCCTAGCTAGCATCATGGTGGATGACCTAAAATTGTTTGCTCATGCTATTACATAAGTATTTTTACAGATTAGCTGTTGCTTAGTGTGATTTGAATGAAGAGTCTTATGAAAGGCTGTTTTGTTCATAGAAGCCGCACTGAATCGTGGTTTGGGATGAGTTCATCCTGGAAGGAGGAATGGAAGAAAGAACATTTCCATGGAGAAGGGGAGAAGGGGTGGGGGTGTAACCGTTCTGGGTGAGTCATGTGAATGAGTTAGGTCTTTCACAAGATTTATTCTAACTTTTTCAATGACCAATACGCACCAAACAGGCCACCATGTCTTAGTCAGGAGTCAGATTCTGGGAAGAGCCACCCTCGCTTCCACACTGTGGGGGCAGCCGTGTTGGAGGGGGGCGGAATCCAAAATGAAATGATAAACGGCAAGACTCTTTTCATCAAGACGATGGGAAAATGCAGCATCCGACCCTGGGACCCTTTCCCGTTTTGGTGTTCCCCTGGTACACGATAAAAAAGTGAATGTGTATTCATTGAATGAATGAATACACATGAATAAAGTTGTCTTCATTTTTCCTCTGGTGAACTCCAGCACTAATGAGATCTAGCCCTGGGTTCATACTATCTTCCTGTAGAGAGGAGAGCATACCCTCTGACCACATCACCTGTGTGTTAGCTACTGAGGTACAGGATATGGGTCATTGTAACAGTGTCTCAATGATGCCTTTTATGGGTTTGGGGGAAGTAATATAATATCTCTGATTTGTATTTAGGACAGACTTTGGAAGTGTCCAGACCTAATATGTAATGTAAAGCCATTCTAAGAAGCACACGTCAACATTAAAAATAGCTTTTATCAGGCCCATTGTCTGTATTCAATAGCCGTACCTAACTACGACCACCCCCAGGCCAGTCATCTCACAAACATCACTATTCTCCAATCCATTGTATAACCTTTTTACCTCCATAAAAAATAAGACCATAAAGTTGAACCTACAGTGCCAGAAGTGAGCCGGACTGGAGTGGCGGGCTTCCCGAGAGGAAGGTTAATCATTAAAACATGGAGTGTAAAGGCTGATAAGGCAAAATGCTACTACGGCCATGCCCTGGAGTCTTTTTCTTCCCTTGTTCCGCTCTTTCTTTTGATTTGGATGCGGTTTGCTTCAAGCGTTTTGATTGTTGATACGGCCCTGTTCAAGCCAAGTCGGGTGCAGTGTAGCGTGACTAACAATGTTTTGAGACAATGTAAGTGTTCCTTCTTTTATTCCCCCTATGCCTTTTGGTGTGTTTATTAGGGTTAAATGAGCACTGTGGAGGGAAACCAGCCCACTCATTCACTCAAGTGAGGGACTATGGTGGTGCTGGAGATTCCTCTGGTTGTATGCCTGCACAGTTCTCTCAATCAAGGGTATGGATGTTTACATATAAGATGCACTTGGCTCAACCCGTATGATGCTGTGGTGAGGACGGTTGGACAGTAACTTCTAAAGTATGTTGGGATCTGTAATTTCATGAGCAAATAAACAAACCAAATATCTCTAATAAGTCATGATTCACCAAACCATCATTGCACTAAATCAAATCAAAGAATAAACAAGAAGTTTGTCTCTTGGACCATGTTTCTAAGGATGGGATTTCCTTAGCTCAATCCATGCAAACCAGCAAATAGGCTAGATTTAAACCCTTCTTAGTGAGAAACTAAACAAATCTATGAGTTTGGTTCCAGCACACAGCTATCACTAGACCTCTCGCTTTCTGTCTTCTTCCACCCCCATCGCCTATATGTTAAATATATGTTCCGTATATTGTTTCATAGCATTCCCTAAAAGCGGAACGTAAACCCTTAATTATGTGTGTGCTCTGTCAGTGTGGTACGGGCCCGCTCTGGGGGAAACCAGGCAGCTGTTAGAGTTACCCAGACCATCACAGAGGTTCTGCCGTGCATGTTCCACTGATGCTCAGCTTAACCCAAACCAAAACTATTGTTGTCTCTGCTTCTCTGATTTCCTGCACTACATCTCACATAAAAGAGAGAGTAATGTTTGGCCTTTCATTGTAGCGAAGGGCTTAAATTGGACTTACAACCCAAAGACCTTATATTTTCTCTTAAAAACGTGTGAATCTAACTTTGACTATTGTTAGAATATAATTGAAACCTGACATATTTTATTAAGAGAAGAGTGCATACTGTGCATGCTGCCTGTGGTGGTGATAACCCCCATCACTACAGGAGTGCATACTGTGCATGCTGCCTGTGGTGGTGATAACCCCCATCACTACAGGAGTGCATACTGTGCATGCTGCCTGTGGTGGTGATAACCCCCATCACTACAGGAAGTGAATTGTCCTGCCTTTTGTGACTGTGTTGTCATTGGTTGACAATAACCCTCTAGAACCCATTACTGTAGATCTAGCCAGCACAATCTGGAGAACACAGTCAGAACACTCAGACATGGGCCTGAGTTTGATGGGTCTCTAGCTACATCTGTATCCCTGCCTCCCTCTCTCTACCCATCACCAGCGATTAACCGCCCTGTCTTGGGCTACACAAACCAGGACCGGTTACTTCCTCATCTGGGTCATGGCGGTAGTGGTCCGTGGCAGTCTCTCTCCGATCATGTATCGTCAAGTCTGTGCGTGTTGGAAACAGGCATCAAAGATGGGAAACAGCTGTGGGGCCAAGTTGCCGGTGGTGATAGTGTGTACTGTAACTGTGAAGGGCATGATGGTGACAGTGCTCAACACATGGCAGGAAGTGGACATCAACACCCCACTGTGTCTGCGCTCTATCTGTGTACCGTATGGCTGTGGAGGTATGTGAGGTATTCCGCTGTAAAACATATCCAGGAGACAAGGAGTAGATGATTTCCAAACTCCTGTCTCCTGCACTTTGTAACTGTAGCCCTGGAACAGCCCCCTCTTCAACCCAGGAGAGGGTTTCAAATCCCCAAATCCTACCTCATCCACACACAGGGACAAGGAATTACAGCACAGGCTCATATTGGCTTACGCTCTTTGTTGATGTTCTTTGGAAATTAGTAACATGCCTTTCCATTCAGGCTCATCCCTTTGTTTATTTTGATGAGCTGTCTAAATTGAGTTGAGAGACGTATCATTTTGTGGGACGGCTGATTATTTGGACACATGGTTTCTGTTATCATAAACATGATTACCCGTATGGATTCCATGTTCTTTTTGTGTGATCCCTTTGGAAGGTTTACAATATCCTGATCCTCTGTTCATTTAAACCAATTACCACAAGTAATTTACCCCACTGTCTTTCTTTCCCCTGTGCATCACATGTTTATAACCCTGAAAAATGGTCTGGCATGGTGTTCATGTTAAATTATGTTTAAAAGATTAAATGGGGTGACTGTTTTAAAATGTAGTTTTATTGGAAGGCTTATTGGGGGACTGTTAACTAGAGGGAAAGCAGAGCCCTGTTTGGATGCCAGTGGTTTTCACAAGCTGTCTATGGTTCCAAACCTCCAAACCAGCGCTAGCTGGAGGAATGTCAGTTTCCTCACGTGTGTTTTTATCATGGAGGATTCTGACCCGAAGATAGCAACAGCAGGACCTGGTGAGAATATGTTACTCTGGACTGCATGTACAATAGGCCACATGGTACAGAATGTATAGGATTGACTGGAGGCCCTCTGAACATTATGGTAGTAGTGCTGGGGGACACTGGTCTACTAGAGCCCTGTGTTTTGGACAGTCATGTCACATGACCTGGATTTTAACCTTTTATTTAAATATATATATTTTTTATGTCAGATGGTCCAGCACTATCCTCAAATAATCACTTACATTTTTTGTGTAATTCTCATTTATAGAAAAGGCTTGACATGACAGTCCATAACTAGGGATGCAAAATTCCTGGAACTTTCAATAAATTCCCTGGTTTTCCAGAAATCCTGGTTGGAGGATTACAGTTTTCCTGCTTATTCCTCCCTGATTCCGTGAAACATCCAACCTGGATTTTGTGAAAACCAGGGAATTTATCAAAAGTTACAAGAATTTTGCAACCGTACCCAAAACACAGGGCCCTACTTATGAGACAGAGACAAAAGAAACACACTACGTGGATGGCCTCTCTATTTTAGATACGAGGATGTACGTGGCTGCCCTTCACCACTTGAAGTTGAAGTTGAGTGTGGGGATACAAAAGAAAAGGTTGAATTGAGTGATTGCTTTGAAACCAGTAAATGGATGACCTTGTTTCAATAGAGACTTTTCAGAATAATGTTTTTCCCAAGACAGACTTGATGAGTTGTACAGCACAGTGAGTTCACTGGCCTACAGAATATAGGCTCTCCAGAGACACACTCTCACTCTCTCTCTCTCTCGCCCCCTCCCTTCCTTCCTCCCTTACAGTTCTATAAATCAAATCAAATGTTATTTGTCACATGCGCCGAATACAACAGGTGTAGACCCTACAGTGAAATGCTTACTTACAAGCCCTAACCAACAATGCAGTTAAAAGAATATATATAAATACCAGAAAAAAGTAAACAAGGCTATATACAGGGGGTACCGGTACAGAGTCAATGTGCGGGGTCACCGGTTAGTCGAGGTAATTGAGGTAATATATTCATGTAGGTAGAGTTATTAAAGTGACTATGCATAGATAATAACAGAGAATAGCAGCAGTGTAAAAGTAGGGGGGGCAATGCAAATGGTCTGGGTAGCCATTTGATTAGATGTTCAGGAGCCCCATGGCTTGTGGGTAGAAGCTGTTTAGAAGCCTCTTGGACCTAGACTTAGCAGAGAGAACAGTCTATGACTAGGGTGGCTGGAGTCTTTGACAATTTTTAGGGCTTTCCTCTGACATCGCCTGGTATAGAGGTCCTGGATGGCAGGAAGCTTGGCCCCGGTGATGTACTGGGCCGTACGCACTACCCTCTGTAGTGCCTTGGAGGCCGAGCAGTTGCCATACCAGGCAGTGATGCAACCAGTTAGGATGCTCTCGATGGTTCAGCGTAGAACCTTTTGAGGATCTGAGGACCCATGCCAAATCTTTTCAGGGAGAATAGGTTTTGTCGTGCCCTCTTCACGACTGTCTTGGTGTGCTTGGACCATGTTAGTTTGTTGGAAATGTGGACACCAAGGAACTTGAAGCTCTCAACCTGCTCCACTACAGCTCCGTCGATGAGAATGGGGGCGTGCTCGGTCCTCCTTTTCCTGTAGTCCACAATCAGCTCCTTTGTCTTGATCACATTGAGGGAGAGGTTGTTGTCCTGGCACCACACGGCCAGGTCTCTGACCTCCTCCCTATAGGCTGTCTCGTCGATGTCGGTGATCAGGCCTACCACTGTTGTATCAACGCCAACCTTAATGATGGTGTTGGATTCGTGTCTAGCCGTGCAGTCATGAGTGAACAGGGAGTACAGGAGGGGCCCCCGTGTTGAGGATCAGCATGGCGGATGTGTTGTTACCTTTTGTTTACATTATTATATATTTTTTTTTCACCTTTAGTTAACCAGGTAGGCCAGTTGAGAAAAAGTTCTCATTTACAACTGCGACCTGGCCGAGATAAAGCAAGGCAGTGCGACACAAACAACAACACAGAGTTACACATGGAATAAACAAACATACAGTCAATAACACAATAGAAAAGTCTATATACAGTGTGTGCAAATGAGGTAAGGGAGGTAAGCAAAAAAATAAATAACAGTATGGGGATGAGGTAGTTGGATGGGCGATTTACAGATGGGCTATGTACAGTTGCAGTGATCTGTGAGCTGCTCTGACAGCTGGTGCTTAAAGTTAGAGAGGGAGATATGAGTCTCCAGCTTCAGTGATTTTTGCAATTCGTTCCAGTCATTGGCAGCAGAGAACTGGAAGGAAAGGCAGCCAAAGGAGGAATTGGCTTTGGGGGTAACCAGTGAAATACACCTGCTGGAGCGCGTGCTACGGGTGGGTGCTGCTATGGTGACCAGTGAGCTGAGATAAGGCGAGGCTTTACCTAGCAAAGACTTATAGATGACCTGGAGCCAGTGGGTTTGGCGACGAATATGAAGCGAGGGCCAGCCAACGAGAGCATACAGGTTGCAGTGGTGGGTAGTATATGGGGCTTTGGTGACAAAACGGATGACACTGTGATAGACTGCATCCAATTTGCTGAGTAGAGTGTTGGAGGCTATTTTGTAAATGACATCGCCGAAGTCAAGGATCGGTAGGATGGGTATGTTTGGCAGCATGAGTGAAGGATGCTTTGTTGTGAAATAGGAAGCCGATTCTAGATTTAATTTTGGATTGGAGATGCTTAATGTGAGTCTGGAAGGAGAGTTTACAGTCTAACCAGACACCTAGGTATTTGTAGTTGTCCACATATTCTAAGTCAGAACCGTCCAGAGTAGTGACGCTGGATGGGCGGGCAGGTGCGGGCAGCGATCGGTTGAAGAGCATGCATTTAGATTTACTTGCATTTAAGAACAGTTGGAGGCCATGGAAGGAGAGTTGTATGGCATTGAAGTTCATCTGGAGGTTAGTTAACACAGTGTCTAAAGAAGGGCCAGAGGTATACAGAATGGTGTCGTCTGCATAGAGGTGGATCAGAGAATCACCAGCAGCAACATCATTGATGTATATGTACCTACCCTTACCACCTTTGGGGCAGCCCGTCAGGAAGTCCAGGATCCAGTTGCAGAGCGAGGTGTTTTGTCCCAGGGTCCTTAGCTTAGTGATGAGCTTTAATAGTTAACTTCTTATGGCTGCAATCCCGGTAACGGGATGATGAACAGCCAGTGAAAGTGCAGGGCGCCAAATTCAAAACAACAGAAATCTCATAATTAAAATTCCTCAGACATACATGTGTCTTATACCATTTTAAAGGTAATCTTGTTGTTAGTCCCACCAAAGTTTCCGATTTCAAATATGGTTTTCAGCGAAAGCACTACAAACGATTAAGTTAGGTCACACCAAACCACAATAAGCACAGACATTTTTCCAGCGAAAGATAGCAGTCACAAAAAAAGCACAAATAGAGATAAAATTAATCACTAACCTTTGATGATCTTCATCAGATGACACTCATAGGACTTCATGTTACACAATACATGTATGTTTTGTTTGATAAAGTTCATATTTATATAAAAAAATCGGAGTTTACGTTGGCGCGTTACATTCACTAGTTCCAAAAACATCCAGCGATAGTGCATAGCCGACATCGTTTCAACAGAAAAACTCATCATAAATGTAGATGATAATACAAGTTATACACATGGAATTATAGATATACCTCTCCTTAACTTCTCTGGGATATGTGGGGCGGTAGCGTCCCACTTGGCCAAAAGCCAGAAAAAATGTAGCGCGCCAAATTCAAATATATTACTATAAAAATCAATCTTTCATGAAATCACACATGAAGGACACCAAATTAAAGCTACACATGTTGTGAATCTAGCCAACATGTCTGATTTCAAAAAGGATTTACGGCGAAAGCACATCAAACGATTATGTTAGCTCAGTACATAGCCACAGAAAAACACAGCCATTTTCCCAGCAAAAGATAGTAGTCACAAAAAGCAGAAATAGAGATAAAATGAATCACTAACCTTTGATGATCTTCATCAGATGACACTCATAGGACATCATGTTACACAATACATTTATGTTTTGTTCGATAATGTGCATATTTATATCCACAAATCTCGGTTTACATTGGCGCCATGTTCAGAAATGCCTCCAAAATATCCGGAGAAATTGCAGAGAGCCACGTCAAATAACAGAAATACTCATCATAAACTTTGATGAAAGATACATGTTTTACATAGAATTAAAGATACACTTGTTCTTAATGCAACCGCTGTGTCAGATTTCAAAACAACTTGACGTAAAAAGCACACCATACAATAATCTGAGACGGCGCTCAAAAATAACAACATTTCTCCGCCATGTTGGAGTCAACAGAAATACGAAATTACATCATAAATATTCCCTTACCTTTGATCATCTTCATCAGAATGCACTCCCAGGAATCCTAGTTCCACAATAAATCGTTGTTTTGTTCGATAATGTCCATTACTTATGTCTAAGTAGCTACTTTTGCTAGCATGTTTAGTGCACATGTCCAAATGTTTTTGCGCAGATGCAGGCAAACTTGGACGAAAACTTCAAAAAGTTATATAACAGGTTGAATAAACTGGTCAAACTAAGTAGAGAATCAATCTTCAGGATGTTGTTATCATATATATCCAATAACGTTCCAACCGGAGCATTCCTTCATGTCTGTAGAAGTTATGGAACGCAAGGCGATATCATGAGGAAAGCGCATGACCAGGAACTGGCATTCTGCCAGACCAATGACTGAAACACCTCCCATCCGGCCCCACATCACACTAGAGGCTTCATTCCACGTTCTACAGACTGTTGACATCTAGTGGAAGGCGTAGGAAGTGCAAACAGATCCATATCTTACAGGGAATTGAATAGGCGATGAGTTGAACGTTGACCAGTCTCAGAATTCTCACTTCCTGTTTGGATTTTTTCTCAGGTTTTTGCCTGCCATGTGAGTTCTGTTATACTCACAGACATCATTCAAACAGTGTTTTCTATCCAATACTAATAATAATATGCATATATTAGTTACTGGGACTGAGGTGCAGGCCGTTTACTCTGGGCACCTTTCATCCAAGCTACTCAATACTGCCCCTGCAGCCATAAGAAGTTAACCAACTTTGCTATTGGCCATGTCCATGGGTCTTTCGTAGAAAATATTTGTTAATGACTTTTACAAAGCGTGTCATATCTTTTGTCTTGATCCTGAATTATTTACTTGATTGTGGTTGGTGCAGATAAGGTTCTACAGTATGAATTAATGTTGTAATCAAATAAAAATGTAGGCTATTACTTGACTGAATCAACATTTCATTAATATAGGGCTTCTAAAGTTGAGATACCGATGTCTTGGTAGTTGAAGGCAATGAGTGTAACTCATTGTAACCTGTCTCTCAGAGCTGGGCGTTGGATAAGCAACTGGGAATGAATCTAGGTGATGAGAGGGTAAGGAGTGGGAGAGATGCTCGATTGCAACTCTTGAACGGTGACTGCAGGCCATTGCATGATCGTGTGTAAGGAGCTGTGAGAGTTGGATGCCCTGAAGAAAATCTTTTATGTTTCATGTCACTGCAGAACCTCTGCTCATTCCTCCTCTGCTGCGATACAAGCCCATGCTCCCTCTCAAACATGAATCCAGTTTACAAATAGTCTGGAAAAAAGCAAAGGCAAGCTGCGACCCTGGGCATTTCCTCAGGAAACAAGGGAAAGATGGTTGGAGGGTGGCCTGTGTTTTGTTATTAGTCGCTCTGCCGGGCTTCTCAATATTTTGCAGTCACTGGAAGGAAACACATACTGAAACAAGTAAGGCACAGGCTGCTTCAACCTGGGCAGGAGGGGGGGGGGGGTGTATGTCATTAAAGTTCCTGCTATGACTCACACAGCAGGAACTTTAATGACATACAACCCCCCTTCCAGTCCCCTTCACCCTCCTGCCCCAGACAAACACAATTGATGGCCACTGAGTCACAAACGGATGTCATTCCCTGGTGCAGTGAGCACGGACAATGACACAGTGACAAATAAGGGCTTAAACCGTGCAGTGGGGGGCACACCTGTGAAATGAAAGGGCTGATCTGGAGTAATGAGAAGCAGGCCAGTGACAGAGGACAAAGCCTTGTTGTTTTAGAGGCCTAGCCGCTCTTTGTGCCAGTAAAAAAAGGGAGAGCATTTCGATGAGAGGTGAAATATTTACACTAGGCAGCAGCAGCCAGGGCTTTATGAGGTGCACTAGCTGGACCATGTGCAGGGCTGCAGATGACCTGGAGTATTGTAGAGCAGTTCTGGTTTCCCATAAACCTCTGCTCTGATCCACCATGTGTCCTGTGGCTGTCTTTGGCCGGTATAAGACTCTGGGGTTTATGAAATGCTTGAGGTGCCCTTGAAGTACAATAGATAAAACCTTCACATACTGTACAACATGTACAAGGTACAGGGCAGCAGCTACTGTAGTCAGCATAGAGCTGAGTGCAGTACTTCAAATGAAGACAAAAAAATTGCCTGACTGAGACATTTATCAGTTTGCAACCAAACCTATTCAGCACACTGACCTTAAAGGGAGACTGCACTTTCTGATTTTGCCTCGTTTTAGATTTGGTTCACTAAGAAATTCAAGTGGTCATGACTGAATTCAAACGGGAGTTGGTTTTTGGAGTGTGGTTTGATGTGGGAAGAATAAGCCAAATTATTTTGTCAATTAGCTTCAGCCGGCTGGTGTGCGACTGTGGCAAAATTGGATTGACTTTGGACAGCCTTTCTCTGGGGCTAATTTGAGATCGTCGATAATTTATGAATGTATATGAGACAATATTTTCATGTTGCACAGCTTTAAGTTTTCTCATTAAATGCTTTCAATATTGTATATGAATTTCTACAATTTATAGTTGGGTTGAGGTTTTTAAGTAATTGAAATTTGGAGCCATTGGAATGTTAACATATTGTCTCATGTACATTGTGTAATTTACCAATGGTCCCTAACTAGTCCCAGACGTACAGTATATCCAAAGCCAACACAAATTTATTACAGGCATTACAATTGGGTTGTGTGCAGCTGCACTCCGAATTGATGATTACTTGTGTGCTGCCAGCTGTGGGCAAGCGGGCAAGATTAAAACAGACCCAACATAAATTTTTGTTGTGATGCAGTCACAACCACAAGTGTCACAAAACTCTGTTTTGGACGAGACTGACTACAACCAAATTTATCTTATGACACACTTTAACAGTAGAATAAATGTTTCTGACTCATATTGATACCACATAGGCTGTTTTCTAAATGATAAGTTGTTTTTAGGAGCAGTTGCCCTTTAAAGATTAAATCAGCAACCACCGTTCGCCACCTAGTACCTTTGCTATTGTTTTTGTTTTGTTGATGAAAACAGAGCAGAGAAGCATCCGGCAGTGTGGAAAAAATAATTGCAGTACATATTCTGCTGTTCTATTGCGTGTGGCAGTACATATTCTGCTGTTCTATTGTGTGTGGCAGTACATATTCTGCTGTTCTATTGTGTGTGGCAGTACATATTCTGTTGTTCTATTGTGTGTGGCAGTACATATTCTGCTGTTCTATTGTGTGTGGCAGTACATATTCTGCTGTTCTATTGCGTGTGGCAGTACATATTCTGCTGTTCTATTGTGTGTGGCAGTACATATTCTGCTGTTCTATTGCGTGTGGCAGTACATATTCTGCTGTTCTATTGTGTGTGGCAGTACATATTCTGCTGTTCTATTGTGTGTGGCAGTACATATTCTGCTGTTCTATTGTGTGTGGCAGTACATATTCTGCTGTTCTATTGCGTGTGGCAGTACATATTCTGCTGTTCTATTGTGTGTGGCAGTACATATTCTGCTGTTCTATTGCGTGTGGCAGTACATATTCTGCTGTTCTATTGCATGTGGCAGTACATATTCTGCTGTTCTATTGTGTGTGGCAGTACATATTCTGCTGTTCTATTGCATGTGGCAGTACATATTCTGCTGTTCTATTGCGTGTGGCAGTACATATTCTGCTGTTCTATTGCGTGTGGCAGTACATATTCTGCTGTTCTATTGTGTGTGGCAGTACATATTCTGCTGTTCTATTGTGTGTGGCAGTACATATTCTGCTGTTCTATTGCGTGTGGCAGTACATATTCTGCTGTTCTATTGCGTGTGGCAGTACATATTCTGCTGTTCTATTGCATGTGGCAGTACATATTCTGCTGTTCTATTGCATGTGGCAGTACATATTCTGCTGTTCTATTGTGTGTGGCAGTACATATTCTGCTGTTCTATTGTGTGTGGCAGTACATATTCTGCTGTTCTATTGTGTGTGGCAGTACATATTCTGCTGTTCTATTGCGTGTGGCAGTACATATTCTGCTGTTCTATTGCATGTGGCAGTACATATTCTGCTGTTCTATTGCGTGTGGCAGTACATATTCTGCTGTTCTATTGCATGTGGCAGTACATATTCTGCTGTTCTATTGCGTGTGGCAGTACATATTCTGCTGTTCTATTGTGTGTGGCAGTACATATTCTGCTGTTCTATTGCATGTGGCAGTACATATTCTGCTGTTCTATTGCGTGTGGCAGTACATATTCTGCTGTTCTATTGTGTGTGGCAGTACATATTCTGCTGTTCTATTGTGTGTGGCAGTACATATTCTGCTGTTCTATTGCATGTGGCAGTACATATTCTGCTGTTCTATTGCGTGTGGCAGTACATATTCTGCTGTTCTATTGCATGTGGCAGTACATATTCTGCTGTTCTATTGCGTGTGTAATGATGTCCGACGGGAAAGAATTGTGTTTGTTGTTGTAATAACCCAAAGGGACGTAGTAGTTTCTCCTATTAAGGATTCGAGCTTTAAGTTTGCCATTGATATTTGCTCTTTTTTTTGCTTAACCACAACTCTTTACACTGGCACAACACTCAGGCTCAGACTTGTTCAGTAACCCAAGGGCACCCATCAGGAAAGGAAATACACACACACACATGCACACACACACACCTCCCTCCTCCTCTTATCTAGTAATCCATTTTGCAGAATGTGTTAACCACATCATCATTGTGTCAGAGCTAGTGGTTGTTGGGCCGGAGTAGTTGTTTAATTTAACACCCAACTCTAGGTGCAGAAATGGCCTTGTGTTCTCACTCAAGGTTTAGCTGCATGCCTGAGAAGTACAACTGCAACACTTTGCAGCCAGTTAGCATTTAGAATCCCTGATTTTTTTGGATTGGTCTAAATTATCTAGTTGACTTGTTAGCAAGGCAGATCTACTCTATAGGGATTATGTTGATATAGGACTATGTAGTTAATCTCCTATGCAGCGAGCCATGTGATTATGGAATTGGTTCATTAAGATTGTGATGTTAAAACCTGGACACGAGAAACGTAGAAAGTGTCAGTGTCAGTATGGTTCGATATTGGCTCCTCCCCCACGGCACCTCAATTAATGCCTTCATACTGTATGCATTGTATTCAAGCCAGTGCTCACCATTTGCCCATGATGACAGGCCAGACCAATCACCTGAACCCTTTAATAACCCTGTTTGTTAACTAATCATTGAAGGGGTTATTTTAGATGAACTCAGAGGAGCCCTGCAGTTATGAAAAGTGAATGGGAATCTCTCTGGAAGACGAAACCCCTCTATGAAGCCCCTACTGCTATTAAAAAGTACATCCACAATAAGCAGATAATATGACATTGAGGTCAGATATGTACTGTATCTCTCCTGACCTGCTAATGTTAGCTGGAGGGTTGACATACTATTGTTATGAAGTCTGAATTTCCTGTTATTTCTCTGATTGGTTGCATTTCCTTTTCATCATCTGTGCCTGATTGTGTTTGGCCCATCTTGTTGGGGCTTCTTCAGATGCAGGGCCATTTCCTGCAGACAGCAGCAGTTTTACGTCCTGCCCTTACACGGATCCGTCCTGTCCTTACACGGATCCGATAACAACTGTGATTAATCATATGAAATTACATTTTTAGGAAACCTGATATTTCAGATCAATGTGATATTACTTAGAGAGGTGCTTTAAGGTGGGGTCAAATGCAGACCACCACTCTCTTTACAGACAGGTTATTTCAGGTTCTAATAAAGGCCTGTCTCTTCGAGGTAATTTGGGGAATGACCATGAGGTAAGAGAAGGTGCTAAAGCTTGCCCATGTAGACTGGACTGACTGGGGTTAACAGTTACAACCTTATACGAGGCTCATATTACATTTACTATGATGATTAATTGCATCCAATCCAATTTCAAAAGTTTTCAATATTATTTTAAAGATTACTTATGACTTTTAAATCTAAGTTATTTTATGACTTTATCACAACAATAAATCTTACAGTGTTACATTTAGGCTATAATTATATATCTGTGTTTTGTGAAAGAATTCCAATGTGGAGTCTCATAGCTTTGGAGGAGATGTAAATAGCATCACTCAGGCTTTTACGGTCTGAGGTGAGTGTGTCTGTTTTTACCCATGAGTTCATGAGCTGTTTGCACTGTTTTCAGAGACCCCCTAATTACAATATGTGACACGTTGCACCACAACTAGATAGCCGGGCTGGAGTTAGGCTGAAGGCATGCAGCTAAACCTTGAGTGAGAACACAAGGCCATTTCTGCACCTAGAGTGACACATTTGCTTGCAGCTGTTTTCACCCCTCAGGAAATAAATATCACACTTCTATGAACTCAGGTAGGCCTATGCTTCTCGTAAAAGTGTTGTCTATGTTAGTGACTTCTTCTAAGCTTTCTTTTTGTCAAATAAGTTAATATGAATGTGTGAATGTGTGCGATTGCCCAAAAATGTACCACATTAATTTATGAGGAACTTGTTTCATATATAAAGCAAACCTTCAGTTTTGCGACTTCCTAGGTTTTATTCATGCATATATAAAGGACATCACGTTGTTTGCTTAGCGAGTACCACTTCCTCCCGATTCGGCCCATACCAGGCGCAAACTAGGAGACCTCTGCCTTGCTAGCACAAGTGACTGCCCTCCTGAAGCTTCTTACCAGTCGGCGCCACACAAAAAGCTAGCTGCTCACTGGCACAAGTGGGGAGACTTCAGGCTGAGGTATACGTTTCACACATCATCATGTGCTACATGTAGTCAGAATGGTTGGTGATGGCAGTGGAAGTGGGAGCACTATAGCAAATAAAGCCTGGTGAATCACATTTAGGTTCTCACTTTCTAAGAGTGGCCAGCAACTTAGATTGAAACTGTTTCACCCTGTAACTAACCACCCTGCAGCCCATAACCATGAAACTCACAGTCATCACCCAAGAGCCAGCTCAACCCAGAGCCAGCTCAACCCAGCTTTTCCTGCTGCCCTGTCTCACCTATGTTAACATCTTTGTGGGTATGGTACTCGAAGAGCACAACCTGGCATTACAAAAGATCCCTAGAAAACTGGGAGATGATAGTTTTCAGAGCTCTGTATTGGAGAATGTCTAAGAGGGTTATTGAGATATGGAGGAATGGTAATTCTATGTCAATTCGTTCTTTACAGGAAGTCATCGTTTGCCAATCCTGACTAATCCATTCCATTCTCATAGTTCTATATCCTTTCTTCAGTCTTCAGATTGGTGTGGGTGTTGGGAGTGGTCTAACTGTTAGAACCTCTTGAGTCTGACACAGAGTAGATATGGGGGCAGTTTTAGCTTACCCATTCCTCCTAAAACCACTACTCAATGGTGGACTCTGAAATGTCAGTGTTAGTGTAGTAGTCTCTCTCTCTCTCTCCCTCCCTCACAGATTCTGCATCAGATACCGCAGCGCAGAGTGTGTCAGTGTCATTTACATTCTGCAATGTAACCATTTAAAGATCTCCTGTGTACCTAAGAAGAACATAAACATGCCTAATCAAAGTTTAAAACATCAAAGGCCACTGAACAATCAGAATCCTTCTGTCAACTGACTGTTTGCTCTGTTACTTAGAAACAACTGTTCTTGAATAGCTATTGACACTGCACTGTTTCAACAAATTATATCATTGACTTAGCTTGTATGTCTAAATACTGAGATATGGTTATCTAAATTGCTACCTGATCCTTTGTGGAACAGAGCAGGAATCCTGAGTCCATTGTTTGGTACGACAGATAGAGGCCTTGACGTGATGCTGACAAAAGGATGTGTGTTTGCTCATCACTAACTCTGCCCTGGGAAGAGTTAGCAATAAACGGCTCATACCACTGATGAGCCGTTTATTGCCTCTGAATCACCTGGAAATAAGGCTTTTTCAAATAAATACAGATTTTTACAGTGATATAACTAACGACAGTATGGTTGTACAAGCTATTCCCTGAATTTCTAGAGCATGATATCTACAGTGACCCATGAAGGTCCCTCCAAATACATTGGAGGGCCAAGGAGAGTCTTTAAAAGCTTCTAAACAAAGTTTATTTTCAGTTTACAGTAGAAGAAAACAAGCTATTGTGAGTTTGACTGACCGTTCATCATGTTTACAACACAGTCCCAGCTCTGGAACCCAAGCTAAGAGACACACTTTCTAGTTAAAAAGAGTCACACAGTCAGTCAAGGACACGGACACATTAGTAAAATTCTCAGAAATGTAGCAGCAGCTAAAAATGAAAGGGTAAGACAGGGCTGTGGCAAAAATAAATAAAAGAAAGTGTACTTGTTGCCTTGCACCCGTCACCCCTGCTCCCCCCCGGAGTCGCTTATCGTATCTTGTCATCAAACAGTCATATCCTCACATTGTCCCAGAGGAAAGCTGACCTCTCAGCTGTAGATACAGTATAAACTCAGTCCAACTCCTCGCTGTTCTGTTCTCCCTCCATCTCAGGAGAAGGGGGAGGGTGCCTGGACAGAAACAAGGCAACTTTTAAGAAGGCACATTGGCTGTATCTGCCCAAGTCATGAGTCCTTGGAGATCCTCTTTGTGTCTATTTAGAGCAGAGGTGCTCTTGTCACCCTCCTCACTCCACCTTCATCCCTCACACACAGCTCTCTCCCTGGTTGTGCGGATGCAGCTGTGGCTGTGTGTGACGTAGGGGTCAAGCGGAAGGGTTGTTGGGTCGGGTGGAGGCACAGGGGTGTTTGGGTAGGCGCAGTGCCAGGTCTGGAGAACGTGCTGTTCAGCGGTGGAGGCGGGGCCAGACCAGAGCAGTGACCAGGCAGGCTGTCCACCACAGCTGCATAACTGGAAAAGGAAGAGCTACTTGTCCCCACTCACCTCCAGAAAACATCAAGGGATCCCTCACCACTGCTTTTATTGACTTTCTGCCATCGATGCAGATAAGCCTCTCCAAGATAATGGCGAGATAACTTTAAAAAAAGGTGCTTTAGTACTGCATTTCTCTGTAATATAGAAACTCTTTAGGCGAATCCTTGAAACTTCATTACATAATGTGTTTAATACATACTTCCTCTCTTTTCCTGTGGTGATAAGGTAAGGTGCCTGTGGACGCTCACATTACCATTGACTTACAGACAGAGTGACTCAACAACTCCCCTAGACAGAGAGGAAAAGAGTTGAATGCGGCCACCAGCAGACAAGCACAGTGCAGAGCATCCTGTACCACAGCAGCAGAACCAAGTATCCTATCAATCTGTCTCTGTGTGTGCTGGATGTACTGTAAGGCCGTCTGCACCACTGCATGTATTTCAGAACATCTCAACCCTTGATTTACACTACTTATGCAGGATCTTCATCATGTTTTGTGACAGTCTTCCAACGTATGCCAGGACCCAGGAAACCAGACTGCTGGACCCATGCCGGTCTGTCCCTTATCTGTTATCAGTTCAGGTCATTGTCATTTGAGGTTGACTGGGTTTTGTCAGACATTGAGGCCCTTGCAAAGGCAGCCAGCCATAGCCTCCTACACTGTAAAATCCCCTGGGGGTTATTTCCTACTGTTGTTTGTGGGGACTGGAAGTATTTATCGCACTGCAAGTATTTAAGGATAGTTTTAGAGGGGGAAAAGTTGGATCTGTAAACTTCACGCAGTTCGTGGGAACACAGGAACAGTTGGGACATTAAATCATTTAGTCATCCTCCAACTAGAGAGAGAGTGCTAAGCTGTTCTAATCACAAACGTTTGGATGTCATTAAGAGGTGCTTTTGTGAAGGCTCACACGCCCTTTGGACTCTCTGTTCCATGTTCTCTCTGTGGAGATCTATAACTATTCTGTCTTAAAGACAGGGCCCTCTAAGGCTTTGACTGAACAGTGTCATCAATCAAGTGCAGTTTACTTACGAATAAAATCCTTCTATTTACTATAGTCAAGTATGTGGGGCAGTTTCTCCTGTTATAGTATATGCCCATATGATTAACACTGACATAATCAACAATACAATTTTTTTACAATCACTTTGGCACTAATTTCGGGAAACCTTGATGTCATTTTTCAAAACTCTAGACACAAAACTCACAACCAATGATCAAAATGCAAATTTTTCAAAACTCTAACACTTTTTCCAATTGCTTGGATACAATACACATAAAGCTAAGATCATTTGTTCATTGAACTAAAATCACCTGTTCAAAATGACACAACATAATATCAAAGTATTACCATTTCAAAATGCAATTCACACATTACATCTGAGATGACTGTCTATTCATTTCATTACAATGATCTAACTATCAATTGATACAACTGCTCAAAATGATAAGTAACTGTTGCGTTACTCTTAATGCATAGTTTTACGGAAACTGACTAACAATATTCCATGTTTAGATCATGAAAGTTTCAGGATAATGAGATCCGCTGACACCAATTACCGTGGAACATGAACCAATTGGACTACATTATCTATAGATGTAATATTTCATCATCATTCTTTATCAGACACTGTTTCTATGGTCCCATGTACCACTTTTCCAGACCATGTTTTCAGATTTGACATTACTGTACACTCACCGGCCACTTTATTAGTTACACCTATCTAGTACTGGGTAGGACCCCCTTTTGCCTCCACAACAGCCTGAATTATTCACGGTGTTGTACGTTAAGAGATGCCCTTCTGCACACCACTGTTTTAAACAGCTGTTATTTGAGCATTTGTGTCCTTTCTGTTAGCTTGAATGAGTCTGGACATTCTCCTCTGACCTCTCTCATTAACAAGGTGTTTTTGCCCACAGAACTGCCGCTCACTGAATGTGTTTTGTTTATCGCAGCATTCTCTGTAAACTCTAGAGACTGTAGTGCGTAAAAATCCCAGGAAGGCAGCTGTTTCTGAGATTCTGGAATCACCATGTGTGGCATCAACAATCATACCACTGTCACGATCGTTTGTAGAGAAGGACCAAGGCGCAGCGTGATTACAGTTCCACATAATTTAATAAAGTGAAACTATAAAACAAAACAAGAAACAAACAAATGAACAACGAACCGTGACTACAGAGGTGCTACATGCACTAACTCAAAACAATATCCCACAACTCACAAGTGTAAAAAAGGCTACCTAAATATGATCCCCAATTAGAGACAACGATTACCAGCTGCCTCTAATTGGGAATCATACAAAATCACCAACATAGAAAAACAAAACTAGAACCCCACATAGAAATAATAAACTAGACTAAACCCCCAGTCACGCCCTGACCTACTCCACCATGGAAAATAAGGACTCTCTATGGTCAGGACGTGACAGTCCCCCCCCCCCCCACCCCCAAGGTGCGGACTCCGGCCGCAAAACCTGAAACCAAAAGGGAGAGTTGGGGGGTTGTCAAGTGTCGGTGGCGGCTCTGTTGCAGGACGATGAACCCTCTCATCCCGCAGATCCGCCAGCATCGGGGGCGGCTCTGGTGCGGGACGAAGAACCCGCTCATCCTGCGGATCCAGCCATGGACCACGCCCTGACCTACTCCACCATAGAATATAAGGACTCTCTATGGTCAGGACGTGACAACCACGGTCAAAGTTGCTTAGATTACGCATCTTGCCCGTTCTAATGTTTGGTCAAACAACATCTAAAGCTCTCTACTCTATATACTGTATGTATTGAGTTGCAGGCAGCCACATGATTCGCTGTTCGAATGTAACCTTCCTTGATGAGCTAAATCAGGTCTGTAGAGCTGATGGCATGACCTATGTCATTGTGTGGGATAATGTCAGGTTCAACCATGCTAAAATGGTGCAAGCATGGTTTCAGGCCCATCCACAATTTACCACCCTGTACTTACCCCCATACTCTCCTTTCCTTAACCCGATTGAGGAATTTTTCTCCACATGGAGGTGGAAGAGTATATGATAGGCGCCCTCACGAACAAGCCGCCCTTCTCCAGGCCATGGATGACGCATGCATTGACATCACGGCAGACCCGTGTCAGGCCTGGATTCGCCATGCCCGAAGATTCTTCCCAAGATGTTTGGCTAATGAAAACATCCATTGTGATGTGGATGAGAACCTGTGGCCAAATCCACAAGACAGGGTTGAGGGAAATATAGAAGTATAGTAATCAATCTTTTGTTTTTCTTTTTACAGTAAGCCAGGTGAGGAACACTGCAGTTGACCTTTAACTGTTTTTTCTTTTTTTGTTGCTAATTATTTTTGCTTTGATTCAAAGAAACCTATGTTGTGATTTTATTGTATTTCATCAATAAATGTCATATTTTGTTCAATGATTCCACTGTGTCTGTAGTGTTCTCTCTACTAGTTATTTTACAGTGATGTATTTACGTGTAGTAGCATAATGAAACATGTATCACATATTTTGTACGACAATATTTAATGATTGTACGAACAACTACACAGTGAAACTATCGGTATCTTGTGTGTGGGTGATCTAAATGAATGTTCCTATGGTATTTCATGATAAATGAGTTATTTGAACCAATGATTCTGCAAGTGCAAGGTTTCTTTAAAGATATGAATGCACAATGCAATGTTTTGAACATTGGACAGCCTGTGTTACAAGTGATGACCGTTTTGAGTTTTGTGTCTAGAGTTTTGAAAAATGACCACAAGGTTCTGAAATTAGTGCCGAAGTGATTGTTAAAAACTGTAACACAACACAGATAGAGCGATAGTAAAATAGGAGTGGTCCTGACTAAAAACAAACCCTTGTTCGGGGTTGGGTAATCTTACCAGGAATCCCTTTGTCTGATTAGGATCCCTGTACGTAGAAACAGATAACATCATTATCTTAAGGGACCCCTTTGTGTGTGTGTGTGTGTGTCTCTGTGTGTGTGTGTGTGTGTGTGTGTGTGTGTGTGTGTGTGTGTGTGTGTGTGTGTGTGTGTGTGTGTGTGTGTGTGTGTGTGTGTGTGTGTGTGTGTATATCTGTGTGTGTGTGTGTGTGTATATCTCTGTGTGTGTGTATATATATCTGTGTGTGTATATATATCTGTGTGTGCGTGTGTGTGTGTGTGTGTGTGTGTGTGTGTGTGTGTGTGTGTGTGTGTGTGTGTGTGTGTGTGTGTGTGTGTGTGTGTGTGTGGTGTATATCTGTGTGTGTGTGTGTGTGTGTGTGTGTGTGTGTGTGTGTGTGTGTGTGTGTGTGTGTGTGTGTGTGTGTGTATCTCTGTGTGTGTGTATATCTCTCTCTGTGTGTGTGTATGTATCTCTGTGTGTGTGTATATCTCTGTGTGTCTGTATATATATCTGTGTGTGTGTGTGTGTGTGTGTGTGTGTGTGTGTGTGTGTGTGTGTGTGTGTGTGTGTGTGTGTATGTATATCTGTGTGTGTGTGTATATATCTGTGTGTGTGTGTATATCTGTGTGTGTGTGTGTGTGTGTGTGTGTGTGTGTGTGTGTGTGTGTGTGTGTGTGTGTGTGTGTGTGTGTGTGTGTGTGTGTGTGTGTGTGTGTGTATCTGTGTGTGTGTGTGTGTGTGTGTGTGTATCTGTGTGTGTGTGTGTGTGTGTGTGTATCTCTGTGTGTGTGTGTATGTGTGTGTGTGTGTGTGTGTATATCTCTGTGTGTAGTTAGTGTATATCTCTGTGTGTGTGTGTGTGTGTGTGTGTGTGTGTGTGTGTGTGTGTGTGTGTGTGTGTGTGTGTGTGTGTGTGTGTGTGTGTGTGTGTGTGTGTGCGCGCCACAGTCTCCATGTGACCACAGACAATGAGTGTAGCCCCTGTGGTATCTGTCTGTCTGTTAGCTGGGGCTCCATGAGGAATGCTGACCAGTGTGAGGGACACATATAGAATATATGAGGGAAACAAAGTGGCCTCATTCTCTCAATGGAACTGTGACACTACATTTCACCTTCCTTCATTCATGGCATAGAGGAAGACGAGAGACACGTCTTATTTTCTTCATCTTGGTGTTACATGGTGATAATCAATATTGACAGAAGAGTATAGACATTTCTGAGCCTTACAAAAAATAAAAAGTACTATGTTTCTACTTGGAAGGATACAAGGATAATGAATAAAACAACACCTGTAAAAAGTCCTGCTATCACAAAGTGGTGAACAGGCCTGGTTCTGTGGGGTCTATGTGGTCTCTATGGTGTCAATGAAAGGCTTAGTGTGGGGCCTTGTGGAGTTGAGCCTGAGGATTAGTCCCTATGGTGGTGATGTTTTGCCTCAGGGTGAAAACTCCCACCACAACAGTGGAAATTGACCTCCTCTGTGGGGTCAGATACATGTCCTGTGGGCTGATTGAGGCCCCTTGTGGGACCCTATCTATGTTGGCCCTTTGAAGTTGGCCTACAGGTAGATACATATGGGGATAAATGTCCCGTCGGATAAATGGTATTCCCCATGGTGTTACAGCAGTCATATCTTGTGCCCTGTGAGAGTCCCATCTGTCAGGTGATCTTACTTTCCTATAAAGATAAGCTTGTCATGAATTATAGTGGCAAGGCTTGGTGTCAGATGAGAGGTTAATGCTAATTGAAGCCAGGCTGAAGCTGTATATCAAGGTCATTGGAATGGTGTTGCTCTAGATTATTATAATCTAAAGCACATGGAGAGCTGTCTTTGTCACATTAACTTCTCTCCCTCATAGTTCAGACGTACAGTACCTGCCAAACGCATTGTGCCTGTTTTGCATGGAGTCTGTCTTGGCCTCCAACACTGCAGACTGAACCTCACTCTGACTGTGTGGTTCCCATTCCCTCCCTATGAGAAGATTGGAACCCTGGATTCAGACCCATGCCGTTTCATCAGATCCATCTGATTGCAAACTGCAGACAGCAGGACCACAGCACTGCTTTCCATCCATTGTTCTGCTCTAAAGTACAGCCTCTAATCCACCTCCAGTATTGTTGTAGCTCTCCTTAAAATGGTCCTGAAAGTCAAACTTTCAGCACAACGGAATCCAGTGTTTTTGTCTGCGTGGGGAATTTTCCTTTGTTTTTCCTTCTGAGGCAATAGGTTTCCCATCCCTCAGAGAGAGGCCATGGCCTGGCCAAGAAGCCCTCAGGCTGTTTGTTTTGCGGTGGTGCCTGCTTCAGTGCCTCTGTCTTTCTGGATGGTTCTGGACTCTGACGTCTTTAGAATGACTTGGATGTGGGTGACTGCAGTGTAAGTGTGCAAGAGAGGAGAGAGGGAGAGAGTAGGGAAAGGAGAGACTGAAACCAAATGACTGGGAGAGAAAGTGAGAGAGTATGAGAGACAGGGGGAGCAAGGGAAAGAGACAAGGTTGACAAAGAAATCCTCAAAGACATGCTGCCTGGGTCAACATTAGTGTCTTTTTAGGCCCTTTTATGTGTCTTCTCCAGCTCAGAGAAATTTAGGGAAGGAAGCCTAAATCCACACAAGACGGCCTTAACCCTGTATAAATGTCATCAGTTCATCTCCACTGACGACTTCCGTATAGATAGTACATACTGTATCATATGGAGGACAATGGACATACAGTTTTAGCTCCAGTACAAAAGAGCAGGAGGCTGGAGCTTTAGAAGCTCCTGTTAACTAGAATGTAGAGTACTGCAGGGGGTCAGTGAGGCCTAAACTGTAGGGGTGTGTGAATGGGGAACTCCACCTCCTGTGGTCATGTGTAGGTAGGTGGTCACGCACCCTCTCTCCTCATTGACAGCGCGGGTTGTGGAGGAAAATGACAGGGTGAATTAATCCAAGGGGAACTCTGCAGGCAGAATGCCACCCTATAATCAGAGGGAATTGCCTCACACACATAGTAGTACACTCACACTAAACAGACACATGTATGCGTACACACAAACGCAAACAAACAAATGTTGAAGTGCACTCAAAAGCATACATGCCCACACGCTAGTCATTTAGCAGATGCTCTTCTTCAGAGTGTCTTACAGGAACAATTAGGGTTAAGTGCCTTGCTCATGGACACATTGAGAGATGTTTTACCTAGTCGCCTCAGGGATTCGATCCAACAACTTTTTGGTTACTGGCCCAATGCTCTTAACCGGTAGGCTACCTGCCACCTGTTCAGGAGCAAACGAACACACTCACACAAAGCTGTTAACCTTATCCTTGGAAATCATGATGTTTTTGAATAATCTTTCCTAAAGAACTCAGGGGAATATGGGGTGAACTTCTGAATAGATCCCTGGAATTGAAACATCAGTCAAATGTCACTCTACTGTGGTTGAAGCACTGAAATAATATATTTCAAATTGACAAAGATGATTTATTGCCACTCAAACTTCAAACAACCTTGGTTTACTTGAACTGGAAGCCTGTGTTACTTTCCTTTTCCCATACATTGGTATTACAGAACTTTATTTCTGGCACATGATTCTTCTGGTAAAGAAAGGAACTCAAGATTACAAGACAAAATAAATAAATTTTACAAAGCTGGCCTACAGCTAGAGAAAAAATGCGAGAAAAGGATGCAGCTCACATAATTCATGCGGTGTGTGAGGGATTTTGGTATCGTGTGATTTCTGACTTCCTGCCAAGCACAGCGAGCCAGGGCAGAAGGCTCAAGGCTGAGAGCTTTTCTCTGGCTGTGTGGATTCAACCCAGATGAAATGGAACAGGTCTAAACAGCCAGGAGGCTTGATTTGTAGCCTTGCTTTCAGACAGCATAGTGCTCCTGGGTAAAGTCTACTCCAGGACCAGAACTCTTGGGTGGGTGGGTCAGTCATTATGTTTCCCATGTTATATATGCATCTGCTTAGTGATGACAGTACTTTTTTTTTTTTCATCTGGCTGCCAATTCCTGATCTTTTGAGAACATAATTTGGGGAGCGGCCTGAAGCGTGATAGGAATGGGAGACAGAGAAATACAGCAGTGCTGAGGCAGAGGGCTCGTAGAGAAGACGACTGGCTACTATTCTGAACTTTGTGTGGTGAGCTTTCTGGCACCCAGAGCTGCTGAGGCGTCACTCCAGTGGCTGCCAGGTCCAGTGGCTATAAGACTCAGGCTGGTTCCCACACTTGCCCTCTACAAGATCATCAGCAGACTCCATCACCATCATCTACCATCCTCTGTCTATCTCCCTTCACTCAAGCCAATGTGTGTGTGTGTGGGGGGGGGGGGGGGGGGGGGGGGGTGTCTGTCTGTCTCTCTGCGTGTGTGTATGGTTTGCCCTTTAGATCTCATGGGAGGGTTGTGAAATGCCTCACATCTCTCTTTCACCCAATATCACTCAACACATGTTTTCAGCACAGTGAAGACATTCAGTGTATTGTGCATCCCTCAGAGCCCTTGCACCCGTAAATCTTCCCCCTGACTTAGTAAAGAGTCCCTGTGGACAGAGAGGGCCTCGCTCTGATCTGCTGCTCCACGTCTGGCACACACTTAGAGGATGTGCCGCTACAGCTATGTAGAAGTGCACTGTCCAAAAGGCCTACAGCCAGGCCAGGCAGGTACTGTAACATCACCAGGGAGCTGACACAGCTATAAGCTGAACTGCGGGAGCCATGGTGAACGGCTGGTAGCCAAGCGGAAACATCAAGTGGAGAGTGGAGACGTCATTCGTGTACAGGTTTAACTGGTGGAGAGGTTTAGCTGGTGGAGAGGTTTAACTGGTGGAGAGGTTTAACTGGTGGAGAGGTTTAGCTGGTGGAGAGGTTTAACTGGTGGAGAGGTTTAGCTGGTGGAGAGGTTTAGCTGGTGGAGAGGTTTAACTGGTGGAGAGGTTTAATTGGTGGAGAGGTTTAACTGGTGGAGAGGTTTAGCTGGTGGAGAGGTTTAACTGGTGGAGAGGTTTAACTGGTGGAGAGGTTTAACTGGTGGAGAGGTTTAGCTGGTGGAGAGGTTTAACTGGTGGAGAGGTTTAACTGGTGGAGAGGTTTAACTGGTGGAGAGGTTTAACTGGTGGAGAGGTTTAACTGGTGGAGAGGTTTAGCTGGTGGAGAGGTTTAACTGGTGGAGAGGTTTAACTGGTGGAGAGGTTTAACTGGTGGAGAGGTTTAGCTGGTGGAGAGGTTTAGCTGGTGGAGAGGTTTAACTGGTGGAGAGGTTTAACTGGTGGAGAGGTTTAACTGGTGGAGAGGTTTAACTGGTGGAGAGTTTAGCTGGTGGAGAGGTTTAGCTGGTGGAGAGGTTTAGCTGGTGGAGAGGTTTAACTGGTATATCTTTGTTCCGGACTCTCTCTCCTTCAACTGAATTTTGTGTTACTTTGTGTTTTGTTGTTACAGAAAGAATGTGAAGGAAAAGAAATACAGCATAGTGGTAGATCAATACATAAGCCTGTATATCTGTTTGAGGTAAGCTGAGAAACAAGATCAATGACAGATAATGGCAACATCTCTTTGACTCACTGCTTCATCTGTGACACCTAGGCCAGTATGCAGGATTAACCATATCATTTAATTTACCAAATTGAAAATGATAGCTTAAAAAACATCCACTTTGTTGCCAGACAGTTTCATAGCTGAAAGGCATTGACACAATCAAAGGAGATGAGAGATAATGCTCTTTCATTGCTGCTATTCTTGGCCCAGAGACCATGTTAGGGTGGCCATGATAAGCTGGGACCTCACTGTAATAGGAGGAAAAACATTTCCTCATAGTTTGAGCGTCTCTGCTCATTTGCTTGATTTAGAGTGACATTTTCCCACACATATACACAACTGAAAGTGGTGTCACATAGAGAAACCTGTTTTAAATGAGTTGGCTTGGAGTGGCAGAGGCGGTTCACCCTCTGTCAAGGGTAGTTGGTAATGTACTGTAGCTCTGGTTCTAGAGAAAATTGAGCAGCCCTGTAAACAATATGCACACTTGTTGTGACCTGTTTGTCTTTTGTCATGAATGCTTACTGAGCTTATAGTGTCAAAGTGATGGGTGTGTGATCTGTGTGGACAAATAACATTTCTTAAGTGTGAATGCTATTTACAAGCAGTACTGTTTGCATTTGCGTGTGTGTGAGAGAGAGAGAAAGAGAGAGAGAGAGAGAGAGAGAGAGAGAGAGAGAGAGAGAGAGAGAGAGAGAGAGAGAGAGAGAGAGAGAGAGAGAGAGAGAGAGTGTGGTTAAGGTCACATTCCTGTCGAACAAACATGTCATGTCATGTCAATAACCCAAACTTGGAGGAAGACCAATAAGGCCATGTAATACTTAGCATTGCAAACAGTATGCATTGAGTGAATAATAACCTAAAGTAGGCAAGAGTGAAGAATGTGCTGAACACATACTGTTACTCTCAGGCTACATTCAGACGATTCTTCCATTAAAGTGGAGGGCCAGTCAGACAGGTAACAGACAGTCAGACAGGGAGGAAGAGGGATCAAAATCAGAGCTAATGAGCGGAGTGGGGCTGCTGTCTGTCTGTAGAATGTCCTCATGTTGAGGAGACGGAGGGTAAACACTGATCCGTTTACAGCAGAGAGGAATGTGAGGACACATGGGGAGCCTCCTGGGAGCAAGCTGCTGAGATCAGGATGAGTGGGCTGATGCATGTGTCCATGAGCGCGCGCACGCTCGCGCGTGCGTGCGTGCGTGCGTGCGTGCGTGCGTGCGTGCGTGCGTGCGTGCGTGTGTGTGTGTGTGTGTGTTGGTACCGAGTGAGGAGCAGGTGACCCGGATTCCCATCACCAGGAAGGAGAGAGAGAGAGAGAGAGAGAGAGAGAGAGAGAGAGAGAGAGAGAGAGAGAGAGAGGCAAGCTGCCGTGAAGCAGGCAGTTCTGTTACCCATCATCTACCATCCACACGTTTCACACACTGATGCCCAGTACTGACAGACATATGATGGCAACTATACTGCTCGCTAACATATATACTGCAACTCCCTGCAGTAAAGTTATTGTAAAACACATTTCACAGTTGTCCAAATGTAATGCTACATCTAAATGTAGTATCACCTGTGGCAATGCCTAAGAAACCTCCTGGTAAACTTAATAAACACATCGACTATCCAGCTCATACCTGGCTTCACGGGCCCTTAGTGCTTTATAAAGGTTTAGAAATGTCTACTGTACTAATTAAATCAGCTGCCCAGTCCACAGACACATGACTCCAGGAGAGGGACGTTTACAAAAGACTGTTTATCCTTGACCAGAGCACTGTTCTGACACTGGTTCCAACCCGTCTTAGCATGACCCCCAACCAGTCTCTACAGTAGGTGTGTCGAGAGAGGGGGCCCAAATGGATGAGCTGGAGATGAAATGGCCCCTCCGATGTGTATTCTTTGCTGTTTTGGGTTGAAGTGTGTGGTGTTACGCCTGGGCCTGTCTGATAGTAATGGATTTTGCAGGCAGTCAGAGAGAACAGTGGGACGTCCCCTCAGATTCTCTTGCCTGTTGCCCAGAGAGAATGTAGGCCAGCGGTTCAACAGACATCCACGCGCATAATCACCACCTACACATCTACAGGCATAGCACAAACAACCTCACTCCTACATGAATACATGGCAAATGTATTCATAGGAGGTATCCACAAGTGTACAAACATCACAGACTGGTGACACTGTAGGAAAAGTAAAACTTTTTAGGATGGCACAGAGGCATGCATGCATCCCCTACTCCATCAATATCAAACAACATGCAACTTTACTAGTAATCAAAGGCCTGGCTGTCATATATATGACTGCTGTGCTAGCACATCAGAAAGTACAGAAAATATTTAGTTCGCCAGGAGTTATGGAGGAGCCTTATGGGTGTAATCTAAACTATAGAGAGACCCAGGTGGGTGTAAAGAATGCCACTGATGGAATGTATCTGTCAGATGAATTGTCCCAGGAATGTGGTGCCGTCACAGCTGAGGGGGTCAGGAGCAGTTGCCTGGTTGGTTGGGGGGATTATGAGGGGTGTAGGGTGGTTGGGCAGGGTACGAGAACAACGCGGCCTCAGTGCAGCGGTCGCCCCTCTCTCAACCACACACCACCCCAGGGTCATGACCCCCAGGGCTCCTTGAAAGCAGTTGCTGCCTGGTGCTCCCTCTGTCTGGCTGTATCCATGTAAAGACATCTTGACCTTTTATTATGGACATAAATTATATTATGCCTTTTAAACCTGTCAATGTGTATGCCGGTATTGTCCTGTCCTGTGGTCTATGATGATTTTAATGATGATGTGATGGTTGTGTGTGGTTAGAGTTGCAAAACTACCAGTAATTTAGCAAAGCTACCAAAATCTATGGCAATCTACGGTAACTTTGGTAATTTATACTTGAATAACTTTTTTAAAAATGTGTTCATATATAGTATTACATTTTTCTATATGTGTCCATATTGTCCATGAGTTTCTAGTGGATAGACAACCTGGTTCAAGAGGAAATAGTGTAATTAATGAAAAAAAGCATCAAATCAACAATGGAATTGTTTTCTATTAACTCTGCAACTCTTCCAACTATTGACTTTTTCACAACTGCCACCAGTTTGGTGCCAAAAGACAGACATATTTACAAAGTAAAAAATCTAAGTGTATAAAAAAGAAAAGATATTTCATGCTGAAACCCTCATATTAAACACCAAAGGTATTCACTAAGTTGACAGTTTATTTTTAGGATAATGTTTTACAGCTTTGTCATTCTATTTTGTATTTGAAAATCATCTTATTTTATTATTTTATATATTTGACATGTGATAAGGCCACACAGAGTGCCAGAGATAATTACAGACATCTGTGATAATCTTAAGCACCCAAAAAGGCCACTAGATGTCATATGATAAAATAAAATAAATACTTGAAAGTTACCCAAATTCTGGTTGTTACTGGTAAACTTTTAAAGTCACCAGTAATATGTCCTCCCTTTCCAACCCTGTGTGTGGTATTGTTATTGTGGTATGTTGCCTTGTTGTTGTCGTTCCTGCAGACTGCCCTAATGAATTGGCTCTCGGGGATAAGTAACGTTTTTTTAAATTAAATTGAAGTAAGAAACATTTCAGACTACATCACTGGCACTGTCTGATGATAATACTACACTGCAATAGTAATAAACCATCATGAAATGTCTATATACAGATACTCAACCCAATTCAATCCGAACGCGCGTTGTACACAATGCGGCCTTGAAAGGCAAAGTTCCCACATTTGCGGAAATTACGTTCACAGTAAACGCTGTATATGTGAAGATGTCAGCTCAATCGGAGAGTTACCTTTAAAAACACACATAGCCAGCTGTCCAGCGTACTGCGCTCCGGATAGAATCACGGCCTACAAATATAATTCAGACAGTCATTTTACAACTTGTTGTCTCAGAAAGTTACATATTGCTCACCTTTCCCTTACGGCTGTTAGGGTGATTATATAGAGGTGTAGATGCCTCAGGGTTAATTTCTCTGGAATCTCATGTTTTAGCTTTCGTTACAGTAATATTTGGGGGGATTACTGAAACCAGGTGGTCCATCCCATTGACCTCTGAGGACCACCAAATCCTAACTGTTGAAAACCACATGCAGGCTGCAGCCCTGCTGGTAGTGTTTGTGTAGTGGAATCGTGTATCATTGCCAAGACCCAATGTACGCACATCAGAGGATCCATCCCTGCCAGTTACTCTGAGGCTAGCTCATTGTTCCACAGTTCCTCCAGATCTTAGACCAAACAATACACTTTTCAAACCACGCTTTTCAAACCACGCCGTGATTCAATGGTCCTTGTGGACAAGTCCTAACTCACTGCTTGTTATGATAACAGTGAGAGATACAAGATTGGCATTACATCGCAGCCCTTAGATCCTGGAAGGGGACACAGGAAGTGAGAGGAGCACAAAGCTGTCAGGTACACATCTTTACAGTACATCTTCACACTGTGTTGTCTGTGTTGTAGAGGCAGAGAGCCTGAGAGCTAACGTTTACACTCCCCATTCCTCACCCAGTAGAGTCCAGTCATAACACCGTTCATCTCACATACGCTCCAACAACTCGCTGCTGTACACAATCCCCCCTAGTACTCTGACCTCAGAGCGCCTGTCAATCTGATACACACTGAGCTTTAAAACAAAAATACATCTGCATTCCTCTCACTCTCAGTCTTTGTGGGATTACTGACAACAACCCAGGGGAAACTACTGTTTCAGGGTTGTAACCACTGCTGTCAATCTGCATAGAGTGAAGAACACAACCAAAAACCATTGATATTAGACAGATTTTTAATGCCCCTCAAACATCCTACAATAACAAACAACTGACCAAGGCCAACTGGGCAAAGGGATATTCTAGGTGCCAAGAACCGTAGCTACAATAATGGGAAGTGTGGTAAGATTTCCATCTGTGCTTCCATCTTTACTGCAGAGCTATACAATTGACATGTCCAACTGCTGAGGTAATACCTTTATCAGCGATATCAGCCTGGTCTCATAGTAAATGTAAATCTGGGACACTCAAATCAGTAGCATATGTTAAGTTTGATTACATAAAACAGAAGGTTACTTAAGGCAAAAACAAAAGCAGATGGCTGGTCGGGGTGGAAGGGTCGGCATATAACGCAAAGGTCTAGCAACCCGAAGGATGCGTGTTTGAATTTCATCACGGACAAGCTGATCATTTCAGATAATTAGTAACTTGGCAACTATTTACTACTTTTTAGATACTTTGCATCTATTTGTTAGCTTCCCCTTCCCCTAATCCTAACCCAAACCTTAACCCTTTAACTTAACCACCTAACTTAGCCACCTAGCTAACTTTAGCATTAGCCACCTAGCCAATGTTAGCCACAACAAATTGGAATTCGTAACACATCATACATTTTGCAAATTCGTAAAATATTGTATGAATTGTAATTTGTAACATATTATACAAAATGTATGATGGACATCCACAAATTAATACATATCATACCAAACATAACATATCATACTAAAAGGATTTACATTTACTATGTTACATCTACCCCCTGAGTCCAGGTTGGCAATATCCCATCATTATATAGTATCTTAATTAGTGCCTCTACAACACATATGAAGTGGTAGCCCACTGCTTTCTCAGGAGGTAACAGCCAGTGAACACAGGTACAGCTGCTAGTTTTATTTTAATTGTATTTAACCTTTATTTGACTAGGCAGTATTTAACTAGTGCAGTGTGGTGTATGGTGTCAGTCAAAGAAGGTAATTAAGTCAAGCTAAATGAGGTGGGAGTTTGTTTGTCAGTGTGTGTGAGCGAGACACCTGACAGAGTGGTGTGTGTGCTCTGGGGAATATCTCAGCCATATTACAGCATGAAAGGGTGTGTAGGCCTTAAAGAGTTTTAACCTTACCCTCACTGTTTTCAATTTAATGCTTATAATAAAATGCATAGGCTGTTGGGAATGCAGGGAAAGTTATTTCCATTTCAATAACAAACAACAACAACAAAAACTTACCACTGCTTGTTGTCGATGAAAGGTTAATGTTGGCCCTCTTCTTTAAAATGCAATGCAAGAGCTCCCTCTGTTGTCAAAAGCAATTGAAGTGCCACACAAACTGTGTGGCTTTGTCTTTCCCGTGAGAGAAAGAAAATTAGCCTATTGACACATAAGCGTTGTATGTAATCATTTCTTCGTGTCATTGTTTTTCGAACTGGCAACATTGTTTCTCGCCTAGGTTTAATTCGATTTTATGTGACCTAAACACACTCATGGCAATGTTAATTTGCCTCAATTGAATACTTGAATATTGAGCAGACAGAGAAATACAACATGGACATTTTCAGAACCACGACAAGAAGCCTGCAAACATCTAATTGGAAGTGGAAGTCATCTCGCTGTTCCAACTTCTGGCTGCCCCAACCAAATGCCGGCAGATGGTGATATTGAATCGTTTCATTCTTCTTTTTCTTCTTCTTTTATTGGTCGCGTACACATATTTAGCTGATGTTATTGCGGGTGTACCGAAGTGCTTATGTTCCTAGCTTCAACAGTGAAGTAATATCTGACAATACAAAACAATACACACAAAATCTAAAGTAAAATAATCAAATTAAGAAATACGTAAATATTAGGACGAGCAATGTCAGAGTCCGGATTATAAATATACATGTAGATATGATGGGATGTATAGACATTATGGATAGTATATGTAAACCAATAGTTAAATAAGATAGGCCTTGACTAGAATACAGTATTTACATATGAAGTGGGTAAAACAGTATGTAAACATTATTAAAGTGACCAGTGTTCCATGACTATGTACATAGGGCAGCTGTCTCTATTAGTACCGGGTGGTAGCCGGCTAGTGACAGTGACAGTTCAGGGCAGGGTACTGGGTGTATGCCGACTAGTGGTGACTATTTAACAGTCTGATGGCCTTAAGATAGAAGCTGTTTTTCAGTATCTCAGTCCCAGCTTTGATGCACCTACAGTATACTGACCCCACCTTCTAGATAGTAGTAGGGTGAACAGGCCATGGCTTGGGTGGCTGAGGTCATTAATGATCTTCTTGGCCTTACTGTGACACCAGGTGCTGTAGATGTCCTGGAGGGGAGGCAGTGTGCCCCCGGTGATAAGTTGGGCAGACCGCACCACCCTCTGGACAGGACGGTGTAGTTGCTGTACCAGGCTGTGATACAGCCCGACAGGATGCTCTCAATGGTCCATCTGTAGAAGTTTGTGAGAGTCTTAGGGTCATAGCCAAATTTCTTCAGCCTCCTGAGGTTGAAGACGTGCTGTTGCGCGTACCTGGATGTGCGTTTGTTCTTCAGCTTTTGTACACCCCTACAGTTGACACAGTGCTTTCTCTATCCCAACTGTACTCTCCCTCTGACTATGCCCTCTCACATTATGGGATCTCCCTTTTACAAACTGCTGCAACGTGGCCGAATCCTTGGCGCCAAAGGCACAGAGCGAGTTTGGAACATAGGTCAACACTACCCCACTGATCACCCCTTTTACACTCAACACTACCCCACTGATCACCCCTTTTACACTCAACACTACCCCACTGATCACCCCTTTTACACTCAACACTACCCCACTGATCACCCCTTTTACACTCAACGCTACCCCACTGATCACCCCTTTTACACTCAACACTACCCCACTGATCACCCCTTTTACACTCAACGCTACCCAACTGATCACCCCTTTTACACTCAACGCTACCCCACTGATCACCCCTTTTACACTCAACACTACCCAACTGATCACCCCTTTTACACTCAACACTACCCAACTGATCACCCCTTTTACACTCAACACTACCCAACTGATCACCCCTTTTACACTCAACACTACCCCACTGATCACCCCTTTTACACTCAACGCTACCCAACTGATCACCCCTTTTACACTCAACGCTACCCCACTGATCACCCCTTTTACACTCAACACTACCCCACTGATCACCCCTTTTACACTCAACACTACCCAACTGATCACCCCTTTTACACTCAACACTACCCAACTGATCACCCCTTTTACACTCAACACTACCCCACTGATCACCCCTTTTACACTCAACACTACCCCACTGATCACCCCTTTTAGCGGCTCCAGAGAGCAAAGCACACCACAGTTTGAGCCCCGAGCCACGTGACTCAAAGCATGTGCTTACTCTGGGCGGCGGATACACAACAAATCGAAACAATTCCACTTCTGGAAACTTTCACATGCATCCATTCCCAGTTTGTCCTTTACCCAGCCCGACACAATGTATAGGTTGGCCAAGAAGCAAGAATCCACTCTTTCCAAAAGGCTCACTCCTACCTGTCCAAACTCATCTCTGGTAGAATTCTCAGGGCAAACGTTGGAAGTCTCCACTACACCTGTCACCGCAGGTAGGCCTACTTCATCCTGGACTGGCTCAACCTCAGAGCCTTCACCACTGCCATCTGACTCCATTTCAAGATCATCAAGGTTCTCAAGAGAGCATGAATACCTATAAGACATATTGGTTTGTAATCAGGAGACGTAGGCATGTACACCTCGAACAAAGATGTATACTCAGGAGACAAATCTCTGATCTTAACAGCACAATTTTTACACCTTCGCATCATTGCACTTCCTCCACCAACGCTCGCCGTCCTGGGGAATTCCCAAGCCTCTCCAGTCTAATGTTAGAAGGATCAAATTTCCTTGAAAGTAAGTTCTGAGTGCATGCCGAGTTGTTTCATCTTACTGTCCAAAGGCGTTATATGCAGCTAGTTATAAACTCGTATCCCCCGTGGACTGGTTTGTACATAAAACATTCTCCATTTTCCACCACCATACTAGTGGCTAATTCTACTTCCTGATGTTGTGCTCCGTGTAGAGCCAGGGGTCACCCTTAGTAGAATTGCCAACAACCGAATGCATCCGGTTTTCAGGGATACAGATAATTCAACCTACACTATATATACAAAAGTATGCAATGTCAGCACATCGTTGGGAGCTTCATAAAATGGGTTTCCATGGCTGAGCAGCTGTACACAAGCCTAAGATCAACACGCGCAATGCCAAGCGTTGGCTGGAGTGGTGTAAAGCTCACCGCCATTGGACTCTGGAGCAGTGGAAACACGTTCTCTGGAGTGTTGAATCATGCTTCACCATCTGGCAATCCGACGGACGAATTTGGCGGATGACAGGAGAACGCTACCAGCCCGAATGCATAGTGTCAGCTGTAAAGTTTGGTGGAAGAGGAATAACGGTCTGGGGCTGTTTTTCATGGTTCGAGCTAGGCCCCTTAGTTCCAGTGAAGGGAAATCTTAACGCTACAGCATGCAATGACATTCTAGACAATTCTGTGCTTCCAACCTTGTGGCAACAGTTTGGGGAACCCCCTTTCCTGTTTCAGCATGACAATGCCCCAGTGAACAAAGTCCATACAGAAATGTTTGTCGAATGCTCTTGTGGCTGAATGGAAGCAAGTCCCCCCAGCAATGTTCCAACATCTAGTGGAAAACCTTCCCAGAAGAGTGGAGGTTGTTATAGTAGCAAAGGGGGGACCAACTCCATATTAATTCCCATGATTTTGGAATGAGATGTTCGACGAGCAGGTGTCCACATACTTTTGGTCATAGTGTAGCTTTTTTCCCCTCTGAAAACCGGATGTGGGAACTCCGCTCAGGCGTTTTCTTTTACACCTGATTTGTTAGGTTAGCCAGGCGTAAACAACAGACTGCTGCAACCTGATTGGCTGAACGCATTACTCAACACCCGGGACTAGCATTCCTAGGCATTAGCCACTTCTAGCTGTCACTAGTTACCATGGCCACAAAGTCACAAACCCCATGTAATTCTACAATTTATCTTCTTAAAATCTGATTTCAACCTAACCCTAATCAAAACTCGCTGCTAACCTAACCCTAACCTTACATTTTAAAAAGCATACATTTTTCATAAATTTTTACGATATAGACATTTGTCTTTGTGACTGTGGTAACTAGTGAAAACCTTATTTGCACAATTTCAAAGACATTCCTTCATTTCAACACCTGGTTATAAAGACTGTAATAGACTATTTGTACAAATGTTTCAAATTATACAAACTAAAGTATTACAGTTTATCCTATGGTAGTTTCAATGAGCAGCAATAGCCCAAAGGCTGGCAGATGTCAATATTGAGTCATGTCATCTTACCATCCAAAGGCTTTGTATGCAGCCGGCTATACATATGCTCGTATCCCCGTGGACTGGTTCATACATAAAACATTCTCCATTCAACCTGCAAAAGGATAAACTGTAATACTTTAGTTTGTATAATTTGAAACATTTGTACAAATAGTCTATTACAGTCTTTATAACCAGGTGTTGAAATGAAGGAATGTCTTTGAAATTGTGCCACATATGTTTAGCCTATTTTATATGTGTGTGTGTTAAAAGTAACTGAAATAGGCCTTCTGTTTGGGAGTGCCACCATTATCTTTTTTACATTTATTGAAATATTTGTTTTGCCTACAAAAGTATCATAATTTTCTTGTAGTCCAATTGTTTTGCTCTCTGTCACTTGTGTCTGCAGAGTTAAAGTTGCTTACATAGCCCACTCAGGACAGAGAATCCCAGTGAAGGCTCATGTGGAGGACAACATCCTCTATCCATCCCACATTCATGTCCATGATCAAAGACATGGGTTCCTCAAGAAGTTGAAATGTATTGTCTTTCTGTCAGAATACTGCTTGGAAAGACAACAGTGCCTGCATTTCATAGTCTATTTGTGATCTGTTCTGTTACCATCTGGTACTGTGTTTATACTCAGGTGCATATGAGGCTTCGTTGGCCTTTTCTACATGCCATGTGTATGTAAATGAAGTCTACGTCGACAAGCAGCCCCAACCTGAGGAGAGGTGAGGAACAATTAAAAACTACAGGTCTACTGTCTTATCTAAGGGCGGTAAGGTACATGAATGACTGAATGACGTTTTTTGGAGTGGAGTGGTTGAAAAACAAGTTTTAATGACTCCAACCTAAGTGTATGTAAACTTCTGACTTCAACTGTACATACATACATACATACATACATACATACATACATACATACATACATACATACATACATACATACATACATACATACATACATACATACATACATACATACATACATACATACCATTTACAGAAAACATAAACAGTAGGCATTTGAACCCAGTCTGGCACAAAGAGAAGATTCATATGAGAGACAAGCCTATACACAATCTATATACACACATGTGCCATTTACCACATAGAAGCTAAACATTATTACAATTTAATTACAGGTAGCCCTTTTTCTTTTATTCCAGGCTTTATCTAAATATTCCACAAACGGAAATACACAATGGACAAAAAACCATTTCAGTTTCTCCTCATTGCTCAGCCACATAATGCCAGGGTCTATATGGTGTGCTTTCTGGAATAAGAGCAAGCGTATATCGTGGTAGAAAGGGCAATATATGATAAAATGAGTTTCATTCTCTATTTCTTCGAGGTCACAATAGTTACATAGGCTTTCCTCTTCCATTTCACCACAATACCGACCTGTTTCAATTCGCAGAGGCAAAATCCCCGATCTTAGCTGTGCACATAGCGATCTCTTGCTGTTAGGTAAGTTATACATAATATATCTCTCACACACGAATTCACCCTTAATCAAACAAAATGTTCTCAATTTGGGTTTATGATTAATCTCCTCTACTAATTTTTTTTTCCTATTGCATCAACAATTGTATTTTAATCATATCTATGTCTCCCTTAATTTGGATTTCGTACAGATGTTCACAGTCAGACTGTTGAAAAAGGTTAGACATTTCAGATGCCCAGGCTCCCGCTATGGATAGATTCAATTGAACAACTTTACTAGCAATTCTAGCAGTTGGCATATCCAACAGACTATTCCAAAGTCTCACCATACATCCCTTCCATCTCACCTCACAGGGTTCCCAGCCCATGTTCCCAGTTATTGCAAGTTGCAAACTTGTGGACACCTAAAATGTAACATAGTGCTCTGTTATGGACATCTTCATTTTTAAAATACATCTTAGCACCCCACACTCTTGCTGAATAATCCAGTACAGGACACACACATGTCTGATACAGTACAAGTGCAATGTAATGCCCTCTTAAAAATACCTGTTTATAATGACACCATACCATGAAAGCATTAAATAACATGTACACTGCATTCGGAAAGTACTCAGACCCCTTCACTTTTTCCACATTTTGTTACATTACAGCCTTATTCTAAAATTGATTAAATCGTTTTTTCAATCTACACACAACACAAAATAATGACAAAGCAAAAACAGGTTTTTAGAAATGTTTGCAAATGTATAAAAGTATATTCAGACCCTTTACTCAGTACTTTGTTGAAGAACCTTTGGCAGCGATTAGCCTCAAGTCTTCTTGGGTATGATGCTACAAGCTTGGCACACATGTTTTTGGGGAGCTTCTCCCATTCTTCTCTGCAGATCCTCTCAAGCTCTGTCAGGTTGGATGGGGAGCGTCGCTGCACAGCTATTTTCAGGTCTCTCCAGAGATGTTCGATCGGGTTAAAGTCTGGGCTCTGGCTGGGCCACTCAAGGACATTCAGAGACTTGTCCCGAAGCCACTCATGTGTTGTCTTGACTGTGTGCTTAAAATTGTTGTCCTGTTGGAAGGTGAACCTTCGGCCCAGTCTGAGGTCCTGAGCGCTCTCGAGCAGGTCTTCATCAAGGATCTCTCTGTACTTTGCTCCGTTCATCTTTTCCTCAATCCTGACTAGTCTCCCAGTCCCTGCCGCTGACAAACAACCCCAGCGGTGCCTGGTTTCTTCCAGACGTGCCGCTTGGCATTCAGGCCAAAGAGTTCTATCTTGGTTTCATCAGACCAGAGAATCTTGTTTCTCATGGTCTGAGAGTTCTTTAGGTGCCTTTTGGCAAACTCCAAGCGGGTTGTCACGTACCTTTTACTGAGGAGTGGCTTCCGTCTGGCCACTCTACCATAAAGGCCTGATTGGTAGAGTGCTGCAGAGATGGTTATCCTTCTGGAAGATTCTCCCATTTCCACAGAGGAACTCTGGAGCTCTGTCAGAGTGACCATTGGGTTCTTGGTCACCTCCCTGATCCCTCGATTGCTCAGTTTGCCCGGCTGGCTAGCTCTAGGAAGATTCTTGGTGGTTCCAAACTTCTTTACATTTTAGAATGATGGAGGCCACTGTGTTCTTGGGCCCATCAATGCTGCAGAAATGTTTTGGTACCCTTCCCCAGATCTGTGCCTCGACACAATCCTATCTCGGAGCGCTACGGACAATTCCTTCGACCGCATGGCTTGGCTTTTGCTCTGACATGCACTGTCAATTGTGGGACCTTAAATAGACAGGTGTGTACTTTTCCAAATGATGTTCAATCAATTGAATTTACCACATGTGGACTCCAATCAAGTTGTATAAACATCTTAAGGATGATCAATGGAAACATGATGCACCTGAGCTCAATTTCGAGTCTCACAGCAAAAGGTCTTAATACTTATGAAAATAAGGTTAACAATTCTGTTTTTATTTGTAATGAATTAGCAAAAAAATCTAAAAAACAGTTTTGGCTTTGTCGTTGTGGTATTGTGTGTAGATTGATGAGAAGAAAAAAAATATTGAATCAATTTTAGAATGAGGCTGTAACATAACACAATATGGAAAAAGTGAAACAGTCGGAATACTTTCCAAATGCACTGTAATTATTACATTCTGGAAAGATATACATTTAATTTTCGACACAAGTTCATGATTGTCATACAGTTGTATCAAATGGCTGCTCGCCACGGGGAGGATGACATGTTGGATATGGCCCCTCTGCTCCAGGAGAACTCGTCTGCGCTGCCAGATCATCCTGACCCCAAAGCTGGATGGCATCGGGGTCACCCTGCCCAAGGTCACACGCAACTTCTATGTGGACGGACACGTGCCTGCACACCACTAAGTTTAGGGAAGAGAGAGGCTGAGACCCAAAGAGAGCGGTGAGGATCAAAGCGAGAATTAAGTGAGGATTAAAGAGAGCTGAGTTAGGGTGAAAAAGGAAGTGCCATGTTATCTTGATTGCTCATGGAAGCTTTGTGGCCTGCTGGAGGTCATTTTGCAGGGCTCTGGCAGTGCTCCTCCTTGCACAAAGGCGGAGGTAGCGGTCCTGCTGCTGGGTTGTTGCCCTCCTACGGCCTCCTCCACGTCTCCTGATGTACTGGCCTGTCTCCTGGTAGCGCCTCCATGCTCTGGACACTACGCTGACAGACACAGCAAACCTTCTTGCCACAGCTCGCATTGATATGCCATCCTGGATGAGCTGCACTACCTGAGCCACTTGTGTGGGTTGTAGACTCCGTCTCATGCTACCACTAGAGTGAAAACACCGCCAGCATTCAAAAGTGACCAAAACATCAGCCAGGAAGCATAGGAACTGAGAAGTGGTCTGTGGTCACCACCTGCAGAACCACTCCTTTATTGGGGGTGTCTTGCTAATTGCCTATAATTTCCACCTTTTGTCTATTCCATTTGCACAACAGCATGTGAAATTTATTGTCAATCAGTGTTGCTTCCTAAGTGGACAGTTTGATTTCACAGAAGTGTGATTGACTTGGAGTTACATTGTGTTGTTTAAGTGTTCCCTTTATTTTTTTGAGCAGTGTATATCAATAAATATACTGAGGTTTGTATAAATACATTTGAGGGTCAAGTAGGATGTGATGTTGTTCATTACGAAATCATTCCAATACAACTGGAATGCATGTAAATCTCAATGAAAGAAAAACTATTTATAAATAAAAAGAAAATATAAGCTTAGTACATAGTACTTCGTTGTATATAAGAAACCGACTGTCTCTTAATTTAAAAGTCTCATGCCACTCTAAATCTAGTTTTGTATTTCAACCTGGATAGAACATGATAGAATTCAGCCTATCAATCTTATAAATACTTATTTGGTTTGTATCTTGTAACAGTTCCGAATCCCAGAGTATTCATGGAATGATTCCCCCTCTTCATTTGTTGCTGTTGAGGAAAGCTGGGAGGGACTGCTGCGCGAGGACTGCGCCGCCTGTGAGTGCTTTGGAACGGGGTGGGGCCCACGGCAGCACCCGCTGCTCATTGAGAAGAGTAAGAACGATACGTGCTTTCAAGTCAGTCTCCAATAACACCAGAAAAAGTCGCTAGATTTGTCGCTAGTCGCTTTTTTGAAAATGTGTCGCTAGAGGGGTCTGAATACTCGCTAAAGTTGTCAACACTGCTACCAACTCGCTCGGAGTGCCCTCTGTTGTCACGTGTTGCTAACGAAACTCCGATGGTGACTTCCAGAGTGGTGCTTTGGCAATTTTTTTTAACCTTTTATTTAACTAGGCAAGTCAGTTAAGAACAAATTATTATTTACAATGACGGCCTACCCAATAAAGTCCCTTGAATTGAGTGGTGAGGGGATCAGTAAACCCATCAACTTCAGGACAATTCATGTTCCACTTTTAAATAATAAAACATCAGGCTAAACATTTAATTTCATAAGTATCTCATATTTTGTATTTGTCAAGTCTCGAAATCAGACATAAACAAATGCACGTGTCATATAATTAGTCACGCTTCTCCATTCTTGAGTGAAATTGCGCAAACTCAAAAATAACACTGTTCCTTATGGTATTCTAATTCGCTATGAAGGCGGCAGCGTTGCAGGCTCAATAGAAGTGTCTACGGGAGGGTCTAATTAGATCAAATTACATTTTATTGGTCACATACACATGGTTAGCAGATTAATTAATGCGAGTGTAGCGAAATGCTTGTGCTTCTTGTTCCGACCATGCAGTAATATCTAACAAGTAATCTAACAATTTCACAACAACTGCCTTTTACACACAAGTGTTACGGAATGAATAAGAATATGTACATATAAATATATGGATGAGCGATGGCGGAACGGCATAGGCAAGATCCTACAACACCCTCGATACATTTTGCTCCTTCAGTTTATGGACACTTGTGCGTGAACACGCAAATGGAGGGGGGAAGGGGGTGATTTGGGATTCAAGTGTGTGTTTCAACTAGCCTACTCCCTTCATCGGATGTTCTATGGGGCAAAATCATGAAGTGATACAACACCAGGGCCTGCGTTGAATTGTGAGACGGGGTTTACGACGGGAAAAGGGTGGGCAGTAGATAACGGAGGGGCGGGATTAGACCACATTGAGGAACCGATAGTGTGAGAGGGAAATAAGTATTTAGTTCAACAAAAGCATATGTGTGTTTTGTTGTGATGCTGTTAGTGAGCTGTGGGAGCAGGGCTGGTCCTAGCCCGAATTGCATGAAATTAGTTATACAATGGCTAAATGTTCTCTCTGACACATGGCAAAATGTGTAGAATTGCAGAAAACTTGCTTTAAAATGGCAATATTTCCTCTCAACTCAATGGCATAATGTATAGAATTGCAGGAAATTAACTTTAAAACATTAAAGGCTAGGGCCGGCCCTGATCATACACTATATATACAAAAGTATGTGAACAGCCCTTCGCCCGTTGCTGACAGGTGTATCAAATCGAGCACACAGCCATGCAATCTCCATAAACAAACATTTGCATTAAAATGGCCTTACTGAATAGCTCAGTGACTTTCAACGTGGCACCGTCATAGGATTCCACCTTTCCAAGAAGTCAGTTCATCAAATTTCGTAAAAATTGTCTGTCCTCTGTTGCAACGCTCACTACTGAGTTCCAAATTTCCTCTAGAAGCAACGTCAGCACAATAACTGTTCGTCGGGAGCTTCATAAAATGGGTTTCCATGGCCGAGCAACCGCACACAAACCATTGCAAAACAGTGTATTTTAATCAATTATTTGGTTTAGTTTTATTCAAAAAGGATAACTTTTTTAATGTTTCACTAATAGTATTTTTATGAAATTTCACTGAGGAGGGTGGTCCTCCCCTTCCTCCTCTGAGGAGCCTCCAGTGGTGTAGACCGAAGTGGGTCCTATGCAATGAGCTGTTAGCTAATGAGACCATGAAACCTTCCTAAATGAAAAGGCATCTGGGCACCAAGCATCCAAGCCATGAAGATAGACAGTTGACTTTTTTTTAAAGAAATGTCAATATCTGGAGGCCTCACAAGATGAATTGAACAAGGTATGCACAGTACAAGAAAAGGCACCTTGTGGCCCAGCATATTGGTAAGTGCAAAAAAGCCCAACCAGCACAGAGGATCTCATGCTCCCTGCTGCGATTGTTATGTGCACTGAAATCATGGGATAGTCTGCCGCCAACAAACTTAAAACCATACCCCTATCCAATGACACCATGAGGAGGAGAATCCAGGACATGTCTGAGGACATATCGTGTCAGACATCATAGTGCAACACTGCAAATGGCCATTATGCACTGCAGCTTGATGAATCCACAGATGTGGCTAACAATGCAATTCTAATAGTCTGTCAGACACGTCTGGGATAATAACTTTGAGGAGCAGTTCCTCTTTAGTGCTGATTTTCCCACCACCACCGCAGAGGCTGTCTTTAGCACAATGGATATGCACCTGGGCTCGGTGGGACTGGCCTGGGATGGGTGTGACCACTGATGGGGCAGCTGCCATGACGGGAAAGCACAACGGATTAGTAAAGCTGATCCTGGAGAGAGCACAGAGTGCGACGTGGAACCACTGCTTCCTACACAGGGAGGCTTTGGTAGCGAAGGACATCATGCCTGAGCACCACGCCACTCTCAAGAATGTGATCAAGTGAATCTACTATATCAAAAGAATCCATGATAAGCAGGTGTTTCCAGGCCTTCTGCAGGGATATGGGGAGGGAGCACCAGTAGGTGCTTTATCATGCAGAGGTCCACTGGCTTTCCAGGGTAAACTTTTGGGTTGCTTTTATGAGCTTCGAACATTTTGATTGTGAAGAATGGCTTGCGCAGGTTGCCTACCTGGCAGATATTTTTGATCATCTGAATTTTCTCAATGTGTCAATGCAAGGGAGGGGGCACAATCAATTTGAACAGAGGGACAAAGTGGATTCCTTCAAGATTAAGCTTACTGTTTGGTCATATCATGTTTCGAACAGGAGGTTTGACATGTTTCCCAATGCTGATTTCGAGATTCAGAATCTGATCAGCATAGCGCTCCACGACACACTGAAAAACCCTGTTAAACAGCATCTTGTCAACCTGCAGGGAAAGTTTTGTGACTACTTCCCGGAGGAGAGCGACTACTTCCCGGAGGAGAACAGGAGACTAGACGACTGGACACCGAACACCTTTCGAGTGGAGATGGGAAGCCTCATGTTGCCAAGCAAAGAAAAGGATCTGCTGTTTGAGCTGTCATTTGATCGCGGATTGAGCATGAAGTTCCCGGAAATGACACTGCCACAGTTCTGGTGCATCGTAATGGGAGAGTATCCTGCTCTCGCCTGTCATGAATCATGCTACCGTTCAGCACTACCTATCTGTGTGAAAGTGACTTCTCTGCTATGGCCGTGCTGAAAACTAAAAGTAGAAACAAATTGGACTGCCAGCATGACCTCCGAGTTGCCCTGTCAACCATCACCCCAGAATTCAATGAACTTATCAAACTAAAGGAACACCCCCAGCTTCACACTGACATGCCACGCACACATGTGCACGCACGCACACACACAATACATAAACAGGTTAATGAGTTATTGTTCACTATGTTAATTATTATTGTTAATTAATTCTGACATTCATATAACATTTCATTGAACTGGTTGAAAACGTACACCTTTAAAAAAATATTTTCTAAGTTGTGTAACTATTCACATGGTAATTGATGATTAATAATTCCTAATGATAGGGGAAAAAAACTATTTTAAACACTGGTATGTGTTACAGTTCATTAACATTATTGGGCTGGATTTGATGTGTTGTGAGTCTGATAATTTATTACACCCCACTCCTGAACTGGTCGCTTAATTAAATGGCTTATTCTCATGAATTTATACTACATGTTTTCTCAGTTAATATGGCTGTTTAATGCCTTTCTTTAATACCATAATTGAGTCTATTTTGCAAGTGAAACCTGCCCAAGAAAGCAGCTGCAATACAACATTACAAAATGTAATCAACAGTCCATATTGGGTCACAACTCAATTGTCATTGTCAAATTTGGGTCCCCAGGCAAAATTAGCCGAGAACCACTGCTCTAAAGTGACTTGTATCGAAGCCGAGCTCATTGGCCACTGTGTAGAAACAAGCACTATCTTAATCCATGACTCAAACGGGCAACAATGAATTACCCTTTTCCTGTCAAATGGAAATCCAACTTTTGGTTTACTGTGAGATGTCCTTATTTTTACTGAATGATTGCTTGTTAGTCGTGTTGTTACAATGCTCTACCATCCTTTGCTTCAGGGAAAAGTGTCATAAGGCTGGTCTAAGTCCAGCTGTTGTAAAAAGCTGTGATTGAATTCTAGAAGTGGAGTAATAGTTATATACAGGAAATAGAGACAGCGAGAGACAGATTTCACAGTTTTTTTTTCACGCATTTATTGTAATTGAATTAGATTGGAAGTTTCAACATGATCCAACAGTTTAATATGAATAAATAGGCAAATAAATAAATCAATCAATAAATATACTGAGGTTTGCATGAATACATTAGTTTGGGGGTCAAGTAGGATGTGACGTTATTCATACGAAATCATTCCAATACAACCGGAATGCATGTAAATCTCATCATTTGATTATAACAATGAAAGAAAAACACTTTATAAATACAAATAAAATATAAGCTTAGTACATAGTACTTGGTTGTATATAAGAAACCGACTGTCTCTTCATTTAAAAGTCTCATGCCACTCTAAATCTAGTTTTGTATTTCAACCTGGATAGAACATGATAGAATTCAGCCTATCAATCTTATAAATACTTATTTGGTTTGTATCTTGTAACAGTTCCGAATCCCAGAGTATTCATGGAATGATTCCCCCTCTTCATTTGTTGCTGTTGAGGAAAATGAAAGATTACGTTATTACAATATAATTGCCCATGTGAAGTTGATTCACAACTTTTTGTGAAGCTAGACAAGAAAATTCCCAAAGCTCAGGATAATAAAAGATGAAAGAAAATGTCACTTGAACCTAGACATATTTCTGTCAGGTGAAGCAAGTCATACTCTGCTGTATTTATGACGTAATTTTGTCCAATCAAACTCTTTGTTAAAAGACAGTCATCCTATCTGTGTTGTTTTACCCGGTCGGTTTACATCCTTAGGTTGTACAAGTTTATATAGTACTTACTTGGCCAGCATCTTCTCAATGACCCTCTTGACCCAAGGAGCGCTGGCATCCAGACAAATCTCCTGACCACTCTTGCTCAGAGTGGCACTGCAGGACAGACACACAGCACAGTCAGACAATCATGAAATCTGGTAATAACTAAATTTTAGTGTCAGCATTAGCTAGTGAAATTGGATGGTAGTCAGGGAGTAGAACTGATTAATTGAAGTTATATATTTTTGAAATGAACGTTATATAGTAACCACATTTAATGTCAACATCATATAATAACCATATTTTACAGTAAGCATTTGCCAGTGTAATAGGACTATAATCAGGAAGCAGCAGGACTCACATGATCTCAGTGTCTCTGCAGTGCGAGCTGGGAGGGAACATCTCCACCTTCTTAATGAGTCTACCAATTCGTCTGCTTTCCGTCTCAATGCAGCGACATCGCAGGTCAGCCCCCACGCCTCTCAGACTCATCCCTGTTAGAGGTAAGAGGTCAAGGGTCAGGGGTAGAAAGAATACACAGGTATCCACCGTGATGACAAACACACTTGATTAGTTAGAGAGAGGGAAAGAGAGAGAATCATCCAAGCATGACTAAGTTGCTCTGGATAAAAGTGTGTGTTAAATGGCATATATACAGTATATATTTCATATATATAGAGAGAGAGATGGATGGAGATTTATTTGTATGTACAATAAGATACAGTATATAAAGGTAAATAGTAATCCTACTGCTCATAACCATGTCCATTGGTGTCAATGCATTGAGTCAGAGTGATGTAGGTAATAATATAAACTCACCCTCAGTAATGGTCAGGAGGGCCAGGAGCACAACGACAAGGCTGGCTGACATTCTGATGCTCATCTTGGAGTTACAGATGATCCTACTAGAAATCCTCTAACAAAGTCTAATGGTGTTATCTAGCTGGTAACAGGTATTGTTATATCTTTCTCTTATTGTCAGTCTGGTTGTGAGTTCTCTTTCTTTCTCTTCTTCCTTCTCTGTCTGTGGCGAGTTTGAATCTGCCGCTATGAGAAGAGAGCCGCTTTGTCTGCCACTGTGGGGAGAGAGCTGTTTTAAAGCCGAGTTCTGGAAGTGAGTCATTGTGGCATGTTTGATTGTGGTAGGGAAATTCTCTGTAAGATTGTGAAATCGGGGATTTGGCTGACTGAGCGCTGATTGAGGTAGGGAATTTCTCCCTTTAACTCATGAGTGACAGCAAGACACATTGACTTGATACCGGTACCCCCTGTATATAACCTCATTATTGTTCTTTTATTGTGTTACTTTTTATAGATTTTATTTTTAACTTTAGTTTATTTAGTAAATATTTTCTTAACTCTATTTTCTTAAAACTGCACTGTTGGTTAAGGGCTTGTAAGTAAGCATTACTACACCTGTTGTATTCGGCGCATGTGACAAATTAAATTTGATTTGATTTTGATTTATCAACAGCTTTCTCATGGAACAACCTCTGGCACATCATACAGATGGAAAAATGCCAAATGAAAGTGTCATGAAATTTTATGAAATGCTTCAGTTTTGAATGCATTGATGATTCTTTACTAACCAGATGTTTTCTTTACTAACTAGATGTTTTCTTTACTAACCAGATGTTTTCTTTACTAACCAGATGTTTTCTTTACGAACCAGATGTTTTCTTTACTAACCAGATGTTTTCTTTACTAACCAGATGTTTTCTTTACTAACCAGAGTAAAGTGCACAGCGCTATATTGCTCATTGACAACTATGTATTAACACATTTAAGATGAGTACATTGGAATCCTAACTGACATCAACTAATGGAACATTTCTAATGCGACCTAGCTGTGGAAAAACAGCTGAAATATGCGTATTGTGTCACAAGACATTCGTCACACAGGATGGAACGTTTCAACAAAGAATCATCATCGCCAGTAATTAGGCTCAACAGATCACCAAACTTCTGAACCTAACTATGATATGAGGGCCAGTAGTTTTCCCTGACAGCCTGGCCACAGACCCTATTTATTTTATTCTACCATTGAAAGGGGCATGATATACTGTATGTTCGTTCACCTACTGTATGATGGGGAGTTTCAATGAAAGACATAGTAGGGGAAAGCAGGCTTGAATTGAATCCAATTTAATTCAATTCAATAATCTTTTATTAAAAGTACTACATTTTATTGCAAGTAGGGCTACTTTACACCACCCGGGCCTCTAAAGCTGACTGTTTTATTTACAAAAATAGGTCTACCTAAACACTTTAAATCATCATCTCTGTGCATGCTTTACACCGAGTATAGAAAACATTAAGAACACCTGCTCTTTCCAAGACATAGATTGACCAGGTGAATCCAAGTGAAAGCTATGATCCCTTATTGATGTCACTTGTTAAATCCACTTCAATCAGTGTAGATGAAGGGGAGGAGACAGGTTAGAGAAGGATTTTTAAGCATTGAGATAATTGAGATATGGATTGTCTATGTGCCATTCAGAGAGTGAATGGGCAGGACAAAATATTTAAATGCCTTTGAACGGGGTATGGTTATAGATTCAAGGCGCACCGATTTGTGTCAAGAACTGCAACACTGCTGGGTTTTTCACACTCAAGTTTCCTGTGTGTTTTCAAGAATGGTCCACCACCCAAAGGACATCCAGCCAACTTGAAACAACTGTGGAAAACATTGGAGTCAACATGGGCCAGTATCCCTGGGGAACACTTTTGACACCTTGTAGAGTCTATGCCCCCGACGAATTGAGGCTGTTCTGATGGCAAAAGGGGGGTTCCTAATCTTTGGTATACTCAGTCTATATCACAATCTCTGTCCACACTTTAAATACAATGTTCTGTAATAAACATTACATTCACTAAAACAGGAAGTGACAAACAATACAATTTAAGTAAACATTGAGTAACTGAAATTACATTCCTCCAGACAGGCAGGGTGCCAGAGACTCAGCTTGCCGTGAGAACTAAACACATGGGGGGGAAAAATGAGCATGAACATCTGGCCTGTACAACTACGACATCACACCATGAATGACCATTCAGCCCCCATCTATGAGAGGAAGTGTGTCTTTTTTGAAAATTGTAATAAGATTGATGGGTGATTTTATATAAATTAGTTCACCGATTTTGCTGCAATGCATGTGCTATAAGTAGGGAAGGGAGTTTTTTCTGACCTTAAAGTGACCTCACTGGGAAAACTCAGTAACTAATAACAGAGGGCTCGTTTAAGTGGTGAGGCAAAAGCAACCAACTGTATACAAAAGGTAAGGAGTGAAGTCAGCAAGGTGCATTTGCAACAATTGAAAGTCGGACACTATAGGGACAGGTCGAAATCTACTGGGGGGAGGGTTGTGTGTTTTTTTTCTCCCTGGTTTACATTCAATCTTCTGTTCATATTTTCCCTATAAACAATGGCTTGACTTTTTATATTATCCTAATAAAGTTTAGGGATGTTTGTGAAGGTTTGGTGTGGTTATTATTAAACTTTAGCTACTGCAGGACTATGATATGAAGGCAGCTCTCCCGACCCGGCTCTCCAACTGACTCAGACAGTTGAAGTTGAGGTGAGAAAGTCTGTTTCAGGCCTACCAGAGTTACTCCTATAATCTAACAATATAATGCTTATCTTTATAAAAATATTTGGATCGAAAATGTACGAATTAGCCTCCTTTTGTACGTCTATCTGTATAGCTGACGCAGGAGCCATTTGACATGAAGAAATGCATCTAGGTGTTGTAGCATGCCCCTGGCATATATCTCTCTCTCTCTGGGGTTAGGTCTAACCTTCTCTTCCTTTATATATTTGTACATAAAACATTCTCCATTCAGGCTGCAATGGAGTCGATTTACACTCTAACTCGATTTAATGACGAGAAGGCGGGAAAAAACCTGGGAAAATATGTGTTCTTTCTTTACAAAACACAATTTTCCACCACCATACTAGTGGCTAATGCTACTTCCTGATGTTGTGCTCCGTGTAGAGCCAGGGGTCACCCTTAGTGGAATTGCCCACAACCAGATGCATCTGGTTTTCAGGGATACAGCTAATTCAACCTACACTATATATACACTGCTCAAAAAAATAAAGGGAACACTTAAACAACACAATGTAACTCCAAGTCAATCACACTTCTGTGAAATCAAACTGTCCACTTAGGAAGCAACCCTGATTGACAATAAATTTCACATGCTGTCGTGCAAATGGAATAGACAACAGGTGGAAATTATAGGCAATTAGCAAGACACCCCCAATAAAGGAGTGGTTCTGCAGGTGGTGACCACAGACCACTTCTCAGTTCCTATGCTTCCTGGCTGATGTTTTGGTCACTTTTGAATGCTGGCGGTGCTTTCACTCTAGTGGTAGCATGAGACGGAGTCTACAACCCACACAAGTGGCTCAGGTAGTGCAGCTCATCCAGGATGGCACATCAATGCGAGCTGTGGCAAGAAGGTTTGCTGTGTCTGTCAGCGTAGTGTCCAGAGCATGGAGGCGCTACCAGGAGACAGGCCAGTACATCAGGAGATGATGCTATGGACTGGCCCGCCCGTTCCCCAGACCTGAATCCAATTGAGCACATCTGGGACATCATGTCTCGCTCCATCCACCAACGCCACGTTGCACCACAGACTGTCCAGGAGTTGGCGGATGCTTTAGTCCAGGTCTGGGAGGAGATCCCTCAGGAGACCATCCGCCACCTCATCAGGAGCATGCCCAGGCGTTGTAGGGAGGTCATACAGGCACGTGGAGGCCACACACACTACTGAGCCTCATTTTGGCAATTGCTCGGCCTCCGACCGCAAGGCACTACAGAGGGTAGTGTGTACGGCCCAGTACATCACTGGGGCTAAGCTGCCTGCCATCCAGGACCTCTACACCAGGCGGTGTCAGAGGAAGGCCATAAAAACTGTCAAAGACCCTAGCCACCCCAGTCATAGACTGTTCTCTCTACTACCGCATGGCAAGCGGTACCGGCTTGCCAAGTCTAGGACAAAAAGGCTTCTCAACAGTTTTTACCTCCAAGCCATAAGACTCCTGAACAGGTAATCAAATGGCTACCTGAACTATTTGCATTGTGTGCCCTGCTACTCTCTGTTCATCATATATGCATAGTCACTTTAACCACATCTACATGTACATACTACCTCAATCAGCCTGACTAACCGGTGTCTGTATGTAGCCTCGCTAATTTTATAGCCTCGCCACTGTTATTTTTCACTGTCTTTTTACTGTTGTTTAATTTCTTTACTTACATATTGTTCACCTAATACCTTTTTTGCACTATTTGTTATAGCCTGTAAGTAAGCATTTCACTGTAAGGTCTACACCTGTTGTATTCGGCGCACGTGACAAATATTCTTTGATTTGGTAGCATTGTCTTTAAAATGTTTAACTTGGGTCAAACGTTTCGGGAAGCCTTCCACAAGCTTCCCACAATAAGTTGGGTGAATTTTGGCCCATTCCTCCTGACAGAGCTGGTGAAACTGAGTCAGGTTTGTAGGCCTCCTTGCTCGCACACACTTTTTCAGTTCTGCCCACACATTTTCCATGGGATTGAGGTCTGGGCTTTGTGATGGCCACTCCAATACCTTGACTTTGTTGTCCTTCAGCCATTTTGCCACAACTTTGGAAGTATGCTTGGGGTCATTGTCCATTTGGAAGACCCATTTGCGACCAAGCTTTAACATCCTAACTGATGTCTTGAGATGTTGCTTCAATATATCCACATAATTTTCCTGCATCATGATGGCATCTATTTTGTGAAGTGCACCAGTCCCTCCTCCAGCAAAGCACCCCCACAACATGATGCTGCCATCCCCTTGCTTCACGGTTGGGATAGTGTTCTTCGGCTTGCAAGCCTCCCCCTTTTTCCTCCAAACATAACGATGGTCATTATGGCCAAACAGTTCTATTTTTGTTTCATCAGACCAGAGGACATTTCTCTAAAAAGTACGATCTTTGTCCCCATGTGCAGTTGCAAACCGTAGTCTGGCTTTTTATGGAGGTTTTGGAGCAGTGGCTTCTTCCTTGCTGAGCGGCCTTTCAGGTTATGTAAAATTAGGACTCGTTTTACTGTGGATAAAGATACTTTTGTACCTGTTTCCTCCAGCATCTTCACAAGATCCTTTGCTGTTGTTCTGGGATTGATTTCCACTTTTCGCACCAAAGTACGTTCATTTCCAGAAGACAGAACGCGTCTCCTTTCTGAGCGGTATGACGGCTGTGTGGTCCAATGGTGTTTATACTTGCGTACTATTGTTTGTACAAATGAACGTGGTACCTTCAGGCGTTTGGAAATTGCTCCCAAGTATGAACCAGACTTGTGGAGGTCTATAACATTTTTTCTGAGGTATTGGCTGATTTCTTTTGATTTTCCCATGATGTCAAGCAAAGAGGCACTGAGTTTGAAGGTAGGCCTTGAAATACATCCACATGTACACCTCCAATTGACTCAGGCTAATTGACATAATTTATCAGAAGCAACTAAAGCCATGACATCATTTTCTGGAATTTTCCAAGCTGTTTAAAGGCACAGTCAACTTAGTGTATGTAAACTACCCTCACTGTAACTGTGAGCTGTTGGCTAGAGTGCATGTGTCAAGACCAGAGTAGGAACATTTTCTATTTATTACAACAGTTTTTGTTACAAAAATATTAGTAGTTGAAAATGCCATAGAAACACATTGAACTTTCGATTTTTATTAAGTACATGAAAACGTAAGCAAAAAAGTAAATTTTTTGTGCACTACCTCATCACACTGATTTTAATCCACAAGTCAGTTTGGTGGCAACACACCACTGATGGGAAAATTGGCATATTTTGTTTATGCGGATGTTATAATATTTGCATGAAAATCTGTAGCCAATTGGATTGAAACCTAGCTACTGATGTGGTTTTCCAACAGCAAGGCTCAGTGCAAAATGGCAGTGTACACATTGTTTAACCTTTCTAGGACACACGTTTCGCTAGCGGAACCCCTCGACAACATTCCGCTGAAAAGGCAGCGCGGGAAATTCAAAAATATTTTTTTAGAAATATGTAACTTTCACACATTAACAAGTCCAATACAGCAAATGAAAGATAAAAATATTTTTAATCTACCCATCGTGTCCGATTAAAAAAAAAAATGCTTTACAGCAAAAACCCAACATATGATTATGTTAGATCACCGCCAAGTCCAAAAAACACACAGCCATTTTCCCAGCCAAAGATAGGAGTCACAAAAAGCAGAAAGAGATAAAATGAATCATTAACCTTTGCTGATCTTCATCAGATGACACTCATAGGACATCATGTTACACAATACATGTATGTTTTGTTCGATAATGTGCATATTTATATCCAAAAATCTCAGTGGCACCATGTTCAGAAATGCCTCCAAAATATCTGGAGAAATTGCAGAGAGCCACATCAAATAACAGAAATACTCATCATAAACTTTGATGAAAGATACATGTTTTACATAGAATTAAAGATACACTTGTTCTTAATGCAACCGTTGTGTCAAATTTCAAAAAAACTTTATGGAAAAAGCAAACCATGCAATAATCTGAGACGGCGCACAGATAGAAACAAAATTTCTCCGCCATGTTGGAGTCAACAGAAATACGAAATTACATTATAAATATTCCCTTACCTTTGATGATCTTCATCAGAATGCACTCCCATGAATCCTAGTTCCACAATAAATTGTTGTTTTGTTCGATAATGTCCATTATTTATGTCCAAGTAGCTACTTTTGTTAGCACCTTTAGCACACATATCCAAACGCTCGTGCAGGTCCAGGCGAACGTCAGACGAAAACTTAAAAAAGTTATATTACAGGTCGTAGAAACATTTCAAACTAAGTATAGAATCAATCTTTAGGATGTTATCATAAATATTCAATAACGTTCCAACCGGAGAATTCCTTTGTGTCTATAGAGGTAATGGAACGCAAGTCGATATCATGTGGAATGCACGTGACCAGGACCTGGCTCTCTGCCAGACCACTGACTCATTCCCCTCTCATCCGGCTCCACATCACAGTAGAAGCTTCATTCAAGGTTCTACAGACTGTTGATATCTAGTGGAAGCCGTAGGAAGTGCAAACAGATCCATATCCCACTGGGAATTCAATAGGCGATGAGTTGAAAATCGACCAACCTCAGATATCCCACTTCCTGGTTGGATTTTTCTCAGGTTTTCGCCTGCATTATGAGTTCTGTTATACTCACAGACATCATTCAAAAAGTTTTAGAAACTTCAGAGTGTTTTCCATCCAATAGTAATAATAATATGCATATATTAGCATCTGGGACAGAGTAGGAGGCAGTTCACTCTAGGCACGCTATTCATCCAAAGTGAAAATGCTGCCCCCTATCCATAAAAAGTTTTAAACAAGTTTTTCTTTATTATGTCCAAATAAACATGTCTCCAACCCCCATATTACACACTCACACTGAAAACATATATGTGTACATTGTACAATCAATTAGTGTGAGAGTCTCAAATATCACATATCTACTGTATACATGAATTGCGCAAAGTTGGTTCCTGTTTTAGTCACGTTTTTTGTCACCCTGGCGTGGGTCAAACAAAAATGCCCTCATGATTGGCTGACAATAGAGCGTTATTACTTTTGATCACATGATTTTTGTAACGTTTATGCAGTCGACATGTAGGACAATTTATATCCTCATAATGCAACACACTTTGAAAGGACTTGACAAAAGTGAACCGAACGCGCCCGGAGGTTTTTGCTGGCCAAGTCATGTGATCAGAAAAAAGGTAAATCACAAACAACTTTTCAGTGAATCCCAAACCACAGCCTCGTGGGTGTTCTGTTGTCACTTGTTGCTGACGAATCTCTGTGGGTACTTTCTGAGAGTGGTGAGGGGATAAGTAAACCCATCAACCTCAGGACACACTCGTGATGCAATTCATGTTTCACTTTTAAATAATAAAATGAGCATGCAATTCAAATGTACAAATCCCCCTGTTGTTTTCCAAATAATATTTTTATTTATTTAACCTTTATTTAACTATGCAAGTCAGTTAAGAGCAAATTCTTATTTACACTGACGGCCTACCAAAAGGAAAAAGGCCTACGGGATGGGGGCTGGGATTAAAAATATAGGACAAAACGCACATCACGACAAGAGAGACACCACAACACTATTTAAAGAGAGACATAAGACAACAACATAGCATGGCAGCAACTCAGTAACAGTTAAACATTTAATTTGGTAGGTATTTAATATTTTGCATTTGTCAAGTCTCGACAGCAGACACACTGTAAACAAATGCACGTGTCATATAATTAGGCACGCCTCTCCATTATTTTGTGTGAAATAACGCAGTGCTTTATGGTATTCTAAATCGCCAAGAAAGCCTGCAGCGTGCAGGCTCAATCGAAGTGCCTACCAGAGGGTCTAATTAGATGCTACAGCACCCTCGATAATTTTCACTCCATCAGCTTTGGGACGCTTGTGCATTAACGCGCAAATGGATGGGCGAGGGAAGGGAGGGGAGGGGGGATTTGGGATTTCTCCTATGTGTTTCAACTATAACTGCTATAAAAATGCCATGCTATTATTTGAGGAGAGCTCCTAACAACAAAACACTTTTTTCATCGCGATAGGTTTGATAAATTCACCTCTGAAGGTGAAATGTGTACTTACATTCTGAAATCTTGCTCTGATTTATCACCCAAAGGGTCCCAGAGATAGCATGAAGTGTCGTTTTGTGAGATAAAATCCTTTTTCATATCCTAAAAAGGTCCATATAGCATGCATGATCGATTTTGTATTTCCACTCGTTCAATTTGCAAATAAAGGAATGTGTGAAATCTAACCCTAAACGTTGTTTCAACCAGATGAAACTAGCTCTCACGAGGACCGCCACAGGAAAGGAAGATCTAGATTTACCTCTGCTGCAGAGGAATAGTTCATTACAGCTACCAGCCTCAAAAATTGCTGCCCAAATAAATGCTTCACAGAGTTCAAGTAACAGACACATCTCAACATTAACTGTTCAGAGGAGACTGCGTGAATCAGGCCTTCATGGTCGAATTGCTGCAAAGGAACCACTGCTAAAGGACACCAATAATAAGAAGAGACTTGCTTTGGCCAAGAAACACGAGCAATGGACATTAGACCGGTGGAAATCTGTCCTTTGGTCTGATGAGTCCAAATTGGAGATTTTTGGTTCCAACTGCCGTGTCTTTGTGAGACGCAGAGTAGGTGAACAGATGATCCCCGATGATGTGTGGTTCCCACCGTGAAGCACGGAGGAGATGTGATGGTCTGGGGGTGCTTTGCTGGTGACACTGTCAGTGATTTATTTTGAATTCAAGGCACACTTACCCAGCATGGCTACCACAGCATTCTTCAGCAATACACCATCCCATCTGGTTTGTGCTTAGTTTTTCAACAGGACAATGACCCAACACACCTCCAGGCTGTGTAAGGGCTATTTGACCAAGAAGGAGAGTGATGGAGAGCTGCATCATATGACCTGGCCTCCACAACCACCCGTCCTCAATCCAATTGAGATGGTCTGGGATGAGTTGGACCGCAGAATGAAGGAAAAGCAGCCAACAAGTGCTCAGAATATGTGGGAACTCCTTCAAGACTGTTGGAAAAGCATTCCAGGTGAATCTGGTTGAGAGAATGCCAAGAGTGTGCAAAACTGTCATCAAGGCAAAGGGTGGCTACTTTGAAGAATCTCAAATATAAAATATATTTTGATTGGTTTAACACTTTTTTGGTCACTACATGATTCCATATGTTCTATTTCATATTTTTGATGTATTCACTATTATTCTACAATGTAGAAAATAGTACAAATAAAAACCCTTGAATGAACTAAAACTTTTGACCGGTAGTGTGTGTGTGTGTATATATATATATATATATATATATATATATATATATATATATATATATATATATATATATATATTATTATTATTACTATTTTGTATTGGTACACGTGCCTACAAAAGGGTGGGGCAGCCAGTTAGTTGCCCATCCCTGCTCTAAGTGTTAATTGATGACGTCTTATGTTTTTGAACGTGATGGTGTGATTTTTCATTTATGCCACAAGATGGCGTCATGCTCGCTTTTGGAGCCAAGTCTCTCCTGTACACACTCAACATGACTAGGTATTCTAGAATATAAATTGCTTTTGGTCCTCTGTAGTTAACATGTGGTTTGACGTAGACTCCTTGGAATGTGCTCCTTCATAGAGCTGTAATATTTGTTTATTTGCCAAAAGCTATTTGAAACTGAAGGCATGGGGGGCACACACAAATTACAAATACAAATAATAGCACACACAAATTACATCAGATCAAGGCGATGGTGGAAACTCTAGTAAAGCAAAACGTACTGACCTGATGATTTATGAAATTCCAACCTCTTCTGGAGCCCTTCTAAATGCAGAGAATGAGTCAAGCATCATTCACAGAATAATACACATGAACACACTTCCCGTTATTTCGTTTCTTACATCACTATTGTTTGACTCGGCAGTTCCTTAAATGTGGATGGACTAGTAATTCATGATATACAATGCCTCTCTCATTATGCCTGAGTCATTCAACACTGCACTGCCAAGGTTTTAAGTGGATAAAGCTGAGGAGGTGTTTATGTGAAATTGACAGAAAACATCCTCAGTCTTTGAAGTGCTAGTCAATATTTCCTAATAAAAAAAATGTGTTTGTCTACATTTTTTGTTTCCAGTATGATCAGGCTTACACATTGAAGGGATATTTTGACAGAATTGGAAACAGAAATATGTAGACGAATGTCTGAAGAATAATAGTTTTAAATGATTTACTGTGTGCGCGTGTGTGTTTGTGAGTGAGAGAGAGTCTGGGGTCTGAAGAACAAATGAATGGAACGCCTATACTTCAAATTACTAAAAAGTTAATCAGCAGGTGAATTTAACTTGGGTTTAGCTCTATTTCTCTGTAGGACTAAGCTGCTTTAAATATAATTTACGATGTGATATGACGATGCATTACAACTTTTACGCGACAGCATCATCTTTTATGTCGCATCTAATAACAATATCGGATGGGGCGTTAACTTTCAATTGTTTCTTATAATGAACTGTCACTTAGCTAATAGGCTATCTCAGTATAGGGCCTTTGTTGGTTTGATCATTTCCATCTTTGGTTTCTCAACGAGACTTTACAACGAGAAATTAATCATGTTTATCGTGCCAGCTATTGTCATTTTAGCACCCTATCTGTGGAAATTCAGACGAATTTCTATTATTATCGTTTTTGTTATTGAAACCACACAACGCGTTTTTCCGCCACGGCGTTGGACCTGTTTCCAATCTGAAGACATGCGTGATGAATTTGGCAAATCAGCTGCAGATTTGTCGGTAACGTAGCCCACCCACACCAGCCCAGTCGCCCGCTGCCCTGGGGTATCAATAGGAAATGTGGAAATCCCAACAAAGGACTAAATCATTAAACACAAACATCCCAGGGCCTTCGAACAATACAAAAGTGCCCTCCGCTTTTGGCATTCCTTTTATATATTGGCAAGTGCAAATCTATTACTTTCAGCATAATACCAGTTTATTCTCAGTTGGCTATTAGGCCTATATAAAAGGCAATTTAACAGTGTCATTACGGACTGTTATATATTTAAAGGTGTGTGTTTTCAATTGAGTAGCAGGCCGATGGTTTCCTTGTTCATGAGAAATAAGGCATATCAATTACATTTTTCTTATTATGACCGTCCTGTTACCTCTCGCTAGGCTTCTCGTGGAGGAAAAAATGATGTCAGCAAGCCTAGTGCCCTTTACCTTAGCCAGATCTAGTCATATGCCTATCACGAAATAACAAGTAGGCTAGCTGCTACATTTAATTGGCATATTAGCCTAGTTTCAATATGCTCGAATATTATTCCTTTTGCTATTATAATAGCAGCATGTTATGAGCATAAGTAGGCTACTATACATTTCTATAGGCTATATTTCCCTCTATAAATTGTAAAAGTTGCAAGGCGCCGTAAATTGTCTCTGTCTATAGGGATAGATACCTTCTGAAGGTGACCTATAGGCCTACTGGTCCACCAATTGCTTTTGCCACTATAGGTATAGATTATGGAGTTGGCTCATACTTCTCTTCCGTCACTGCAAGTCCCCAATATCAACACAATTGTTGTGGTGTTGTTAATCTTCACTCTCCTTTGATTTGTCTCACTTACCTTGACTAAAATGAATAGGCCTACCACCTTTATTTTTGATCGATCTACAGTAGATGGATTTATTTAATCTAGCCTTTAAATTATTGCAGAATTTTGAATTTGGGCCTCTTGCTGCAGTATGTGAAGTGATATTTTCACAAGCATTATGCCTTTATCCAAACCACATCATTTCCCGAAAGAAGCATAACCTAATAAAAATGATTCCTCACTTTGATTTTTTAAACTTAATGTCAAACTTTTCAACATTTTCAACATTTCTAACTCAACACGCTTCCCTACATGACAGTTGTTTAGTCGGTGCCATTTGTGCATAATGTTAGAATTTATGCCTCGATCCAGCCCTCGATCACCCCTGTAGTGATTTTCGCAAAATGTACGCAGCGTCTTCTGGATATGTGTGCAACAAAAGTTAAACATTCACCATCTGCTACTGTTTCTGTCAAGCCGTCTATGCATACAATAAGATGCATATGTTCGATAAATCCAACCTATGCACCACACAGAACGGACTGCAACTGCCTCTGTAACACAATGCTGCATGGCAAACGCAGAGTTCCATTGGAAAGGAATGTACTTCTTTGGTGTACCAAAACACAACAAAGCTGTCGGTGTGATGGAGGTTTTAGGCAAATTTTTATTGTGTCGCCTTTCCTTCATACTCATACTTCAATTCATACTCTCCTCCATGTTTTGCGCATGGGCATATGTTGCTAAAATAGTACAAGAAAAATGTTCGAAGCGCCCTTAGTAGGACATTATTATTTATTCAGAAAAACGACGAGTTGATTCATGGTTATAGGCTTATGTTGAGTTATCTTTGTTTTTGGCGCTTCACGAAATTACAATTATAGGCCATTTTGTTTTTAATATGTGTTATTGATGTTGTGATAGTTCAGATGATCAAGGGTGGCTATATGTCTACTACATATATTTGATATTTCGAATAGCCATCTACAAGTAGGCCTAGGTCTAATTGGATAACAGAATTAGGCAATACGTGAACATTTTCCCCCACCATATTGATCCTATAGTTGTCACTTGATAAACGAATGGTAATTTACTGAATGGAATTTGAAATATGATGAAATATGAATTTGGAGTGATGGCATGATGATAGTTAACGGGTGGTACTTTGGTACCGATTGCCTTGTTTCGATTGGTTAAGAGCTTCTCCTCGAGCATAACCATGACATCACAGTCACCTGATCCAATAGGGTTACAGTTCCAACAGGAAACCAACGGGAGAGGATGCTGGACATCTTGGAAGACTCACGGGGCTTCAGAACTTTCTCAGCCTCCCTTTTCTCCGTCTAAGGCTAAAAGGTTGTTCCATTTCGTGTTTGGAGATAAAAAGACTTTGTATTTTTTGAAGGGTTATTTTTTCCTCTTGAATGACTAACGTGAGAGGGGGGTGGAGCGCACATATTTTAAGCTTGTTTTTTCTGTGAATGGAGAGGGCAAAGCCTTGCGCGTGAGCATCTATCCCTTTCAAAGAACTGACCCTTCCCACCTGTTGGGGCAGGTGATATTGGCTCTGCCCGTGGACTATGACATTGGACTTGGAGCCCATGGAAGATTTAGTTATTGACGTAGTAGGAGAGGGACTCAGGGATAACGGAGAGGAGCATCTCGTGTCCTTACCTTTGGAAGAGGCGAGAAGCGCAGAGCATGAACCCGACACTTTTTTGTCTTCTAGTGGGCAGGACGAGGATAGGGACGACTACTCACCCACGTCGAAGTGTCCTCCAGCAGCAAGTAAAAGCCCGGCGTCGGTAAAGCCTCCGTACTCATACATCGCTTTGATAACAATGGCCATATTACAAAGCCCCAAAAAGCGACTTACCCTCAGCGAGATATGTGACTTTATCAGCCACCGCTTCGTTTATTATCGTGAGAAGTTCCCTGCCTGGCAGAATTCCATCAGACACAACCTTTCGCTCAATGACTGCTTTGTCAAAATGCCCCGGGAGCCTGGTAATCCAGGGAAGGGAAACTACTGGACGCTAGACCCCAATTCTTCGGACATGTTTGAGAATGGGAGCTTTCTGCGCCGAAGGAAGAGGTTCAAACGCCAGCATTTTCGTTTCGGGGTGCTCAAGGAGCAACCCCTTGAGCCCAGTGGCTTTCACAACTTTTATGGTACTTATGGACTTGGCACAGCGGGTCTTCAGCTACCCAGTTTGGAGATATATCCATTCGGCTTCCATCACCATGCGCACTCGTCATGCGCACCCGTCATCCCACCTGTTAGCAGCCTCCTACCGGCTTTGTCGAGCCTGTTTACCCGGAACTCATTCGCTGCCAAGGCTTTTCTTCAATCACAGCAGCCTGTCACTATCGGGTCCTTCAATCCGAGCCGCTATGCCACCTTTTCTTCCGCTTTGACCTCCAGCGCTCCATATGCGTCCCCTGCGCTGTTTCACTCCGCGGCGTCTCCACATCTCGTCAGTTTACATGAAGAATATCAGAAATTACAAACTCAGCGCAGCACCTCTGACCTGGCTAATGAGCAGTGCTTGTGAATATTTGAGTTGTGTTTCAGACTTTAAATTGTTTATTTGTATCTCAGGTGATAGAGATTTTTGAAGCTCTTGTGGAAACACAGGTATTTGGCAAATGGTAATTGGATGGACTTTCTTGTTGATCTAGGCCTATTTGAAGAGTTCTTAAGAATGCTGTAGATTTATGCCTTGCATTTATTACATTTTTCATAGCATCTTGCGTTTTTCTTTCTAAAGTATGAAATTACATTTGTCCATTGAAATGCAAATATTTAACTGACGAGTTTCCTTTTACATTCGGAAAGAAATAAAGTGAATTATTTAAAACAATATATTTAACTCAGTCATTTTTCTTATAGGCCTTTGCGTCACTGAACTGTCAATGTTGGCACAATTGAAGATCTGTAATTGATGCCTTTAAAAACTGATTATTGCATAGCATATATCTTTAATCAATGGAAATATAGCTGCACATATTTACCTATAGTAGGACTAAATGCGCAGTGAACTTGATTGCATCTTTCAGCAGGAAAACCATTAAATTCAACATTTTGTTGAGTGTGTAGATGATGCGTGGGTTAAATTATGTTCAGAACTTTTTACCAAATTAGGGTAATTTTAGTTTGGCTGGTTAGCATTTCTCTAATAATAAAATATTATTTTATTCAATTACATGATGTTTAGGCCTACATGTAAAACATGTAAGCCTATATTAAGTCAAATAAAATTCTTAAAATAATTGTTAAATTTTGACGGTTATAGCTTTAAAAGTGTCTGTCGAAACAGCGACTGAGGATCAAGCGATGTGCGGAATCAAACGATATAAAGATCACATGAACGAGATGCAATATTGGGTTGACTCTAATCTAGGCTAAATCAAATATCCTGGAATGTTAGGACTACATGTTGAGGATTTTCTGATACTACAATTGAAACATTTGATTTTTGTCCGTTTTTTTATGGCTACAATATAGGCCCTACTGCAATTATTTATATATTATGAAAATCTCTCAATGTGGTTGTTCTGCAGCATCTCGCTGTCGTTTGCCATTCATCGCCAAAAACTGACGGTTAAACACATTGTAAATTAATGCTCTTTCTAAATTTGAAGTCTAGAAGTAACGGTCTGTGCAGCTGCGCAGCTTTCAGATTGTCAGTTGAGTTACACCACATCCATCCATTAGTTCAACATCGTATTATAATTGCCTGATTTTGCGTCATGGGGCCACACAGCCTGCTCGTTCTCAAACCAAAAATTGAAAAAATCTGTGCAACACATTCAAAGACATATTTTCATGTCAGATTGTGAGGTAATTTCTAAACCCGCATTTGGTTGTCTCTCCAAAGCATTCCTTATAAGATTTTTTTTATAGAAATATTTTAATATGTTTGTATGGGAGATGTAGCTTGAGCCTATAGCTTACTATTCAAAGAGGTATACCACAAACGAACCGTTGCCAGTTGAGGATTTATTCAAATATGTGGTTAAATAGACATCGACAAGACCTGATTTAACTCGGTTTTGCTAGAACCAGATTCGTGGAATATAGATCTATTAGTCAGAAAATAAAAGCAATATTACATTCTAAGAAAGCCCTATTAAAGCCCTGAGAATTATGGATGTTTTAAAACAATAGTTTAAAGTAATTAATAACAAATCTATCAAGTTATGAAGATACATCACAATCAAGTTAAATTGTGATACTGTGTGCTATATATTTGTAAACATAAAAGGAACAAAACATAAAAGGAATATAAGGTTTCCTTACCCTCTTAATATCGTTTGAAATATCTGGAGCCACATTGGAGATGATTCTAGTACCGTTTCAACCCAAAGTAACAGACATTTCTCATGGATTATAATGAAGATTGAGTATTTGAGACAGATTATTCATGTAAATGTTGAATTATATAATTAACCATATTTGTTGTTTTCTTTTAACATCCTTGTTTAGATTTATTGTGTGTTTTTCTTTTACTTCTATGCCAGACTGTGCTGTGTTACACTGAAAATGACAGGAAGAAAATAATGTTAGTTTTCATGGGAGGAAAGTATTTATTTAATTCTATTCTAAGTCTAGTTTAGATTGATGACTACTCTAAATCTTTTGGAAAGGGCTGATGGATAGAAGTACAATATCCAATTCAGTCTAATGCCGTTTGGCAACCATTGAAGGAGTAAAATTTAAAAAAAGATTGTTGCCTGATGGCAAATTGTTAAAATGCTTGAATGAGAGAGAAATACGCATAGATTTTCTTTGTTGGTCCCCGTTGGAATAAGTTTGATTCCTTAAATGTACAGACTCGCTCATACTGGTTCATACTGTTTATTTGATCCTTTTTGTGGTCATATATTTTTCTGCACATAAAACACTAAACATTTATTATTGCTATTGATAATCTTAAACAGTGTGGTGGGAATTGTGGTGAAGTAGCCTTAATAGATCCAGCATGAGATTCATATAATCTGACAGTAAATATTTAGTGTTCGAATGATACTTATTTGCTTGAAAGAAAACTGAAAATGGGTAAAATGACCCACTAATGGGTCATTTTAGCCCATGTATCGAATAGAGACTGTATGATAACAGTGTCAGAGCCGTAATGCAATCTTTTATTATGTGGTCAGTCATGATTCATCTCAGAACTCTGATAAATTAGAAAATAGATCAAGTGTAAACTCTTGGACAGCCAGTGCCTTCATTGATTACACTAGCATCATCAGGCCTCGGCACATATAGAAGCTGCAGATGCGTGCCATTGAAACGTCTACATTTTAACCAGGCGTTATGGTTGAGAGTCACTTTCCCTGGTCAGGTATGAGACCTCAAAGTCAAGCGCTCCTCATGCGTCAGTCAATGGGTCTGTGTGAAAGCTTTGTAGATGAGGCAGAAGTCAATCCTCTTTCATCAAGAACAAATAGAGAAAGAGACAAACAAACTATCAGAAAAGCAGAGGAGTGCTGTTTATTGACAGAGAGAGAAAGGAGTGACATTTATCTGCGGGGAAAGTCACTGCACCTGACAAAATAAGCAAGACAGAAACTGTGCATGTATGTCCTCTTGTATGTGTGTTCAGCTGTCCTTTAACATACATGACTTCTCCACCCCTGTCGTAAGGGAAGAAGAAACTTGCCAATAATCAGTTGTGTTTGACTTTATTTTATTTCCTTCAAGATGGGTGTCTAACAGGATGTGAGAGAAACTGTTACTACCTCCTCTCTGTCTGTCAGTGGAGACCTGTTGCATTAACCCCTGGTCAGCACCACCTCTCTCCTACATTCTCTCTCTTATAGTCTCACTTTTGTTCTTGTTAAATGGCATGTGAAAGAATGTACCTTGAGACTGCCAATTCATTTAGATATTAAATATGTAAAAGGGCTCAGCAATTGTAACAACAATGACACTGGGCCTTAAATTGAATACGTCACTACAGAAGACTCCAATCAATGTCACATTATGGTTATTCATGACATTATGAACTTGATGAATGTAGGTTATGTGACTCCCATCAGTGATGCGTGCCCTGTTACCGCTCCAGGTTTCTACTCAGTTCCACGTGGATTATCAGTTATGACTTATCATAACTCACATCTTCCCTCTGATGTAGAGGCCATTTCCTGGGCAAAGTCTGTCGATTTAGTCAGAAGTCTATTCATGCCTGACACGGTTGCTATGCCATGCTTTCATTCTAGCATTATTAAGGCCAAGCCAAACAGGCAAGGTAAACTCATTCCTCCAACACCCACCCTCCCCTTTCTTCCTTTCCACAGCCAGATCACGGTGCAGAGAGTGGTGCATTGTGGGATAGCCTTAGCTAATTCAGTCATTAGAGGAAAAACAATGTTTCAATGTTATTCCTACATTTGAAATGCGTAATTTGGAATGAGTTCCCTTGAATGTTTTTATTTTCCTGAACTGTTGAGAGTGGTTTGTAAATTACTTAACCTGATTGAATTGAAATTGAATTGAAAGAGACCAAAGACAATGCAAGCATTTAAGTGCAGCACAATTTCAAAGGGATTATCTGTTGGCTACAGTGATCAGAATTGAGGGGGTGGTAGTATCAATGTATAGAGGGGGAAGCTACAGTAAGTAGGTGGCATTTTGAGTTAGCCTTTGAAAAGCTAGCCCTTTGCTACGGCTGATCAGAGCGGAGGTTTTCTCCTCTCACTTTAATGGCTGACTTCCACAGGCCCGGCTTGTTGGCGTTTGCTTTTCCTGGCAGGGCTGATCCCTGCTGCCCCGCTTTTCAGAGTTATTCAATTATATATCTTCCACCCTCCACGTCTCCCTCTCTCCCCTGCTTCACCGGTCTGTGCTTCACCCTGCCAGGCCCAGTAAAAAAGAGCGCTGCGTTGGTGCACCATTCTCCAGTCTCGTGCCCAAGAATTTATGTGTGTGGCGCGGTGGAGGGCAGTGTGTTTTCGGAAAAGGGACCCCCCCCCAACCCTCGGTGCCAGCAGATGACAGTGACATATAGCAGGAAAGCCACCCAGAAGGAGAATGATCTCACACCTCAGCCACGCGCTGAGAGAGAGAGAGGGAGGAAGAAAAAGAGGGAGAGAGTGGTAGAGAGAGAGGGAGGGAGAAAAAGAGAGAGAGAGCGGGGTAGAGAGAGGTAGCGAGAAGGCTTTACAGAGATGGAGATAAAGAGATTGCAAGACAGGAAAAGACTAGTAGGCATGGGGTCTGATTAGGTGCCTGATAAGACAAGGGTGAAGTTCTCAGAGTTGGTGTCGAGCCTTAGATTTCCTGGTGTTAATCATAGAACCCTAATGGACTTTGCCTCTATACCCATGAATTGACTAACCACACCCTCCACCCACTGACTATGTTCCAGAAGAAATACCCAACTTCTCTCACGAAACACCAAGATCAAAATATTCTCGCAAACAACATCAAAATATCCGCAGTTGCGCTCTGGGTTTTATTGTTAATCGAATCAGCCTCATTATAACATCTGTGAGACAAAAACACAGGCCCTCTAATGCAGCCATTATGCAGTTCAATGGGTGGCATTTGGTCATGACCCCCCTACTCTTCTCAATGCCCCCCTTCAATCTTCCTGGTACCCTGCTGCATCCCAGCTGGCGACCTCATGCCCTCACCATTCTCTTGCAGCCTGGCACCTCTTAGGGCTGGTGGGTGAAGAGAGCTCTACCCAATGTGCCCAATGATTGGGCAACAAGAATCGGGCAATATCATGTACTCTACCTTCTTGTCATCATCAAGTCCAGACCCCAGGTATGGACCAACAGCTCTAACCCTAGCACAACCGTGGCCAACAAGAAACGCTAGCTAGCGTATCCTCAGAGAGCTCAGATCAAAGGCACTCTGAGGGGTGATGTCACCCACAGCAGCCCCTAAACCGCTTATTGCACCAAATGAGCGCAATTAGCCATACAAACAAAGACTGAAACCTGCTGTCATTTAATCAAAAAGAAGCAGGAAGCACAATTAACATCTGGTCCAAGACGTGTCAGAGTGGGGTCAGGCTAGCCGGGCTCTGATTACAGTTGTAGTAGGCCTATGGCTTAACGAGAATAACTCAGTAACCCCAACCTGGCCATGGTCTGCTCTGGCCAACTGATCTCTGAGCAAGACAGAGTGGCCTGCCTGCTCCACCAGACATCACCATGGAGACGTGATGAAGTTTGGAAACTGAAGTTAAAGGGTAACAGTAGGGGATAGGTCCCTCCTACAACCCCCTCTCTCTCCAGTTCTGGTTTTCTTCCTTCTCTAACGTCTGCAGTGGCATATTACAACTTGGAAGTGGATTTTAAAAGGGCATTGAAAATGTTGCCAGAATGGGAAAAACATGGACTGGCTCAATCGAAGCAGATTAGGCAGGCGAGCCAAACCTCACGCTTTGTAAAAAATAAGAAAAAAAGCCTTTTTACGATGGTGCTCAGACCAACCGCATAGCAGGGAAGCCAAACCTAGCCCTCTCCCTTTACTGAAAAGAATGACATCAATGACATAAAGAGAGTACATCCATTGAATTGGCACCTCATATCTCTCACCCATTGCTACACAATGTCAACAAAGTCACTGCATCCCTGAGGGTGCTGGTGTTGGAGCAAAAGCCTTATTTTATCAGTGCTGCAGGTCTGGGTTGGGGAAATTACAAAGCTAATTCAAAGGCTTGTAAACAATGGAACAGTAACATAAGTCCAGTAATTCTTACTGTATGTAATGAATGTTGTGTTATACTATGTAGCAGTGATGTGATAAAGCTGATTGCTGTGATGATCAGAGATTAGAGAGTAAACGTAAAAGCACCGCCCTGCCACCCAATCTGTCGGCCAGCGAGCTGTTCATCCCATGTTGCCTCCGTTGGTGGTCCCTGGTGTAAGCTACATTTTCCCCTTGCTTCTCTCTCCCCTGTTTTTTTTTTATAGCAAACACAAAATTGTTCCTAATTCGCTGCTGCTAGAGGGGGGTAATTTGCGGCTTTTGGCTGAGTGTCGCAAGCCCCAAATTTGAAAAAGCTGCTCTGGGGAAGACATTCTATAAGGCAGTAGAGCTACAGTAGGGAGAATCACTTCAATGCATCAAAAGGAAAACAGACACAGCAAAACATGATGATCTCCATACTCAAAAGGCATTTATGTAATAATAACTTGGGGAGACTGAAACCCTTCCTTCTGAGCTTCTGCCAACAATCAGAGCTCTTTTAATTCATTAATCATTGTAACATGTGCTCACTCCAAGTAACTCTTGTTTTTAAATTGCATACACAAACATTGTTTGAAATGCAGTATGGACTCACCATTGTATGTCTGTTACTTTCATTTTCATAGCAGACTTTTACTTTTGACAGTAGAGCAGCAGTAGAGTTTGTAGAATTTAAAACCAACTGGCGAAACGTAAAAATGCTGGTTAAGATACATTTGATATGTGATCGTTCCAATTTCCGGGAGGATCTATCAGATGCCAACTGAAGTCCTCCCTAGTTGTGCTGACGAATGTGAGAAAACAGTTCTTATAAATAGACTATTTAATCATTTCTAGAGGGATACACTGACAAAATATGACGTCAATATAAATATTCAACATGTTGGAAAAGTAAGCAAAGAAGAGAAAACAATTAATACAACAGAAACCTACAATTGGTTGGGGTGATATCTTGTCTGTGTGTGGGAGAGAATCTGGATCTCTCTTCACACTCTGAGCAAGCAGTGACTCAGCCCAGGGGTTTCTGAGCGCTGCTAGCTCAGTCGACACAAGGGCCCTAAGAGGTGCTCATTCATTTTGATTAACAGGGTCCTCCTCTCTCTCATCCTCTCCTCGATGGCTTCCTCTCTCCTCAGGGAAAGCCTGCAGGGATGTTTGTCTTTTTTATCCGGCATGGTTTTTCACTTCCACAACAGCACGTCATTACCCAGAGTGTTTAAACGCTTAAGTACGGTTTGAAGGGGAGAGAAAAAGCACTTGCAGTGCACAGCTCTACATTAACTCTACATCACTCGGGGAGAAGTAAAACCTGCCCTCTGAGCAAAATGAAGTCAATAAATAAAAGTAGCGGTTGTCAGATGTCTGGAACAGCTTGAGAGGATTTGAACAACAGGGTAGCCCACCGTGTTGAAATGAGCACTGCTAAGTTTGGGCCGTCTCTTCAGAACTCCCCACTACCAGTTGCTGAGCGCTATTGACTAATGAGGTTGGGCCTGGTGCATGATAAGACAGTGTTAGAGGAGCATTTAATCCATATAAAACACAGTCTGTTGAATGACACAAAGTCACAGCAGTGCAGAAAGGGAAGAGTAGCTCTGCTACTATTTTCCCAAGTCAATGCGATTGATCATATGTCTCAGGGTAGGTCCAGAGGAAGCTGCAGGTGTGGGGAAGGGAAAACACAATCACATCTCAAGTCAAACAAATGGCGTCTCCACTGATGGAGATGGATGAAGGAGCAGCATTCCAATCGATGCTGGAGATCTCCACTCCTCAGCCCTGGGTGCACTCGGCTGCCATGGGCCAAACATCTGGACAGGGAAGGAGGGAGTGAGGGAGGTGAAAGCTGTTAACTGATCCGCTGTGTTTATCTAAAGAGGCACGGGACTCCTGCGGAGGAGGGAGCCCACAAGTGAGCCTGTGTCAGGGAGGAGAGTTCACGCCCTCGTCCCTGTTCTCTCTCTTTTTCTCTGCATCCTCATCCCCCACACCCTCCTGGTCAGCTGAATGGAGGGAATGCCAGTCGAAGAGGGGATGCTGGTCTGGTCTCTGGTGCAGACACTGGTGGCAGGCTGCTGCAAAACACAGCATGACCACTTCCTCAGCAAACTGCTCCTCTCTTCTCCGCAGTTCTTCCCTCTTCGTTCCCACTTTCCCTCCCTCTATCACCCTCCTCATGTCTCTCTCTGATGCTCAGGGAGCATGAGACTAAACCATACTTTTCTCTTTTTTTGGGGCTTTCCCCTGTCTTTTCCCCAGCAGCCCTATAAAAGGCTGCCCCGGTCTTGTTTTCTCTACAAGTCAAGGGATGAGCTGGGGCTCATAAAGTGAGAGCTCAGAGGGCAAGCGGAGGTCTCGGGCTCTGTAAAAGAGTGCAGTGGTAGTGGGGGGGGGGGGGGGGGGGGGGGGGGGGGGGGGTCTGGCAGAGGGAAAATATAGAGCTATATGTAGGACACCTTGGGAGCATTTGATCCCTGAGAACGGGGAGGACACACTGTAAATTTCCCTCCCATGTGCAGTGTTCTCAGTAACGGCAGCCCGCGCTCGTAAAAAACGAAACAAAAAAATATAGGGATGACAGGTGCCAAATGTGGGAATGTGAAAAAAGTTAATGATGAAAAACTATCACTGTGTGTGTTTCTCTACGTGTGTGTGTGTGTGTGTGTGTGTGTGTGTGTGTGTGTGTGTGTGTGTGTGTGTGTGTGTGTGTGTGTGTGTGTGTGTGTGTGTGTGTGTGTGTGTGTGTGTGTGTGTGTGTGTGTGTGTGTGTGTGTGTGTTTATACTGCTGATGGCACCGTGGAGGATTTATTTAAACAGATGTGAACCCTCAGTGCCAGGTTGACCTCAGGTCCTACTTGGCTACACCTGATATATTTGCCCTGGAAAAATAACACTCCATTTAACAGACTGACCTGTGGAAAAAGAGCTCGCAAATACGTTGTAACAAGTCCAGAAATAAAAGACTATACTCGCTCAGTTTCACATTTTGCACATTCTACTTTGTAATTGAATATTAATATGAACCAACATACAGTATACTGGATTGCAGACAGAAACAATATATGAGTCCTTCTTTGTCCTTGTCCTCTGTACAGGATTTGAGCAGAGTTACAGTAAACCTGGGAGGTATATATCCTTTCAGACTCAAATATAAAACACTGGATTTATACACTCATTGACCGACGACAAACTTTATACCAAATGTACTGCATGTTAACCACACAGAGCATGAGAGTGGGTAGTGCAGGGGCTGCAGACAAGAGCCATAAAGAGAGGAAATTTATGTGGCGGAGTGGCAGAGGGGAGGTCAGAGCAAGAGTGAAGTGTGGAGGAGTCAAAAAGAATGGGGAGACAGCAATGTTTGGAGAGGAGACAGGAGAGAGCAATGCTAATTTATACCCTGCTAATTAGAAACAGCACAGCTCTCCACCTGAACCGCATTCCGGGGCCCTATGACCAGCCCAGCACTGGGCCCGGGCGGGCGGGCGGGCAACGTGGGAGGGTGATGAGGAGCAGGGGGATGGAGGGGTGGAGGAAGGAGGTTAGGGTCAGTGTCAATGGCGGATTTGTTATTGGGGAGGATTGCACCCTCGCCCTACAGATGGGACAGGGGTGAGTGTGTGTTGGAAATGTTCAGGGGGTCAAGTTGTTGTGACAGTCCCAGACACTAGGCTGTAGAGAGACCACCCTGCCTCAAATAAGGAAAAATCGGCACAATCTGTTACTTCTTCAATCTGACACGATCTAACAATCTACACGATGCAGTGAGCGCACTGACCAACCGACGTCAGCAGTCTAAAATTACTAGGCAAATAAATATGACAGCCTCCATAGATAATTACTGTTGTACAGAGACCATGTTGAACCACGTTGAGTAATGGCAATAGACGTGAATACACAGATGAATTTTTCAAACTATGGCTGTGAGTTACTGAGCTTAGTGTCTGTAATATTTCAATGAATGATGAAGTGTTCAGATGTTGGCTGCAACTCTAGTCTGGCGGTGTGATGGAAATGAAGTAATCTTGGAATGTAGATTGAAAAAACATTGACGTTTCTTGATGTGCTTCATATCTGAACTGCAGTTCTACATGATCTGTTTACAGGGCTCTGTCTGTGTCTAATGTAGGCCTATGGCCCCATTTAGGCCCATTTTCCTAATAGTGCTGTATGTGCTATTGATAAAGCAAACCATACAGTCACTGCTAAGTGATGGGCTGTCAGCATCCACACAAAGACAGGCTTCACTTAATACGCTGGGTATATAAGAGCAAAGAATAGATAACTAGATATGTGCAGAAAAGCCAAATTCCTCTAAAACAAAAACAAGACCAGAGTTGAAAGACACAACGCTAAAGTCAGACATATGGGAAGCATATTGGTCGCAGATTTCTGATCACACAAATACTACTTTTCCTTCTCCTTCTGGAGGGAACATAATACAACAAAGATTGAAATGTGGTGGAGGCTGTTTTGATGCCCTTTAAAGGCGTGTCGGTTGTCTGCCTCGCTTGAGGATATTTGGGAGAAAAGGTTTTTTCTTTTCTTTTTTTTCAGTTCACGTGATTGACAACTTGAGTCTGCACACATGGATGAGTGTGAGTCTCTTGTGAGTTATTGTGCGACACACACACACAGTTCTACTGTGGTGGTCGTGTAGACAGACATTTGTCCATTGAATCTGCGATGTGTGCTTTTTTTCTATCTAGCATCTATTCCTAGCAGCACCGAAGCACATCAAAGTAGCCCCGATCTGTCTGTTTCTCACACGGTTTGTCTCTCACACTCTGATTTCTCTCTCAAGCCCACGCCTTTAAACAAACCATATACAAACTGAAACACATGTGTAGGAATATGCTATGTGAGGGATTAAACATTTTCTTTAGATCATGTTTAGATTATATTTTCATATTTTCATGGCAGTCTTGCAAACGCTTTCTCAGACTGACACATTGATTTAAATGTGACCAAAATTAACGTGCCAAAGCATGGACATTCTATTTGACAAAATCAGGAATGACAGATTACTACCATATTGATTATTGACTATCACCAATAATGTCTTTAGAATGTTGCCTTAAAGTGATGCTACAGAGGTTTGGTATAATTTCAGCCAGTAGATTTGAAAGTAGCGGTCACGAGCCAAAGTGGTTCCCTGAAAATTGTGCAGAATTGGTGTACCACCAGGACTCTAAAGTTAGCCATTTTGGTCGCAGATGCTCCTAAATATTTTGCTGTGCAACCTGGAATTTGAGTTCTACCGTTGTTTCAGCTCTGGCACTTCTCAGAATGGTGATCGATTAATAAAGTTTAGATCAAAGCTGATTCAGTGTCTCGCAAGATCACTTAACGATTAAGAAGTATTCTACATATGCCTAACATACCGAAAATAATAGTATAGTATAAAGTTACTGTTAGACCAAAAACACCAATTAATTTATTTTAGGATGAATAAGGTGACACTTTATTTGGATAGACCGAATAGTCCATCTGTAAAGCATCTAAATAAAGGATCTCATAACTCAACAGCATGCGCCACAAGGCTAAATATGTGTTTTGATTGAAACAAAATACAGGTAGGCTGTAGCTTGATAACACCATCTGCTCTAAAATTCGCTCATCATTCGAGAAAATCTAAATGCATATTCCCATGAAACTGATTGAGATAAAATGGTTGGCATGCAGTTGCAGCTTGGACGTTTCATCTGTGAAATGTGAAGAATTATCATTCACTATAGACAGTGATGGGATAATATGGTTATTATAAACAGCTATAATGTTGATACAAATACCTGTCATTGAAAGTCATTTGTGGAATATTCGGTTTCTACATTGTGTAAAAAGCACTAGGCCCAATATAGGCTATATCTCAATTGATGTCAAAATATTTTCTGGTATTCCTTAATTTTGTGTTTTGCTACTATCTTTAAGAAGTTAGGAGCCCAGTACTACCAATAAAAAATATACATTTGGGGTACAACTTCATCCATTTCGTATGATATGTTCCCACTAAGCACTTTTTTTTGGTGCAGTCCAAGGAAGTTGATTTTTGATGCGGTCCGGACCTACCTTTATTTGGCCCAAACATAGACGTCTATAATTTGTTCAGATTTGGTCCGGTCCGAACTAATATGATGATGAAGGTATGAAGTGCACTGTAACTGCCAGATCATTTTTGTTCTTTTATTTTACTTTATTTGTACTTTCTTTGTGTTCCTACAATAAAAACAAAGTATAAAAAATAAAATAAAAAGATTTGGTCCGGTCCGGACCAGCCTTGATTTGGCCCAATCATAGACATCTATGTTTCACAGGTTTGGACAGCATAGCACAATACAATACATTAGAGCATAGCAGAGTACCTACAGTACATTACAGAACGCAGTACAGTAAATAAAAGTAGAGTATAGTACAGTAGAGTAGAGTACAATACAGTAGAGCATACTAGAGTACAGTAAATTATGGTGTACTGTGTTGTACCCTACTGTACTTTACTCTAATGTAGGCTACTCTACTCTACTGAACTAAACTGTACTGTACTCTACCGAATTAAACTATACTTTACTGTAATGTACTCTACTGAATTAAACTGTACTGTTTGGTACCGTACTGTACTGTACTCTACTGAATTAAACTGTACTGTTTGGTACCGTACTGTACTGTACTCTACTGAATTAAACTGTACTGTTTGGTACCGTACTGTACTGTACTCTACTCTCTACTCTGCTGTACTAAACTGCGCCATACTGTACTGTGATGTTCAAACTTGTGAAACATAGCCTAGACGTCTATGATTTGTTCAGATTTGGATCTGATCAGCACCAACCAAATGTGTACTTGTTTGGGGGTGGAGCTCATTAGAATAATACCTAGCATTCTTTGCAGCTGTTTGTTTTTGCATTTCAATAATAGCAGACGCTATTATCCTGAGCGACGTACAGTCAGTGCATTGAACTAAACAATAAGTGGTCTGTTGGTTTATTTTGAAGGTTGGACTGTCAGTTTGAAAGATTCTGATAAAGCTAACATACTGTAAGTGTATGTGTGGCAAATTGGAGCAATACTAATTATTCTGTTGTGTTCTTCAGCTGGCTCCTCTTCCCATATTAAAAATGATTATTGTGATATAATGCTTACTTCGTCTGGAAAAGACATCTAATGTCATTTTGCTTACTGGGTTGTGTCCTGCAAATGAATAAACAAATGCAATTTATATGATGTGTTATGAATTCCAATTCATAAAATATGTTACGAATTGTAAGCGCTTAAGATCCCCTTCAATCTCTTTAAAGAGAATACTATTCTAATTTCTATCAGAAACGGTACGTTATTGTGTTTTAACTGTACGTTATTGTGTTTTAACTGTACGTTATTGTGTTTTAACTGTACGTTATATTAGCTTATCACTCTCAGCTTGACTCCCTTGCCCTCTCTGGTGAGGCTATGACCGAAGTGCAGCAATTGAAGCTCCATGGATTAAAACCTGTTTTCCCCAAGACCTGTCTCTGTCATCTTTTATTGTTTCCCTCTCTTCTGTAGGATGCATGCTATCAAAGGAACCACAGAACAAATCAGAGGGCCGTCCCTGAGTGCCGACGGCCTGTCTCTCATTTCAAACTCAGATTAAAGCCCCCCCCCCCCCCGCGAGGATCAGGGGCCTCAGTAGCATCCGCCGCTCCTGGACCCCTGGTTTCAACTGCGTGGGAGCCGGACCGAGTCACACACCAAACGGCAACCAACCGCAACCACAACCGCCGCTATCCGCTGCCTGCTGCGCAGTCACTGGAAAAGCCTGCCTCGCCCGGGCCCTGTTCTCATTAGCTAGCTCAAGGTTGAGTGTGAGTATGTTTTGTGTTTGGCCCCTTTGAAATGATAATACAAGATAGGGCCTTTGAACAGGAGTTATTATGTGTTTTGGAGAAAGGCCTGTATTTCTGGGATGGAATTTGGATGTTTCGCAGAGTGCTCGGAGATGCCTTAGTTTAGTCATAGCTCACAGTAAACGCCTCATAAGGCTCTGCTGTTTAGGGACGGTTTGGCGCATTATTCCTGTGAAGAGGTGTGATGGGTCAGCCACTAGTTTATCTGGTGCAGTGTAGGCCTACAGTAGGCCTATGTGTGGTTGTGGCAACGCAACCTTCAGAATTTCTCCAGAATAATGGTTCCCCGTTTCTAAACAGTCAAATATGAATACCCCTGTCGAACCAAGTACGACATGTCAAACCGTAGCTCATGGTTTACTAGATGTTAACAGGCTCTTCGCACATTGCCTCTGGTGACAAGTACTTGCCATGTTAATACATCAACTTGCCACCAAGTAACTTCAGCATTGTAAAAGGCAGGGACAGAGTGTAATCCACTGAATCTTGGGCTGGGTTGTGGATCTGTGCAAACAGCAGAGTCACAGAGCTCCAAGTTGATTCTGTGTCAATGTGGCGTGGCACCATTCGTCCTACTTGTCTGTCTTCTCCTCTCATCTCTGTAGATCTCTGTTAAGCTCCCTCAACTTTCAGATGAAATGGTATCATCATGAGCCACATGACTTGCATGTGGACCAGAGTGACATTTGACGTATGCGGTAAGAACGAGTGCATCGCCCCTCTGTGTCTTATTCATGTGGTTGAGGCAGGATTATGACTTGATCCAATGAGTTGAACTGGAGAAGTGAGGCTGGGGTCAGATCTGCCTTGAATTAAACCAGTGTTGTAGCAGAAATAATACCATCACCTCCCCCAAGCCCAGTAATACAATTGGAGGAAAGTGTGTGCTTGTGTTGGCCTGCCGGAGCCCCTGATCAAACCACAGGTCGGTGTCCATTACAGAGAGCAGGGTCTCTGCTGATGGTTCAAACACAGCCCACGGCCCCAGCTTCAAAAGGCTCTGCTCACCGCACCCACTTATAGCCAACGGCGCATGTCAGTTAGTGTGGACCACACTATTCATCAGTTATGGCCAGCTCTGGGGCCATCCAGCACCCACAGCCCATAGTGAGTCGTCATTAGTCCGGAGTCAGGCCCCTCCCCCCCCTGTAAATTCTCAAGCACTGGCTTTTGTAGGAGATGTGGTGTAAAACCACAAACCTTTAAGAACTGTCACACAAACAACAACCCAGCCCTTTATCCCAAGTTCTAAAACTTTCACCGTTCTAAAAGTTTTGCCTCCTCCTTACGTAATTGCCTCTTGTCCATCCACACCCCTCTTCCCTCCTGTGGTACCACTCTCACACACATAAAACATTTCACAGTAGGACCATATACTGTACACTCCTCCTGGCAGAGATGTAGTCTCCTCTCACTCTCACTCTCACTCTAACTCTCACTCACACACATATATATATATATATATATTCAATTCAAGGGGCTTTATCGGCATGGGAAACATGTTTACATTGCCAAAGCAAGTGAAATAGATAATAAACATTACACTCACAAAAGTTCCAAAAGAAAGTCCTAATTCTCTCTCTTAATTTCTCATTCGCTACACTCCCCCTCTTCTGTCTCCATCTCCGTCCCTCTCCGCTAGCTTCCTCTCCACATCTGGCTCAGGTCCAAGGCAGTCCAGCAATGTGTGAGGGGATGAATAGTGACTCTCATATTGGCTGACTGCACCAGTCCACTTCCAGTCGTGCTTCTCCCATCCTAAACATCAGTCCAGCTGTTGGTGCATGTGAGGCTGTGTGCGTGCGTCCGTCCACTGAATCGTGCTAGCTCCCCTAACCTCGGCAGATGTACGTGATTGTAGGCCTACAGTCATGTTGGCTGTGGTCTCTTCTTTGTCCTGACACTTACATTGATTTGCGTGAAAGCATGCACTAATTGTACTCTACGAAAATTAGTGCTGTCCTTGCTTTCAGTTGTGCATTATAATACATTTTGTTAATAGCTACAGAATATGTATTGCATGCTTTACCAATCATAGCAATGTCAAATGGTCTGGATAACTGAAATAAACAGATTCATTTGGAAGTTCTATGTTGACTGTTCCATGTGATTATTGACAGAGGTAGGTTTACCCCTTCTAAGGTAAAAAAAATGTCAAAAGCCATAATAGTAAATCATGTGTTTGGCATGACATATTACCTCATGAAGCAATAAACTGCCACTACCATTCAACGTCAACTACTTTAATATTGCCAGCCAGCTATAAACATCTTCAAACCCTTCACTGCGCCATTACAATGGACACATCTTCCTTGCATTATTATTTGCTAACTTGGCCGAAGCTTTCATCTTGGCTTTATGAGTTGTCGCACCAACCCACACACGGACAGGGCAAATGTTAGCTCCTCACAGTGCTCCGTAAACAACTGCAGACACACACACGCTCACGCTACAGGGAGGAACATGAAAACAGCACTAATAGGAAAAAGATGAGTGGACTTAGAGCCTGTGCCATGGAGAACACTTGGTGAGAGGAGAGCAGGCAGGCAGGCTGCTGGACCTAACTTTTTAGGCCTTGCTCTGTTGGAAGGGGAACAGCATGGGCTGTGATATAATTATTACAGTATGCCTCGCTACATGCAAAGCAAAAAATTATATGATGCAAAGTAACAATCAACCTTGAATTTCCAAGTTGGCATACCACTTGCTACCCACCTAGTAGGCTAGCCACCATCAAAGGCCTTTCTAATATCTAGACACACCATATCACCACATTATTAGCCCACATTTTTAATAAAAGTTTCTGTCTACCTTTCTCAAAACCTATTCTTGTAAATTCTGGTTGGCACGCATAGTATTTGTTATTTCCTCTGTGATTACCTCCAGGGATTAAACAGTCTCTTTTTATATGGTCCAGATTCATTTAGCCAATGCCTTTGTAGCCTGCTGTATTTTTATTCAGATGTTCTTCTCAACAAACCACAAAGAGACCATATAGTATTTGATGTGTATTAGAGGGTATACCGTGGTTGTAATCAGTCCTGTCCTGGTGATATTTTGAGCAGTTTACGGTGAGTGCTGTGTAAGCTAGCAAAGGGAGAGGTCTTGTGTGCGTGCGGTGGAGGAAAAAGTGTGTTATCCTGTTTATTTTCCTTTGGTTTGCGCGATAACAAAAAAATATTGCGGTGTCCACGACTCACAGCGAGCTGCCCCCACTTCAATGGAGGACCACAAGATCCTTAGAACAACATTTTTGCTCTGAGGGAGAGCTTCATAAATTACAGCCGTTGTGTTAATGATGGGTCACTAGTGATTCCATGAGCTATTTGTTCAGAATTTTGGCTTTGGTTATGCATACAGGCACAAATCAACTCTGCATCCTTTGCCGTCCTGATGAGGCTTCAGCCTCTGAGGACCAACCCTGGGCCACAACTGTCTACACAGATGAGATACAGCCACCCTCTGATTTAGGCCTAACGACATGGTTGCCTCTACTCACATTGTCTGCGTATGGCAATCCATCTCCCTACTTTCCACCCCTCTCTCATCCCTTCTTATTCTTTCTTCTTATCTCCCTCTATCATTACGCACTGTCCTCTCGCTGATGCATATCCAATAAGACAGAGCAATATTTGGACAGGTGTTCCTTTTTATATGCATTATCTTTAAGGGGTCTACTGGACGGGTGCACCACGTCATTTCATTGCAGTTTCATAAGGAATAAACTGGCATCATACCCTGATTCACTGTAGACCGCTATACTGTAGTCCGCACTGTACTGTATGCGTAATCCTTAACAATAAAAAACTGTTTAGCACCAATTTTCCTTTACTTTTAAACTTTCTTTTCCTGTTTCAGACAACTGTGGAGGCCACATCTGGAAGACAGATGTAATCCCTGAGCATGTTCTCTCTCTTTCTCTCGCTTGCGCACACATATTCACTCTCTCCTCTTTCTCGCTCTCTCCCCACTCTCTTTCTCGTTCCTTTCCTCCATCTATTCTCAGGAAACATGAGAGCTGGACTAATTCACTCTCCCTCCCACCCCCGGCGGACCACCCACATTCGGAAACGCCTAGCTGTTCCACAGGCAGGGTCTGTCAGCTTAGAGCGAAACTTAAAGAGAGAGATGTAAAGATGGGTTTGACTGATGGTTTTAACAGAGTATCAATTACATCAATGTCTACCCCGTAACCTACCGTTTTGCATAAAGAGAAAAGAGGAAGCTTTGGGAGCAGTGCTTCAGTGTTTTTCAAAGTCAGAGGCACTTTCACTTAGGACTCCACACTCATCACCACTATTATTAACACCCTCTACACGCTCTCGCAATTGTCCTCAGTTAACACACACTGCTGCAGATGGTCAGTCTATAGCGGAGGTCTTCGTTATCTATCATGCATCATGTGAAAATCTTGTTTTCGAAAAGTAGCCTATACTCAACTCCTAAATTAAGTGCTTGAAAATGTTGGCCAATAAATGACTAAATTCAGTCTGAGGGAAATGTGTAATTGTATGCTTTACAAGTATAAACTGTGTGACGTATACAGGACACAACAAACTGCCTTGGAAATTGTATTTTATTTCCTTCAGTTAGCAGTAAGGTATTTGTTTTCAGTTGAGCGCAAATATTTAATGTTCAACTTCAATGTTTTGGTCAACGTCTCCACCAAGTGGATCATGTATGTAACTTCCCCTTTATTTGAAGTTTTTAGTAGACTCTACCATACCTTCTATAATAATTGGTTTTGAAAATATGACCAGTCAATAGGCATGCCAGCAGTGAAACAACAAATATTATAACAAGTATTGTGAGGAATGTACATTGGTCAAATACAAGCCAATTGCACAATAAAATATAAGTGCAGTGAAATAACAAAGGGAAACTAAAATTGTTCTACTTCATACTCACCATTTCCAGCACCACCCCAACATCAACATATGTGAAAATGGTATGTTCCTATGTTTTGTAGTAAAAAAGAAAGAGAAAGATGATTATGACTAATTGTGAGCAGGTATTAAATACAAAATGGTTGATGTCATTGGAAACACATCTTTCTCCATTTTTTTACTATAAAACAGAAATACACAATTTACACATGTTGATATTGGGGTGGTGCTGGAGATGATGAATATGAAGTTGAAAAATTGTGAAATGTCCCTTTTGAGGTTAATAACTGGAGCTATGTATCCCATTGCCATTATTTGTTTTTCTCTGTCTTTAGGGTCTTCCTTCTCCCCACTTCAGTGGCTACTGAGCCCACAGTGGCCCCCAGCATCCGCCCAACGGGCCCACCTACAAACAGGCCAACGAAAGCCCCCAGCAGAGACTCCATCCTCAGCATCTTGGGCAGCCTCCTCAGCCACCCTGTCAATCCTTGCCACAAGGACGAGAGAAATGAGGGAGAGGAGGAGGCAGGAGAAAGAGAGGTAATACCCTCGGTGTCTATGTTCAGGTTGTGCACACTCCTCTCTGCCTCCTCCCTAACTCTTGCCATCTCTTCATCGTCTAGCTCTTCCTCTGGAGGTGAGGCTGAGGAGGGCACCTCTTCATCTAGCTCCTCTCCACCTCCCTCTCTTCTTTGCCGCACTATCTCTGCCTGCATCTCTCTTACCCTGGCCTCAGCCTCCTGGTAGAGGGGGCAGCTGTAGAACTCCACCCCGCTCTCTTTTACAGTCTGTTCAACCTTCAACAGCAGCTCTTCTACACTCTTCCTCTCATCCTTCTCTCCTCTACTCCTCCTCTCCAGAGAGTGATAGCGGTCTCCACACATCACCACCAGCTCCAGTAGGTCTTTGCGTCTGGTGGCGATGTACTCGTCCAGCTGTTGTCCCAGAACCATCTGGTCTGTGTGGGTGAAGAGGATCAGGGTGTGTCCACTGACTGCAGTGGGGCCAAAAACTTTCTCCAGGGCCTCCAGGGCCCGCAGCTCCATGTCAGCCGGCCGGTCCACAGGGACACACAGCAGGAAGGCATGAGGCCCCGGGGCGGACAGGGCCACGCAAGAGGAGACATGGTGCCTCACCTCCTCCGGGGGGCGCTCTGAGCAGAACCAGTCTTGGGCGACTACCACTGATACCTGCAGGCAAACACAGTGTGTAATGTTAGATCCTCTGGTTGACATTTAAGTCATTTGATCAGTGTGTAGGCTACTGTCCTTTTAAAGTATCAACAAAGTATCTTACCCATCTCCCTGCAATGGTTCCTCTGTGCTTCTCACATTCCTGAGTGACAGCTGGCTCACTGGCAGTCTGAGTAAGGAAAGCCTGACGGCCCAGTATGGCGTTTCCAGCTGCACTCTGTCCTGCTCTTGTCCGACCGAGCAGAACCAGCCTCAGCTCTGCATTGGGACAAGGCCAGGAGATGGAGTGTTCTTAGAAAGGGAGGATTTAAGTAGCCCGCACACATCACAAGTTCTGTCATCTGATCTCTGCTTTCAGTTTCCGTTTACATTAGTACTGTTCAATAAGCAAAGACTTTTGTATCTCTGAAAGTTCTGCCAAAATATGTATTGTAACAATGGAGACATTGTACATATTTTTCCTGAGACAAAAAAAATATGAATAGAACGAACTCGAATCACGAAACATCTCATAGGCTATACCAGGGTTTCCCACACTCGGTCCGTTTTGTTTTTTTCCCTGGCACTAAGTACACAGATGATTCAAATAACAAACTCATCATCAAGCTTTGATTATTTGAATCATCTGTATAGTGTTAGGGCAACAAACAAAAAAACGTGCCACATGACCGAGTTTGGGAAACCCTGGGCTATAAAATGTAGAATACGATGTAAACACGTTTTATCAAATTCCAAAGAGACAGCTCAAACGAAATGCGGAGACAGCCTCCCTCACGTTCTAAAAACTGACAGGCCGTAAAGTGCGTTTGTGGCGAGTTAACAGCGCACAAGCGAGTATGAAATAGTCGTAAACAAACGCGAAGTCAAAGCCTACACTTCCTGGAACCTGCGTGAATAATTGGTAGGCTACACGTACCTGTTTGTGGGGGACCTGATGCCATCTCTTGATTGTGCGATATTGCCAGATATTATTGCCGTATTTAGCATGAACGCTAGTCAACTTCCTCGTGCCTACGTCCTGACTCATTAGAAGAAGGATCAGTCTGTGCCGTGTGCTTCTGCAGTCTTCAGGTCGTAGCCGTACAGTCAATGCTCTTCAAGTAAAGCCGGTTTTAGCCTGCTACGTTTTTGTAGTGTCTTTTGATGCAGTGACAAAAAAGTAAAGTAGGCTGACTTCTTCAAATGCCAATTATGTATCAACATTCGAATCAATATGTTCATGGCATACTTGCTCAAACTTCCAAAAAATCTAATCTCCCGTGAGCACATTCTCTGTAGACTGATAATCTGCCAGAACTGAAAGGGATGTGCATTATATTATGTCAGGGGTATTCAACCGGAGGTCCGCGAATATAAATATTTGTATTTCAATGTTTTTATGACTACTGCTAGCAACAACAGAATAAACGAACTTTGAATGACATGCATACAATGACGTCAGTTTTATTTCTCAGTTTATTCATCACAATGACATGGTCGCAGATGTAATTGCAGGGTACAGTGAAATTCTTAAACTTCACGCTCCAACAGTGCAGGTCAAAATTATACAAAATGACACTGTCTTTGGATTTACACTCACTGGAATGTCTGACATAGGCATTGAAAAAGCACTTGCAAATAGACCACCAGTGCAGAAGTGCCACTGGCTTTCTGGTAAGCTTTTTTGATTTGGACATAAATGTTTGACAACACATGGCTAACCTTTGTTTAACCAGTTAAACAGATGCTCTTAGCGAAAATGTGTTACCGTTCTACCTAATATGATATGCTAGAGTTTACACTTCCTCTTCCAAATTATGTGGTGTCAAAATAATGAAAAACGATTTACCAAATATATTCATTTTAAAATGTTGATTACTTCATTCACCTGATACGACGTGATATTTTTCGGGTGCTAATATAGGATGGGGGTCCCTGGAACACCGATTTGCCTGGAAGGCGGTCCCTGGGCAAGAACAGGTTGAAGACCATTGTTATATCGATACTGATTATTTGTCGCCATCTTCATATACACATACAGTGATTGGTCGCCAAAAATGGTTTGTTTACGTTTCTACCGGTTTGGCTAAATGGAGTAGGCCTACAGCTCTATCTAGTGGTCGCGTCGGGGACAACGTTACGTTGTAACTGAGCTCTTTCATAACGCCTCAATCACACCAACAGACAAGCGCAAAATGGACGCAGCATCATCTGGATATGTGTGCCACAAAAGTTAAACATTCACCTTCTGCTACCATTTCTGTCAAGCCGTCTACGTTCAATAAATCCAACGTATGCTCCACATATAATGCACTGCAACGCAATGTTGCAAGTCAAACGCAGCGTTCCATCGGAAATGTACTTCTGGTGAACCAAAATGCAAAACAATGCTAGTGTGCTCGAGGAGTAACCTTGACCTCGTTCTCCTAACCTGACACGTTTATTAGTTCGCTTAACTTGCCATGTAAATAAACCATTTGTGGCGACAAATCATCAGTATCACCAAACGTTCTCTCAATTTCTAACACGTATGAACACGAAGTTAATCACGCAGCTGACCAAATTACACTAGATTTTACTTCTCGGTTAACAGAGATTAACAAAAATCCAAAGCACGTCATTAGGGAAGGTTTTGCATTCCTCCCTGGCTGGGGCATAGAGGCATGTGGAAGCACAGACATAGTGTTCTAGTTCTATTGTATGTGTAGAGAAAAGCATATCATCCTCAGTCTGACAAGGATCCTGAAGATTCACAGGCAGCTGCTGCAGTTCATGTACAATTCACTTTACTCACTTAAAAATAGCAATTTCAGTTGTAGGTATAACTGGCCTTAAAATGTAAACTATCTTGATACACTGCAATGGTTTGTTACAATAAATATAAGCCTTACTCATTCATTGGTTTGTGTAGGTGTCAGAACAACAGCTGTAGTTGAAATAAGGTGGCGTGGTACATACCAGTCATAAGTCTGCTATGCTCAGTCTGCATGTTGCCACTGTCATTTTTATTGTCAACATTTCCATACTGTATACTCAGAGGAAGAAATGTATTAATGAAAATGTGGATTACAGCTTTGTGCTTCAAAAGCTGCAAAACCCACAACAGTAGTTTGATTGCAGTTGCCTCGAAATATTTCTACCGTATACAAATTTCATTCTACAATCAAAATCTAAACCTTAATACTCAGTAAAATAGCATATATACAAAAGAGCAAGTCATTATGTAATTAACTGGTAAAACAAACATGAATAGTTGTCAAATATATTATTTTCATGGTATGTTGATGGAAGAGGAACAATGGTGGACTTGGGCCCTGGCTTGTCCTTTTGAGTAAAAACTAGCCTCTGGAGATACTGTATACACATAGAAAACACACACGCCCGCACACATTCACACAAGAACATACAGTTAAATCTGAAGACACTAACAGACATGCCAGAGGGAAAGAAAAGAGTCTTCATTAAAATAGGTTTCAGTAAAAACAAAAAAATTTTTTTAAATACATTTTAAAAACATGTTGAAAGTATTAATATCCACGTTTTCCAATGTCTTGCTGCATAAATAATAGTCTGCATCCCAAGCCACAAGCCACGCTTCTATAATGGGTACTCTCACTCCAAACGTTTTACTTCATGGCAAGGACACTCAGTAGACAGGAAAGGAATGTTTCTGTTGGCTTCACAGCCCTGGCATGATGTAGGCAATGTTGTCCAAGGTGTTGGACTGAAAGAGACATAAAAGGAGAGAAATGTTTCAGGCTGGCCTCATGCAACACACTTGCTGTCACACAATGTGCTGTCACTACAGCCACATATTTTTACTTTACAGCCCAAGTGGGAGATGAAACCTTTCAGAACAACATTTCAAATAGATGGCAAGGTGTGAGTGATTTACCAAGACTTGGCGGGGACATCCGTTGAGCTGGGGGATCTGTGCTGTGAGGCAGGTCAGGGGTCCAAGGGCACACAAGATGGAGTCCAGCAGTACAGAGAGACTGCCTGACACCGCCACCATCCCCTGAGTGAGGTGAGAGCAGAGGCAGTTAGTCTAGTGGTCACACACAAATCTTTGTTCAGTCTTTACTCATATGAACGTGATAATGAGACATTTCTGTTGTAGGTGAAGAGAGTAAGTTTGGACACAACAGCTAAGTTAAAAGATACAAGGAATAGTTGGTTGGTGTGTGTGTACCTCTGTCTCCTGTAATCGGTGGCCGATGAGGGACAGGGACTCTCCCAGTAGCTGCAGGTGGGCGGCCGCATCGATGGGGTCGACATCAGGGACCCGTGCTGGTGACAGGGACACACCCACAGACGCCCGGTTGGGGGACACCAGCCCTGCTCCCAGCCCCATGCCCTTCATAGAGCCTGAGACACACAAATACAACACACGCAGTGACCAACTGACCATGAGTGTCATGTGGGCTACTGAGAGAGAGATAAAGCAGCATAGAGAAGGGACAGGACTACTGATTTACTTCTAATCACTGTCAAAGCTGATAGAGCTGCAAGGCCAATGTGGCTGCAGATGGGCTCTTACTAGGGATGCGCCGATATCACATTTTTGACCGATACCGATATTTTCCTTGGCAAAAAAAAAACAATACCGATATTTAAAATTTTAGCAGCCTTTTAAGCATTCTAGAACAGTTAAATAGTTAACGCACACACATAGATGCAGCGGTCTAAGGCACTGCATCTCAGTGCAAGAGGTGTCACTACAGTCCCTGGTTCGAATCCAGGCTGTATCACATCCGGCCGTGATTGGGAGTCCCATAGGGCAGCGCACAATTGGCCCAGCATTGTTACATTTCACGTAAACCCTGTTTGTCTGCATCGAAGTAGCGGTCCTTGTAGCTAGCATCGAGCATGGTGGTGACACAGTAAAGAGGCTCAGAGAGAATCGCTTGTTCACGGCCTAAGTTATAACCCCACGGTCGGTGTGGGCAGTTTTGTTGAGCAGGCGTTTCAATGCCGTGACAGAGGGTATCTGCTGCAGACGCAGTTGATTACCTTATTTCTCCAGTCAGTTGTTTGAATGGCACTAGGGGTGGGTTCATGTTTCCAAGTTTCAAACATGTTCTCTAGTGCCATTGAAATGGAAGCAGCGGTATGAGAACCAGCACATTCTTTAGCATGCAATACTGCGTTGACACACTGTGCTGTCAGACTCAACATTCTTATGGGGCTGACATCGCTGGTCCAAATGTCAGTTGTGATGCCCATAGCAAGTAGCATAATGAATTCCATTATCTTGGCGTTAGTGGATTTCGCCTTTGCGTTGTCTCGCTGAAATGATCTTACTCTTTCAAATGACTGCTCAACTTGAACTTGTTTAGTTGTTGGAAGTGTGCGCTTAGTATGTTTCTGCTTTCGTTCTGTGTAGCGCTATTACGTCATCTACTTACGTTATATACGTATGCACGTCAGCTTTGACACCGGTTTTGCACATCAGTGTTAAACTAGACATTGGGCCGATGCCGATGTTGGCATTTTTAGATAATATCGTTTGATTCCGATATGCCTAGCTCCACCGATTTATCGTGCATCCCTAGCTCTTACCTTTGCTTTTGACTCCATCTGTGGAGCTCTTGCGTTTGACTGTGGTGGCCTCAGCTTTGTTCTGCTTGTGCTGCAGGTACTGAGCTTTCTGCTTCCACACCTACATGTATATAGAAGCAATTTAGGCCATGGACCATGACTCATAGCAAAGTGCTGGCAAGCCATTCTTAAATTGATTTCAAATGTTTATCAGAAATCAACTCTCTTCTTAAATTGGTAATTTCAAGTGAAACTTACCAGTTTATCTTTTTCTGGGAGCTGTTTCCACACCTCTGCCAACTTTTTGCTCAGCTCCCCGAACACTGCAAACACAGTAAAGTCTTTCTCTAAATCTTGTATAACATATGTACCACAATCATTAATAGTTACAATGTAATTATAAAAAAGGGATAACTCTGCCCACCTAGTCCCGGCTGCTCTGCATTGATGTTGACCCTGTACTCTTTACAGAACACCTGGTACGCTGTTGTGTTCTTCTTCTTGGGCTGAGAGAGAAAGGAGATGAGAAGAGTGTATGTATATATATATAAAGCATTTCGCTACACCCACAATAACATCTGCTAAATCTTTGTATGTGACCAATCAAATTTGATTTGATATTATATATATATATATATACACACTGTACAAAATGCAGGAAACACTGTCTAAAAGCCTAAACTACCAATCTGTTTTGGTTCTTACCTTATCTTTCTCCTTCTCGTGCTTTTCCCTTTCCCTCTCCTCCTTTTTTTTCTTCTTCTCCATCATTGCAACTTCATTACTTTGATGATGGTGAGTAAGGATGGGAGTAGGGATGGGGGCCCCCATGGCATACATTCCACCAGCTGCAGAGTGATTGGATGAGCCATGGGTATGGGTGTGGCCTCTCGATGGGTCCCCTGGAGAAAGCATACAAGGAGCACATATTAGAATGCATAATAAAAGTAACTGTTGAAGTAACCAATGTTAAACATCTTTCTGCAATAGGACTAAGGCAGACTAGAGACAGCGTTCCAAAAGTTTCTAATCACCTCCTGATCCTTTGCTGTGCTTCTTCTCTCTCCCGCCTTTGTCTTTCTCCCTGTCCTTCTCTTTCTCCTTTTTCTTCTTGCTTTTCTTGCTCTTCTTCTTTTTCTTTGACAGATGCTTGTACGAGTCGTCTATCACCAGCTCTCCTGCCTCCAGTTCGCCCCCCGAGGAGGAGCTGTCTCCCCCCATACCCCCACCGTAGTGCCCTGACACACAAGAAAGAGAGGACATAGGGATCATGCAGGAATCAACACAAATACAGGAAAAGTGGTTAAGTGCACATACAAATGTGTTTCTAATAATGTCTCTCATAGCGATAAATCTAGCCAAAGGCAATCTTACCCTCCACCTCCACTTCTTTCCCCACAACAGGCAGTGGATCTCGGCTCTGCTGAATCTTCTTGGGGACTTTAGAGAGCTGCTTCCGGTCTCTGTCCTTCTCCTTTTTTATCCCCCCTTTTGAGGATGAGGAGGAGTGGGGAGGGAAGGGAAAGCCCTCTCCTTCTGCCTTCTCCTTAGGCGAGACCATGAGCTTCATCCTCAGCCCATCTGGCTCACGTATGTTCAGGAGATCTCCTTTAGGGGTACCGGTACCACCATGGAACAGAGACGACGACTTGGAGGAGGAGTGCTTTTTGGAAGAGGAGGATGAGGACATAGGACGGGAATGAGAGGAGTGGCTGCCTTTGCTTCCTCCGGTGCTCCCATCACGTTTGCGGTCTTTGGAGGAGTGGGAGGAAGAGAAGGAGGGGTAGGAGGGCTTCTTGTGCAGGTGTGGGCTCGGGTCTGAGCCGGTGGCCATAGGGGAGGTGATGGCCTGTAGGAGCCCCATGGCTGTGTCTGTGGGATGGGAGGAAGACGAGGAGGACAGGGAAGGGGAGTGGTCCGACGACTTTCGCTTCTTCTTGTGGGGAGGTGGGCCTGAGCCTTGCTGGTCTGGTAAAGAACATAGTGAAGGGAGAGTGAGAACATAATGAATCGGTTCAGCATAAAATTCACGCAAATAATTCAATATTTTTTATTGAAAGAGCAGAATTCCTTCCTCATTTACCTCTGTAATAGTAGTCTTCACTGTGCTTTTTCTTCTTCTTGTGGGAGTCCCCTCCCAATAAGAAAAGTTCTGAGTCCTAAATGAAAATGTCAGGATTTGACTAAATTTACAACCAACAGAAACTACATGGCACTACATTTTGAAACCAGTGTTCTGCTGTTACCTTGGGCCGTTTCTTGGAGGACTTGCGGACCTGTGCAGCAATCTCCTCCTCCTCTCTGAGCAGGTCCTTGTACGATCTCCTCTTCTCTCTCTGACTACGACCAGCCACAAGGCCCACTTCCCCTTCCATCCCTACCTCTGAGAAAGAGGGAGTTGTAATGCACACTGGGAACTTCAGGCATTGCATGAAAATTGGAATAACGATGATGACTTTTAATAACTAAATGATTGACAGATTTCTTCAAAAGAACATAAGCGGTACTAGAGGAAAGAACTGGCACAAATTACCAATTACTCCTTTCTTCTTGATCTCTTCAAAAGCCATGATCTCTCTTTTCTCCTCAACAGGCTTGCTCGTCTCTCTGTGTCACTAACAATAGCAAGATATTAGAACACAGTCATAAGGATATGGAGGAAACATCAGCCACTGACTCAGCCAATATAACAGACAAGCAACTTGTGACTTGGAGCAGTTTTACTGCAAAATACAGGATATTTACATTTCACTGTGAATGGAAGAATGGCAAAAATAAGAGACAGACAACAATAAAGAAGTATTTTAACACCAAATTGATCAAACTGAGTAAGCCCCTTCAAAAAGCAAGAAGTGCCTTGTTACAACTCGCCACCACATATGGTTGATGAGAGAGGACATTCAATTTCTGTAATTGATTTCTCTCCTTAAAGTTTGGATAACAGTATACACTGATAAATGGCATGCTTGAGCCTATAGTAATAATAGATACATTACAAAACTGAAGTGTGTTTAGGCAATTGAAGGATAAATTCCCGCCTACTTTCGAAAAAATACACAAACACACCCCCTTTCATTAGCTGAGAGTCCCTAACTCCCAACATTTGGAACCTCTTCTAACTCCTATTGCTGATTATGTGCTGGGTTATCCGGAAGGTACTGCAATAGCAGTCCGTGGCTTCTGGTGCAGCTAGGCCTATGTCAGTCTAAACGGACAAAGAAAGTAATTTTCATGCATTTGGTTCATAAATTCTGTTTAGCATGCTGAGGTGAGAATATGTGAATTTTACTGTCGCAAAGAGAGAAGAAATGTACAATTATATGTAATTTTACTACCTCTCCGGATTCACCAATTTACGCGGTTCCAGTCGCCATCTTTGATATCAGTCTACAACGATGCGTGTCGGCAGGGGGAGGGACTTGACTGTGATGTAGCGAATCAGAACAATGAAATCGTGTACGTTATTGTAGTGCACAATGTCAATTGGCTGGAAATATACATTGCGTCTATTAATTTGAAGATATTGTAACCGATATGTAACAATTACTTTTCATGTATTAATTATATGAATGGATAATGATAACTACATTAACTGACAATGCATATTGATGTTACACCGTCTTTTCTTATAAAGCAGAGGCAACAAATATTTCCAAACATTTTATTAATCCATTAACTCAGATTGTTACAACCATTTACAACAATGACCATGATTATTTATTTTTTTACAGTAAACATTCATGTACAACACATGCAAGGCAACAGAAAAAAGGCAGTGACACAAAGATGCTGAGAGGAAGACCAACACAACAGTCAAGGGTAATGAGTTCATAAAGATCTTTTTTATTTACTTTATCACAGTAGTATTCCCATTACCCCGCCGTAAACAGAAGAATGTATCCACAAAGAGAGCCCCCTCTACCTATCCCCCAAATTCTGCTTCTGTAGACTGAGTGACGTGAAGCTGGCCAGCAAGTCGGTTACCTCATCAACCTGAAACAGAAGAGAAGCCATAATTGTCACCAATGAAGACTCATTCATTCTTGTAATAAGAATGATACCAATTGGTTGTGTTACCATTTGGTTCAATGCCAAAAAAAACAGGTGTGTGTGTGAGAGAGAGTGAGTTAAACACAAATGTCTCTTACCTGTTCTTTGGTGCGTGTGTGCTGCAGCTGTGTTGAGATATGATCCAGTCTCTCTCTGGCCTCACTCTGTCCCATCACATTCAGGTACTCCCTCAGCATCTGAATGATCTACAGAGCCATGGAGAGAGAGAATTTCAGACTGCACAAATAAATGTTGGTATACTAATGTTTACATAGTGCTGTTGTAATAACCCCTTATTACCTGTGTGACCTCCCCTCTAAGAGTTTCTATACTCCTCGAGTCTCCATCCTGCAGGATGTTGAGTTTGGAGCGTGCCAGGTGCAGGGGGGTCCTTCCTGCTCGGTCTAGGGCATCCACACGTGCTCCTGAACAGAAAAACAAAATTAACAAGTTAGCAGGTGTACAAGTATGTATGTCTATGTGTGTTCATACCGTATGGCATCTCACCTCCTCTCAGCAATGTGGTGATTACAGGCACGTGGTTGGTACAGGCCGCTGCAGAGACAGGTGCAGAAGTGGAAAGATTGTGGAAAATATACATTTTTCAGACATGGAAAAGTTAAATCAAAATAAAATGTTCATCTTTTACTTTTCTACCATCGGGACCTAAAGTAGCAATGTTGTACATCCCTGAACTAAATGCTATACTTTCAGTGCCATGTGTTGTTCTTACCCAGATGGAGAGGGGTGTTCCCAAGGCCATCCCGCTGGTTAGGGTCAGCGCCGTAGCTCAGAAGAAGTTGCACTGGAAGGAAGGGGACGATTTAATCATTTGTTCACAGTAATGCTGCTGTGACTATTATTAGTTCATAACAATGTCATTACTGTTGAGTAATGAATCATGAGCCCCTTGCACTTCTCAGTTTGACTTACCGATGCTCTCGTTGCCATTACAGGAGGAGAAGTGGAGGGCTGTTCTTCCTTTGTCATCTGCTGCACAAGGGTCTATGTCTTCTAGAAGAAGCCTGCGCACTGGATAAAAAAAGAGACAGAAACGTTAAACACCTGAAAGGGATACCATATATTACTTAGTCTTGTTAAGTCTCACAATAGTTGATGTTCCAATAGTTATCTTCAGTGCCTACCTGTATCAATGTCGTTGCCATTGGCAGCCTCTCGGAACCTCTTCACCGCTAGAGAGAATGAACAAACAAGCCAAAGGTTAGGTAAACATCAGGTAGAATGCTAAACTCTGTGCTTTGAGTGTTGACATGCCTATCACCGTCTGATGTACTGGCTAGTATAATGCATACTGATGATACTTTTGTCAAAGTTCAGGAGCCATAGGCAGATGCCTTGCATGACATCCCGTCCCTCCGCAACATTCACACAGCTTTAACACTATTCACACCTCATGATTGGGTGTGGAATTCACCGCCAACTCTCTCCATCAACACAATTTTTTTTCTCTCCAATTTTGAGTGTGGAATTTCTGTACCATAAATATCTTTTCCAATGGGCCCCACATTTCGCCGGGCTCTCCCTTGTCGCCTTGCTCTACACCCTGTCACCTTCCCGGGTTTGCTGCTCGCCACACCCGACCCTGATCCAACTCGACTGGGTTCCCATAGCAAGTGGAGGTAACGAAGTTCTTGTTCAGCGGTCTGTCCTGTACAACTCAATCTCACGGTGCCCTCTCCAAAGCCAGTTATCCCAAATCCCTCAGCAGCACCTCCATCCATCCTCTCATCATTTATCTTTAGTTCACCCTCTTTCTCCTCCGCTTCTTTTGGTCCAGTGTCCACCGTGTATTCACCCTCGGAGCTTGAACGTTCATCGTCAGAAGCTGTTGCAACAATTGGACTCCACCCGTCCATGTTCACCGACTCATGTGGAAGATTTATTTTGGTGTTTCTCTCTTCAAAATTATCCTCGTTCGCAAGCCAGTACTAGGAGCTACGAAAAGAGTCATTTATGTTGATGAACTGACTTGCAACTTTGAATACGTCGTTTATTTTCTCCGTTGCCATCGCTGGCTCTAGAACGTCAATACAGAAACGATTCTACGCATATTTACCATTGTGGCTCATATGTTCATGCTTTGAATTCAAGATACGTCCCTGTTACAAGAACCAAAATGTCTCCTGTTTCATAATTTCAATTATCACGAGAACAAGCAGTAAAAGGCGGTCCTATTGTAAAGAGAAACGTTGACAATGACTAACGTCAATACAGAAACGATTCTACGCATATTTACCATTGTGGCTCATATGTTCATGCTTTGAATTCAAGATACGTCCCTGTTACAAGAACCAAAATGTCTCCTGTTTCATAATTTCAATTATCACGAGAACAAGCAGTAAAAGGCGGTCCTATTGTAAAGAGAAACGTTGACAATGACTATTACCAATCAGAGCCTACGTTGTTCGTTCTCTCATAAACAAAGCACCCACCCCCGTTCAAAAGAAGCAAATGAGCAAGCAGGACATGCGGGATGTGTGCTGCAGTATCAATATCCGGTTAGTTCTATATGAGCTCCTTGGGATAATAACCGTAACCCTTACCCTAACCATTATGCGTTTCAACTTCAATGGGGGTGTCGTCCCAAGGATCCCAGGTATAGCAAGGAACATTGAATATCTTTCATCAAATTTGATATTGTGAATAAAATCATGGATGCTGTTACACTCAAGAAATCTTGAAAACAGATACAATTTAGAGTGAAGAAATTCAAGAAATATTATTTGCCCATAACCGTGTACGCTGTATAATACTACAAAAACATGGAAACATCTGAGCATTATGTTCTCTCTCTTTAATGTCTTACATCTGTTGCAACAGAAAATAAAGTAAGCAGATAAATAACAGCAGTAGGCCTACACAAATAGTATAAAAAAAATAATAATGCATAATTCATAGATCACAATGTAATTAAAACCCAACATCACCCATACTGTTTGTACACACATTCAAATCTAAAGTTCCATCATATAAAACATGCCACAATTTAGTGTAATATATAAATATGATTTAAGGAATAAAATGGGATAAGCAATCAACTCTCAAGAGGAATCAGAATGGTTGTTCAACCAAAATATTTGGAATATACAGTCAAAGTTTGGACACACGTACTCATTCAACGGTTTTTCTTTATTTTTACTATTTTCTACATTGTACAATAATAGTGAAGACATCAAGACTATGAAATAACACATATGGAGTCATGTAGTAACCAAAAGTGTTACAAATATAAAAATATATTTTTGATTCTTCAAAGTAGCCACCCTTTGCCTTGATGACAGCTTTGCACACTCTGGGCATTCTCTCAACCAGCTTCATGAGGTAGTCACCTGGAATGCTTTTCCAACAGTTTAGAAGGAGTTCCCACATATTCTGAGCACTTGTTGGCTGCTTTTCCTTCACTCTGCGGTCTAACTCATCCCAAACCATCTCAATTGGGTTGAGGTCGGCTGATTGTGGAGGTCAGGTCATCTTTTGCAGCACTCCATCACTCTCCTTCTTGGTCAAATAGCCCTTACACAGCATGGAGGTGTGTTTTTGGTCATTGTCCTGTTGAAAAACAAATGATAGTCCCACTAAGTGCAAACCATATGGGATGGCGTATCGCTGCAGAATGCTGTAGTAGCCATGCTGGTTAAGTGTGCCTTGAATTCAAAATAAATCACTGACAGTGTCACCAGCAAAGCACCCCCACACCATCATACCTCCTCCTCCATGCTTCATGGTGGGAACCACACATGCGGAGATCATCCGTTCACCTACTCTGCGTCTCACAAAGACACGGCAGTTGGAACTAAAACTCTCCAATTTGGACTCAACTGTGGGAAGCATTGGAGTCAACATGGGCCAACATCCCTGTGGAACACTTTCGACACCTTATAGAGTCCATGCCCCGACAAATTGAGGCTGTTCTGAGGGCAAAAGAGGGAGTGGGAGGGGGAGTGGGAGTGCAACTCAATATTAGGAAGGTGTTCTTAATGTTTTGTAGACTCTGTATATACTGTATATATTCATGGACATTATAATGGGAGGTAGAGAATGTCTTGGGACATCAAAACTGTCATAGGCTTAGTTTTGGGATCCTTGGGTAAACAATCAGAAGTCAAGGTTTATTGCAGAGGACACTGAGGTTCCAGCTCGTGTAAGGTAATCAGGGAACGATGGGTCTGTGTCTGGGGATGCAGAGTCCTGTCCTCCAGGCATTAGCCCAGCATCATGGGCATGCTGCCACAGCTGACTATTCCTAACAACCCCATGCTTCCTCAGGTATCCCTGACGACAAAACAGGGGTGGCTTTTGATTGGTAAGGGAAAAGCGAAAACATGACTCTGTGGGGAAAAGAAACAAGTTCAGTTTTACACATTGTAAAACAGTAATCAAGTAATAAAATGGCTCATTAACTGAGTGGGCAGAACCGTAATAAAACAGTAATAACACAGATCCTGTATGAAAGTATGTCACAAGTGAACAAACAAATCGTGTGTGATATGAGAAGATGAGTAGGAGGTACTGTATATGGAAATATAAAGGACATATCCTAAGGGCATATTTACCCTAGTATAATAAGGTGTTGTAATGAGGGATCAGTTGAGGACATGCTCTACCTGCATAGAAGGCCCTGAGGTCAGTGTGGAGACAGTGTTCCAGGAAGCGCCGCAGTGGCTGGCTGTGGGAGATGGGCCCATCCCACTCAGTCAAGAAGTCCTCGATCATGTGATGCACTGCCTTGGGCCGTGGCAGTGGCCAGCCAACAGGACGGTGTCTCATGTCCCTCTCTGTTTAGGATGGCAGACAAATGAAAGAATAACATGTATTTGTTTTTACATACATACGTAGGTTTGAGTGCTGACGTCATACCACAAAGATGCCTTGTACTATACACAGACATACTCTTCATTTGAATGTCATTACTTAACTTAGTCTTTAACACAACCATAAGGCCAAACTGTTTTGTACTCTTCATAAGGTTTCTAACATTCTCACACTCACCAGTGGGAAGTTTGTCGTAGTAGTATAGAACAGGGTGGAGGAAGTTGGACCTCCAGGCACGGGTCCACTCTGACTCTGCCCTGCCAGGGCCCAGTGAGTCTGTGCGGTTCAGCCCGTACTGTAGAACCAGAACCAGCAGCCCATGCTTGGAGAGCTGGTGGCCAGACAGAGAAGAGAACTGGGGCAGGGCCTGGAGGGGAAACTCCTCCAGGTACTCACAGTGAGAGCTGAAAGGAAAGGAGAAGATTATTCAAAGTTAAACTGGTTCAGAAATTGATTAATTTAGGCTGCGTTTACACAGGCATCCCAATTCTGACCTTTTTTACACTAATTGGTATTTTTACCAATCACATCAGATCTTTTCACATCAGATCGTTTTCAGAGCTGCTCAGATTGGTCAAAATACAGATTGGTGAAAAAAAATATCTGAATTTGGCTGCCTGTGTAAACACAGCCTTAGTGAACATAAATCGGGATATCTATAGGCAATCAATCAATGTGAGATTCATTGGTAGAGAAAGGTAAATTACCATGAGGGACAATAATCATGAAGAAAAATGTGCACAGTGTTTCAGCACTACTTACCCTCTTAGTAAAATGATGTCTCAAGTACCCCAAACATTTGGTACGGTCCGGAGGCCTCATTGACCCTCCTCAACAGCCAGGACTGCAGCTGACTGATTGACAGTTTGATTGCTGGCCAGGAGTTGCTATGGTAACGCAGCTCAAGGACTCTATGTACAGCACGCACTAGGGTGGAACACATAGCAAAGTTAAAACAATAAATAGTCAAAAAACAAACACATTTTGTCTATAAAAACATTATTTTATAGACAAATTTGTAACTTCAAAGTCCCCCCCCCCCCTTTACAGGCAGTTACTAACTATACAGAAGTCAGATTTACTCTTGTCTACGTTGTAATACCAGCAGTTTGAATGGTTACCTGTGTATCGGAAGCTATGGATGAACCCCCCTGCAGAAGAGCGATAGTCTCTTGAGTGGGCAGCCGTCCCCAGAACAAAAACAAAAAGGTCTGGGGTTCCCCGCCCCTCGTACCAGGCTGTCACCCCTGGCAACCGCCCCCTGGCACCCTCACTGCTTGGTGGGCGGGCCGAGCTGGAGAGATTAACGGTATCATTAGAACAGACTGACATTATCTGACTGAAACAGCATGGCTTTGCCAATGAAAATGATAAAACAGAAGATCCACCACTTCCACAGAAAACAATAACTTTAACAGAACTCTTTTCGCATTATGTAAAGACATGCCACTGTAAAGTATTCATTTACATACCCATCAAAGATGCTGAAGTTGAACCGGAACCCCAGGCAGCGGATCACACGATCATATGGCTGGCGGAGAGAGAAGTTGTCATTGTGGTACACAGCCAGGTTTGTCGCTGTGACCTTTGAACTGTTCTTCCCATCCGAACTGTCCAGTAGCTCAGCTAGAGTAAGGAACAACTTGCCACGATTTTCCTTCCCACTGGATCTGCACTTCTTCTTTCTGCCTGAGCGCTTCTTTTCATCATCTCCATTTCTGACGATAGCAATGTCCTCAAGGCCTCCCTCCACCAGCCCATCAAGGGACTTTAGCTGGTACGTGTCTAGCAGCTCATTGTTCACAGCTCTGTGGAAGAGAGAAAATAGGTCACTTTGATATGAACAGATTATGCTAAGGGGATAGCAACATACTCCGATCTAAAACACTGCTGCAGGAGTACTAAATCAGTGAAACAAAAGAAAGAACAATTGGTAGGAGAGGACAATATGGGAGTCAAAACCTGATGATGCCTCTCAGTACCTGAGGTCTCCGACGTAGTGTGTCTGCCAGGCTAGACGGACCGGGCTTGGGCTGTAGAGATGGATCCGGCTGGCCCGACCCAGGATGCTCTGAGCTGTTTCAAATGCTGAGTTCCCCTTACCCAGGATCAGCACAGCCTGGTCCTTATACTCCTCTGGGTCCACAGGGATGGACTCATAGCCCTCCACCAGGTCTGAGCCCTCAAACTGGACCTTCTGAGGATCCCACAGTCCTGTGGACACCAGGAGGACTCTGTGGGTAAGAGAGAAAGAGAGAGAGAGAATCATCTCTTTAATGGTATGCATAGTGGAGAATTGTTCCATATTTCCAACCTTTTACATTAGATATGTGTATAGATATAACACAGTACCTGCATGTATAGTCCAGTCCACGCTGGTCAGTCAGTATGTATCCCCTGCCTCTAGGTGATTCAGACTCTGAGGCCCTGATCTTCCCGATGTCCACCCCATACTGGACCTTCAGCCCCAGCTCCTTCACATACATGGAGAGGTAGCGGGGGAATGAGTCTGCGTCTGGGTAGAGCTCCCGGCTGACTCGCTGAAGCAGCAGGTCGGGCCTGTCACTCAGGAGGGAGTTCCAATCATGACGAAGGTTGAACTCGCGGTTCCGCCTCCCTGTGTAGATCTTGTTGATGCTGATGAGTTTCCTGTGTCGAGGGTATCTTTAAAAGGAGAAAAAAACATCCATAAGATACAACACATGTTCATGTACATGGTGTAGGTCAGAACATATTTCTATGAGCAGGGCAATAGAGAAAGTTGCATCATTGTTGCACTGTCACAAAATACTTTGCTGAGTATGTAAATTGATTCAGCAGGTGCAATACCGATATAGTCGACACCCATTACTACAGAGGCACTCACATATTGAAGAAGCTCCCTGGCCCCGAGTTCCTCTCCAAGATGATGTAATCTCTCTGACTCTTGGAGAGAAAGTGACCCATCTGAAGGCCCGCGGGCCCGGCTCCAAGCACACAGTAGTCATGGTGACGGGTGCTGTTGTGACTGTGGTAGTCATCAGGAAAACATTGGACCCGGGCGACAAAGGGGACTAGGAGAAGAAGGATAGGGGAATCCATGACCTATGAATGAGTAAAAGGCAATGAAGGCATTTAATGGTGAGAGAGTGGGTTTAGTGAAGGTCATTGCAATACCCTGGTGACAATAATCAACGGCAAATTTAAGTTTTGAAAGCTGCAATCTGAAAATATCCACTGACAAGCAGCAACCATATTATTGCCAAAGTTATGCAACTCTTTTCAATGGCTTTACCAACATAAGAAGGTCAATTGAAATGACATATCAGACAGCATTGTTCAAGTGAGTGGAAAAACAGAGAAACTACGACAATAGCGGGCCTTCATGGGATGTATCCCCGTGCTTGCCTTGAAACTCTGGCCCGACATCATAACTCGACATGAGGGGATGCAGCTGCACTAGACCGCTGGTTGAGAAGCGCTCCACGAGCACAAAACACACAACATATCTATTAAAGTAGGATGTTTTACCTTTCACTGCAGTGGTTCCCTCTCATCTAATCCCATATCATTTTGCATTTGGTCTGTAAATAAAACTCTCCAACAACCTATAGTCTGAATTTCATAACGGAGCCCCATCCCTTTATACGACACTACAGCATACCTCAGTATTCTGACCAATAAACGCTGCTCTATTCTGGACAATAAGAGCTTGTGTGTAAAATAGAGGGCGTGATGAAACTTAAAGTGATGGACAAGAAATGTTCCACACTTTTAATACAAAAGTGTCATGTAGCCAAAGTAACACATTTGACCTTCTTTATTACTTTCTTTATTACAGTGTTATAAACTTTGTAATGTTGCAATTTTTGAGATAATTGTAGTAGTTTGATAATGTTTTGGTGAAATACATACTAATCATTATAAAATGTTAATTAAGTGAAACATAGCATGGATATTATTATAATATCATAAACACAATGAACTATTCATAAAATTCTCATGCCTAGAAATTGCTCTTATTTTTGCCTTCTACAACTGCAACATACACTTCTGTTGAGTCATGGTATCCCCCTTCTCTATTTTGTTGAAACCTGTTGAATCAGGTTATCTATAGATTGGTAATAGATCAATAGATGTATAATAGACAAATGTAAGGTAAATCATACTAATTGAATGTTGAGGACAAGAGTTTACAATGTAATCCCCTGAAATGAATTTTGACCTGCAGTTAGTCATTTGTGGCTGAAACTTTGTATCAACACAAAGTTCAATGAACACAATGGGAGAGAGAATAGGATTAAATTGGATTAATTTAACCAGTGAGTCCTGCCTGTAGTTAAGTCAGCATATTGAATCACTCTTGTTATTCTGATTTATCTTCAGAAAATTAAAAGGTACATACACTGAGAGCACAAAACATTAGAAACATGACATTCCAGGTGAAAGCTATGATCGCTTATTGATATTACCTGTTAAATCCACTTCAATCGGTGTAGATGAAGGGGAGGAGACAGGTTAAAGAAGGATTTTCAAGCCTTGAGACAATTGAGACATAGATTGTTTATGTACGCCATCAAAGTGCTTTTGAACAGGGTATGGTAGTAGGTGCCATGCGCACCGGTTTGAGTGTGTCAAGAACTGCAACACTGCTGGGTTTTTCACACTCAACAGTTTCCTGTGTGTTTCAAGAATGGTCCTCCACCCAAAGGACATCCAGCCAACTTGACACAACTGTGGAAAGCATTGGAATCAACATGGGCCATGTGGAACGCTTTCAACACCTTGTAGAATTGAGTCTGTTCTGAGGGCAAAAGGGAGTGCAACTCAATATTAGGAAGGTGTTCCTAATATTTTGAACTCTCAGTGTTTATAACTTTGTTCTCGCCTGTAGTCAACATACTCTCCCTCAATAGCAGAAGGAACACATTCACTACCTGTGGTTCATGTGACTCTGTGATTAATGATTTCTACCATTCCATCTGTTCACTCATGCTCTCCCCTCACTGGTAAATCTGCCCTGTCATGTTAAGCTTCAGCATAAGGGAAATGAGTCAACACTCTCACTTCCCATTTGATTTAGCTGACAAACATTGGGAGAGAAGGCGAGGGAGTCAAATATAAAGACAGGGGCACAGGTCAAAGAGGACACAGCAACTCTAAACTCGTTTGAGAAGGAGGCAGCTTTTGTTTACCAGCTGTATAACAAGACATCATCAAGGAAATACCCCACAGGTAAATTATCAACTCTTTCACTGACTTGTTTTTTAATAAACTGTAACAGTTGGTCACATTTGGGTAATAATGTTATAACCACCATATAAAAAATTCTGGATTACAGACATGGAGACAGTCAACTCGGCATGGAAAGATGATATGCAGAACCCTGGCAGGTACAGTAATTTTGTAACGAATGGTCGATATGTTAACTAGATTATTGTATTTCAGACCAGGTCAGGGCTGATATATGGTAAAGTAAAGGTATTGAACATACAGAACACAATTACTAACTGCAAACTCTGTGCTCACATTTATTGTACTCTGGTAAATCAGGATGTCCTCCTAATGTTCTCCATCTCTCCTCAGTGATTTGTCAGAACAGATAAAAGCAGCGACTAAAGAGATCCATGTCAGGGCAGAAAACACCCAACTGATGCTGAGCTATCAGAAGGGACAGATAACTCTTCCGCAGTACAAGGTGAGAAAAGCCAATCTGAGAGTGAATTAAAAACCACTTGCCAAAATAATTTATAGTGGTTTTCATAATATGAACTACCTAGAATGCCTTTTCTTACACTTCCTACATAGTCATGGAAAATGAGCACTCACTGTGTACTAAGTATTAATCTGTAACCCCTCTTTTCCATGGCAGCTTCTTCTGTGTTCCCTCTACGAGATCTACAAAGCACTGGAAGAGGAGATGGACAGAAATGCTTCCCACCCAGGTGTTGCACCGATATACTTCCCCCAGGAACTGGCCCGACTGGAGACACTAGAGAGAGATCTGGAACACTTCTTTGGACAGGAGTGGCGAAAGAGAGTCATCATTCCTGCTGCAACACACAGATATACACAGAGACTTCACAAGGTACAGGCTTTAGATATACCAACATGCAGGGTAGGCACACTATCTTAATTGTGTACCTGCTTAGTAATAACAATTTATTTGTCTCCCTCTCCAGATTGGTGAAGGCAATCCTAAATTGCTGGTGGCCCACGCCTACACCCGTTACCTAGGTGACCTGTCAGGGGGACAAATTTTGGGGAAGATTACCCAGAAGTCAATTGGGTTAAGCAGCGGAGAGGGACTGTCGTTTTTCTCCTTCCCCGGAGTGTCAAGCCCTAACCGCTTCAAGCAGCTGTACAGGAGCAGAATGAACAGCATCGAGCTGACCAAGGATGAGAGGGAGGTGGTGCTTGAGGAGGCTATCATGGCCTTCGAACTCAACATCCAGGTGAGTGAAAGGGAAGAGGGAGGAAACAAACTGGGTAAGAATATAGGTTATGGGAACTAATACAGTAATGAAAAGTCACTATGAAAAGTTATACAGCTGTACCATTGAGAGCATCTTGACTGGCTGCATCACTGCTTGGTATGGCAATAGCACCGCCCTCGATCGCATGGCGCTACAGAAGTTGGTGCGGACAACCCAGTACGTCACTGAGGCCGAGTTCCCTGCCATTCAGGACCTCTATATCAGGCAGTGTGAAAGGAGGGCCTGGAAAATCGTTAGACTCCAGCCACCCAAGTCATATACCGTTCTCTCTGCTTCTGCACTGCAAGCGGTACCGGTGCATCAAGTCTGACACCAACAGGCTCCTGAACAGCTTCTAACCCCAAGCCATAAGACTGCTAAATAGCTAACTACATAGCTAACAAAATGGCTACACAGACTGAGTTGACCCTTATATTTTATTTTTGCAGTCTGTATGCACACTCACTGACACTCTAACATAGACACAAACACTCACTCCATAATTTGCTCACACACAAATAATATGCACATACATTTATACTGACTACACACACTGCTGCTACTCTGTTTATCATATATACCTACACATATCTACCGATATCACTCCAGCATCCATGCACATTTTAAATATGGTTCTGGAACTGACTGATCCTGTATATAGTATGCTTTCTCGTGTTCTTATTTTTTCTCGTGATTTGTTCTTTATTTTTAGTATTACATTCTTATTTATTACTGCATTGTTGGGTTTAGAGCTTACAAGAAAGGCATTTCACTGTACTTGTGCATGTGACATTAAAAGTAGCTAAACATAACTGTGCAGAGGAAGTGAAACTGGGAAGGTCAAGTCAACGATGCAGTGTAAACGGGTTACTGGGTGCCATTGCCATAGCATATTGCTGATTGTGTACGTCTTGTTCAATGAAGACATCCTGTGTTATTTCTCGTACAGGTCTTCAATGATCTACAGAAAATGTTGAGTGTCACAGAGGACGCTTATGGTAAGTACAAGCTCATATGCTGATTGGAAATGGGATCTTTCACCTTCCTTGTGTGTTATAAAAAGGTCTTATTTTGCTTTTGCAGGGGACCAAGTAAAGGCCAAGACGCCAGCTCTCATCCCTTCTTTGTCCATCGTGCAGTTGTCACTGGGTATTTGTGTTGCTTTAGCAACAGTCGGGATGGGTATCTATGTGTTCTAAAGCCTTGAAATAAGTCCTTAAATATGTATATATGTAGTTGACCGAATCACTTCACTAATCATGACCACCTAAGGGTGTGTGCACTTACAGCACTTTGTCATGACTGTACTTTTTTAAATGCATAAGGCAATCTTAAAATGAAAATTGACATGCTGTATTAATTGCAATTCTGTGTACATAGTATGTTTCATTAAAAATGATGCACACCATTTCAACATAAGAAATGTCTAAATAAAGAAGTTTGCTATTTATTTTCAATACAAAATACCTTACACAATTAATGATTTAACATTAACAATCTTAAAGGCATTCTCTTGTCAATTTTCTTACCCCAAACAATTCAACACAGTTAATCCAAATTGCCTCCTTAACATCATTTGTTTGACTAAAAAGAATAGACACCAAAATACTTATGAGAGCAATAGAACAGCAAATAACTGTTGGCTTAACTTGGCAAAGCAACACATGAAAAGGTAGACATCAGTGGCTCTGTAGGCGGACCATGGCCTAGGATGGAGAAGACGTATCGACGTGACTTCATGAAGATGTCCACTGGCTTGTGAGGAAGAGTGAATCGAGGAGACGCCTGTCCCTTCTACTATTTACAAAGCCCATCGTGACTTAATCTTTGTGCGTATGCATCGTTTTGAGAGACTACTTGACTCTGTAGAGCACCTTCCTCTGCATGCGGTGCTGCAGCTCTCCCCTCCTCATCATCAGGTGAAGGACCTTGTAGATGGCCTGCTCTGGATACTTCTGTATATGGGAGAGGGTAGAGAGCTTCTGGTCAGTGGACAGATAAACAGGCTACAGGGCAACACGTAGGCCAACTGAGGACAGCACTGAATCATATAGACAAATGCCAAACATTCCAATGCCCAAAGTACTTTCATGTAATTGACCAAGTGGTACCGTCTTCTGTTCAAAGTAGACTAGTGTAACTGACCTGCTTGGTGAAGTCCTGGACGATGCTGTGCTCGGACACCTGGGAGCCAATGGCAAAGCGTCTCTTCAGCTGCTTCTCAACACGGGAAATCATCTCCTGGTCCTCCTGAGTGGTGAAGCCCTCCACACCAGAGAGGCTGCCGGACAGCGCAGCATCCAGTGTGGACACCTGGAAGAGCCGCAGGGCCTCGTCCACCTCCTCCTCTCCAGCCACGGCCTGCAGCTTCATCTTGGCCAGGGACTCAGAGATGCGCACCACAGCCTCCAGCTGCCTGCAGGGGACCACGGAGTACAAAGCATTATGACACTGAAGATGGACAGTATCCTGACTGGTAATGATGTTGGCAGGTGAAGTATCATATAGGTACCTGACAGTGATGGGGATGGAGGCTCTCCTGTCGCTCTCCCTCTCATGTTCCCTCGCTCCACTCCTCATCACCACATATCTGTTCTTCAGCTTTTCAGCTGCAGCCGCAGAGAGACGTGGGCCGCATTTCCTGTCAGGGCACATTTGACCGTTACAAACCAAATCCCTCCATGTGTACATACTAGTGTCTAGTATTGTTTCTCTGCAAGTAGAGTGCATGAACTCAATCTAAACAGAATCTAACCTACACAGAATAAATCTGCTGAAAAAAAGGAGTTTAAGACTCACGTTCTGGCATAGGCAATGTACTTCTTCAGTGTGGCCAGTGTGATCTCTCCCTCCACACCCTCAGTCTGAGTATGAGCACTGAGATGGACGTTCATCACGTGGCGGGCCAGAGTCTGAGAGAGAAAAGGACAATAGTGTTTACACTGTGCTAGCCTGGGCCGTGTTCAGTATCCCTGTGCATAAACCCCCCCCCCACACACACAGAAGACTAAAGTGTGTTCCCTCACCATGTCTCTCTGATGGTCATGGATGTCCTTGATGATAAAGATCATGTCAAAACGGGACAAGATGGTAGGCATAAAGTCAATGTTGTCCTCTCCCTTGGTGTCGTCCCAACGGCCAAACACAGAGTTAGCAGCGGCCAGCACCGAGCAGCGGGAGTTCAGGGTGGTGGTGATGCCAGCCTTGGCAATGGAGATGGTCTGTTGCTCCATGGCTTCATGGATGGCTACTCGGTCATCCTCTCTCATCTGAGAGGAAGGAGAGATAGTTAAGAGTCTGCAAACAAACTAGTCAAGTACTCAGCAATTGATGTACTTCTGTCCATGTTTCCATACCTTGTCAAACTCATCGATGCACACCACCCCACCATCAGCCAGCACCATGGCTCCTCCCTCCATGATGAAGCCACGGGTGACGGGGTCCCTCAGTACAGAGGCCGTCAGACCAGCAGCACTGCTGCCTTTACCTGAGGTATACACCTGACAGAGGAAGAGAGAGAGAGGGAAGATACGGGTTAGCGCTTTCGATAGGGGTCACTAGCATGCTGATTAATTGTCAGCAAATGACATTTCTGGAATCCATCTTTGTAATTCTGGTTTAAATCTATGTTGAGGGAGTGTCATGATTGCTCTGAAATATATACATACAGTGGGGCAAAAAAGTATTTAGTCAGCCACCAATTGTGCAAGTTCTCCCACTTAAAAATATGAGAGAGGCCTGTAATTTTCATCATAGGTACACTTCAACTATGACAGACAAAATGAGAAGAAAAAAAATCCAGAAAATAACATTGTAGGATTTTTTATGAATTTATTTGCAAATTATGGTGGAAAATAAGTATTTGGTCAATAACAAAAGTTTCTTAATACTTTGTTATATACCCTTTGTTGGCAGTGACAGAGGTCAAACGTTTTCTGTAAGTCTTCACAAGGTTTTCACACACTGTTGCTGGTATTTTGGCCCATTCCTCCATGCAGATCTCCTCTAGAGCAGTGATGTTTTGGGGCTGTTGCTGGGAAACACGGACTTTCAACTCCCTCCAAAGATTTTCTATGGGGTTGAGATCTGGAGACTGGCTAGGCCACTCCAGGACCTTGAAATGCTTCTTACGAAACCACTCCTTCGTTGCCCGGGCGGTGTGTTTGGGATCATTGTCATGCTGAAAGACCCAGCCACGTTTCATCTTCAATGCCCTTGCTGATGGAAGGAGGTTTTCACTCAAAATCTCACGATACATGGCCCCATTCATGCTTTCCTTTACACGGATCAGTCGTCCTGTTCCCTTTGCATAAAAACAGCCCCAAAGCATGATGTTTCCACCCCCATGCTTCACAGTAGGTATGGTGTTCTTTGGATGCAACTCAGCATTCTTTGTCCTCCAAACACGACGAGTTGAGTTTTTACCAAAAAGTTCTATTTTGGTTTCATCTGACCATATGACATTCTCCCAATCTTCTTCTGGATCATCCAAATGCTCTCTAGCAAACTTCAGACGGGCCTGGACATGTACTGGCTTAAGCAGGGGGACACGTCTGGCACTGCAGGATTTGAGTCCCTGGCGGCGTAGTGTGTTACTGATGGTAGGCTTTGTTACTTTGGTCCCAGCTCTCTGCAGGTCATTCACTAGGTCCCCCCGTGTGGTTCTGGGATTTTTGCTCACCGTTCTAGTGATCATTTTGACCCCACGGGGTGAGATCTTGCGTGGAGCCCCAGATCGAGGGAGATTATCAGTGGTCTTGTATGTCTTCCATTTCCTAATAATTGCTCCCACAGTTGATTTCTTCAAACCAAGCTGCTTACCTATTGCAGATTCAGTCTTCCCAGCCTGGTGCAGGTCTACAATTTTGTTTCTGGTGTCCTTTGACAGCTCTTTGGTCTTGGCCATAGTGGAGTTTGGAGTGTGACTGTTTGAGGTTGTGGACAGGTGTCTTTTATACTGATAACAAGTTCAAACAGGTGCCATTAATACAGGTAACAAGTGGAGGACAGAGGAGCCTCTTAAAGAAGAAGTTACAGGTCTGTGAGAGCCAGAAATCTTGCTTGTTTGTAGGTGACCAAATACTTATTTTCCACCATAATTTGCTAATAAATTCATTAAAAATCCTACAATGTGATTTTCTGGATTTTTTTTCTTCTCATTTTGTCTGTCATAGTTGAAGTGTACCTATGATGAAAATTACAGGCCTCTCTCATCTTTTTAAGTGGGAGAACTTGCACAATTGGTGGCTGACTAAATACCTTTTTGCCCCACTGTATATATATATATATTTTTTTTTTCTTTCTCTCCAATTAATCTTGGAATATACACACACATATACCTATATTCATTCATCAAGCCCATCCTTACCCCAATGGGAGAGCACCTCTCCACAAACTTGAGCAGCTGGGACTTAGCAGTACCGGGGTCTCCCAGCATTAGCAAGTTGATGTCTCCTCTACGGGTCAGCCCGTCAGGCAGCCTGAGACAGGAAAGGTCATTATACATACACACTGGAGAGAAATGTACACACATCAAAAATCTAATCGAATTCTACATGCCATTTCCAATGGTTATGACTCACCTCTTCCTGGAGCCGCCGAACAGCAGGCAGGCAATGGCCTTTTTCAGGTCATCACTGCCGTAGATGGAAGGAGCGAGGGAACGGGCGAGGGAGCCGTAGACGTCGGGGGAGGAGGCCAACGCTCTCAGCTCCTCCTCTTCCTGAGGGGAGACTGACCCTGTGGCCCCACGACCTGAGAGACAAAGATAGCATTATATCTATAGTACTATCCCACATAGGACATAATGTTGGATAAGTAATCTAACCTCTAGTAGCCTTATCTTGCCTACCTGCTCCCTCTGTGTCCTGCTGAATGCCCACCACACGAAGGTAGGAGGAGCGGATGCCCACACCTGCACTTTTATCTCTGCCCTTGCCCTTAGCTTGGGCCACCTTCTTGATGGAGTAGATCCCCATGATGGTCACTCTGTTCCCAGGGACCACACGGTCACACAGGTACCTGACGGGAGGCAGAACATGAGCTGTAATGTGGTATGTACTTGTCGGTCTCACTTTGCACTCTGTGTATATCGGGCATGTGTTAATTGTATTTAATTGAGAATATTGAGGCACACAGACGATGCTGTGTGTGTTACCTGTCACAGTAGAGCTGCAGGTGGCGGGGCATCTCTCCGTGTGGCACAGCATCTGGAGACTCCTGCAGACGGAGGGTCTGGAAGTCCACACAGACACAGCGGTCTGGAATGATGAAGTAGGGATCTATAGGACACCTCACCCTGCCTGCCTGCTCACTGAGAGAGATATGTTTAAGAATGAAATCACACACAATGATAAAGCAGATGATTTCACACACACAATGACTTATTGCATTTTTTCATGCACTGGAGTGTACACAAACACTCAACTCAGAGGGTTGCACTCACGTGTTGCACTTTCGGGGAAGAGCGTAGCCCTGCAGGCCTGGGGGCATTGAGATGTTACTGATGACGGAACGACAGCCACGACACTGCAAACACACCCTGGTGGCCTTGGCCCTCACAGCCGTGGCAGAGATGACGATCCCAGGGACCTTCACCAGCCTGGACACCTGCTCCGACTACCAGAGAGAAAGAGATGGAGAGTTCAGAGTCATGGCATGTTACATGGATGGAAAATTGAGGGAATCTTTCATGCCACCTTCTACATGAACCAACTGAAAGGTGAAAGGCCCAGCATTGCATCCTCAGAGTCTCTTACCTTGAGGTTGCGAATGGAGGCAGGATGGGCATCACTCTTCAGCATGACCTGGATTTCCTGCACTGTCTCCTCTCCCAGGGGCCTGGGGCGGGTCACCTCGTCAGCCACCTCCTGGGCAGCCTCCTCCAGCTGTCAATCATAATGCCAGGGCTCAGTTTAAAGGGATAATGTTCAGATATAATTATTTGCCAAATAGAATATAAGATCAGCATGATAAGATCAGCAACAGAAAATATAGGAATCCATCAAATACATTAATTATTCAGCCTGCAATTGCTCCAATTAAAACTCCTCAAATTATTTGTCTGTTATTAGTCTATTCAATCGTCTCACCAGCGGCAGGTTCTCAGAGGGCACCTTGTACAGGCAGTCTGACAGGTCCTCGTCAAAGCTGGCCAGGTCTTCCATCTCCACCTCCACCCAGTACTCCCCCAGGGTGTAGTGTCTCTTAAGGGCATCTCTACACAGCAGAAAATGTCAACAATACAACATGAACAATAAGATATAAATAGCTTAATAAAACAGAATACGAATATAATCATAGGGCAAACAAAAACGAAATACAAACTCAATCACAGGACGTTGAAGAGTCAAACTTTATTCCTTCAAGACCATTGTGGTGATCAGTGTTAGTTAGTTAGCTAACGTTACAGTAACTGGCTAGCTAACTTAACGTTGGGCATCTGTGGAACATCACACCAACAGGCGGTGGCCATCGACAATGACTTCGTGGCACTTAATACAATCTCGATCTTACCTGTATTTATAGGTGAAACCGGTGCGATCGGTCCCAACTCTGAACTGCCGAAGAAATTCACGGAATCGTTTCTTGATCTGGCTCCGTTTCACTCCACCTTCATCCCCGGGTCCATCTCCACCGCCGAAGCTGTCACTGTAATAAACTCCAGGGTCGTCGAAACCAGACATAATTCACCGATTATATCTACAAAGTGCTGAAAATTATATTTATTATCCTAAAAGCAACAGTTTTGGTGATCTTCTGTGGACAATGAATTCCACGCTGACTCTTTCGCGGCAAATAAATATCGTCACTTTCCCGCGAAGTCGAACAGTGACGCTTTGCCATTGGTAGATATGATCGACGAGTGATAATGATTGGCTGAATACATTGCAGGAGGCGTGTCCTGATTGTAGAAAGGTGGGACTTGCAAGAGTTTGTGGCGGGAAAAGAACAAGGATTTCTTTTTAAATATCAAAAATAAATATGACTAAGCCAGGTACATTACATTGTGGTGGCGTTACAACAAACTGGAACAACAACCCTGTTCGTTGTGTTTACAAAGTTACTGTTGATGCAAGCACACGTGTATTGCTCTAAATAAAAACAAGACTTTAATATATCTTCTAGCTTACCCAGTATTACAACCATATCTAGCTAGCTCCATAGGAAAATACCAACGTTCTGTTAACAAAAGTATTTTATTCATTCAACTGCAACACAAAAGCAACACAAATAGCATTGACCACAATTGAGCTTCATCTGTAATACATTACCCTGTATGTAATAAATTATCTTTGTCGCACTGTCATTCATAGGCCTCCTGTGTGACCTGTAACCACAGTCCAAACTCTGCAAGCTGCTTGTCTTTTTAACTTGCTTATTGGCAGCAAAATGATCCACAAGTCCTTCTATTTAAGACACAACTCCATGCTTCCTGCCTGTCTGTATGAAAGCATCTACAGCGCGGTCGATGTCCTGGTCAGTGTGGGCCGCTGAGATCTGGACCCGGATTCTGGCTTTGCCCTTTGGTACCACTGGGTAGGAGAACCCAATCACATACACTCCTGTGGGAGACAGAATAATGGGTACTTGTAGTAGATAGACATAACACTGAAGACTACGGTTCTTCAAGAAAGGCCAGACTGATTCAAATGAATATTTTTTTCCAGCCCTAGTATTCAAGCAGTGTAGTTTGCAGCTAATAAACTATTAGGTCATTGATTGTTGTCAGCTCCCATTTTGTGAGACAAAATTGTTGAATACAAAAAAATCAATGAGTATATCTCTGTCTCCCTCTACAGGTTGATGTGTGTCCATTCATTTGTAATTCCACAGAAATCTTTTTGATCAAGCTTTTCAAAAATACACTGCTCAAAAAAATAAAGGGAACACTAAAATAACACATCCTAGATCTGAATGAATGAAATATTATTATTAAATACTTTTTTCTTTACATAGTTGAATGTGCTGACAACAAAATCACACACAAATTATCAATGGAAATCAAATTTATCAACCCATGGAGGTCTGGATTTGGAGTCACACTCAAAATTAAAGTGGAAAACCACACTACAGGCTGATCCAACTTTGATGTAATGTCCTTAAAACAAGTCAAAATGAGGCTCAGTAGTGTGTGTGGCCTCCACGTGCCTGTATGACCTCCCTACAACGCCTGGGCATGCTCCTGATGAGGTGGCGGATGGTCTCCTGAGGGATCTCCTCCCAGACCTGGACTAAAGCATCCGCCAACTCCTGGACAGTCTGTGGTGCAACGTGGCGTTGGTGGATGGAGCGAGACATGATGTCCCAGATGTGCTCAATTGGATTCAGGTCTGGGGAACGGGCGGGCCAGTCCATAGCATCAATGCCTTCCTCTTGCAGGAACTGCTGACACACTCCAGCCACATGAGGTCTAGCATTGTCTTGCATTAGGAGGAACCCAGGGCCAACCGCACCAGCATATGGTCTCACAAGGGGTCTGAGGATCTCATCTCGGTACCTAATGGTAGTCAGGCTACCTCTGGCGAGCACATGGAGGGCTGTGCGGCCCCCCCAAAGAAATGCCACCCCACACCATGACTGACCCACCGCCAAACCGGTCATGCTGGAGGATGTTGCAGGCAGCAGAACGTTCTCCACGGCGTCTCCAGACTCTGTCATGTCTGTCACATGTGCTCAGTGTGAACCTGCTTTCATCTGTGAAGAGCACAGGGCGCCAGTGGCGAATTTGCCAATCTTGGTGTTCTCTGGCAAATGCCAAACGTCCTGCACGGTGTTGGGCTGTAAGCACAACCCCCCACCTGTGGACGTCGGGCCCTCATACCACCCTCATGGAGTCTGTTTCTGACCGTTTGAGCAGACACATGCACATTTGTGGCCTGCTGGAGGTCATTTTGCAGGGCTCTTGCAGTGCTCCTCCTGCTCCTGCTTGCACAAAGGCGGAGGTAGCGGTCCTGCTGCTGGGTTGTTGCCCTCCTACGGCCTCCTCCACGTCTCCTGATGTACTGGCCTGTCTCCTGGTAGCGCCTCCATGCTCTGGACACTACGCTGACAGACACAGCAAACCTTCTTGCCACAGCTCGCATTGATGTGCCATCCTGGATGAGCTGCACTACCTGAGTCACTTGTGTGGGTTGTAGACTCAGTCTCATGCTACCACTAGAGTGAAAGCACCGCCAGCATTCAAAAGTGACCAAAACATCAGCCAGGAAGCATAGGAACTGAGAAGTGGTCTGTGGTCACCACCTGCAGAACCACTCCTTTATTGGGGGTGTCTTGCTAATTGCCTATAATTTCCACCTGTTGTCTATTCCATTTGCACAACAGCATGTGAAATTTATTGTCAATCAGTGTTGCTTCCTAAGTGGACAGTTTGATTTCACAGACTAGTGATTGACTTGGAGTTACATTGTGTTGTTTAAGTGTTCCCTTTATTTTTTTGAGCAGTGTAGTTCAGTTCTATAAAATTAGTGGACAAAAAATCCATAGAGTATTTCAAACCAATATACAGACTGTTGTAATGTTTGATAATGCTTGAAATGTGCTTGTGCTCCATTCATATTCAGCCTAAACTGTTGCCTCACCTAGTTTCAGCATGTCATCAGCCATCAGAGAGGCTAGTCTAGCATCTCCCAGCATCACAGGACAGATAGGGTGGTCAGAGCCTGAGATGGTGAACCCAGCACCGGTCATTTTGTTTCTGAACCTACGAGAGAGTGAGAGAATAATGACATTACAGAAATGGCACTCGTTCCTTATACAGTATCAATGCCTTCAACTGTCATTGTTGCTAACTGGTTTCTCTGGGAAACATGTAGTGCTCTTGAAACTGTAAACATGTGTGGAAGGACACCAGTGGAGGCTGCTGAGCAGAAGACAGCTCATAATAATGTCTGGAACGGAGCAAACGGAATGGTTGATACTATTCCACTCCAGCCATTACCACGAGCCCATCCTCCCCAATTAAAATGTGCCCCCAACCTCCTGTGAAGAACACAGTACAGATAAGAGATGAAATAAGCAAAAGTGTTGAATGCAGAATAAATACAGATCTTGTGACTTTTTCAGCACAAGAGACTAGTCAATCTCAAGGTCATTCAATTGCTCTTTTCAAACATGTCCCATTCATGATTTAGCTCATACGTATTTTTCACAAAGGCCAACACAAAAAAGCTTATCTGTTTTTGTCCGTGCTCCTATGTTAACCGTTCCATAAGCTTAGATGGTGTCTACCACATTCACCAAAACAGAGGCCCCAGTCCCTTCCCCGGTTCCCACCTCGTGGTTTTGTCCCCGACACTCTGGGCAATCTCATTGGAAGCGAGGAGCAGCTCGACAGCCCGGGTAGCGCAGCCCACGACAGGAGGGGGTAGGGAGTTGGAGAAGAGGTACGGACGAGAGCGCTGCCTCAGCAGGTCAATCAGAGGTTTAGGACCCACTGTGTACCCACCTGAGAGAAAACAGATAGAAAACCCATATCCACCTTATACAGTGCATTTGGAAAGTATTCAGACCCCTTGACTTTTTCCACATTATGTTATGTTACAGCCCCGCCCAAAAAAATCTGAAATATCACATTTACATAAGTATTCAGACCCTTCACTCAGTACTATGTTGAAGCATATTTGGCAGTGATTACAGCATTGAATCTTCTTGGGTATGACGGTACAAGCTTGGCACACCTGTATTTGGGGAGCTTCTCCCATTCTTCTCTACAGATGCTCTCAAGCTCTGTCAGGTTGGAAGGGGAGGGTCGCTGCACAGCTATTTTCAGGTCTCTCCAGAGATGTTCGATCGGGTTCAAGTCCGGGCTCTGGCTGGGCCACTCAAGGACATTTAGAGACTTGTCCCAAAGCCACTCTTGCGTTGTCTTGGCTGTGTGCTTAGGGTCGTTGTCCAGTCGGAGGTCCTGAGCGCTCTGGAGCAGGTTTTCATCAAGGATCTCACGGTACTTTGCTCCGTTCACCTTTCCCTCGATCCTGACAAGTCTCTGCCGCTGAAAAAGAGGAGTGGCTTCCGTCTGGAAAAGATCTGATTGGTGGAGTGCTGCAGAGATGGTTGTCCTTCTGGAAAGTTTTCCCATCTCCACAGAGGAAAGGAACTCTGGAGCTCTGTCAGAGTGACCATCAGGTTCTTGGTCACCTCCCTGACTCAAGGCCCTTCTCCCCTGATTGTTCCGTTTGGCCAGGAGACCAGCTCTAGGAAGAGTCTTGGTGGTTCTAAACGTTTTCTATTTAAGAATGATGGAGGCCACTGAGGAGGCCACCTGCCTCGTGGGCCCATGGGGACCTTAAATGCTGCAGACATTTTTTTGGTAGCCTTCCCCAGATCTGTGCCTCGACACAATCCTGTCTCGAGCTCTACGGACAATTCCTTCGACCGCATGGCTTCGTTTTTGCTCTGACATTCAATGTCAACTGTGGGACCTTATATAGACAGGTGTGTGCCTTTCCAAATCATGTCCAATCAAATTAATTTACTACAGTTTTTTAAAAACCATTTTAGAATAAGGCTGTAACACAACAAAATGTGGAAAAGGTCAAGGGGTCTGAATACTTTCCAAATGCCCTGTATCAATGTACATTTTCAAGTTAGTTTTGTCATCCATTTATGGAGTTCAATTACACAGCCTACATTGTCAATAGTGACATTTCATAACAATTGAGAACATACAGTACCGTTATGCAACTCCATATATGAGTCAAAACAGAGGGAAACCTACCAGCTGCACCTCCCAGTGCTTTTCCCAAAGTAGAGTTGACAATGTGAACCCTGTCCATCACTCCCAGGAGCTCATCTGTGCCTCTGCAAACAAAATGTAATAACACTATTGGTCGGCATAATCCTTTTTAGTTTTCCTAGGCATAACTACATCATTAAAGTTCTAGCATAATTTCTCCATCTGTCCTTTTTTCTCTCCACCCGGACCTTCACTCACCTGCCTCGTGGGCCCATGAAGCCTGTAGCATGGCATTCGTCAATGAAGACCATGGCTCCATACTGCTCTGCCAGGTCACAGATCCCCTTCAATGGAGCCATGTCACCATCCATGGAGAACACACCATCCGTGACAACGAGGCGTAGACGAGATGACTGAGGACAGGGAGCCATGATGACCAATTCAGCAAATCAATTCAGCAACCTTAATTTACCCATCACTATGGTTTCAAGCTTCATGGATTTCAAGAGGATTCAGCATAATAAGCTTCATGAAAGGTGGAGCCCTTAATTAAAAAAAATATACTGTGCAATCATATTCTAAGAAATATGTGTAATGGCTGAAAGTAGTGCAGGTATTAGGATGGGGAAGACAGGGTTTAGAAATCCTCCAGCTGGAAGATGGACAGCAGATGATGCCTGTCTTACTCCTCACCCCGCTGTCATTATCCCACATAATCACCTCAAGGAGATTCTTATTTCAATGTGTGTATAGCACCCTCTTTACCTGGGACTCTTTCAGCTGGGTCTCCAAGTCATTCAGGTCCATGTGTTTGTATCTGAACCTCTTGGCCCGACACAATCTGATCCCATCAATAATAGAGGCATGATTCAGCTCATCAGAAAGAACTGCATCGTCAGGGCCCAACAGAACCTGACGTAGAAAAAGAGTGCATTACTACTTTAGGACTGTTTAATACAGTGGCACAGAAACTGTAAAGACAGACCATGCAACAGAATGTATAAAACAGTTAATCACATGTTCATTTATTCAAGAATCACAAACCTCAAATAGCCCTGCGTTGGCGTCAAAACAGCTGGCATATAGGATGCAGTCCTCACGCTCATGGAACTGAGCCAGCTTCTGCTCCAGATCTTTGTGAATGTCCTGGGGATCATATGGTAATACGAGAATGAGAGGAGACACCATCACAGAGTAATGTGAACTCACACAGAACCACCAGAAACACTTGAGCAAGCAGTCTTTAGGTTACCTGTGTGCCACAGATGAATCTCACTGAGCTCAGCCCAGCACCATACTTCTTCAAGGCCTCAATCCCTGCCTCCACTACCTGGGGATGGCTGGAGAGGCCCAGATAGTTGTTTGCGCAGAAATTCAATATGTCTATATAGGGGGAGAGAGAAACAATAGGTAAGCATATATAAGTCAGGTTCTCCAGAGGACATGCACATCATAACAATACTGACCCAACCGCCAGAGAAATCTTGATTTACCAGTAACAATTACCACAGTGACCTTGCATGACTGCTGGAGGGAGTATGAGTGATGGATTTCTACCATTGTGTACTTACTGGCAAATACAGAAGAGTGCCAGCTGTACACGAGAGGACATAAGCCATTCATAAATCAGCACTAGGGGTCAGTCTTTCTCTGGTACACAAAAGTGAACAGTAACAATTTAGTAGTTACGTTGGTGGCAGAAATATGGGTTTAACAACACCAGCAGCCACCACAAATCACGATAACACTAAGCACACGTATAACTTCCAGTTGCCAAGTAGGGCAAGTCTCGGTCATGTAGCTAGCTACCCCAACACCACCAGGCTGAGATGAATTTCCGCGAAGTTCAGATGGGGCGAACAAGACTAAACTAGTAGGTAAACTTGCTAGCGAACTTAGCTTGCTACAACTCTTAGCTGTCTGTATGCAACAAGTTCGACCTCGTTAGACAACGTGGGTAGGCTAGACTTAAATTCCACGGTGCCAACTTTTGCCATGTTTTTCATGTCACTTGAGGACAGCAATACATAGGTAGGCAAATCAATATAATTGAAAGTTGGTGAGCTGACCCCTAACTATAACGTCAGACTACTCACCGCCACGACTGCCGTCCACGTTGATATGAGGACCCTGCTTGGACGTGATTATTCTTTCTCCTTTCCACGTTCCACCAGTTCGGATCGTTTCAAGTTCATGCTCCAGCACCGATCTAGCCTCGGCGATAGCTGCATAGCAGCGGTTTGAGGTGGTAGTTGAGGGTCTCAAAATATATCTTATTGGGGCACTAAGATAACGGACAGCTGTTCGAAGAGGCATGGTGAATTTCTGTCAAAATCTTTCCAAGCAGTTAATAGGTTGTGACTAGACAGGATAACAACGTAAGGCGTGGCCAAAAATACTGTAAGTGACGTCAGAGTGATATGTAACGCACGTGGGCGTATCATGGAGCACCAATCAGAAGCGATGGGAGTATAGAGGTGCTTTCTGAATCTAACCAAGTCTCGAAACATATAGCCAAAGACAGTACAGTATGAAGACAGTTTATCCGATCACACTTGTAGGCGACGTTGGCTGGCTAAACTCATGCGTAGAATCACGTCATCGGGTCTTAGTGGTCGTCTGGCGCCTAACTACGCATGTGCAGGCAGTCAAATCAAAGGCACTCCTTCGATGTAAAATGGTTTTTGACGAAAATAAAAACGTTTCAGTTTGTCACTTTCACGAGGTTGGAGTAATAACATGTTAAACTACTTAAGACATTGGCTCGAATCTAGGTTGTGCCTTTGGATTTCGAGAAAATGTACAACTAAGGAATAATGTTTTACATCTCAAAACCTAAATCCCGGGCTGGAAGTCTCGCGATGTTGCACTTCTGGGTTTAGAAACGCCGTGGTATAACCACACTCTGGGCGAGTTCGTTTCACATGGCCAGTTGTCCGGTAAGCGGGGTTCGCACATTTAATTTGCAAGTAACAGAAAGTAGCCTACTTCAAATAAAACATTTTAATTTTCAATTAAACCTATAGAAAACCAAACCACTGATAAAAAAGATTCAGTAGGAGTTGTCATGCTGATCATGCTGATTGGCTGGGCCTGGCTCCCAAGTGGGTGGACCTATGCCCTCCCATGGTTGCACCCTTGCCCATTCATGTGATATCCATAGATTAGGGCCTAATTACATTTACTGATTTCCATATGAATTGTAACTCAGTAAAATCATAATTTATATTTTAGTTCAGTATAGTTTAGATACCATGCAGAATAGAGATTTACAGATCAAAATGCAGTATTTCAGAGAACCAAACATTGGCTGAGTTTATGCTTCACAACGCATTTCTAAATTGCCTCTTCCATACTTTGGTTTTAGGCACGATCGTTTTTAAAACGTTGAACTTGGGATATCAATTCCTTATAATCAGGAAAAAATACATAGTTCAACTTCCCCTTGCCCCAGCTGTTTGGAGCTCCTCTCAGCCCTTTGCTGTTCCATGTAAAAGCTATGGCATCCCAGTTTCTTCAGACACCTTTAAAGTTGATATGACAAAAGCATTATCACTCCTGTAAGTACTTGACAGATTCAACATGCTTTTTTAAATGACATTGGAAACTGCAAAACCTTTTGTGTTATTCACAGTCACAGACTAGTGGAATTATGGTATACCAATTTTACAAACACAGAAATCAGTCATATTTGCAGAACCATGAAATCAGACCACACGCTGAACTCCTCATCTCCCAGAGTGAATAAAAGCAAACTATCTTTAAGACTTCATCTGTGTTTAATATTAACGTATTTCATTTTTTATTTAACCTTGTAGGCCAGTTGAGAACAAGTTCTTGATTGACATTGTGTAACATTTGATAAACTTCAAGTACTCCAGAAACAATTAGGTTTGTATTGCTCTTCCTAAAAGTGTTCTGTATTACAAATGGGATTCATCATGAGCATCACATAATTAATTTCCCCTAATTATATCTTATTGCAATCTACTAACATTGTGTTTATCATGCCTGCATTTTCTGGAATGCACACCATTGAATGTTCATCTGAAAATATTGGGCATATTCCATTCTCTTCTAAGAAACATAACAGGAATTAAACTTAATCATTGTGCAAATGTTTGTATCCGCAGCCATACCAGAGGCTGGTGGGAGGAGCTATAGGAGGACAGGCTCATTATAATGTCTAGAATGGAATAAATGGAACAGTACCAAACATAAGGAAACCACGTTTGACTCCATTCCAGCCATTATAATAAGCCGATCCTCCTATAGCTCCTCCCACCAGCCTCCTCAACTGGATATCCATATACATAGTGGCACTGGACGACTTAAGTTCTTATCATAAAGCACTCTTTTAGTGTAAGTTAAAAACACTTGGTCCAAGTTCATTTAGCCTTAACATAAAAATATACATTAAACATACTAGATGAAGACCTTAACCCAGGAGAGTTGAACATAAAGTAGTTCTGTAATGTACCTGAGTGTCAGTAGCACAACCCTATTGTCAGGAGGAGTTGTTCCCACCAGTCATTTTCTCACTGTATGTGCTAATCATACATTCAGGCAGTTCAGTCCTCTCACACTATTTGGGAAAATGGCATTGGTTATGTGACAGGTTGCGGCTTGGCCTATGATTCTGAGTGGTTGTTGTCGTCACGAGAAGAAGCTTTCAGGGACGGGAGTCGCTCCGCTGCTCTCACTCTTTCTGCCAGAAACCTGTCAAACTCTAAAAAGGAGGGAGAAGGAGAAGTTGCCTTAGGCGGGCTTTGTCGGTCTCAAAAAGGGATTACTCAGGACTTTGTAATAGTACAAGGAAGCAAACTAAACTGTTGTTGGATCTACATAGCGATACCCAGGGAGTGGATAAGAGCTGGATGAGGAACTAAGAAATAGAAGCTCACCCTCACTTGTCACACCCTCTGAATCAGCCATGTCGTCCTCCTGTGATACACATAACACACATGAAAGCCATGACTGTTGTGTTCACGCCAAAAGTTACATGTCCAAACAAAATTGAATATTTTCAAGAATTCAGGAATGTTACATTTGCTGGGGTAAAGCATAAAGTCCATAAAACCAAATTAGAGAGAGGGTGCAAGGACTGGCACTGGTATAACATGGAACCAAGTTGGACTCTGCTTGTACACCATGATAATGAGTGAATGCTAACAGTGACCCACCTCGTCCACATCCAGCCACTTCTCAATGTCATCCATCACAGACGTCTGACTCACAGGGATCTGGGGGAGTTAGGCAAGAGGTTACTGTCAGGATTTACTGTAAGCCACTGTTTTCTTGTGATGACCAGACTCTGGAGTACCATTACCATTAGATTTTTCTTGGGCAATCTACACAACCACCATTCAAACATGCTGACCCCTAGTATTCTGATTGAAACCAGTTTATTTTAGACAGGGGAAACTAAGGATCCATCCACCACACCAAAGGTACGGCAGGGAAAACAGAACAGAATGGGAGTAAATTAGCAAGTATAGTAATGATTCAGAAGAGTTATGATTTAAAAGGGATACTTGGAGATTTTGGCAATGAGGCCATTTTGGACACAGACAAAAATGGTATTCACGAGTTCATATGGCTCTGGGGAAGTAGATAAAGGGCCTCATTGCCAAAATCCAGAAGTATCCCTTTAAGATGTGCCAATACACACCATCTATCAGTTTCAGAAATGAACACTTATAACACTCTACACATGAATGCAAAAATCAAAGTAAGCTAAAAAATAACCAGATCAGGCACACAGGAAAAAAGATCATACAACCATCTCAGTACAAAGACGGAAAGGAAACAATCATTCATTAAATACACACTAAACATGCTTGAATGCAAAACATCCCAGCATAAGCCCCAGGGGTAGAATGCAAATGGATTGGCACTGTGCCAGCCAATCAGACCCACCATTCCCTTTTCCATCATCCAATCAAACTGTGTCGAGGAGCTGAGGGTGGTGGAGTCTGGGCTGTCACCCTTTACACAGATAGACATTTTTATTTATGAACAAAGATACCGGTAGACATGTATGCCATAACACAAAACCATTGGGTTATGAAGAAGGAGACAAAACAGAGACAGACAATCTTATAGCACTAACAAAATTGCCAATTTTGCACATGAAATTGTGGCAGGACACAGAACATTGTTTACACATATAGAGGCAGGGCAGACCAACACATTACCTAAGACACAGGGTTATTGTACATATTAGTGACACTTAGTAACACTCCACAGGGCATAAGGACTCCATGGACACAAGCAATGCCCTTCCTAAACAAACATCTTTTCAAATCTGTCCTGGGTTAAATCATTCTGGGGTTACTGACCGTTTCAGTGTTGTGTAATCTGGTGTTCTGTGCTTGAGTCAGACTGTCGGCAACACCTTCATTTCGCTCACTGAAACACACATCTCACTGCTTAGAAAATTATGCCGTTTACAGTGTACATATAGTAGTAGAATAATAGCCATCTCCACAAGTAACCATTGGCCAAAGTATGAACAACTTTATTGGAAAACCAAATACAGTGGAGGAACATTCCTTCAACATTTGTATTGCAAATGTTTGCAGTTTTCTCACTAGCTATGTAAGCTTGCAGTTCATGTCAGACTCCATTCATAATCCTTATTGACCGAATGAAGGGCACAAATATCTTGAGAGAGATAAGCAGCCATCCTGAGCCAGTCAGGTTCACTTCCGGTCTAGACTAGTGCACCAGCTTAGCTGGAGCAGGACTGTTATTACCTAAACAAGCCAGGGAGTGACAAGACAACAGCACTAGTCCATTTGTTATACCTCGGGAGCTGTCTATTACCTCGGTCTAAGTTGTGTCTGTGAGATGCTCCTGTTCTGTGCAAAGTCAACGAATTCCCTCATACCTATGTGGAAAACAGGGTAAGAGAATGAATTGTACTATAGAGACACATTGAGAACCTCTATCAGAGGAACACTGTAGTTACTTACTGAGTCCTGTCATCTGACTAGACACTGTGTCCACTGTTGATCGGCTGAGATGGCTGTGGGTGGGAGCTGTAACAACAGGCTTGATTGCTGCGCTGAGGTCAATAAGGTTGACGTAGGTCGGGCTCTAGGCGATTGGGAAAAATGTGAAGAACTTGAACAGTACATATTTCTCTTCCAAACATGCATTTGTGATGAGGGTAAAGGACCACAGATCCTTAAGAAAAAACACTTACCTGCTGTGTAGCTCTTTGTCTCTGAAACCTGGAAAGGAAATAATGAAAATCATACTGCTATCATAGCAAGAATTATTGACTATCTGATGTTGATAATTTAGGACAATACCTCTGGTAGCGAGTGAATGTGGCATTGATTTCATCATTGACAACCAGCAGCTCCTCGGTCAGTTTCTCCTCACTGAGTCTTGGGACCAGCTCCATTATCTTATCCTGCATGTCTTTACATGCTGCATACAACTCCTACTGACAGACAGAGAGAGCAGGAGATACAGAGTCAGTGAAAAGACAGCCATGGACAAAAGAGAGATGGATACAAACAGATGACATGTGTCACAGCCACGGATGGACAGCCATAGAGAGAGCCCAGCGAGTGAACCAACTAACCTGAAGCAGCTCTGTGTCTGAATGCTTGGCTGTTGCTGGATCCAGTTGAGACATCATATCTGACATCACTGTCAGGTTACCTCGAACCACTCCCAGGTCGGTCTTCAACTTTTTAACCTGGAATAGGAGTCAATGGCATCAGCACTCATATGCTAAATTGTGTGGGGTGGGGTTGGCATAATACGGTAAAGCATCAACTTTTATTATAAATTCTGAATGTGAAACAAGTAACTGTGAAACATCCACAGTGCACAAGGTAATTGGATTTTAAAGTAATGCCCTGGAGTGAATTCAGCCTGCATGCAAAAGATTGTTGTGTTACTAAAATAAAAGCCATGCCATTTTAGAGGCCCCTGTATGACGGGAGCGTTCCAATCACCTGATAAGGTGTGAAGGTGAGGGGTCCCTGCTCGCTCTGTTGGGATGCAGGAAGCTGTGGTGATATGGGGACAGGCCTGGGGGATGAGGGTGCAGCAGATACAGTGACAGTAGGCCCGTTATCAGGCACAGTCTGGTGGACAGAGCACAGGGACCAATTGAGTTAGAGACTAGTGTTAGGGAGTTAAAACAGCTTTAGAGAGGTTTAGCAGAAAGTTGTACTCTGTATTTGTCAGTGAGGAAATGCATGCATGCATTTTCACCAGTCATTGTTTGAAGGTATACCCTATTTGGAGTGTGAATGGGGGAGTATCCGTCTAGTTCAGTCATGGGGAACTCCAGTCCTTTCCGTCTCAGGTCCTCGTATACAGAGACCACGCCCGTCAGAGCTGGCGAGCTGCGGAATGCGTCTGCCCATGCCTGAACAATAGACAAACACATCATAAACAGCACACACCCGACAATAGCTAGCAGTCAATTCCAACACAGCTCTGTGACTTACTGAAGGTATGAGTACCAATGCCATCTCTCACCTGTATAAGGCTGAGCACCCTGTCATGCAGGACCAGAGGGGGATTGTTCTTGGGTAAGATGGACCTGACCAGAACCCCCTCAACAAACTCCCTGGTTGAGACTAGCACATGGAACCTGTGGCCACAGTTCTTCACACACGCTTCCAGTACCTGAGAACCAACATGACATAAGAGAGATGGAGAGAGAAAGAAAGTTAGGTTACAAGTTCATGAAGAAAAGGAAAAAGTATGGTGAATGAGAGAGGTAAATGTGACACTCACAATCAATGCCAGCATGACCTCTCTGAAGTTCTTGTTTCCAACAATCCTCTTCTTTATTGCTTTGTATGCATCTCTAGGCCTGTAATCATTGTAGGTAAACAATCAACTTCAAACAACAAGAGCACAATACAGTAAGCTGTCAAAGGAAAAAACAGCCCATTATGTCAACAGAGGATACACACCCCTCCTCTGTCTCATTGATGATGTCACAGATGTCCATGTTGAGGGCCCAGTCCTCCGACTGGAGACTGGAACTGGTTGCATATTCTGAGAACAAAAACAATTGAGACATTGCACTTCATTTTGCATACAATTATCTGGAAGACATAGTCACTGTGAAACGGTCTCTGCCTCATAACACAACTCTCAATAGCTGTTTATTAGCCTACTTTGCTGATGCCTCTACTCATCCATGCGAGTTAAATCCCTTTTTGTTTGTCAAACTCATTCTTTCTCCATCCAACTGACTGGTTCATGTGACCAGCATTAGGTTCCTTAGCAGACGCTTATTAAACAATTTAAAATGTTCTGTCTTCATTCCTCTGAATAGGAGGGGATAGAAAGAGGATTTAGCTCAGTTGAGAAAGTAGAACAACCTCTCCTACTTGTACCGTCTCATTGTGGTCATATACATTAAAATAGGCAGATTGTTTTTCCATCTATAATTACATCACGGGGGAATTTTCAAGCTTATAAGATAAAATAGTAGGCCACTTGTAGTCTACATAAAAACAAGTTGGCAAGCAGATTAATGATTAAATCAGCAATGTTACTCACTATGAAACATCTACAGCAGGGGTGTCAAACTCATTCCACGGAGGGCCTAGTGTCTGCAGGTTTTTGGTTTTTCCTTTCAATAAAGCCCTAGACAACCAGGTGTGGGGAGTTCCTAACTAATTAGTGATGTTAATTCATCAATCAAGTACAAGGGAGGAGCGAAAACCCGCAGACACTCGGCCCCCCGTGGAATGAGTTTGACACCTGTGATCTACAGTATGCATGTTATTCTATTATTTCTTAAAGGCCCAGTGCAGTCAAAAATGTGATTTACCTGTGTTTGATATTTATATTCACACTATTAGGTGGAAATAATACAGTGTACTATTGTGAAAATGATAATGACCTTTTAGTGTAATAGATGTTTGAAAAGTCTACCTGAAATTGTTGCCTGTTTTGGTGGGATGGCGTTTTGGTCTACCTGGTAAATTAGTTAATATATCAATAAGAAAGAGTTCCAAACCTCTGCAAAAAACAGCTAGTTTTCCTCTCCCAGTCCTAGCAAAATTATTGCTTGAGAAATTGCTCTTTGCTACGAAGTAAATTGTTTATTTTTGACAATTTTAATTTAAAACATTCACAGTAAGGTACTGCATGGTTACACGGAAATGATTTGATATCGAGATAAAAATGGCTGCATTGGCCCTTTTATTAAAGGCCCCTTTATTAAAATTAGGTCACGAAGGAAGGGAACAATTTTCACCGCCCCACCCAGAGCTTGCCAAACGATTGGTCTATAGACCACCAACAATACCCAAACTGGCCAATTAAATTGAGGATTAAACCACTGTAAACCCGCCTCTAGGGTATTATTGTGCGGTGCAAGTGTCAATAGCGTAATCTAATCTCTTCTTGTACTGTCAATCTTGATCAATTAACTAACTATAAACAAGCAATTGTCACAGTTTCGTTTCTTATTAAATACATAACCAATAACGCCAATTTCCCTTTCGATAGCCTACGGATTATCTAGTGGCGTTTTATGGAGTGATAGCGTCTGTTTTCCAACAGTAGCCTACCAATGTCTTGTAGCGAGTCATGTCCGATGCAACAATGTAAACTATCTACAAACTCACCTGCCAAACCACTATAAACCTACTTTATTAGTTAAAATGTAACAATTACCTATTCGCTGGCCCACTGGTGTAGTAAACGGGTTCCCTGTCAGAAACTCCATCCTTCTTTCTACCAGTCAAACCAAAATCCAGAACTGCGCTTCGTTCGTTTCCACAGCAGAGGAGTTCTCGCAAAAAACTGAAGCAGCACAAATTGAATTAAATTAGGTTACGTCATCTGTTAAAGTGAAAGTTACATTCACTGAACATTATTGTCTACTAATTGGGAATTTATACATTGCATAAAATGAGACCATATTAATACATTCAGAATGATAGGGTAGCCTACAATAGGGCCACCAGAACATTTGCACAGAGAGGGACAAAAAAAGAAAAAACTATTTAGCTATGGACTAAACGATAAACCATCTAAACATTCTACCCCAGCCATCAAAATACGTGGACTATGAAGCTACACTACATGAGAAAAAGTATGTGGACACCTGCTCGTCAAACCTCTCGTTCCAAAATCATGGGCATTAATATGGAGTTGGTCCCCCATTTGCTGCTATAACAGCCTCCACTCTTCTGGGAAGGCTTTCCACTAGATGTTGGAACATTGCTGCTGGAACTTGCTGGCACAAGAGCATTAGTGAGGTCAGGCACTGATGTTGGGCAATTAGGCCTGGCTCACAGTCGGCGTTCCAATTCATTCCAAATGTGTTCGATGAGTTGAGGTCAGGGCTCTGTGCAGGCCAGTCAAGTTCTTCCACACCGACCTTGAGAAACCATTTCTGTATGGACCTCGCTTTGTGCATGGGGGCATTGTCATGCAGAAACAGGAAAGAACCTTCCTCAAATTGTTGCCACAAAGTTGGAAGCACAGATTTGTCCAGGATGCCATTGTATCCTGTAGCGTTAAGATTTCCCTTCACTGGAACTAAGGGGCCTAGCCTGAACCATGAAAAACAGCCCCAGACCATTATTCCTTCTCCACCAAATTTTACAATTGACAGTATGCATTGGGGCAGGTTACATTCTACTGGCACCCACCAAACCCAGATTCGTCCGTCGGACTGCCAGATGGTGAAACGTGATTCATCACTCCAGAGAACGTGTTTCGACTTCTCCTGAGTCCATTGGCGGCAACGCTTGGCATTGCGCATAATGATCTTAGGCTTATGTGCTGCTGCTCGGCCATGTAAACCTATTTCATGAAGCTCCCGACGAACAGTTCTTGTGCTGACATTGCTTCCAGAGGCAGTTTGGAACTATGTAGTGAGTGTTGCAACCGAGAACAGACCATTTTTACACGTTACGTGCTTCAACACTCTGCGGTCCTGTTCTGTGAGCTTGTGTGGCCTACCACTTTGCGACTGAGCCGCTGTTGCTCCTAGACATTTCCACTTCACAATAACAGCACTTACAGTTGACCGGGGCAGCTCTACCAGGGCAGAAATTTAACAAACTGACTTGTTGGAAAGGTGGCATCCTTTGACGGTGCCATGTTGAAAGTCACTGAGCTCTTCTTTAAGGCCTTTCTACTGCCAATGTTTGTGTATGGAGAATGCATGGCTGTGTGCTCAATTTTATACACCTGTCAGCAACGGTTGTGGCTGAAATATCCGAATCCACTAATTGTGTTATTGTTTTCTTGAGTCAAGTAAATTTTAAAGTAACAATATTGTCGGCTCTGCGCTTTACAGCAATTTCAACTAATTAATTTTTCTGCCACTGGGTCGCACTGTTTCATTATAGATCATGTACATGTTAGGACATGTTAGGGTTATGACAGAGATGTTAGATTTACTACAGTCAGTCAGTCGCTAGTTATGTTATGATATGGTTTCTATTTCATATAGGCTAATTCACTTCATTTACTGTGCACTATAAGGAGTTATAGACATGTCTATATTATTTTATTCCAGTGTTTTTAGATAGTAATGACAATATGTGCAACAAAAGAACAAATAATATGTACTGTGGATGCTATGACATTGTAATGTCATAGCATAGCTAAAATATTGAATAGTTTGTGCATTTAAACTAAATAACCTGCAAATTACATTCCTTAAATGTTGTTTTCTTCCTCAAAGAGGCTGAGATATACAGGAGAAAAGCCCAATAATTGACTTGTTATGCCGCAAAGTTGCTAGGAGTGACTCAGAATGACTCATGTGAAACAAAAATGAAAACACTTTAGAGGTGTTACTCTCACCGTCTCTGCCTTTACTGTTCTGTACCTCACAGATATGCTGCCATAATATCACTAATAAAAGTGTCATATCTTCCTGTGTGTGACTGATTTGGTTGCAGGTGCTTTGAGGTTGCGAGAGTGTTTCAGAGCCGGTCACTGCATGTGTGAGTGTGAATATTGAACGTGCAGCAGATAGTGTTTGAGAGATGGTCACTGTCTGTGGTCATCATATGTGAGTTGCTGTGTTGCACCTGGAATAGTTGTTTTGTTCATTAATGGTCTCATGAGTCTGGGAGTAAAGAGAGAATCAGGGTAACCATCCCTGTGGTCTTCTCTGCTGCTGGCCTGTCACACCCAGGGGCTTTCTGACATCACTGGGTTCGACAGCACAGAGACTGAAAAGGCACTGGCCATTTACTGTGACATCTTGCTCCACATACAGTATGTGTATTTCAATGGCATTCAATTGTCCATCTGATTCCAAGTGTTTTTCAACTGTACCAAAGGAGGTTGGTATCACCTTAATTGGGGCGGACATGCTCGTGGTAAGGACTCGAGCGGAATGAGTGGAATGGTATCAAATACATTAAATACATGGTTTCCATGTGTTTGATGCCATTCCATTTGCTGTCCAGCCATTATTATGAGCCATCCTCCCCTCAGCAGCCTCCACTGAACTGTACCCATGAAATTAACACTAACAAAAACTATCTGGATGATTACAGAGAGAATTAACCATTATGGCCTTTGTATACCATAATCATAATGCAATGGGGAATTCTTATTAGGACATGTTGGTATAAAAATGTTTAGGGAGTGATAAGCCCTTGAATCATGGTGGCCCATGCTATCTTATGTTGAACAATGGGTGTGAGAAATGGTCTTTCTTGTAAGGAAGGGTACCAGTGTGTTCCAATGCAAAGTCTTGGTGACCACTGCAGTGAACCAATAGCCAGCCTACATGGACCTGTCCAATCCACAGCTGAAAGACAGTCGCTGGCACAGCGTGATTTGTTCTCTCAGAAGAAGCTCATGGGTTCAATATAGGGACTGCAAAATGCCAGTGGTCACCAATACTGAGCCCAGCTCTGAGCCAATAGACAGAAATGTCACATAAAATTATGTCACATCCTCACTGTCAATGTGATAAAGATGAATAGAAAATATAAACAGATTCCATGCAATTTGGAAGCAAGTCAATGTCTGGCCATTGTAATTTCTCCTATCTCCGGTTATTGAGCCAATGGTTTAAAAGATCTTGCACATCACATATTGAACTGGGAACTGAGACATAATCGACAGTAACTTGATACATTGAAGATGTACATTATTTAGCTGTTGTACACTAGATCATCCAATTGTTAGATTCTTTTCAGAATACATGTTGTTATAAATGCAAATACTGTTCAAGTTGATCTAGAAAAGGTTGCAGAAATGCATAGAATGTGATGGAGGAAAGGGTCTCAACTCTCATCAACTCTTCCTCAACCCTGAGTCAGATAACACAATTTCATAGAAGTATTATTTTACAGCTCTATCAACCAGTATTGATTCAATCTCTCATTGTCACACTTCAACAGTTTTCTAATCCTCCACTAATGAATTAAATTATACCAGTCACAGTCACAGGGCACAGGTCAATGGAGATACAGTAGAAAGACAGGCAGCAACATGCAAGGTTGGAAAGGCCATCTCTTGCAACTTGTGTTCACCTATGCTTCCTAGGCAAATTTGCAAAACCACATGATTCAAATGCCCTTTATATATAATTGAGATGCCATTATGAACCTATACTTAATTTCTTTAATGTCACTAAACGCACAGTGCTTAAGTTATTACTGGATTAATGTTGTAAAGCATATGAATTTGATATGATGTTGACTTAGATTCTAACACCTCTATTGTTAACTTAAACCCCCTCACCTCAGCATGCTATCTCTAACACCATGCTTTCAATTATAAAAAGAATCATCTCACAGCCTTCATTTCTACATTCATCAATAACAACAACATTACATTGAAAGGCAAGGTGACATGTTGCCAGGGAACAAAACTGTGAAGAGTGGCTGCATCCAGTTGGAGCAGGACGCATGTTATTAAGGCATGCTGGGTTATTCTTCTGGCCCTTTGTGAGAGGCCTGAGATATTCCTCCACTCCACCAACAGCTTCCAGTGGGCAGCCTCCTGATCCCTCCCAATGTGCCACCTCTCTCCATATCTGACATGTACAATGAGATCTCTTATTTAGTTTCACTTGTGTAAATGTCAAAATCATTTGTCAAGGGAACAACATACATACAGCAGGGGAGCATACAGCCCTGACTATGGGGTTGTATTTACAAGGAATTGATTTGTCTGAACCTGCTTTGAGCTTTTCTGTCATAACAACTCACAACCAGAGGGGAAGTCCAGGTGGGGAGAGGAGGGCAGGAGGAAGAAAGAAAAAGAGAAAAATGTGTTTGCCAGAAATGGTCTCTAATTGGTGAGGCGTGTTATCTTCTGTGCAGGGATTGTTTAATGTCTCGGCCCACGCCGCATATGAGAACGAGCTAGCTGAGAATCAGCAGCTTCCAATTAGGGTGGGTTGGAAGTAATGCGTCTGAATTCTCTCTGTGCAGCTGCTTGATTGTATGCTTTTTTGGCCTGCAAATGAAATGCAGTGAGGTGTCTTCACTGACGCAGAGTCTGGTAATTTGCAACCAGCTGTGCCTTTCTCTCAGCTGTCAGGTAAATGCCGCAGAAATTATTGAGTCTTCAAGTATCTTCAATCCACAACAATATCTTGCAAAACAATAATTACATCTAAAACACCCATATCATTAGGTCCAGTAAACCAAACTCTTGAACAGGGTATAGGCTACTGTATTGTCAATTGACAGTTTTCCATTCTGAAGCCGTGTGCATTATTATTTGTTAAGATCAGCTTTCCTTTGCAGATGGTCCCCCAGTGGTGGACTTGCTATGGAGTGAAGGATTTCAGAGAAAGAAAAAGCCAGTGGATCACAATCCATCTCCCCCTGAGTCCCTTGGATGAGTCATCTGTGTGCGCAGCGCAGGGGGGCTGAGGTGAGGAGGAACGTGTTCTGGGGCGAAGATACAAACAGTTGGTTCTCACTAGTGTAGAGCAACACCATCGCTCCCATCATGGGCCATTGTCATGACAGTTGTCATGACAGTAATATGTTAGATGTTAAAGCCCAAACCCCACGCATTACATTTGCTTTGTGGTGACAGTTCAGTAACGCTCCTGTCACAGGAGGTTGGTGGCACCTTAACTGGGAAGAACGGGCTCGTGGTAATAACTGGAGCTCAATCAGTGGAATGGTATCAAATACATGGTTTCCAAGTGTTTGATGCCATTCCATTTGCTCCGTTCCGGCCATTATTATGAGCTGTTCTCCCTTCAGCAGCCTCCACTGGCTCCTGTGTCTTTGTTTCCCATGCGCTTGACATCCACCGATGTCTCTGAGATGTGAGCGGGGAAGAGAAGGGAAAAAAACGGCCTAATTATCACACTCACTTGATAACACAAAGCATTTGTTAGCGTAGTGATTCATAGAGATGAGAGTACAGAAAGCACAAGATTCAATTAGGGTAAAGATGTACATGATCTTGAAATAAATCAATTTAGCTCCTTATAACCAGCTTACAATATCCTTGCACAAGCATTTACCTGGCTTGGTGGTAATACAGTCCAGATTTAAACAGTTATTTAATAATAATGGTTTAATAATGGAGAATAAACCTACATTACAACTCTTTAATTAGACAAGCACGCTAAACCAATACAATATTTACAACCAGAAGTTCTGACATTCTAAGCCACAAAACATAATAACAAGTAGCCTAATCACAATCAACTCCCAGGATCAATCAACTCCCAGGATCAATCAACTCCCAGGATCAATCAACTCCCAGGATCAATCAACTCCCAGGATCAATCAACTCCCAGGATCAATCAACTCCCAGGATCATAAATGTGAAAATACATGTTCAGTTTTCCACCCAGATAATGTGCTACTACCAGTCAGTTTGGATTAAACCATTGTAGAGAATGAAACATAAACACACAGAGCATTGTGAATGAGCTGTTACATGGAGCAGACTGTGCTCATTGATAGACGTCAGGTTAAAGAGTGTTTTGTAATAGAATAAGCAGCAGACGGTTGATTTCAAGGCATATTATCTCATTCAAAGGGGAGAAATTCGGATCTCCATTATACTTGGAAAGTTGTCCTTGATACTCTGAGATATTTGTCAAAGCCACGTTCACAGTACATGGTTTTCACTATCACACATTTACCTCTACTGTCACAAAAAATTACAAGTATCACAAATTGGCAACAACAGCAATTCCCGTCAGACCAATCAGCGTAATAGAAGGTAATGGGGAACAAAAAATGCAAAACATGGCATTTGAAACTGAAACAATATTAGAATTGTGAAAGCAGAGAGCTGAATGTAATTCTGGTGACTTTCCAGGAATCAGACACAGCTAATGACAGGGTAGCTACCACAGTAAAGCAGTAGTCCAGAGGGGAGATACCAAGGGGCCAAATGACAGAGAGGAGGATCTATTTTAGCTCATTTTTCACCTGGCATGGAAGCCAAGCAAGCAGTGGCCTTTAGCAAGGTTAAGCAGTGTCATAGTTAGCCGTGACCATGTAAAATGTCACCAAGAGACAGAGTGAGGTTTGCTAGTCATAGCTGTGTAGACAATGCCCATGGGAATGAAGTGTCAAGCTCTAATGCATTAAAGAGGGATAATTGCAGTCATAGCAACACATAATACTGTCTAATTACTTTAATTGGACAGGGTCTATTTGAATAAGATAATTGCCATTAACCTGGTGCTCAATGATTCTCCTGCTGCAGAGCTTTTAAACGTAGTCACTCACTGTGTCAAATCACACTACAGGTTTTACAGACAGCGTTCCTTATTTGTACATCCACAAATATACACCAACCATCCCCAAGGGTGGCCAGATAGTCATTTCCAGGAGCTGACCCACATTTGCTACAGATTAAAAGAATATATCAGAATGGAAACGTTCCGTTGTCATTTTCACTCTGTCCAAAGGATAGTACCTCTGTTTGTTAATTGAAACATGGTCACGGAACAGAAGACTTATTTTGACCATGGTGATGAAGAAGATATGTGTTGATTTATGGACTTGGCTGAGTCAAGTAGGCTATATATATGTCATATATATGACATATATATAGCCTATTTGACTCAGTCATGTATATATTACAGAATGTAAAAATTTGCTGAAATCTAAAGTTTTTTTTTTACCAAGTTACACTTCTCAAAATGCACTAAATTGGTGCAATGACCCAGCAATAGATTCATTGATGGGAACACAGTCCCAACCGTCACTGTACATATGTTTAGGGTTATAGTCGAAGTATGAGAGCTCTATGTGCCCACTCAACACAAATAACCCCATCCAGAAACCAACAAAGTGTCTCCGTCTCTCCACAGGACAGGAGTCTACATGACAGAGCATGTGAAGCCGCAGCACTCCTTCAGAAGGGTGAGACCGGTTTTGGTGACGAAGGGAGTGGACGAAGTCTGCTGGGCTTTGGAGGTCATCCTTCGGTCCTCTGTGACGTCTGGGGAAAAAAGAGACATCATTATCATCCTCATCAGCACCATCAGCATTGTTAATGTTATCATATTTTAACTTGGTTCATTCGATGCGTCTTGGACTAACTGCACGAAAGGAAGCTTCATATTTGAACCTTGACTACACAGCACTATGGTAACACATGTGCACATACCTTTTTTCTTCGAGGTCTTTGGGAATTTAGACTGCAAGAAATCAGCCATTTCTTTGTCCTCCTCTCTCTCCCTGTTGAAGGAGATTTAGTGGTATGAGCACAGTTAACAAAGGGTAAAATCTTCCTATATATTTCACAGCCACTGTTGCCATAAAACACAGTCATACATAAGCATGCACACACACACAAAATAAACAAATAACCAACCAAACAACTGGATAGAGACAAAGAGGCATACACGAACAGCTCCGTCATTTGTTCATATGTGTGGATGGTGTGAATTCACTTAAACAATGTATCATTTTCTCTTCATGATTTTCTACTGTCAACATCACTTTACTGTAAATTATTAAGTATCTGCTCCCCACGTATCACCCACCTTTCTGAGAGCTGTCAAAAGTGTCACTCAGACTTGTAGTCAGAGAAGCAGGGATGCCTGACATGCAAGACAGCTAATTTAGCGCTGTAAACAAATGCAATATGGAAGGGGCTTGCTTCCACCGTGTGACTCACTGTCATTTACACTAAATATACACTGAGCAACACACAACGCTCAGCCCAGCCTCTAGAGAGAATACAATACTCTATAAACCACAGAAGTGAAAAATACCCTTTTAAATCCACCTCAACAGATCGATCGTGTGGGTTTAATTCACATTGACAGCGACATGGAAGAATGTTCCCCAACTGGCTCAGATACAGTATGGCTCAGAGGTGACAATGACTGAGTTACCAATATTAATAGTCACTAGATGCTACTTCGGCAACATGGATAGTTACGGTAACCCTTGCCTTTAAGAACATGATGGCCCAACCCTCCTTGCCTTTAAGAACATGATGGCCCAACCCTCCTTGCCTTTAAGAACATGATGGCCCTACCCTCCTTGCCTTTAAGAACATGATGGCCCTACCCTCCTTGCCTTTAAGAACATGATGGCCCAACCCTCCTTGTCTTTAAGAACATGGCCCAACCCTCCTTGCCTTTAAGAACATGATGGCCCAACCCTCCTTGCCTTTAAGAACATGGCCCAACCCTCCTTGCCTTTAAGATCATGGCAGCACTCACCTGAGCCTCTCAAACTCCACGTCATCCACCAGGAAGTCCCTGGTCTCCACCAGCTTGTGGATCTGCTGCAGAAGTTCCTCCTCCCTCTGCCGGTCCTCATTGGATTTGTCGGTGTCTGGAGTCATACAGACAGTATAGTCATGGAGTGGTCATACAGCAGTCACAGACAGTTCATATAGTAATCATAGATGTTAGGAATCATTAAGCATTCATACAGCTCCAGTTCAAGATTAAGCACCAGGCAAATTAAGTTTAGGCTGATGGATCTGTAACCACCAGATGACTGTGCATGGTGTTCCTGTTATAATACTGAGAAAGTGGCGTGGATAGCATTACCACTGGATCTAACCTACCAAATGTGAGATAATTCAGAGAGAGGCTGGGGCTGAAACATTGAAATGATAAGCTGAGATAATGAGGATGTTGTGCTCCAAATCTTCTGCTTGTTTGTCCTGCAAATCTTTTATTATTGGTTTTCCTAGAGCACTACCTGGACCATAAGCCCTTTTGATGCAGATATTCCCTCATTTTCTGGCACAGCGAGTGTTTGTGCTCTCTATAATATGAATTGAACACCTCACCTCACACAGAGAGAGTCAACTCACACAAAAAAGATGCCATCTAGAAACCAAAAGGGTTCTTTGGCTGTCCCCATAGCAGAACCCTTTGAAGAACCCTTTTTGGTTCCAGATAGAACCTTTTTGGTCACAGGTATAACCCTTTTGTGTTCCATGTAGAACATTTTCCACAGAGGGTTCTACTTGGAAATCAAAACGGTTATACCTGGAACCAAAAAGGGTTCTCTTATGGGGACAGCCGAAGAACCTTTTTGGAACACTTTTTTCTAAGAGTGTATGGTAGCCTACCTGAAACAGACACCAGCTTCTGAAGTTCTTTTTTCAGCCGTGTGATTTCCTTGCAAAGCTGAATGTCGTCCATCCTGAGGGAAGAAAAATTGAGGAATCTATTTCATTCTCAATCATAAACCACATTGATATACTTCAAAGGCAATCTATCTTCACAGCCGTTTAGTATGACCCAGGGGAAGAGAACCCAGGACTAGGTGAAAATCGGATCCTGTCACATATCGACTGTCAGTACAGTGGCTGTTCTTCTCCCTGTACCACACTTAGTCTGACACTCAGGAATCAATCCTAATTGCTCTTATTGACAGAACAATTGAAACCCATACAGAATACTTCAATACAGAGGATGGAGAGATTGTAGTCTTAAAGATACAATCATGCTGGCTCCAGTGTTGAGTGGTCTCGCTAAAGACACTGTGGCTTGCATGTATAACCCCACACTAGGGTTAACACTTAAGGACAGACAGACAGATCCTGCTGGGCAGTAATAAGGGTTGTGACATAGAGGACCTTCTGATGTGATCACCCTTCCCCTGGGACCACAATGTGCCAGACAACCCTGCAGGTGTCCTGTCTACTGAGGCATAACTTTCCTCAAGCCCTCAACTTCTGCAATAACTCCTCTATTAGAACGTGGTCAATATAACGACAGCAAATTATAGCGATTAAAAAATAATTGCTGCCGAGTGAAAGAACTGTCTGACAGGCAGAGCTAGGAGACTGGGAGAGATACTCTAGATGAGTGTAGAGATAATTACTTTTATTTAAAAATAGCATTTTGTGACTCCACAAGCGATTCGAACACAGTACATTTAAATGGCCAAATACATAGCAGAATGTAACGCTATAGAATTTAAGCGATTTCCCATTTCAGCTTGGTAAACATAGACATGATAGCAATAACCATATTAGCCTATCCTACAGACAGAAACCACTTCAGTGGAAATGGCGAACTAAATGAGCTTTCTCCTCTTCTCAGGTGGACTGAAATGATTGTTGGCTGAGGGTTTATTAGCTGAATTAACTCAGATGCCACAGAGAATGAGTCACTCCCCATCTATCTGAGCTGCAGCTGCATCATATCTCATTTCACTAATTGACTCAGGTAGGGAGGTTTAAGTAAACAATACTGGTCAGACACTGAGGCTCTGGATAACTGGGCTTTTCCGTCGGACAATAAGAGGACAATTAACTCCTAGATAAACATGCCCCAAGCCCTTTAAGCACAGGAAATGTGTTATTATTTTAAAGCCACTTCATAGGAGTGACCAATACAGTAGCTGCATCACAGCTTATTTGCATGGAAACTGTGTACGTGCTTTCATATGGATTCACTTTGTATTGACCTGTCATTGTGACTGAAGCTGCATCCCGACATTACACGTTCACAATAAAGCACCTTGTGGTGCCTACAGCATTAAAGAATACACGCTGAACTGCATACACCTAATGCACTGCATGCAAATGAGAGTTCTCATTTAATTCCATAAGTAAACCATGTCATGTTGTTCGCTTTTAATTTTACTTCCACCTAAGTAGATAAGGAAACAAGCTACTTGACACATCAGAAACCTAACAGTAATTACTTTTCCACATGAACAAAGGTATTATGCTATCACTGTTCAGTTTCTCTCTGTTAGAGCTGTGGTCAGCCTTGAAAAGACCTTGAGCTCTGCAGCGACTGGCGTCAATATGCTCCTGTCCCTGGAGATGAAAGAGAAGGAATCACAGAAACAGTAAGAAGTGAGAAAAGCTCTCTGTGCCGCTGTGCTCATCTACTTAATGGTGAGCGGAAGTGCGGTTGTTTACCAGGCCAATAGTGATTATTGTTAGTGTAGAGTAGGGTTAGTGTTCAGTAATCATACTGATTCTCACAGAAATCCCATAGGATGTTTTACTTCGATTAAAGGGTTTCTTATATGTAAGCTCCAACCCAGAAAGTTAAGGTCTTGAGGAGGAACAGTGAGAATGTAGCCTACTGTATGCATATCTCCCCAGCAACTGGACCTCGCCATACCCAGCATCATTATCTTTTCTCTTAGTCTCTCCACCCTTTTTCCCATGTCACAATAATGAAGAAGAAGCATTACAGCCAAGGGGATCAGACAGAGAAGAGTATAAAACCGTTTGTTCTTAGAACAAAGTCCATGTGCAGTGTTGAGACAAGTGTACGAGCTGAGCTGGTAGACTAATAGGACAGCAGGCAAAGCGCTGCTGTCCTCTACACAGAATTCGCCTTCATGCACAATCGCTAGATGCTGTCATATGTGGAGCGTCACCAAGTCCGAGGGGATCACTGTGGAACTCTAATGAGCCCTGTGAAAACCTACTACAGTTCAACCACAACCCATTCCACAAGGAGCCAGGGCATGAATGTTATGTGTGAGACTGAAAAGGCCCAAAATGTGTATCCTGTTCTTCTAGCTCATACTAGAGGGATTTGATAAATCACCAAAAGATGTCAGAAACTGAGTGTTGGTGTGATTGGATAGTTATTTAAAAAATGCTCACATGTATCTTAGTTCTGATTCCCTCCGTACTAGAACATCACGTATCCGCTCGATTCTGAAAAGCTCCCCTTCAATGTGATCTATTGTGATGGTGGAGTCCGCCATTGAGACAATGTCTTCCTCTGCTGGAAGGGAAACAAGAAAACAAAGATACACTGTATATAAAAAAGTATGTGGACACCTCTTCAAATTAGTGGATTCGGATATTTCAGCCACACCCACTGCTGACAGGTGTATAAAATCGAGCACACAGCCATACAATCTCCATAGACAAACATTGGCAGTAGAATGGCCCATACTGAAGAGCTCAGTGACTTACAACGTGGCACCGTCATAGGATGCCACTTTTCCAACAAGTCAGTTCGTCAAATTTCCGCCCTGCTAGAGCTGCTACGGTCAACTGTAAGTGCTGTTATTGTGAAGTGGAAACGTCTAGGAGCAACAACGCCTCAGCCGCGAAGTGGTAGGTCACACAAGATCACAGAACGGGACCGCCAGGTGCTGAAGCTCATAGCGCGTAAAAATAGTCTGTCCTCGGTAGCAACACTCACTACCGAGTTCCAAACTGCATCTGGAAGCAACGTTAGCACAAGAACTGTTCGTTGGAATCTTCATGATATGGGGTTTCATTGCTGAGCAGCCGCACACAAGCCTAAGATCACCATGTGCAATGGCAAGCATCAGCTGGAGTGGTGTAAAGCTCGCTGCCATTGTACTGTGGAGCAGTGGAAACGAGTTCTCTGAAGTGATGAATCACGCTTCACCATCTGGCAGTCAGACAGACAAAACTGGGTTTGGCGGATGCCAGGAGAACGCTACCTGCCCCAATGCTTAGTTCCAACTGTTAAGTTTGGTGGAGGAATAATTGTCTGTGGCAGTTTTTCATGGTTCGGCTAAGCCCCTTAGTTCCAGTGAAGGGAAATCTTAATTCTACAGCATACAATGACATTCTAGATGATTCTGTGCTTTCAACTTTATGGCTACAGTTTGGGGAAGGCCCTTTCCTGTTTCAGCACAAAGCGATGTCCATACAGAAATGGCTTGTTGAGGTGTGGAAGAACTTGACTGGCCTACACAGAGCCCTGACCTCAACCCCATCAAACAGGCCTAATCACCAAAAATCAGTGCCCGACCTCACTAATGCTCTTGTGGCTGAATGGAAGCAAGTCCCTGCAACAGTGTTCCAACATCTAGTGGAAAGCCTTCCCAGAAGAGTGGAGGCTGTTATAGCAGCAGTGGGGACCAACTCCATATTAATGAGATGGAATGGAATGAGATGTTCGACCAGCAGCTGTCCACATACTTTGGTCATTTAGTGTATTAGCAAGTTATTCTACTGCTACATTGACATAGTACTGTGCATCAGCACGAAAATGGGAACAAATGACTGCTTATTCTGCTCACGCCACCTATCCCAGCACAACATGATTGTGTCATAGAAGAGAGGCCAGAACAGAACTCCTGTCTTTTCAAGTTAAGTTTTATTTGACACATGCACAAGTACAGTGAAATGCTTAACTTGCAAGCCCTACCCAACAGTGAAGTATTCATATCAAAATAGTATAACTAAGAAAAAACTCAAACAAAACATAAGAAAAAATAAATAAGCTATATACAGGGTCAGTGCCAGTACCAAATGTACAATGTACAGGGATACTGGAGTATTGAGGTAGATATGTACATGTAGGCAGAGATTATGAGAAAGTGACTGGTACCAGGTAAATAATAATAATAACAACAACAATAGTAAAAAGTATGGCAGCAACATAAGTGGTGGGTGTGTCTTCAGCCTGCCTTAATTACAGCATGTGTGCAGCACGCTTCCTGGGTTTCCTCCCCCAGTGGGACAGCATGGAGGGAACGTGCCTTTCTGAGTGGCACACTGCCAGGCTGGGCAGAGACTCAGTGGTGCGGAGACTGGGATGGCATGACGGCAGATCTCGCTAAACAGTTGAATTCAGGATATTGATACATGTCTGAGTTTCATGAACAATGAGAAATAATCTCAGACAATGAGAAAGAAGACTGAGAATCAGTGACAATTAAAGTAGGAAAGAGATGCTGAGAACCCATGGAGTAGTACATTTCTAGAATCTATAATGAACTGGTTAAGGTCATCAGTTGAGTAGACTCGTGCAGTCTCATTAACATTTTCTAATTTGGCAGTGGTGCCAGGAGGGGGCCGGTCTGTTTCATTGGTCATAGTCTGTGAAGCGCTGTGATTGCTATCCGTGAGGAGATCCTAGTTTCCCAAGATGATATGACACACTGAATATAATCTCCATTATAGTCATCTCAACCTGCAATGGCTTAGAACTGTCAAACACAATACATACGTAAACAATGCATACACTAACTGGTGCATGAATGTATATTGGGCAACTACAACAATAAATCATTTGGAATTAGGACTAGTTTACAATAACTGATAATCATGTAGATTCCTCTTCATTTGGTCAAGAAATGCTCCATCCTACAACAGACGATGGGTTGGATAATTGGAATAAACCATCCATTGCTCAGTATAACGCTCTACAGACTTGCATTACACTGGCTGGGGATGAGTGAAAGAACTGAGCATGCTCATCCCCAGCCAGTGTAACGCAAGTCTGTAGAGCGTTATACTGAGCAATGGATGGTTTATTCCAATTATCCAACCCATCGTCTGTTGTAGGATGGAGCATTTCTTGACCAAATGAAGAGGAATCTACATGATTATCAGTTATTGTAAACTAGTCCTAATTCCAAATGATTTATTGTTGTAGTTGCCCAATATACATTCATGCACCAGTGAGGGGAATTTGAGGCAGCTTGATGATGTCAAATGACTCGGATCTCAGTTTTGGATTAAAGGCTGAGATGTTCTTCTTTAGTCTATTGTTACAGAGGGGCTTTTCTGATCCAATGCTATTGTGTTCTTAGTTAACATTAGTTTAATGAGACAACTCAAGACACCTCCCATAGTGAACTGCCCTGAAGAGTCAACAACTCCCTCTGACCTCCAGACACCCAGGTAGACTCCTCACCACTATGTAATCCTGCAGCCCACTGAAAGCCCAGTAATGCATCACTGCTGTTCATCCTGCAGCCTCCTCACAGACCAGCTATGACTCCTCCAACAGTGCTGCAATTGGCTCTTAATTACTTCACCTTGTCAGAAAAGACAACATTAGGTGAAAACAGAGGCCAAATCACCAGGGATAACACGGCTAATGCCATCAAACACACACACACACACATCATCATTTACGTTTTAGCAGCTCCTGATAGTTTTTTATCAATGGATCTTCACTAATTACGCATTTTGAAGAAATCCTCAGTTCAAGCTTGACGTCTGTGTTTTGATCGTGGGTTGCCTGCTGTGTGTGCCTTTCCCCGGAGGCAATATTCTGCCCCTATTGTGAAAATTGCTCCTCACAATTGGATTTCAAAATGTCATTTTGGATTACCAGAGCTTTACCAGGGCTCTGTGGGTGGCTGGCTGTACTCCGTTCCTGTTCACCTTTTTAGAGACTCATCACTGTCTCTCCCTGTGTCGCCTGTGAAGAGTCACAGCTAGAGGCAAAGGTGAGTCATATCCTCACAATGGAACCTGTACAGACAGAGTAACACAATGAGTAAGGATAGCAGTTTCACGTCTTCTTTTAGGATACCAGTCCACTCTACTGAGCCCCTCTGCATACCAAAAACACTAAGAGGAAGTTTAAAAAAATACTTCTTCAACCTCAGCTCAAACACCCTCGATTTCCATAATTTTGCCTACTAATTCCAAGCAAAGTCGCTCTTTAGGTCGCCTTGCTGCCCCCAGTCTTCAGATGTCATTTTAAAGTGTACTCCCCTGCCTTCTGCACGCTCTGTTCTATGCCTTGTTGCACCAAGTTCTCTTTTCAGAAAAGAATTCTCACTCTCAGATCGAATCGATCTATCTTTCGTCACGAGTCTTCCCGTTATGGCTTTTACTCCTAAATGCAGTAACATTATCCATGGTCTATGTTCATGAAATGATTTTACTAGTACAGAAGAAGAAAACAGACATTACACAAGAATATCAGATCACTTCTCTGTTCCACTCACCAATGAGTGTCCTTAACCCAGTCAAGTGTTTCATTTTATGATCAGCACATGGACCAGAGTAACATTAAGCCTTATTGCCATGAAGAATATGACAACACTTTGATCTAATCTGAATTATTGCAAGTATTCAATGTATAGATGGAGCTCAGTTTGAGTATCATATAATCTTCATAAAGTCTCCAAATCACAAAACATATTGGATATTTGTAAAGAAAATAGACTAAAACATTACGATTTCAGCACCACGTTCTATCAAACTCAATTTATCCTCATGCAAAAAACCTCACAGTAGAATAGATAAAGGCAGCCCGCATATATACAACTTTCTATGCTATGTACTGTATATAATTAAGCATTTTGCAAAGGCTCACCCTTCTTATCGGCTTTTCCATCCAATTTGGTTCGTTCCAAAGACCCATATTGTTTGGAGGATTTTCGCTCCTTTTCCATTTCTTCGGTTTGAACGACTTCAGGCTTGATAATGATAAATCAGTAGCAGATAAATACCCTTAGCCTACTTTAGCCTATTTGAACATGTAATTACACGGCGCAGCCTATTTATTTACGTGGCCATAACGAAACACCATCACCACGTGAAAAATACATGATGAACGTCGGCTGTGTATTTGCAGAATACAGTGTGATTTCAGCACCAAGGACACAGCTCGAGTCAAATGACTGAAGTATAACGTGAAGCGCCACCTTGTGACTTGCAAAGGTAAGGTTTGGAGGGGATCAATATTCCCCCACCTCAAAAAAATGAAAGAATAACATTCACATGTGATATCAGCTTCTACCATTCATTTCCCATGCCTGATTGAGTTTATGCTGGAGCTGACATGATTTCATCCTGCAGGGCCCTTGAGGACTGACTGGTGAGGAGGGAGCAGATGGTGCTGCTGTATAGGAAGCATCATCTGTGTTCACTGAATGGGGCTGTCAGCCAGCTCTGTCTGGTCTGTCGAGACTGGTCTGGCAGCAAGTGCTGCCTCTGGCCAGTAGGTGGAAGCACCCCAAGCCCAGGGCAGCGTCACTTACCCTATAAACTGATCCAGTAGCTGTGTACACACAGGGACTTCAGACTAAAGTCATCAATAGAGAGCAGTATCCTATAGGTCTACAGTCCACAGACAGATACAAATATAAAAGAGTTAAGTCAATTTCATGAGGTGACAATTCACCCCCCCCCCCAATTTGTTTTATTTTTTATCTCTGGCTGATAAGGTCAGGATAGTGCGTGAGTAAGTCAACAGTATGAGGTGGACGTGAACAGAAGGACCACCGTCTGGGACCGACTGGTCCTGTTGAAAAACAAATATTTTACTTATGGCGCCTGCTCAGGCTGACAGCTCCTTATCACTCAACTGACTGTTCTCCACAGTCATGAGTCATGACAGACAAGGCCAAATACAAAGATTCAAGAGGAGTTCCACATACTGCTGACCTTTGCTTTGTTACATTAAGAGGCGTATTGATATTGACACAAGAGACATTGGGTTTCCTGCTTGTGTTCTTTAAAAACACTACAAGACATTTTCTGATGTTTGACACTATGCTGTTGTGAGGTATTGACATATACTGTCCACTGCATTGACTTACAATGTATCAATAAACATACTATAAACATTAGATAAACAAAAGGTATTGTAATGCCAGTCATCAATATTTGAGAATGTCTTCAAGGCACAATAATACTCATATTTTTATTGATATACTACTAGTCATTGGACATGTAAATCAACCACTGTATGTAATGTATTGTTATATCCACGCCAAGCATTGTAAATTAGACAGAGGTTTCAGGGAGAGGTGCTAAACTATATTAGTGTCTCTGGCTGATATGCTGAAACAACAGTCAGGTCAAAATGGGCCATGTCACCTGTGGCAAGTTTGGCAAACATCCTTTGAAATACAGGTTTAGCAAACACCATCTAACCTACAAGTTCAGCAACCAACAACAGATAGCTTCTAATACTTCCCCCACACAAGAGGCACTTTATGTTTAGTTAGGAAACTGACCCAAGGGGTGAGTTCTATTATAGTTGAACAAAAAATAACATTTTCACAGTGGACTCAAGAGAGTAAGTATCTTTGTCATGTGAGAGCAGGCTAAACCACACATACAGGATGAGTCTGTTAGTCCAGGGATTTGTCTCGCCCAAAGACCACACCTGCACTCAAGAGGCCTTATGTTACAAACAGTAAAGCTGCCTAACGTGGACTGTAGTAACACTCATAAGCACTCGCACAGTCACCTGCCCACACCTAATTCTTCTCCGTTATTTGCTATCCCGAGTTTCTTGATAGCTTATGCAAATGACAGTTTATCATCACTCTGCATTCACAGTGGATCAACCTCCAGTGCAATAGTGAGGCTTGCAGTCCATGTGTTTAGTTTAACTGAAGAATGCTAAACGCCTTCTGGGCAGGTGGGGAATGCTAGAGCATTAGCACTAAATGAATAAAGCTGCAGTAAAGAGAATTAAAAAGCAATACTGGGTTTTCAATTAAACCAGCCAGGGACAGATTCACTTAGCAGTTTGTGGAGCAGCAAGAAGGCAGACTAAATGAAGAGTGACATGTCCGTAAGTGGTGGTGGAATCCTCCAGGAGCAGAATTGATACTGTCATCCTTCCATTATGTTGCATATTGTTCCTTAGGTCTAATGATTTATGCTCCTGTCCATGTTATTATTGCTCGTCATCCTCCATGACTTTCTCCAGCCAGTCTGTCTCCTGCTCCGACTCTGATTCGCTCACTTCACTGGTGTCAGCAGCGAGGAGGCGGGAGTAGTTGATCCTGCGTTGGCGTGGGGCTTTCCACTGGAGCAGGGGCAGAAACAGGCACCACAGGAGCAGCATCACCGCTACCCCTCTGAATAGCACAGATACCCCAAACCTGTGGACAACAAACCCCCCGGCCATGCTGCCCAGCCCTGCCCCCAGGTCCAGAGAGAGGGCCTGGTAGACCCTCCTCACGCTCCTCTCTGTGCCCGGCGTGGCCACGTCCCCGCACTGCACCTGCACTGCCCACCAGAGGGCGCCACTGCTGAAGCAGCTCAGCACCTGGACAGGTATTGCAGCCCATGGGCACCACAGGAAGGAGTAGTAGAGGCACTGCAGGGCCAAGCAGGCCGTCCCCACCAGCAGCACCCTGCCTGGGCTCAGGAGCTTCGACACCCGGCCACTCAGCAGAGGGAAGGCGGCCCGGGAGAGCAACGCTACGGCTAAAGAGAGGCCCATGTGCAGCTCGCTGCTCCCATGGTCCTGCATCTGCCACAGCAGGAAGTCATCCACCGCAGACCCCGCCAGCCCCATTAGGAAGGTAGTGGCAGCACACAGCAGGGCACGGAGGTCCCCTCGCACCAGCTGTAAAGCTTTGAAGAGCCCAGTGGAGCGACTACGCTTCTTGTTTAGGTAGAGGGGCAGGAAGGCCACCACAGGCACGGCCAGGGTTGTCACAGATACATAGGAGTAGAAGTGGACAGCTCCCCTGGGTGTGTGTGAGCCAATGAGGCAGTCCAGGTGGCCTACCAGCAGTCCTGCACCACTCACACCACACACTGCCCCAAGCAGCCCCCACACTCCTGTGCTACTATAACGATCAGAGGCATCCACAAAATCCAAATACTCATACAGCCCATCGTCCACGGTCCATTCCAGAGGGGCGGCCATCAGCTCCCATATCGACACCACGATGAGAAGCATGAAGAAGAGCTGGTGCTGGACGTCCATAACTTTGAGGTTTCCCAGGAACTCTAAGCGGGCCTCATCCTTCTCCCTCTGCTTCTCCTTTTCTGCTGACCTGCTAACCCTCCTCACTGTGGGTGAAGTGTTGGAGGCACCGTGGTGGGACTCTAAGCCATTTCTCTCCCCTCCTATACTGTGGTTGGCCACAGATACATTCACTTGTGACCATTGAGAAGTCACATTGTTGGAATGTTGCAGCTGAAGTGTGTAGGTTGTGGCTTTGCTCATTGAAACAGCGGAAGACATAGTGTAACTGGTTGTCTCCGTAGGTGAAGATTCATGTGTTGCTGACTGGGACAAAATGGTAGTGTGGGTGGTAGGCATTACACTGCCAACACGCACATAGTCACTCAGCTCTTCAGTGGAGCTCACACTGAGGTGAGAGATGTTGCAGTGACTGGTCAGCGTCTCGACGCCTGTGGATGGGATAAGCAGGAGGACGAGGGCTGCCCCTGCTGAACAGACCAGAGACCCTGTAATCACGGCCCTCCTCTTGTTGTAGTGTTTGGACAGAAAGCTGGCCAGAGGGCTCCAGACCAGGGAGATGAGATGTTTGGTGCTCATGAGAAGGCCCGTCATGGAGGGAGTGAGGCCCAGGTATCTGAGGTACAGGGTGAGGAAGGGGAGGATGCAGGCTCTGGCACAAGAATACAGGAAGTGAAAGGTGCTGGCGAGGGCTAGAGCACCCTTAATGTTGATCTGCTTGTTCCTCTTCATGGCTGCCAGCCAAGTGAACTCGCTGTCTCACAGACTATCTTCATACAGAGCACGCACTGTGAATGAATAAATAAAAATAATATGTATAGAAATCCTTATAAACATATTCCAAACATGCCCCTGCTCCAGTGTTGTTGGCAGTGTAATGCCTACCACCCACACTACCATTTTGTCCCAGTCAGCAACACATGAATCTTCACCTACAGCTTTCTGTCCAAACAGTAGCTAACATGTACATTTACTATTTGGTTAATGTTTGAATACCTGGTAAATAATGCAATATAGCTTAAAATCAAGAATAGGTACTAAAATCAAGAATAGGTACATAGCAATCATATTTAACATTGAGGATGTAATCATATTTGTTTTTATTTAACTAACGAATGCCTATATTCGAAGAATTACTGAAATCACAGAAAATAAAGATATAAATGGGCCATATGCCCCTAATCAAACCTTCAATAAAAAACTGTAAGCTAATTCAATAGAGCCAAAAACAACCACTAACATCAGTAGGCTACAATGGTTTACCGTCAAAACGATGAATCACATTTTCAGCGCAGCTGGTGTGTTAGAGGCTAGTCAATGCACCTGTTTCAACCGAAGCATGTCCACTCCGTCCACGTCATATTTTACAGTAAACTGTTTTACACAACTTATGCTTTTTGAAAGTACTTTAATTAACGTATGGTTATTCTTTGTACTCGGTCATTTTGTCTCTGACTTTTTACGTCTCTTATATGGTTCTTGACAGTTTTCAAGAGCGCATACCACCTGATATCACCTCTTCGTAGTTGAAAAAGCAGTCGTACACCTTGCACGCATTAAGCTGTTTGTCTGCAGCGCCACCAGGGCGTGAGGATGACAACTACGCGAGACAGGAAAAAGAAAAAAAACAACTACATGATTAAATGAACTCATAGTTTATTAATACAAAATATCCACATAGTTTTGACTATGTTATTCATTCTAAACATTTAAATCGGGTAAGATGTAAGAAGTAATTTCCTCTGTGTTTACTAACACAGTGCCTTCCTTTAATAGCATAGTGTAAACAGAACATTTATTGCAAACAAGCACTGTAGAAAGCGATCCAAATGAAATACATTCAAAACATCAACCATTCACTGGACTGTCCATCAGGAATTTGCATGGAAATATACAACTGATAAATATGTCTTTATACAGTCAGTATGCTGTGTTACAGAAAACTACAAAAGTCAGTTGTGTTTCAAGAATATCTCTGCACTTTTTAGACAGGAGTGACAGCTCTGTGCCTGTTGAACCCCACCCACACTACTAGGCATTGGCATCGATTAAGCTGAACCACAGTGCACCTGTCTATGGCCCATGATGTGAATGGGCAAAAGTGGTGAGGGAATGAGTGCAATTCTCAAATTGAACAGTAATCTGCTCCGTCATGTTGTCTACTAGGCACATGTTGCATCACTCAGAAACAAACAACCAGGGTGTTTACAAACACTACAGGAACAAGATCATCCACATGTATTGATCACATTTTTACTAATACTGTACATCTTTGTTCTAAAGCTGTATCCGTACCCATTGGATGCAGTGATCACAATATAGTGGCTATATCCAGGAAAGCCAAAGTTCCAAAAGCTGGGCCTAAAATAGTATATAAGAGATCATACAAAATATTTTGCTGTGACTTTAAATGTGGATGATGTAAAAAAATATTTTTTGGTCTTATGTGATTAATGATGCTGCACTTGATGAATTTATGAAATTGCTTCTTCCAATTATTGATAAACATGTACCTGTTAATTAAGAAACTGACTGTTAGAACTGTTCAGGCTCCATGGATTGATCCATGGATTGATGAAGAATTGAAAAACTGTATGGTTGAAAGAGAGGAGGAAAAAGGAGTGGCTAATAAGTCTGGCTGCACATCTGACTTACTGCAAACTGAGAAATTATGTGACTAAACGCATCAAAAAGAAGAAGAAACTGTATTATGAAGCCAAGATCAATGATATGAAACATTTTGGAGGACTTTAAATGAAATTATGGGCAGAAAGACAAATTCAACTCCATCTTTCATTGAATCAGATGGCTTATTCAGCACAAAACTATTCGATGTTGGCAATTATTTTAATGAATACTTCATTGGCAAAGTGGGCAAACTTAGGCAGGAAATGCCAACAATGAACAGTGAGCCATCATATTCATGCATAAAAAAAATAATGAAAGAAAAGCATTGGAAGTTTGAATTTTGTAAAGTTGGTGTGGGGGAGGTGGGAAAATAATTTTTAATCGATCAATAATGACAAACCTCCTGGCAATGACAACTTAGATGGAAAGCTACTGAGGATGGTAGCTGACTCTATAGCCACTTTAATCTCTTTAATCTGAGCCTAGAGGAAAGTCTTTGTCCTCAGGCTTGGAGGGAAGCCAAGGTAATTCAGATACCCAAGAGTCTTTACTGGTTCTAACAGCAGACTTGCTGCCAGCTCTTAGCAAACTGTTGGGGGAAAAAATGTGTTTGACCAAATACAATGCTATTTCTCTGTAAACAAATTAACAGACAAGCTTATAGAGAAGGGCACTCAACATGTACTGCACTGACACAAATTACAGATGATTGGTTGAAATAAATTAATAAGATTGTGGGAGCTGTACTGTTAGATTTCAGTGCAGCCTTTGATATTATTGACCATAACCTGTTGTTGAAAAAAAACATGTGTTATGGCTTTTCAGCCTCTGCCATATTGTGGCTTCAGAGCTATCTATCTAATAGAACTCAAAGGGGTTTCTTTAATGGAAACTTCTCTAATGTCAAATATGTAAAAGTGTGTTGTACCGCAGGGCAGCTCTCTAGGCCCTCCACTCGATTCTATTTTTACCAATGACCTGCCACTGGCATTAAGCAAAGCATGTGTTTCCATGCTGATGATTCAACCATATACACATCAGCAACCACAGCTAATGAAGTCACTGAAACCCTAAACAAAAAGTTGCAGTCTGTTGGGTGGTCAGTAATAAAACTGGTCCTAAACATGTTTAAAATGAAGAGCATTGTATTTGGTACAAATCATTCCCTAAGTTCTAAACCTCAGCTGAATCTGGTAATGAATGGTGTGGCTTTTGAACAAGTTGAGGAGACTAAATTACTTGGCGTTACCTTAGATTGTAAACTGTCATGTTCAAAACATATGGCCCAGAACAGAGCGGCACGTCTTGCTCTTCATTGTAGTCAGAGTGTAATGACCAACGCTGGAGATGAGAAGCAGGTAGGGGGAGTCAAACATTTTATCAGGAACAGAACAGGAACAGTGTCAGCAAACATGTAAACAAAGACAAACAACAATTAATGCAGAAGCAGGGAACAAAGTGGGGAACCGGACAAATATAGGGAAGGTAATGACAGAGGTGATTAAGTCCAGGTGAGTCCAATAATTTCTGATCCGCGTGACGAGGGAAAGGCAGGTGTGTGTAATGATGATGGCAGGAGTGCGCAATGCTGGGGAGCCTGGCACCTTCGAGTGCCAGGGGGGAAGAGCGGGAGCAGGCGTGACACAGAGGACTGATATAAAGGAGAGACCGACTGCATCACTTCTTCTTTTTATAAGAAACATTGTGTTAAAAATCCCAAATTGTTTGCATCGTCAACTTACACACAACTGACACACACACACGTACCCCACCAGACATGCCACCAGGGGTCTTTTCACAGTCCCCAAATCCAGAACAAATTTAAGAAAGTGTATAGTATTATATCGAGCCATTATCTTATACTGCTCAAATAAACATCAAACCTGGTTTTAAAAAAACAGATAAAGCAACCCCTCACGGCACAACGCCTCTCCCTGATTTGACCTAGTTAGTTTGCGTGTATGTACTGATATGTAGGCTATGTGTGTATTCAAAAAGTTTTTTTATGTAGTTCTGTGCTTGAGCTGTTCTTGTCTATTAATGTTCTGTATTATGTCATGTTTCATTTTTTGTGTGGAACCCAGGAAAAGTAGCTGCTGCTTTTGCAACAGCTAATGGGGATCATAATAAAATAAATAAAAAATACATACAACATCTCTTTTCATAAAATATATGTTTGAATTTTCAAACTAGATTTCATTGGGAAGGCAGATAAAACACTTTTTTAATCAAAATAAATCCCTTTCGCATGCGAAAACACAGAATCCTACTCATTACTCCACGTGCATAACCGACGTTGTTTTTAGCTTACTTCGCCATTGGCCAGAGCAGAGCACCTGGCTCACGCCCGGAACAGAGCCCGAGCTAAATAATCAAATCCCCTCAGTGGTTGATGCCAGTGAAGGTGTTGATTGGCAGAGGCAGGATCTTGCACATGTATTTGCTCAACCCCGCCTCCCTCTCCTCTCCCACACTGAACTTGGAACTTGTCTGGAGGCAATACCCTGGATCCAAACATGGAGAGATCTCAATGCTGTAAAAGAGTGTTGGTTACTTAGTTATTACAGTTTGAGCCCAGGGAAATTCTCTGTAAAAGACAACTAAATAACTACTGTATAGCATTCATCAATAGTAGAGATGGTAGAGCATCATGGCATTCTATTGCTGATGAGTATGATCTCTGACCTTTGCACATGTGTGTATTTCCTGCGACAGTCTTTGTCCAGACAGACTGTGAAGGTCTTATCCTCCAGGATTCTGATTTTAATGTTTTGGGTTCTGATCTCCTGTCAACACAGCATGGTCAAATTAAATATACTGATAGGTTAGGAGCAAAAATCATTGTGGGATGTTACTCCAAACTGCAGTACTGTATGCCTACCCTTTTTGCATTTATGGGCTCAAATCAAACCTCTACCATTATATATAATTGCCTTAATCAATAATCTACTTTGGAGGTGAGACATGAGGATGAGATCAAGAAACCACATCTGGCACTGTGTTGCCTGACTGACAGTATTAGTACTTTTCCATATGGTGTTATTGGGGTCTCAATGATTTATTATCACACATTCAGAAATATCCTTACCGTGCAGCATCTTGGATTTGTACTGTCAAAATTGACAGTGAGGAAATCAAGACCTAGGGAAAGTAGGGATGACAAATTGTTGATTTGAGGTAATGAAACCAAGTTGCCATTGAGAACCGCTAGGTAGTTACGGCATGTTTTAACGCAAACCTTCTGTTTCATTGGGTGAGATTGCACTGATGACCACTCCACATGTCATGACTGACCTTCCCTGGACAACCTCTTGTTTGCTCAAGGAGACCTGCAGAAAGCATTTGAGACACAGACACATTTGGTACTGTAGTTAAGACATTATGCCATACGGATTTAAAGGATATCTAGATATTTCCATAGTTGTTACTTTTCATTTAAACGTGTACTACTTGTTCCTAAATTATTCCAATGATACTGTGACTACACTAACCAAGCATGAACACATTCACTAACCACTAATCAAATACTCTATAACACAAATAGGGAAGAAAGCCTTCAGAAAGTACCTTACTGTAATTCATAGAAACCACCGCTCCACAGGTTCCAAGTGTCTTCCTTGTTCGTCGCCTACTAGATCTCTCTGCAGAGAGACATTATGCAATCACCAACAGAAGCAGTAACAGGACGATCTAGTTTCTGTCCCTGTCCTGACAACACGGTTCATGCTGCATTCACAGTTGTGACAACAGTACCTTGTCTTAGATTTTCTCTGAGTGTTTTAAACTCCGGGAACTCAGCATCCAGGTGGGACACAAACACCTCGTCCACAGGGCTGCCAGTCTGGCCAGAGACAGAGATCTAAAAACACAACAGGGCAACAAGAACAAGTTCAAATTAGGGAGAAATTGTGTTTTTTTTTTCTTAATGATAACAAGTGGTTAAATTGAGCCGGAGCTACTCGAAGCAGGGCTCTTGCACCTTGGGTCAAAGGGAAAGCCAAGCTCCAGCAATTTACAGGTCCAAAGAAGAAAGTAGGATAAAACGTATGATACAAGTATGATAAACCAAGGTTAGGATAAAGGCTTGGGTACCCTAGGATGACAGCAACCCTAACCCTAGCTTCATGTCCACATTCCAGTTCAACCCTTAACCTAGCCTCAACCACAACCCTAATCCTAGCCCCATGTCCACATCCCAGTTCAACCCTAAACCTAGCCTCAACCCTAACCATAATGCTCCCCCCATTCATCAAGTAGGGCTTTCCAACCTCCAAATTCCCAATTTAACCCCTGATGATAACCGTAATAATTATGTTATACTGGGCTATGAACTCTTCAGTATGAACTATTCAGGGGCGGCCATATGTTTGTGTATCATCCTGCTGCTAACACACACGCACACACGTGACTATGACATGTGGATGTATCTCAGGGAGCTGACCTTGACAGAGTAGAGTGTGAAGTGGACAGGCTGTAGGCCACAGCGAAGGTAGTAGGAGAGGACGTCCACAAGGAAGTGATTGGGTTCTGATGACCTGCTGTGACTGGACTGCTGCAATGGCACATAGTAGACACAGTATTAGGTCTCACTGTGACATGACTGGATGTCTATTTCTCTCTTAAAACCCCTTTCTATTTAGGTATCCTTGAACCCATTTGATGGATCTTTCTGGACAATCATGATCAGAATTAGAGTACTTTATAAAACAATGCATGTATTAGTACTCATTACCGTTCCTGCCAGCTTTGGAATCATGGCTCCCAAACTGTTGATGTTGCTTTCGTACCAGGGATCGACCCTTCCTAAGAACGAGGCTAGAGACAACCTGTCTCCAACTTGTGATGTGCTTTCCTGAAAAAGAGAAAAGACTGGTTCCATAACCTAGCAAATCATACCGGTTACTGTACATGTGCAGCATGAGATGGATGTTTATTTTACATTATTGGTATTATTGGATTTTGGACTGGATTATTGCTCACAGGTGAATTGACGATAGGCTCATCAGTGACAGGGATGTAGTATATCTGTAGGTTCAATCTCTTGGTCAAGATGAGATGTTTTGCCTCCCTTTTTCTGCACACAAAAGCAATGCACATTGTAAAACAGTTCACACACATTTCTAAATGTCAGAATTACAGTGTAATTACAGTGTACAGTAGTCCTCTGTATCTCAGTTGGTAGAGCATGGTGTTTGCAACGCCAGGATAGTGGGCTCAACTTCCAGCACTACCCATACATAAAAATGTATGCGCGCATGACTGTAAGTCACTTTGGATAAAAACAGAATTTCACATGTATGAGGATGAAACTAGGTATTAAGGGACATTAAGGGACAGTAGAAGTACTTCCTACCGGATGGAGTGATACGCCTTGGCCAGTCTCCCCAGCACCCTGTCGTCTCCCATCATCACAATGCGTGCGGTATGGTTCCCCTCCTCTTTAGGGAGAGGGGTGCTACTGGTGGGCCCCTTGATGTTTTCCTGAGCCATTTTGTCTTCTGGCTTCATTCTCCCTCTGAAACACGGTGACCATGACCGGGTGAATGGATTCCTCTGTTCCCGCTCCTCCATGTCAGACAGGTCCTTCTCTATTCCACTATCAACAGACAGGAGGGAAACCCTCTTAGAAACATCCTCCTCTTCCTCCTCCTGGTACATAGAGTTCCGCTCAGAGGTGGAAACGTTTAGGGTGAAGTTCACCAGCTCATTCCCTATAGAAAAATATGAAAGATTCAAGATTGCCACACTATCTATTAGTCTGATTTGACAGAATTTTTAAGTCTTTATAATACCCTAGAAACTAAGGTTCTCTAATGTTGACTCACACAGCTCCTCTTCGTTTGTCCACAGGTGGAAGTGAATCTCTGGAGAGGGCAATGGAGTGTTAGAAAGAGAGCCACGGGCCTTTGGGTCTGAACAGAGAGAGTGAACATAACACAATAAACAGTGAATATCCTATTTGTCACAATCAGCAAATCTCTTTCATTATTCTCCTTTAGCCTTCGGTGGTATACCATATACACCGTTATGCCAGGGTATTTAGAAATGGCCACGGGATGGTTTTTCAATACCGTCAATACTGTTTAAACTATTTCTTTGAAGGTTTTCAATACATTTTAATATTTGTAGCTACTCTTTAAGTAAATACCTGCAGTAAACTTATGCAATACCTTAGGAGATAAAGCAGATCGCGTTCTTCATTTCACCTGTCACACTATTTTACATTATGAAGCTTACCGTAGTTCCCCAGAACAGTTAAGCCAGTCACGTGGTTGTTTGTAAATAGCACAAAGGGTAAAAGTGGGAGCAGGTGAGTCCAGCTGTGTATTGACACGGGTATTATATTTCACTTTGAAAGGCAACAGTGTTTTTGCTTCAAAAGAGTGATCAGGGGCGTGCAACTGTAGTTTTCCTTCACAGAAAATACATTAGTGTAAGAAAATAGGTTAATTATTTATCAAATGACAATGTAAGTGCAACACTATTTGGCTGGCAGCCACACAACTAAATGAGCTTACTATGAAAAATCAAGGTCTTTTAAAACATATTTCTAATGTTTATCATAGAAAGAATGTAGCCAGCTACATTTCCTAATGTTTTAGGAAACTCCTTTGAAGTTAATCTAGCATTTTATCTGAGAAATGTAGGCTAGGTTGTCTGCTGATAGAATGCCCTTTTGTGAATTCTCATCCGAGTAAAGAAGTGCAACTGAAGCACAAAATTAGTCTGATGCCGAGCAGAATCGACATTAAGAAGCATTTTATATCTGCGTTTATAAAACGCATCAAGGTATTTCTTATGCGTTTTTAGTTTTCTTCGTGAAAAACGCAGAATTCTTCGTTAACCCGACCCCTAAGTTTAACTTGCTCGTTATCTAAGTAAGTGGCTGAATTAATAAGGTGACAGGGCATCATATGGTGTTAGCTTTCTGCCGTGTTTAAGAAACCTGTACAGCTGCCTATGCTATCGTGACTCCACACAGACACAGTGTGTACACATGCTGCTCCAGAGCCAGAACTGTTCTTCCTTCAAACAAGCATGCATCAAAACTTTGTTCATTTGCACAATGTCTCTCATTCACATTCACTTATAAAATGTCCAAACTCAAGAAAAATGACATTCGGTAGCTCCTACCTATATACAGTACTAGTCAAAAGTTTGGACACACCTACTCATTCAAGGGTTTTTCTTTATTTTTTACTATTTTCTACATTGTAGAATAAAGGTGAAGACATCAAAACTATGAAATAACACATATGGAATCATGTAGTAACCAAAGAAGTGTTAAATAAATCGATATATATTTTATATTTGAGATTCTCTATGCTAAGCACTTGTTGGCTGCTTTTCCTTCACTCTGCGGTCCAACTCATCCCAAACCATCCCAATTGGGTTGAGGTTGGGTGATTGTCGAAGCCATGTCATCTGATGCAGCATTCCATCACTCTCCTTCTTGGTCAAATAGGCCTTACATAGCTTGGAGGTGAGTTTGGTCATTGTCCTGTTGAAAAACAAATGATAGTCCCACTAAGTTAAAACCAGATGGGATGGCGTATTGCTGCAGAATGCTGTGGTAGCCATGCTGGTTAAGTGTGCCTTGAATTGTAAATGAATCATTGACAGTGTCACCAGCAAAGCACACCCACACCATCACACCTCCTCCTCCATGCTTCACGGTGTGAACCACACATGCAGAGATCATCTGTTCACCTACTCTGCGTCTCACAAAGACAAGGCGGTTGGAAACAAAGCTCTCAAATTTGGACTAATTAGACCAAAGGACAGATTTCCACTGGTCTAATGTCCAATGCTCGGGTTTCTTGGCCCAAGCAAGTCTCTTCTTCTTATTGGTGTCCTTTAGTAGTGGTTTCTTTGCAGGCATTTGACCATGAAGGCCGGATTCACGCAGTCTCCTTTGAACAGTTGATGTTGAGATGTGTCTGTTACTTGAACTCTGTGAAGCATTTATTTGGGCTTATCCTCCGAAACAGAGGTAACTCTGGGTCTTTCTTTCCTGTGGCGGTCCTCATGAGAGCCAGTTTCATCATAGCGATTGATGGTTTTTGCAACTGCACTTGAAGAAACTTTCAAAGTTCTTGACATTTTCCTGATTGACTGACCTTCATGTCTTAAAGTAATTATGGACTGTCTTTTCTCTTTGCTTATTTGAGCTGTTCTTTCCCTATTTGGTCTTTTAACAAATAGGGCTATCTTTTGTATACCAACCCTACCTTGTCACAACACAACTGATTGGCTCAAATGCATTAAGATGGAAAGAAATTCCACAAATGAACTTTTAATAAGGCACACCTGTTAATTGAAATGCATTCCAGGTGACTACCTCATGAAGCTGGTTGAGAGAATGCCAAAAGCAAAGCTGTCATCAAGGCAAACGATTGCTACTTTGAAGAATCTCAAATATAAAATACATTTAGATTTGTTTAACACTTTTTTGGTTATTACATGATTCCATATGTGTTATTTCATAGTTCTGATGTCTTCACTACTATTCTACAATGTAGAAAATAGTAAAAATAAAGAAAAACCCTGGAATAAGTAGGTGTCCAAACTTTTGACTGGTACTGTATGTATAACTTTATGAGCTGGATTGCCTGTCTTTGCAATTCGTTTATTTTCGTTTGTGTTTGTTAGTATATTTAGCTAGCAGCCTTCATGGAAATTCGCTATGACTTGTGCTAATTTAATTAGCATTATGGTAATAGACGCCCAATGGGTTTTCTGGTGCCCCCTTGTGTCCTAAACCTGTAATACCGTAAGGACAGTATGCCGATAGGAAAATCTGGATACCGCCCAACCCTATCCTCCTTTACACACACCTTGGTTAGCAGAGGTCAGGATGTCACTGTAGATGTGCTGTAGCTTGGTTTGGTACTGGTCACGGCCGGCCTCGCCGTTCTCTATACTCTGCTCTACAGCTAACACCACCTCCTGGAAGTACTGCTCCACATCTTCTCCTAGATCCTGCGGCACACACACATGCACGCCCGCACACACGCAGGCACACACGTGATTTCATTATCCATCTGATGCACACAAATACCAAGATATGAAATCAATTAATCCAAACGTATCATATCATCACAGCCCATTGACCTCCCTCACCTCCAGAGCTTGAGTCAGTATGGGACCATGACAGGCCTTCACCAGTCCAGCCTGCAGAGTGTGCAGTAGCACCCGTCTTGCCAGTGTGTCACTTTGGGGGCTGGCCAGCACCAGGTCTGCCCTCACCGCCTGCCACAGGGGCCCTGAGAACACAGCCGGGTCTGCAAACACAAATACTCTACAGGGGACACAGTCAGAGGGGCAGCCAGTCAGCACAGCTATTGTGGATACAGAACAACTTCAGAGTAGCTGACGGAAAAGTCCTCATTTACAAGCATCAGTTTGTGAAAGGGAAAGAGACACCACAGCTCACACAGAGCAAACAATCCCCCACCCTCACCTTATGAGAAATGACCATGACTAAATTAGTCAGCTGTTGCTAGTGACTACAAACTGACTTCAGTGGGAAGTGTAAAATATCTTCTGATGGCAGATGTGTTCGTGGGTGTTTTAAACTCACTTTTCCTGATGGGGAAAATGTTTGTTCCTTAGGCTCTGCTCAGCAATTACCCTTCTCTGATACAAAGCTCCTGTGGAGGAAGTTATTGTAGGAGAGGGAGCTTTAGCAGAACAAAGGGAGTAAGGTAAATAAATGTTTGGAGAACTGTATACTGTATTCATATGATTAAAATGTGCTTGTGCTACAGTACATGCCACTGTGTAAAGTGTAAAGTGCTAGTGATGAGTACCTGGTGTGATCTGCTCCATCTTTATGCTTCTCGTGTATCTCAGTGCGATAGTACAGTAGGGCTCTGGAAGTGTTAGGAGCCTTTTGAAGCACTCATACACTCTCTGAAACAGGTTACATGGAATGTGGCTAGACTGCTGCCGATACACCGGAATAAAAAGAGCAGCCATCACAATCAGACACATACATCAGAGCTTATTGGAAAGTAAAAACAAACATCACATAGTTTGAATGGGGCATCCAAAAATATAACAAACAAGGAACAATATAATTATTCTAAGCAGGATAAAGATAACCAGGAAATCAACACAAGAAATATGATACATGGAAATAACACAGTAAACAAGACGTCAGTAATACAGGACAGCTACTCACTGATCAAGGTTATTTCAGATGAAGGTAAGATAAATTAATCTGACCTGAATAATAACGTAGTTGAGAGTGTGAAGCAATGGAATGACATGCATCTTATAGTCAAGCCTCTCCACCTGAATCAACAAATGAAGGAAGCTTTCATCATCAAATTGACAATTAAAATGGCCAATTAAACTTCTGAAGACAAAGGGCATGCCATGTGTCATTCTGCAAGAACAGAATACTCTAGTAGTGTCAGACCAACCTTCTCTAGCTCTTTGACCAGAACATTGACCAGTGAGACACTGTTAGATGGATGGGTCTCCACCTTCTTATGAAGAGTCCACCTCAGCATACCTTCAGGAAGTCAAACAAGGCTGCTGAATTGACCACATAATGTTCTCAAGTCTATTAAATTGTGTAATACTATTAATATTGTATAATAGATAATTATGCCACATAATGATGAATGTGATAATCGTTGACTTTTTATTGTTGTATTCACTGATAATGTACCTTTGCTGCATGAGGAGGCAGCCTGTCTGAGGATGGCCTGAATACTGTTGTACATACTGGCCTCCACTGCTGACGACATACTGGCAGCTACAATAATAGAGTTATAAACATCAAATGTCATATTTTGACAAGATAGCAGCTCTGTTTAAAAACACAGTGGTCCTATGTGTGGGGATTCTTACTACTAGACGTCAGTCTACCCAAGTAATTAAAAGGGACAAACAACAGTAAAGAGCAAAGTATACATAAATCATTGAAATACTGTATGAGTTCAAAGACTGAGTAAGTGAACGTTTACCTGCTGGAGGGTTCCATGGGGTTGTTTCCTTATTCATCCCAAGAGAATTTGGAGGTCAAACATCACAATTCAGCATCATGGGCTCCTGCCTAGATAAAGGAGCAGGGCTTGACACCACATGTGCTGTATACAGTGGATTTACAGTGCTTTCGGAAAGTATTCAGACCCCTTGACTTTTTCCACATATTGTTATGTTACAGCTTTATTCTAAAATTGCACACAGCCAAGACAATGCAGGAGTGGCTTTGGGACAAGTCTCTAAATGTCCTTGAGTGGCCCAGCCAGAGCCCTGACTTCAACTCGATTGAACATCTCTGGAAAGACCTGAAAATAGCGGTGCAGCGACACTCCCCATCCAACCTGACAGAGCTTGAGAGGATCCCAAATACAGGTGTGCCAAGCTTGTAGCGTCACACCCAAGAAGACATGATGCTGTAATCGCTGCCAAAGGTGCTTCAACAAATGACTTAGTAAAGGGTCTTATGTAAATATATTTCACATTTACAATATATTTTCAAAAAAAAAAGTAAACTATTTTTGCTTTGTCATTCTGGGATATTGTGTGTAGATTGATGAGGGAAAAATCTATTTAATCCATTTTAGAATAAGGCTGTAATGCAGTGGTTCTTAACCTTGTTGGAGGTACTGAACCCCACCAGTTTCATATGCGCATTCACCGAACCCTTCTTAATTGGAAAAATAAAATATGATTTTTTCAAATTCAAAACATAGGTATATATTTTACTGGTGCACAAAATGAACCGTGCATCGACATCAACACCGTGTGTTCAAAGAACAAAATCATCAACATGATTTTCACACAAAAACAAAAACATAATAATGAATATTTACTGCAAATCAGTGTGACTTCTGCTGTTGCCTTTCAGAGACCAGTTCAGAAATGCGCGGCTTCACCTTGGCAAGTGCCACTCTCATGTCATTTTCGCAACAAAGTCTGTTCCTTTTCTTCGTTTTTAAGTCCAGCATCCTCGAAAAGGATTGCTCGCAAAGATATGTTGTAACAAACGGTATGAAAATCTCCAGAGCTTTCTTAGCAATAACAGGGTACGTTACCATTTGTTGACACCAAAACGTTGAAAGCGTTGTTGCTCTGAAGAGTTGCTGTTAAACCTGGCTCTGCTGAATTTCAATGATTTCATCGAGGTATTCATCATTGACATCTGTTGTCTCAACACTAAACGTGAACGGCTGTCTCACCCATGCTGGATATGACTCTCTTGTAGGGAAGTATCCGTCGAGAGACTTTGCAAGCTCATCTAAGTGCGTGGCAATTGCTTGCTTCAGTTCCGCGGGTACAGAAATGTCTCCGATTCCAGATACATCTTCGATCTTACTTACACAGTCGTCCAGCAGGGGAAAGTTTGCGAAGTTATCGTTCTTTGTTCGTCGTTTCCATAACGGTAGCTTTTTTTGAAAAGCCTTCAGGTTTTCCTCCGCTTCGATGATGTTGACTCCACTGCCCTGCATCTTTTGATTGAGATGATTGAGAGCTGCGAAGATATCAGCCATGTACGCTAAAATGAGAATGAACTCAGAATTTTTGAAGCAATCTGCATGACAATGTTGGTGCTCTTGCAAAAACAGGGCTAATTCCACACGCACGGCAAAAACACGATTCAGGACCTGTCCCCGGGATAACCGCTGAACGTTAGAATGGTACAGAAGTACCTCGAATTCAGAGCCCATTTCTTTACACAGCTCACTGAAGATGCGGTGCCTCAGAGCACTAGTTCGCACATAGTTCACACATTCCACTACAATTTTTAATACTTCTGCCAGTTTTGGAGGCAAGGTTTTTGTTGCCAACGCATGCCTGTGCAGAATACAATGCGTAACAATGATGTGTGGTGCATCGGCTTTCACTAGCGCACCAAAATCAGACTTTCTTCCCAGCATGACTAGAGCTCCGTCCGAACAAACTGCAGAAACCATATTCCACGAAAGATTGTTGTCTTTGAAGAAGTCATCCACAAGTTTCTTCACATCGGCTGCCTTAGTTGTTGTTGTAAGAGGCTTACAAAATAAAAAATCTTCCTTTATCACGTCGTCTTTCACATAGCGCACGAATACAGCAAGCTGGCTTAGATTGGAAACGTCTGTGGTCTCATCGAGTTGAAGGCTGAATTTTGCCGGGCTTGAAATCAGATCTGCAACTACTTGAGCCAAGATGTCTTTGCTCATGTCCTCTATTCTGTCGCTGATGGTGTCATTTGAAAGAGGAATTTGGGATAACTTAACTTCAGCCTCTTTTCCCAGCATGATATTCGCCATCTTCAACACAGATGGTTTTATGAGTGTTTCACCAATGGTGTTTGGTTTGCCCTGCTTTGCGATCAGGTAAGCAACTTCGTACGATGCTGTGAGGATCGGTTTGTTGATGGGTACAAAGCCGAGAACAGGCAGAGTAGCCTTTTCATCGAATCTGGCTCTCTTCACCTTGAATTCAGCGAGCGTTGTGTTCTTGTATTTTCCATCTCCATGCAGCTTAAGGAAGTGTTCTCTTAGTTTTGCCGGTGCTAGACTAGAATTGCTCAACTTGGCATTGCAAATCATGCAGTTAGGATGCTGACTCCCATCACGTTCCGTTATACATGTGAATCCATATTGTACATATTCGTCCGACCACTTTCTTTTTTTGCTCGACATAGTAAGTATGAAGGGATTCAAATATTAAGAAAGAAATCACAAGACGTACCATCACGACAGTCACAAGTCGACTACTGAGCGCACCAAATTCCCTGCAGCACAGATAGGCCAAGCGATGTAGCGGGATCACCTGCAGCCAATGATGGCCAAGCGGGGCGTGTCATCACGAATCATATGAGTCGGATATGTGTCTTGACCTCCGCCGAACCCCTGAGACTGACTCACCGAACCCCTGGGGTTCGATCGAACCCAGGTTAAGAACCACTGCTGTAATGTAACAAAATGTGGAAAAAGTCAAGGGGTCAGAATATTTTCCAAATGCACTCTAAGACAACCAAGGTACAGAAGGTGGGGGGACTTCTCAACTCATAAAAACATGAAGACTTTCTGATAATTCACTTGATAAGAGACACCTAACCTATCAGACACCAAAGTCGATACATACAGGGAAACTTTGGGAGAAATTATATAAACAAATTCGTACGTGAAAACCCTATTACATTCACACAAACGGTCTAATGCTGCCGTTCCGCATCAACACATAGCATACAGTAAGCCTCCCCAGCTCACACTTTGAGGCCAGAATTAACCTGTTTCCTGTCTACAGAAATGTGCGGGTGTAGAGAGCATGACGACTAGTTATAAACTGAGAAGTACTCTCTGACAAACTGAAAGGCAGAAAGACCAATAATGAAAAGATGTATTAACTACACAGGTCAGAATGATTTCTGGATGAATGCAACACTTCCTCTTCTGCTATGACAAATATTTTCAGAACTATTGAGTTCTCTATGCAATTGACACAATGCACATGTGAATACTGAACGCATGAGAAATTACAATCAATCAGTCCTCCTTCCACCAAATTCCAGATACAAGTTTAGTGTCATTCACTATCATTGCGCTAGTAATGCTTCTTACTTTCAAAGTAGACGTCAAGTTCGTTTCTTTCAATCAATCCTAGTCTAATTGTATATAACTTTTAAGTAATTTGTCACTGAAGTGAACTTTCAAAAGTGCAAGCCTAGCGTGAAAAACTCCCTAGGGAGCCCAGTTGACTGGCTCAGCATAAGCCTACATGTAAACTATTGCTGACCTGGGCTATTTACAAAAGACTTGTCATAAGCAACAGTGACATTGATATCAATGTGCAGGGATCTATGACTGAGATCATTAAAAGTAACATATGTGTTAGAGTTCTAGATGTAAAAACAGCAAACTCTACATTGCAGCAATCACTATTACAACACGATCGCAAAAGTCTGCTTTACAGGTGCAAATACACTTTACTATTACAGTATAGCCTGTAATATAATGATACAGTAGTCATCCTACAGAGATTCACCTGCCTTGCATTTTGCCACTGTACGCTGACACCGGATGTGGACGAATTGACTGATGAACAGTAGCAGCTACACGGTACACCGTTGTTTTCGTAGATGGACGTTTGGTAAAAAAGACAATTCACTAAACACATTCTATCAAGTAGCCTCTCTAGGTACGTGGGTCGCACGTCAGCCCTCCTGGTTAATCGAGTAGGCTACAGAAACTAAACAGTATATTTGGCCACACCTTCTTTGTAATATGTAGGCAGGTTGACGCGCGACCCAATGTTCACTTCCTTTATGTTATTGCTTAGCTGAAATAAATTCAACAGTATGGAATCCTGTTAGATTTATTTAAATAAAAAAAATCATATGTATTTATTCAAGTTATACACTTGTCAATGAGGACTGAGGAGTCTACAGGGCCATTCACAGTTGAAAAATTAAATGTTGACATTATAGCATAGAGAACATTTCAATGAATGAATCTTCAGACATGATAAGAATGACAAAAAATGTACAGTGCAATGCCCATGGTGACTGTACAATATCCTGAGTGTCAGGGGTGTGTACGGGAGGCGAAGTCAGGTGCAGGAGAGCAGAGTGTAATAAACGGTCCAAAAATGACAGCACATAAGAACAATAACGTGCCAAAAACACAGAACATAGCAAAAGTATAGCGCCTGACAAAATCCACATAACAATAAACAATTACACACAAAGACATGGTGGGGAAACGAGGACTAAAAACATGCAGTAATTATGGAATGAAAACCAGGTGTGTAATGGAACAAGACAAAACAAATGGATATATGAGAAATGGAGCGGCGATGGCTAGAAAGCCGGTGACGTCGATCGCCAAACGACTGAGTTGACTACTACAGTACACAGAACACCAGATGAGCAAAGTAATACAACTTCCTCTGTAGCTCAGTTGGTAGAGCATGGCACTTGTAACACCAGGGTAGTGGGTTTGATTCCCGGGACAGTACATAAAATGTACAGTTGAAGTTGCATACATTTAGGTTGGAGTCATTAAAACTTGTTTTCCAACCACACGACAAATTTCTTGTTAACAAACCATAGTTTTGGAAAGTCGGTTAGGACATCTACTTTGTGCATGACACAAGTAATTTTCCAACAATTGTTTACAGATTATTTCACTTATAATTCACTGTGTCACAATGTCCAGTGGGTCAGAAGTTTACATACAATAAGTTGACTGCCTTTAAACAGCTTGGAAAATTACAGAAAATTATGTCATGGCTTTAGAAGCTTCTGATAGGCTAATTGACATCATTTAAGTTAATTGGAGGTGTACCTGTGGATGTATTTCAATGCCTCTTTGCTTTTTCATGGGAAAATCAAAAAAAATCAGCCAAGACCCCTAAAAATTGTAGACCTCCACAAGTCTGGTTCATCCTTGGGAGCAATTTCCAAACGCCTGAAGGTACCACGTTCAACTGTACAAACAGTAGTACGCAAGTATAAACACCATGGGACCACACAGCCATTATACTGCTCAGGAAGGAGACGCGTTCTGTCTCCTAGAGATGAACATACTTGTGTGAAAAGTGCAAATCAATCCCAGGACAACAGCAAAGGACCTTGTGAAGATGCTGGAGGAAACAGGTACAAAAGTATCTATATCCACAGTAAAACGAGTCCTAATTTTACATAACCTGAAAGGCCGCTCAGCAAGGAAGAAGCCACTGCTCCAAAACCACCATAAAAAAAGCCAGACTATGGTTTGCAACTGCACATTGGGTCAAAGATCGTACTTTTTGGAGAAATGTCCTCTTGTCTGATGAAACAAAAATAGAACTGTTTGGCTTAATGACCATCGTTATGTTTGGAGGAAAAAGGGGGAGTCTTGCAAGCCAAAGAACAGCATCCCAACCGTGAAGCACGGGGGTTGGCAGCATCATGTTGTGGGGGTGCTTTTCTGCAGGAGGAACTGGTGCACTTCACAAAATAGATGGCATCTTGAGGAAGTAAAATGATGTGGATATATTGAAGCAACATCTCAAGACATTAGTCAGGAAGTTAAAGCTTGGTCACAATTGGGTCTTCCAAATGGACAATGACCCTAAGCATACTTCCAAAGTTGTGGCAAAATGGCTTAAGGACAACAATGTCAAGGTATTGGAGTGGCCATCACAAACCCCTGACCTCAATCCCATAGAAAATGTGTGGGCAGACCTGAAAAAGCGTGTGCGAGCAAGGAGGCCTACAAACCTGACTCAGTTACATCAGCTCTGTCAGGAGGAATGGGCCAAAATTCACCCAACTTATTGTGGGAAGCTTGTGGAAGGCTACCCAAAACATTTGACCCAAGTTAAACAATTTAAAGGCAATGCTACCAAATACTAATTGAGTATATGTAAACTTTTGACCCACTGGGAATGTGATGAAAGAAATAAAAGCTGAAAGAAATAATTCTCTACTATTATTCTGACATTTCACATTCTTAAAATAAAGTGGTGATGCTAACTGACCTAAAACAGGGCATTTTTACTAGGATTAAATGTCAGGAATTGTGAAAAACCAAGTTGAAATGTATTTGGCTAAGGTGTATGTAAACTTCGAACTTCAAATGTATGTACATATGACTATGTTGCTTTGGATAAAAGCTTCCTGCTAAATGGAATACATTATTATCAGGACATCATGTGGGTGTTTATGTCTGAGTGGTTCAGGAGAGAGAGTAGCTTAGGAGTAGCCTAGTCCGGTGTTTAATGATGGTTGAGAGCCACAGAAGGAGGTGATGGGCAGGCAGAGCAGGGAGCAGAAGGAGGGGTGCAGTGGCTGGACCTGACTAGGCCGGCTCCTGTGAGACCTCCAGTCAGAACCGCTGCCTGGTTTACAGCACAATGACACCTCACACCTACACAACATAATAATTATTGGGTCAGCAACATGTCATGTAAAATAATTATGTAATATACTGTATATTGGCAGCACATTATCAGGCCTGTGGTTGGTTTAATTGATACAGTACCTGATGACACTTTGGATGATCTTCTTATCCTGGTCCAGACACACAGGGAAGGTGGTCCCACTGCCACCACTCACCTGGACCTTGTCCAACTTCACCTCTGACCTGGAGATATGCTGAGGGGCGAGGTCAAGGATGAAAGGGACACGAGTTAGTCAAGGTAAGCCACTACACATGTTTTCAATTTCCATGAACTGTGCTGTTAGGACAATTCTCAGCAACAAAAGAGTCAAATTAAGATCCTAAGATCATGCAATTCTACAAATTGTGCCATGTGGTGGAGAGAAATTTGCAGTTTTAGATCTAATTTCCTGTAATTCTACACATTTTCCCATAGGGTGGAGAAACATGTCATTTTTTAAAGATAATTTCCTGCATTTCTACACATTTTGCCATGAATTATGCCATGTTAATATGATATCTGAGTTAGATATCAATTTGTTAGTAGTGGTGGGTGGTATACGGGGCTTTGGCAACAAAACGGATGGCACTGCGATAGACTGCATCCAGTTCTGAGTAGTGTTGGAGGCTATTTTGTAAATGACATCGAAGTCGAGGATCGGTAGGATAGTCAGTTTTACGAGGGTATGTTTGGCAGCGTGAGTGAAGGAGGCTTTGTTGCGAAATAGGAAGCCGATTCAATATTGGATTGGAGATGCTTAATATGACAGACACTTATGTATTTGTAGTTGTCCACATATGCTAAGTCAGAACCAATGGGGGCCCCTGAGTAAAAGGTCGGAATTCAACCATGATTACTACAAGTTTAGATAGATGGCTAGACTAATTTATCAATCAAATTGAGTGATTGATATACAGTACCAAGAGACAAATTGCTGATGTACAACCAAATTTCGGTATTGCACCTTGTGTATTCTAAGTTTGGACACACCTACTCATTCCAGGGTTGGATGATGTGTTATTTCATAGTTGTGACATCTTCACTATTATTCTACAATGTATGACATAGTAAAAATTAAGAAACCCTTGAATGAGTAGGTGTGTCAACTTTTGACTGATACAATATCTCAACACTGTATTCAGATACAGATATATCTGTCCATACCAGTAAATGGACAATTGAGTCCATTATTCTACAATTGAGAAATTACATTATTCTACAATGTAGAAAATAGTAAATATTAAGAAAAACCCAAACCCAAATGAGTTTGTATTAGTTAAAGTAGGACCGGGCTCACCACAGCCTGGTAGAGTTGTAGCAGAACAGGCTGTGCTGCATTTCGACAGTAATACAGCACCAGGTCTGCCAGGAGGAGAAGGCGCTCAGAGGAGCTGTTATCTGAGTCACAATCCACTTTAGAAGTTGTCTGGGAAATTACATTCATATAGAAATACAATCCCCAGTTAGGATAATTAAAGGGCACATGGTCTGTTTGAAAAGGAACCCAGGTGAAGTTGTAATTGTGGTACCTGGCACAGGACATCAGACGACAGGCTGAGCGCGCTCTGTTTGTACCAGGGGTCAGTCATGCCTTTCAACCGGGCGATGTCAGTGGTGCTGTCCTCAAGTATAACTCCATTTGACAGCAAAGATAAGATAAGTTGTACAAAGTTAGGGTTAGGGAGTGATTATAAGCTCTCATTGTCATATCTAATGGCATGTCGTAATGTTTTAAGCCTTCTGTACACAACTATGAAGTCAGCTGTAGATAATGCTCTTGTCCTCTTCTGGAAGAACCAAGAAGCTGGGTATTCTCACCGTAGATGTTGGGCATTTCAGTAGACTCCCTAGGTGCCCCTCAGGCACTATGGACACTCCTCCTGGACCTCCCAGCTTCCCCCTCTTCACAGGGACAGAGTAGAACTGCAGCCGGTAGGCCCTGGTGAGGCGAGGACACCTGCTCTCCTTCTGCTGTAGGTCAGTGTAGGCCCTGGCCAGCCTCCCGGTCCCCCCAAAACACTACCACCCTGACCAGGGTGGACATCTCCAACCCATCCCCGCTTCCCAACTCAAGATGGGCCTCTTCCGGACACACACAGACACGTGGTGACTCTGGGGAAACGGTCCATCTGAGGTGGGGGCAGGCACCCCTGAACTGCGGGGCAGGCGGACAGCGCCCCAGATGGGCCGTCTCTAATGGCATCACCACGGGAGCCCATGCTCTGTGTGCTTCGGCAGAGGGAGGAGCTGCGTTGGGACTTGAAGAGCATGGAGAAACGCTGGCTGAAGTGGACTTGACTTGGGTCTCCTCCTGGTCTCTGGTTGGCTGTCATCTGTCTCCAAGTCCTCACTGAAGTCACTGTCCACCCCAGAAGACTCAGACAGGATTGAGGGCACAGACAAGATGGAGGACAGGGAGTAGCTGGAGAACATAGAGTCTTTGGAGCAGGTGGACACATTGGAGATCCGGTGGTCTGTGTATCGGTTCTTTATTGTCTCTTCCTCTGTTTCCTCATCTTCCTCTCCCTTGTCTCTGGAAAGGTTAAAGACTGGGAGCTGGTCCAGCTCACTCTGAAGGTCATTTAAAATGTCTGAAAGAATACACAGAATTACATCATTGACAATCCACAGACAAAGGCTATATAGATTTTACAGTATGGGGTTGAAATATACTGTCTTGATATGGAGAAAGAAGCAATGGGAAAAGCTCATTACCGAAGTTGTCCTTATCCCAGGAGTACATGTGATATTTGGCTAAGGGCAGCGTATGGACATTTCCTAATAATAAGAGAAAGAACCAAGACTAAATCAGATCAAGTAGAATCAAGCATTGTATGTGACACTGAGTTTGAGTAATTACTCAACATTTGACTTCCTCATCTGTCTCTAATCATCTCCAGTCAGTCCTGTTTGCCCAAAGTTGACCAGTTTATCGGTTCCAGGAACACCTCAGATGGTGAGATTATGATGACGCATGTAGTAAAGTTCTCACCAGGGCCTGTATGGCAGTCTGGAGGGGGTATGCCAATGCTCTCCACCAGCCCCTTCAGGCTCTGCAGTAGACTCTGGCTGTGTCTGGGTCCCATGTAGAGGCTGCTGTCTCCAGGGCCTCTAACTGCAGTCACAAGGTTCTCCAGATCCTCTGCTCCTTTTGACTGTTAGACAAATACAGATATTGTATAACCTGTTTGCTAGCAGTATATGTATGACACAGATTATCTGCAGAGTGTTGGTGCACCACCCATATATGCATAAATCTAAAATGAACAACCCAAAATACGTTAAACCATGGAGCTAGAAAATGGTTAATGGAAAAAGGTCATTTATGACCCTGGATAATCATATAGAAATGCCTACGTGACAGTAGGTAAAGTAACTGAACTGTGTGTCACATGGGATGACGTTTGAGAGATGAAGCAGGTACGGTGAGTCTAACATTTAATAAAGGAACAGACATGGAACGAGACAGGAACAGCTTCAGCAAACTAGTAACACAGGAAAAAAAACAATTGCAGCAGCGGGGAACAGAGCAGGGGTACTGACAGATATAGGGGAGGTAATAAACAGGTGATGATTGAGTCCAATATTGCTGATGCGCGTGACGAGGAAAGGCAGGTGTGCATAATAGATGGCAGGAGTGAGTGATGCAGGGCAGCCTGGCGCCCTCAAGCACCAGGGGGAGAAGAGCGGGAGCAGACATGACAGTACCCACCCTCTAGGGGCACCACCCGGTGTCCCACCTGGGCGAACCGGCCGAGACATGGGCGCTGGGCAAGCCGGTTGTGGCGTGGAAGCCCAACGAACCGGCAGGAGCGTGGGAGCCTGGTGAGCCGGCAGAGGCATGGAAGCCCAACGATCCGGCTGAGGCAAGACAACTGTCGATCCCACTGCGAGGGAGCCCTATGATCCGGTGGAGTGTGAAGTGGGATGGAAACCTGCCGAGCCAGCCAGGGCGTGGAAGCCCGACGGGCTGGCTTAGGCACCCCCGGTTCCATCGGCGGCGGAATCCACCAACAAAACAAAAAACTCCTGGGCCGGCTGGGCGAACAAGAACTGACGATCCGGCTGAGGCCCAACGTGGGATGGGCACTCTCCGAGCCAACCGGGGCAAGGAAAGCTCTCAAGCCAGCTAGGGCGTGGAACCCCGACGAGCTGGCTAGGCACCCCCGGTTCCATCGGCGGCGACCTAGAGCCTAAGTCACCACCAACCGGAACGCCAGTACTCCCCGATGCTTTGTATGTTGGCTGCTGCATTCTGTCACATGGAATGACACTGGAGAGACGAAGCAGGTACGGGGAGTCAAACATTTAATAAAGGAACGGACATGGAACGAGACAGGAACAGCGTCAGCAAACGAGTAACACAGGAAAAAAACAATTAATGCAGCAGCCGGGAACAGAGCAGGGGAACTGACAAATATAGGGGAGGTAATGAACAGGTGAGTCCAATATCTCTGATGTGCGTGACGAGGGAAGGCAGGTGTGCGTAATAGATGGCAGGAGTGCGTGATGCAGGGCAGCCTGGCACCCTCAAGTGCCAGGGGTGGGAAGAGCGGGAGCAGACATGACACTGAACACATCATTTAGGAATCACATAATAGGACATACCTGCAGTGCATGATGCAGTATCTGGAGGGGGTACTTGGTCCGCAGGACAGCCTGGAAGGCATGTTTGATCAGGGTGATGGAGGTGTCCCTCTGGGAGTGACAGACACCACTCAGCTGCTCAGAGACAGACAGGAGCTCGGGAGGGACATCCTCACCTGGGCTCATTAACAATACCATCCTAATACAGTCACACACACGTTATGAACACACACACACACAACAAAGAGGATCACAGTGGTTTGTGTTTAAATGTTTCAAGTTGGAGCGACGTTGAATGATTTAATCACAGATGGTCTTTGTTGGCCTGTGTTGACTTACATAGTTTGAGTGATTGGTGGTGGTCAAGCCCTGTTCTTCTCACTAGTCTTTGAAATTAGATACCTGGTGGAAATACAGTATAAGGGATGGTGTTACCTCTTGTATTGTTTAAACCAGGGGTCTCCAACCCTGTCCCTGGAGAACTACCCTCCTGTAGGTTTTTGATCCAACCCCAGTAACTAACCTGATTCAGTTTATCAACCAGCTGATTATTATAATCAGGTGTGCTAGATTAGGGTTGGAGTGAAAACCTACAGGATGGTAGTGTTGGAGAGTCCTGGTTTAAACAATAGGGCCTCCATGTGGAAGAAAATGGAACTTGTATCAGGACAGTGACAAGTGACAGATGAGATGACACCCAGACCAACAGGAAGGCTGTATAGAGTCTAGGGTTCAATACCTGGCGCCCTGAGCTCCTGTTGGATGAGGGAGAGCAGGTGGCGGCTGGCGCTGCAGCAGGGCTCCGGCCAGGACAGGAAACAGTGGAACACCTCACAGGCCTCCTGCAGCACCCCAGAGTCAGGGAAAGCTCCTTGATCTTCATGGTGCTGCTTGCTTGGTGGTGCCCCTTGCTTAGTGATGTTGCAGACTCTGGGTCCTTTCAAAACAGGTGTATATATACTGAGATCATGTGACAGATCATGTGACACTTAGATTGCACACACGTGGACTTTATTTAACTAATTATGTGACTTCTGCAGGTAATTGGTTGCACCAGATCTTATTTTGGGGCTACTTAGCAAAGGGGGTGAATACATATGCACAAACCACTTTTCCATTTTTAATTTGTATTTTTTTTTTTTTTATTTCACTTTGCCAATTTGGAATATTTTGTGTATGTCCATTGCATGAAATCCAAATAAAAATCCATTTAAATTACAGGTTGTAATGCAACAAAATAGGAAAAACGCCAAAGGGGGTGAATATTACACTACCATCCGTGCCTTATTGCTTGATTGTCACTCAGGAGTGCTAATGCTTCATATATTTGTTCTTTTTGAATGACTTAGGCCCTAGAAATGATCTTAATTTCCTGTTTGACGTGTGACCTATGTCCTCTCACCCTCCTCCCCACCCTCCTCCCCTTTCATTTCCCCTTTGACTCATGGCGAAGCTAGACGACCCAACATTTTAACACTGTTTCACAATGATGGGAGTATTTTTTATGAATGAAAATACAGATGATTGACTACCTAACCAATGCACCACATTTATTAACATTCAGACGTGAAAGTGATGAAATTTCACACTGATTCATCATATCCGGAGATTACATTTTGATTTTGAGATGATAGAACTTCCTTCTTAGGAGATGTGCTATTCAAAGAACATTAGATCAGTAAATCTAAGTGATGAGGCTTACCGTTCCAGGGCTGTGTGTTGGGAGAGCTGTGGCCCAGGCCATAAAGGCACCTGTCCAGGGCGTGGTGGATACGGTCCTCTGTGCACGAGGTGTGCTCCATCTTAGATCATCTCCTGCAGAATCATCACAGGATTTTCAGTACTTGAACAACATTGACGCTTTTTTCTTAATTACTTAATTACTTGCAACCACAAGTGTTTGTTCTGTGGATGACTAAAAGCTGTAATAAATAAATGGTGATGGAGAAGTCTATCAGAAAATAACACTTCCATGTTTCAGCAGTGTGAACTCCCCTGGCTCTTTGTTAATCCACAGACTGATGATCAGATTGGGCATATATTAAATAAGAGCCTTAGGCCCAGAGTAAAGCTGCTGTGGCCTCTCACACAGACCTGGGTCCCCATGGGGCCCTATATTTAGCCTGGAGGGTCTCTTTCTTCATGTGTGCAGACAGGAAGATGTCATTGTGAAGTACAGCTGGGGTCCAAAGGCAGCCCTGCCACTGTTGCCATGCAACAGGGACTGAGATGTGAATAGGAAACTGAGGGTCACGTGTGATGTTAGGAATTGTGCAATTTGTATGATACAGTATCATACGAATTTAGCAATTTGTGTGATATGTTACAAATCCAATTTGTGCAATATGATACATATTTGTTGTGCTTAAGATCCCGGAAGTGCATCTTTAAGGCAGGAATGGGATGACGTGGAATAATTAAATTACATTGCCCTACTCACTGAAACCTTTCCTGTGCACATATACCATATTTACAGTTGTGTTGTGTGAACTTGATGGTAGCTTTTCACGTATACTACATGACCAAAAGTATGTGGCCACCTGCTCATCGAACATCTCATTCCAAAATCATGGGCATTAATATAGAGTTGGTCCCCCCTTTGCTGCTATAACAGCCTCCAATCTTCTGCGAAGGCTTTCCACTAGATGTTGGAACGTTGCTGCGGGGACTTTCTTCCATTCAGCTACAAGAGCTGAAGGGGTTGATGGGGTTGAGGTCAGGGCTCTGTGCAGGCCAGTCAAGTTCTTCCACACCGATCTCGACAAAACATTTCTGTATGGACCTCGCTTTGTGCACGGGGGAATTGTCATGCTGAAACTGGAAAGGACCTTCCCCAAACTGTTGCCACAAAATTGGAAGCAAATAATCGTCTAGAATGTCATTGTATGCTGTAGCATTAAGATTTCCCTTCATTGTCACTAAGGGGCCTAACCCGAACCATGAAAAACAGCCCCAGACCATTTTTCCTCCTCCACCAAACTTTACAGTTTGCACCGTGCATTGGGGCAGGTAGCGTTCTCCTGCCATCCGCCAAGCCAGATTAGTCCGTCGGACTGCCAGATGGTGAAGAGTGATTCATAACGCCAGAGAACGCGTTTCCACTGCTCCAGAGTCTAATGACGGTGAGCTTTACACCACTACAGCCGACGCTTGGCAATACGCATGGTGATCTTAGGCTTGTGTGCGGCTGCTCGGCCATGGAAACCCATTTCATGAAGCTCCCGACGAACAGCTATTGTGCTGACGTTGCTTCTAGAGGCAGTTTGGAACTCAGTAGTGAGTGTTGCAACCGAGGACAGACAATTTTTATGCGATACGCGCTTCAGTACTCAACGGTCCCGTTCTATGAGCTTGTGTGGGGCCTACCACTTCGCGGCTGAGCCGTTGTTGCTCCTAGACGTTTCCACTTCACAATAACAGCACTTACAGTTTACCGGGGCAGCTCTAGCTGGGCAGAAATTTGACTAACTGACTTGTTGGAAAGGGGGTATCCTATGACGGTGCCACGTTGAAGTCTCTGAGCTCTTCCGTAAGGTTATTCTACTGATAATTTTCTACTTGACATTACTGTACTGGCCCTGGACAAACTTCCAACCTCAGCATGGGAAGCAGGTGTCACCCTATTGTCACCCTGTGACACTGTTTCTGTAATCCATAGTGCCGACTCCCATATAACACAGGGACAACAATATTGTACTGGGAGCAACAATAACTGAGTGTGTTGGAGTACATGAAGCAACACCACAACGATCATTTTGTGACTTGGTTAAGACTGTTGTTGACAGATTGTGTGGATGATATGTTGAAAGAGGAACAGGAAACGAAGGCTTTAGCAACACGTTGCCTTTGCAGCAACATTTTTGGGAAGTTTTAGAAATTTCACACCTCTGCAAAATGGGCCCGTTTTCTAAGAAATCTAGGCGACTGACCTTGGTTTGCACCAGAGGTGAGATCAGTGTTGTTGTTGGGTACAGAGGGTATCAACACTGCACACACACTCAACTGCAGTTTAAACTCAAATCTTGAGTCTCAATTATTTTCCTTTCCCAAGTCTTGAGTCAAGACATACACCAACAAGTTCTTGCACAGTATCTAAATTATTCTAGGAGAAAGGACCTGTTGACGTTTCATCAAAGCAGTAGACCAGATACTGAGGGAAGATTGTTAAATCTTCCCTGCAGCTGTCCTGAAGTGTATGTGTCATTCAGTAGTGCTTTATATCCCAGAGTTTTCTTCCCATACAGCTGTGGCTCACTAGTGGAAGGGACACGAATACAGTGACCACATCCTTCACTGTGTGTGCTGCCACAGCCCAACGAAAATAGATGATCCAAATTCAAAGTCAAGTGAGCATGTGTAGCTAACATGAACTGAATGAAAGCCATGTTGAGGAGGTAGTTGGCATTGTGGTGGTATGAGGGCAGGGCATTGCAAATACATTTTCCTCATTTGACATCTTGTCAAGAGATTGACAGCTTGTCAAAGTAATTAAGTAGGCCTACTTCTATCTAAGTATCAGACAGATTATAATGTCTGAAAAATTGCATAACATTGACAATTTCTGGTCAACTGAAACTGTAAAGCATATTTGAAGCCTTAAAGTTAGACCCAGTGATATGAAATATGAAGTAGATGCAGAAAATCAACAGCATAGTGGGTGTCCAAAAGATAGCACAGCCAAGTCAAAATTGTCTATATCATACAAATTCATGAAAACAAATATTTGCTTTTTGGTCTTAATTTAAGTTTAGTTTTAGTCATAACATTAGCAGTGTGGTTAAGGTTAGGGTTAACGTTATGGTAAGGTTTAAAATAGGAGGTGTTTTAGCCATAATTATGACTTTGTGGCTGTGGTAACTAGTGATGACCAGCAGTGGGTAAATTTCCGCAACAACTAATCTTGAGTCTCAATTATTAAGAGCGTTGAAACTAAGAGCGTTGAAGTGTGAGGCTCAATTGCTCTGCTGTTTTGGTGCCCTGGCTAGTACGTTGTGAGCAGCGTGAAGCGAACCCATGCACATGCGCTGTGTGTGACTGTTGGAGAGTGAAGTCTTGCATCTCGCTTCTCTCAATATCTGGGTTTTAACTAGATGGGATACCGCTTTTCTCAGATTTGACTTTTCATAGCAGGTTAGGAGAATTTACGCAAAAGGTTAAGATAATTAACGTAGCAGGTTAGGATAATTAGGTTAAAGTTAGGAAAAGGGTAAGGTTAGCTAAAAAAAGTATTTGACAAAAGTTGTAATCCTTCTAGCCATGACCACATATCTGCGGTGCTGCTTGTGGCGACATCATTTCGCAGTCTTCCTTTAATGCTCTAATGTCTGAAAAAATTTGACACACAAAACTTTTTCAATATGGGAAAATGTGTGGAACATTTAAAGGGATGTGACATTGGTTTGCTTTTGGCTCATTATTTTCCATTTTCCCAAACAAGCGTTTACTGAGCATCAGAGTAGCCAACAAACTCGGGCACAGTCAGCACTAATGTCTCAAGGATAGATTACTGTGAATTCCTTTCTCGTAACAGAACTTCCCGCCACCGCACGATGTCGCTGTTTGCGTGTAATTTACTGAAGTTTGGCGGGACTTCTATCGTTAAATTTGAGGCAAATCTGATTCCAACGTATCCTACAGAAGTACTTCAATAATACGGTTAAGGCTGAGGTGAAACCTGTTGGATTGGCACTTTTGTGAGATTCAATGTAAACGTTTTTTTGTATTATTATTTATCAGTTATAACTGCATCTGTTATCCTGTTGTGGCACAGGTGGTAACTTGAGAAGAACACTGAAGTTAGTCATTGGACCTGCCAGCTATGTGATCTTTGAATAATTCAAATAAGAAGAAAAAACATCCTAATGATGTAATAAGCTGAATACAAACATATTTCAAATAAATTTGAGTTGAGGTATATTTATAATTTATTGTTACACACCAGTGGATGTCGTTGTTCTCTCTTTTAGCTCTGCGAGCATCTCCGTATGACCTCAAACTGCTGGATAACAGGGTCTCACTTTTCTGTTCAAACAGTGAGAGCGTCAGAAAGGGAATGGGACAGACAAGAGACAGAGGTAGACAGAGGTGTGACTGAGTGGAAGACAGAGTCAGGGAAGCTAATAGCGAGCTGGTCCTTCCAATTTATGTCTAGAAACCCAGAAAAGGGCAAACTAGCGGTAGATTTTCGTGCGTAAAAAGAGAGTAGGCTGCCCTCTAAATTCTTAAGTTTTACAACACTTCTCCTCCAGGCTGAACAGTTATTCGGAGGTAGTGTCCTCTGTGGAGTTTTCTTTGTCTCGTAAGATGATTTCATTCACATACATGTGCATGACTGTTTGTGTTTCGTCTGTTTATGTGTGGAGAACAAAACACAGAAATGTACATAGGCTATTGATTTAATATTAACATGTGTGAATATTCTGCTTGTTTGTCTTCACCGTGGATACTTTCAGATGTAGGCTAAATAGCATTTAAATATAGATGGTCACACACATATATATATATTTTTTTTTTATTGGCTATTCATTGTGTAATGCATGATATGATAATGTTCCTCTAAATCTATGTAACAAACATCTTAAATATGTCTCTCTTTTTCTACGACTACATTTCAGCGCAAGTGACACTAAAGAGCACGGATTACAATGATAAGGATTTTAGAGGTTTGGGTCACCTCGGTGGCCATTTCTCTGCTGGTTAAGGGGGCTCTTGGAGATTATGGGATGAGTATGTTTGCTGCCCAGTCGTCCCCTCCAGACCCATGCTATGATGAGAACGGCAACCCCCGGAGGTGCATCCCCGATTTCGTGAACTCTGCTTTCGGGAAGGACGTGCGCGTCTCCAGCACCTGTGGAACCCCGGCCTCAAGGTACTGCGTCGTGACAGAGAAGGGAGAGGAGAGGGCTAGGGATTGCCATACCTGCGATTCAGGGGACCCAAAGAAAACGCATCCACCTGCGTATTTAACTGATTTGAACAACCCTCATAACCTCACCTGTTGGCAGTCAGAAAACTATATCCAGTATCCTCAGAACGTCACGCTCACTTTGTCCTTGGGTAAAAAATTTGAGGTCACCTATGTGAGCTTGCAGTTCTGTTCACCCCGACCCGAATCTATGGCTATCTTTAAGTCCATGGACTATGGCAAATCATGGGTTCCTTTCCAATTCTACTCTACCCAGTGTAAGAAGATGTATAACAAGCAGAATAAGGCGGCAATTACCAAGCAGAACGAACAAGAGGCGATTTGCACAGACTCTCACACGGACATGCACCCGCTGACAGGTGGGCTCATTGCGTTCAGCACCTTGGATGGCAGACCCTCGGCGCACGACTTCGACAACTCTCCCGTGCTGCAGGACTGGGTGACAGCCACCGACATCAAGGTTACGTTCAGCCGACTGCACACGTTTGGGGATGAGAACGAGGATGACTCGGAGCTGGCTAGAGATTCCTACTTTTACGCGGTATCAGACCTGCAGGTTGGCGGGCGGTGCAAGTGCAACGGTCACGCTTCAAAGTGCGTAAAAGATAGGGAAGGAAACCTGGTATGCGAGTGCAAGCACAACACCGCGGGGCCGGAGTGTGACAGGTGCAAACCTTTCCATTATGATCGTCCTTGGCAGCGCGCAACCGCAAGAGAGGCAAACGAATGTGTTGGTAAGTCAACTATTTACCTTCATAACTCAAAGCTTTGCGCTATAACGTATTTTTTCGAGACTTAAATGTACTTTCTAAATTGCAAGACTCATAATGATTTAAAGTATTTTGTGTGATTGCGCATGTTTCTTATAATGCCTAGAAAAACGCATTTTATGCATAGTCTAACGCAGACCTGATTTGTTCATTATTCCGTTTCTTAAATTCATTTTTTTTTTAATTTAAGCATCTCACATTGATCCAATATGAATTAGGCTTTGTAAACCACCGATTGTTTTTGTCTAATTAGTTTTATTTAAATCGTTTAATTGTGTCAAATAAAACTAATGCACCGTGCATTCGTAAATTACACCAGTAAATTAATTACCTTGTTCAAATATGCCCTATTTGATAACGAATCAAAATGGCAAAACCACAGTAATTGTGAGGAGGGGATTTTATTCAGGTATATCAACCAATTTGAAAAAGTCAGCATCATTTATATCAAATGTTGTAGCCTATAACCAACTTATTGTGTTAATGTAAAAAATAGATTTTGTTGAAAATTATTTAATTAAATGCTTTGAATTTAATAAAGTGAGGCCTGGTCCGTGTTCCAAACTTAGTTTTTATAACTCAAACCACCATACAAAAATGGAATGGCATAGTTAGTTTAATTTACTAACAATTACCCACATAAAATCAAACGCTGATTAGCTACACATTGCAATGATTTATGCAAAACGTAAATCAAAACCAAAATACAGATTTTTTAAAGAAATGTAACCACGATGTGTTGGCCTAATTACATTTTTAAAAACGTTGTTTTATGATATAATATGTTACACTCATATCAAAATGCACTGTAATACTCATCAACTTTTGACTAGCCTTGGATTAATTAACATTTAAATCACTGAATTAATGAACTTCCTCCTTTAACTTCCTCCTCCTTTAAAAATAATGGACAATTTTCAATTCATGAATTGAATAGTATTTCATCTCATGAATTGACTGAGATGACACCAACCAATGACATGTTTGGATTGTTTAGAACAACACGTCATAGATATAAGTATGTAACCACATAAATCATTGTAGAGGCAAATTGTTAGATATTGATATCAACAAATGGAAATACCCCCCCCCCCAAAAAAATAAAAAATAATATATAAATACATTTATAAACATGTCATCTTTGCATACTATCCATTTTGGAGGACATGAAAAACACATGATTACTGTTTAGTCTAATTGCTTTAACTAGGTTTATATTTTACTCTCAGAAATAATCCCAGAAAGAAAAGGCAGGAAGTTAGTTCTCCAAAGGAAGTGCCTAATTGCATTTTGAGCAGCGTTTCCGACTGTAGTAGCAGTTCAATAGGAAGGAAACATTGCCGCTGCAGAGATAGACCGCAGAGGCATGTTGTGTTTCCGTAAGCAGGTGCTTTTGCCAGATTGCATGGGCGATTAAGATGGTTTTATTGACATTTTTGGCACATAGAGAATAAACTGCCACTTTGGGCCAAGTCAACTATTCAGAGAGGGACAAAACATGAGTTACTTTGAAACCAGAACTAAGTTTAATTCCATCAGTAGAGTATATTTTTCAACAGATCTGGGTGCTTGTATCAACAGTACCACACAGCATATAAACAGTACCACACAGAACAAACCTCATCTACAGTGAACCAAAACCTGGAAAATAAACAAGTTCTGACACTGCCATGGTTTGTTCAATGACACAGAACAAGTGAACAAGTTGTTCCCCTTGCCCTCTGCATTTTGCCTGTGCAAGGCCAGCATGTCAGTGTGTTTTACTGAAACAAAAGGTTGTCACTTGTGGCATCCATCATGCTGTCAGAATGAGGCCCCTTTCACCACCTCACTTTCTATGTCAGCAGTGTCATTAGATAAAGCGTCAGAACAGGCAGAATAAGCATGCAGTCCAAGGGAAGGGAAGGGAATAATAAGGGTGGCTTGACACCTCGTTGTGTGGAATGGGCGAGGGAGGCTGTTATTCACTGTGCTACAGCCCAGCTCAGTGGTCTGGCTAAAGAGGATCAGAATGGCTGCTGCTAATGATCTTTCTGGGATTCCGGTTGGCCCCTGACTTTGAGTACTATCAGAAAGACAGAGAGAGAGGTTGAAAGACAGAGAGAGAAGTGGAGAGACAGAGAGGTAGAACAACAGAGAGAGAGGTGGAGAGACAGAGAGATGGAAAGACAGAGCAAGAGGAGGAGAAACAGAGAAAAGTGGAGAGACAGAGAAGTTGAGAGAGAGAAGTGGAGAGACACAGAGAGAGAGGTGGAGAGAGAGAGAGGGAGAGAAGTGGAGACAGAGAGAAGTGGAGAGACAGAGAGAAGTTGAGAGAGAGAGAAGTGGAGAGGCGGAGAGAGAGGTGGAGAGAGAGAGGTGGAGACAGAGAAGTGGAGAGAGAGAGAAGTGAAGAGAGAGAAGTGGAGAGACAGAGAGAGAGGTGGGGAGAGAGAGGTGGAGACAGAGAAGTGGAGAGAGAGAAAAGTTAAGAGAGATAGATAGGTGGAGAGAGAGAGAGATGTGGAGAGACAGATAGGTGGATAGACAGAGAAGTAGAGAGACAGAGAGGTGGAAAGAGAAAGAAGTAGAGAGACAGAGAGATGGAGAGAGAGAGAAGTGGAGAGAGAGAGGTGGAGAGACAGAGAAGTGGAGAGACAGAGGGAAGTGGAGAGAGAGAGAAGTGGAGAGAGAGAGAAAGAGGGGGGGAGAGAGAGAGAGAAGTAGAGACAGAGAGAAGTGGAGAGACAGAGAGAAGTTGAGAGAGAGAAGTGGAGAGAGAGGAGGTGGAGAGACAGAGAAGTGGAGAGACAGAGGGAAGTGGAGAGAGAGAGAAGTGGAGAGACAGAGAGATAGGTGGAGAGAGAGAGATAGGTGGAGAGACAGAGAGAAGTGGAGAGACAGAAAGAGGTGGAGAAACAGAGAGTGAGGTGGTGAGACAGAGAGAGGTGGATAGACAGAGAGAAGTGGAGAGACAGAGAGAAGTGGAGAGACAGAAAGAGAGGTGGAGAGACAGAGAAAGATGGAGAGACAGAGAGAGGTGGAGAGAGAGGAAGTTGAGAGAGAGAGAAGTGTAAAGACAGAGAGAGAGATAGAAAGAGACAGATAGTGATAGAGAGACAGAGAGATGGAGAGAGAGAGGTGAAAAGAGAGAAGTGGAGAGAAAGAGAGAGATGTGGATATGGGAGAGTAGTTGGCTACACTGCAGGTGCTGCACTGGGGAAGTAAAACAATATCCATTTCCCATGGTTTGCATGCGGGGAGGCCATCATATTTAGTGGAAATACATTCTTATTGGCAGCCGTTACCCTCTCATTGCATTCCCATCCAATGATGTGGCATGCAAAGCAAGTTAGTTCATTTAAACCAAATTAAAATCTTCCTGATTGGATTTGCCTTTCATTTTGCATCTTAGATGCTATGAGAAAATACATCTCCATGATCAGCTTCATCTGTTGCCACCACACCCCCAATGGCCAGTGATTGGTTTATCATTGAAGAGATAAATGAAGGAGATAAATACACACAGAGAATTGGCTCCTCCCCTGACCATCAGGTTTTCTCTTCCAGAAGAGGCACATCTCTTAAATTCATCCCAGCTGCTTTGTATTCCAACCATGCACAGCGTAGCATTGACCCTTTCGCGTCAGACCTACTCTCCTCACTTCGTTGACTGAAGGAATAGGTGGGAAAGACTTGCCTGCCAAGTGGCTTTTGAGGCAAGTTGAAAATGGTAGCCTTAGTCACTCATACGTGTAATTTTGCACTTGTTCAATTTGAACTTTGTTTTGAACAGAGGTTAAATGCAACGCTATTATTTCATTGAGATGGGGCTTTGACCTTACCAGGCTTTTACAGTTGTGGAGCATTTGTGCATCCAAGCCTAGTTATTGATTTCATGTTCTCCTCTTTATTGTACTGTATGTTATAGGCTTTTGGCCCACTGATGTAGAGGGAGAGTTGGAAAGTTCCTGCCAAGGCCTGGTAATTCAGCATGGCCTTCTTTTCTCTCTGAGCTGGGGTTCTCTGGCAGGGGGGTAGTATCAGTCACTTGCCACTGGCTCCTCCGCCATGTTTGACCTGTTGCCTTACACAGATCTCTGCATGTGTCTAACCCCCCTAAACTATCAACATAACAAAGAGCCTGTCACAAAGAACCAGAGAGAGAAAGCAATTGAAAAGAAACTGTCCAACCCCCTGGTTTATAGTACATATTACAGGAAAGGACAAAAGGGAATTTACATGTAGATTGAAATAGGATACAAACGATGCATGGCATGCACCTGTATTCCCTTTTTGACAAACCTATGAAACAGCCACACTCTCTCACAAGATGCTTTTTCCCCTATAATTGTTATCAGCATGTTTTGTACGCTGTTGAAAGTATTTGGCAGCTATCGAACAGAAACAGAAGTCATTCTTGGTTTGGACTGACACGTCTACCACCTACAGGGATGTTGAATTGGATGTGATTATATCAATATCCCACAGGCTCTCCTCCCAGGCGGTCCAGCACATACTGTGTTGGACCAACACTAAAAATAGCGTCAAAGTGTGCTGAATCTTTATGTGAGCTCTTAAATCACCCCGAAAGCCCACTGGATTGCGTTCACTATGTCTCAAAGGGAACAGTTTGGAGAGAGCATTTTTAAAGTAGAAGTTCATGTTCTACTGCAGAGGTTGTTCAGTCACAAGACTCTGTTATAGAACACAGAGCTTTGTTTAAACTGTGATATCTCTGGTTGAGCTATCCCACCTGTCTGGTAAAAAGTGAAGAGGAGACAGGCTCTAACAAATCCCAGACCTCTGCTTTGACCCCATGTTGACGAGGCCTTCACTACGTGTGTAGCAGCTCAGTGAGTCTCTCTGCAGGCCTGTTCTTTCTCCATGTGGCTGACTGGGACCATTGACATTGACAGCTCAGTTCTTTCTCCATGTGGCTGACTAGGACCATTGACATTGTTTCTGCTGACTCCAGTCCTGCTGCCTTCCCCTGGGCTGCCAGGCTGGGTCGAGGCCGCGGCTGCCCACCATCTGGGTCTCATTCCGCTTCCTTTGTAGCCCATGTGACAGGAAAAAGAACTTCTTAAAAAGATGATGTCATAGATGTTCTTGTAGAGGAACTCTTCGGCCCCAAGCAGCCATCATCTACTGCCAGGGGTTAGGTCCATCTGGATTTGGTGACATGTTTGTAGGTTTGGATTTTTCAAGTTATTAATCCCTATTTTGAATAGTTTTATATGATTGTTATTTCTATTATGTTAATAACCTTTATTTTGTCTGTTTTAACAAATATTTTGTTGGTTAAAGAATGTAGCATATTAAGTAAAAGTATATTGGAGCAAATAATCACTGAAATGCTTTCACTTTATTGAGATACTTGTTTTGTATGGATAGTTACTTGTTTTGTATGGATAGTTACCTGTTTTGTATGGATAGTTACTTGTTTTGTATGGATAGTTACTTGTTTTGTATGGATAGTTACCTGTTTTGTATGGATAGTTACTTGTTTTGTATGGATAGTTACTTGTTTTGTATGGATAGTTACTTGTTTTGTATGGATAGTTACTTGTTTTGTATGGATAGTTACTTGTTTTGTATGGATAGTTACTTGTTTTGTATGGATAGTTACTTGTTTTGTATGGATAGTTACTTGTTTTGTATGGATAGTTACCTGTTTTGTATGGATAGTTACTTGTTTTGTATGGATAGTTACTTGTTTTGTATGGATAGTTACTTGTTTTGTATGGATAGTTACTTGTTTTGTATGGATAGTTACCTGTTTTGTATGGATAGTTACTTGTTTTGTATGGATAGTTACTTGTTTTGTATGGATAGTTACCTGTTTTGTATGGATAGTTACTTGTTTTGTATGGATAGTTACTTGTTTTGTATGGATAGTTACTTGTTTTGTATGGATAGTTACTTGTTTTGTATGGATAGTTACTTGTTTTGTATGGATAGTTACTTGTTTTGTATGGATAGTTACTTGTTTTGTATGGATAGTTACTTGTTTTGTATGGATAGTTACTTGTTTTGTATGGATAGTTACTTGTTTTGTATGGATAGTTACTTGTTTTGTATGGATAGTTACCTGTTTTGTATGGATAGTTACTTGTTTTGTATGGATAGTTACTTGTTTTCATAGAATACAGTGTATATTCGTGAACACAACTATCAAAGAAAGGTCTCATGGGCTGAAAGAATGCACCATTCAATTATGGGTACCAAGCAACAGGAAATTTGCCATGCAGACCTAAAAATGAATCTCTGTAAAATAAATGTTTTTTGAATGAAAGAGAAAAATAACCAATAAAAGAAAACACAAAAATGAAAACAAGTACATGCAGCAGGAGAGCTTTTTGAGCAGTTAATCGGAAGCAGGTTGGTTGCAGCCAGGTCAGTATTGGGAGTCTCTCAACAGACAGATGAAAACTCAGACACCTTTAAACACCCCACTGGGAATAGAAGATCAATTAGACTGCACTTAGAATAAAATCATATCATTAGGTCCATGTGAAACCATGAGTATAGAGCACAGTGCCAGGAGGGAAATATGTACATTGTTTGGCCTCTGTGATTCTTTAAGGAAAAATTATGGTCTGCGCGTTTGTAGAGACACTTACTGTATATTAAAAAAAACGGTCAAATAATCTGCGGTCAATATCAGGAGTTATAAAAATCCACACGATAGACCTCTATGCTAACTATGCACCAATTTGTAAGTCGCTCTGGATAAGAGCGTCTGCTAAATGACTTAAATGTAAATGTAAAATGTAAATGCTAACAAGGTAATGAATAGCAGTACATTTGGGCTGTTACTCATTCCAAAACATCCCCAGACTAATTATGTTCCGTAACTGAAGTGGAAACTACAGTGTATCTCCATATGGTGGGTCTGCAGGACAGTCCTTCTGGCACATCAGCCTGTGTGGCTGTGGTGAGCTGGGAGGTTTCACTGTATACAGGGAGACTAAAAAACAAAGACGTATATTTTTGAGATCTCAGAATCCAAGCTCTGGTGGAATCCAGTGTCCTCTGGGCAAATGCTTCATGTTTTTGGGGATTTTGTTTTGTTGAGCTTATAATTCAAGACAGACATGAACGTAGAGCCAAAGAGGCTTTACTCTGCCTTTTAAGACAATAGAGAAAATATTCTATGGCTATGTTGTGGACGGCGGTTTGGAGAGGTGGCCCTCAACATTTGGAAGGAAATGGTAGCTTTGGTTTAGGATTTCTTTTCTCTTTACTCTGATGTCAGAGGACCATGAGGGGTCATTTCACACTGCTTCAGTGTGTCAGAGGACATACAGGTCCTGTCTCTGTTTATCTGGGTGGGCACTCTCCTCTCTTCAGGACCTGAAACAGTCAATGCATTGTCTAGTGTTACTAATACGTGATAACTGCTGACAAGTGTTGCATTATACATATCACAGGTCATATTATGAATGCTTGAGGTGCTGTATCACAAGCCAAGAGGAAATTGTAGAGACTGTATAATTCAGAGATCTCACAGTGAAATCGGAGACAGGTGGGTCTGGCAACTAAATGGAACAGCTGCACACGTTGCTAATCTGTGACCTCATTGTCTCTATGGGGTAACCATGCTGAGGTACATTAGTGATGCTGGGGGGTGGCTTAAAAAAATGCAGGCTTAAATATACAAGGGTTCTCAATGGTCAACAGAGGAGAGGGGGCACACAGGTAGAGCTGGGAGTCTGTCTACTATATATCCATCCTGTGTTGGCATATAAACTGTCTCCCAGAATAAAATCTGCAGTCTTGTAATTCCAAAGTAGAGAGCAGGGGGATGTGGAGGATGGAGAGGGATTAAATAGTGTTACACTGGTTGCTAGATGGTATTATCTTCTAGTGTCTGAAGAGAAGCCAAGGAAGAGATTGCCATTTCTGTCAAAACAAGCAAATATGCAATATTTATATCTGTTGATAACCGTGTGTGATGGAATGAATGTGTATTAGTTTGTTTATCTGTGTGTGTTGTTTGGGTGTATCTGTTGACATAGGCATGGGAACCTGATGTGTGTGTGTGTTTGCGTGTTTAACCTACATGGGTTTAACCTCCACCACTCTCTGCCCGCCTGGGCTGCTACGGCAGCGGCGACAGGACCACCTAGTTTGAGTGTGAGCGCATGGAGCCCCTACGCGGCGCTGGAGCTGGGGAGTCTGGGAATGATTAATGGCCCAGTGAAATGACACGCTGCGTGCACCACCACTCAGCTACAGACCCCCCACCAGCTCCCCCACTGTGCTGCCACCCAACACAGCCAGTACTGGGACGTTACCACCCCCTGCCCACACACGCACACACGCACACACACACTTCCCTGTGCAATGGCATGGCTGGTTATCGCAATTACCCTATTACCTCAGCATTGTGAAACTCCCAGTAGAAGCCGAGCTAACGGCTCTTGAATGATGCCATCCTCCCTGCTGTTATGTGGATACAGGACCTTTTAAACAAAAAGACAAAAACAACAAATGGCAACTAGCTCTGTTATGGCTGAACGAAGGCTTGACTCATTAGAATCTGAGACAGTCAGCAGGAGGCTTTTCGTTTTCACCATGTAGTTTGCGTCAGAGCTAAGGAGTTTTCCAGCAACTGTTGCTTTTACACCAACAAACTGGACCAACAAGTGGAAGTAAAGATGTTTGACTGATCCATACTGTTGCATGGTAGTGCTGTATCAACACTCAATTCATTTCAGCTGGAAAACGTGTCTTCAGATACAGCAAAGCTCGTGTAGCTTCTAATTGTAAAACTTATCTCTGTTCAGTTCACATGTGCAGACTTCAGCAACTCTTCTCGTCCTCCTCATTAAAAACTACTTCTCTCCAGAATGACTTCAGCAACTCTTCTCGTCCTCCTCATTAAAAACTACTTCTCAGAACGACTTCAGTGACTCTTCTCGTCCTCCTCATTAAAAACCACTTCTCAGAATGACTTCAGCAACTCTTCTCGTCCTCCTCATTAAAAACTACTTCTCTCCAGAACGACTTCAGCGACTCTTCTCGTCCTCCTCATTAAAAACTACTTCTCAGAACGACTTCAGTGACTCTTCTCGTCCTCCTCATTAAAAACGACTTCTCTCCAGAACGACTTCAGCGACTCTTCTCGTCCTCCTCATTAAAAACCACTTCTCAGAATGACTTCAGTGACTCTTCTCGTCCTCCTCATTAAAAACTACTTCTCAGAATGACTTCAGCGACTCTTCTCGTCCTTCTCATTAAAAACTACTTCTCTCCAGAACGACTTCAGCAACTCTTCTCGTCCTCCTCATTAAAAACTACTTCTCAGAATGACTTCAGCGACTCTTCTCGTCCTCCTCATTAAAAACTACTTCTCAGAATGACTTCAGCGACTCTTCTCGTCCTTCTCATTAAAAACTACTTCTCTCCAGAATGACTTCAGCAACTCTTCTCGTCCTCCTCATTAAAAACTACTTCTCAGAACGACTTCAGTGACTCTTCTCGTCCTCCTCATTAAAAAACACTTCTCAGAATGACTTCAGCAACTCTTCTCGTCCTCCTCATTAAAAACTACTTCTCAGAATGACTTCAGCGACTCTTCTCGTCCTTCTCATTAAAAACTACTTCTCTCCAGAATGACTTCAGCGACTCTTCTCGTCCTCCTCATTAAAAACTACTTCTCAGAACGACTTCAGTGACTCTTCTCGTCCACCTCATTAAAAACTACTTCTCAGAATGACTTCAGTGACTCTTCTCGTCCTCCTCATTAAAAACTACTTCTCAGAATGACTTCAGCGACTCTTCTCGTCCTCCTCATTAAAAACTACTTCTCTCCAGAATGACTTCAGCGACTCTTCTCGTCCTCCTCATTAAAAACTACTTCTCTCCAGAATGACTTCAGCGACTCTTCTCGTCCTCCTCATTAAAAACTACTTCTCTCCAGAATGACTTCAGCGACTCTTCTCGTCCTCCTCATTAAAAACTACTTCTCTCCAGAATGACTTCAGCGACTCTTCTCGTCCTCCTCATTAAAAACTACTTCTCTCCAGAATGACTTCAGCGACTCTTCTCGTCCTCCTCATTAAAAACTACTTCTCTCCAGAATGACTTCAGCGACTCTTCTCGTCCTCCTCATTAAAAACTACTTCTCTCCAGAATGACTTCAGCGACTCTTCTCGTCCTCCTCATTAAAAACTACTTCTCTCCAGAATGACTTCAGCGACTCTTCTCGTCCTCCTCATTAAAAACTACTTCTCTCCAGAATGACTTCAGCGACTCTTCTCGTCCTCCTCATTAAAAACTACTTCTCTCCAGAATGACTTCAGCGACTCTTCTCGTCTTCCTCATTAAAAACTACTTCTCTCCAGAATGACTTCAGCGACTCTTCTCGTCCTCCTCATTAAAAACTACTTCTCTCCAGAATGACTTCAGCGACTCTTCTCGTCCTCCTCATTAAAAACTACTTCTCTCCAGAACGACTTCAGCGACTCTTCTCGTCCTTCTCATTAAAAACTACTTCTCTCCAGAACGACTTCAGCGACTCTTCTCGTCCTCCTCATTAAAAACTACTTCTCTCCAGAACGACTTCAGCGACTCTTCTCGTCCTCCTCATTAAAAACTACTTCTCTCCAGAACGACTTCAGCGACTCTTCTCGTCCTCCTCATTAAAAACTACTTCTCTCCAGAATGACTTCAGCGACTCTTCTCGTCCTCCTCATTAAAAACTACTTCTCTCCAGAATGACTTCAGCGACTCTTCTCGTCCTCCTCATTAAAAACTACTTCTCAGAATGACTTCAGTGACTCTTCTCGTCCTCCTCATTAAAAACTACTTCTCTCCAGAATGACTTCAGCGACTCTTCTCGTCCTCCTCATTAAAAACTACTTCTCTCCAGAATGACTTCAGCGACTCTTCTCGTCCTCCTCATTAAAAACTACTTCTCTCCAGAATGACTTCAGCGACTCTTCTCGTCCTCCTCATTAAAAACTACTTCTCAGAACGACTTCAGTGACTCTTCTCGTCCTCCTCATTAAAAACTACTTCTCAGAATGACTTCAGCGACTCTTCTCGTCCTCCTCATTAAAAACTACTTCTCTCCAGAATGACTTCAGCGACTCTTCTCGTCCTCCTCATTAAAAACTACTTCTCTCCAGAATGACTTCAGCGACTCTTCTCGTCCTCCTCATTAAAAACTACTTCTCTCCAGAATGACTTCAGCGACTCTTCTCGTCCTCCTCATTAAAAACTACTTCTCTCCAGAATGACTTCAGCGACTCTTCTCGTCCTCCTCATTAAAAACTACTTCTCTCCAGAATGACTTCAGCGACTCTTCTCGTCCTCCGCATTAAAAACTACTTCTCTCCAGAATGACTTCAGCGACTCTTCTCGTCCTCCTCATTAAAAACTACTTCTCTCCAGAATGACTTCAGCGACTCTTCTCGTCCTCCTCATTAAAAACTACTTCTCTCCAGAATGACTTCAGCGACTCTTCTCGTCCTCCTCATTAAAAACTACTTCTCTCCAGAACGACTTCAGTGACTCTTCTCGTCCTCCTCATTAAAAACTACTTCTCTCCAGAATGACTTCAGCGACTCTTCTCGTCCTCCTCATTAAAAACTACTTCTCTCCAGAATGACTTCAGCGACTCTTCTCGTCCTCCTCATTAAAAACTACTTCTCTCCAGAATGACTTCAGTGACTCTTCTCGTCCTCCTCATTAAAAACTACTTCTCTCCAGAATGACTTCAGCGACTCTTCTCGTCCTCCTCATTAAAAACTACTTCTCTCCAGAATGACTTCAGCGACTCTTCTCGTCCTCCTCATTAAAAACTACTTCTCTCCAGAATGACTTCAGCGACTCTTCTCGTCCTCCTCATTAAAAACTACTTCTCTCCAGAATGACTTCAGCGACTCTTCTCGTCCTCCTCATTAAAAACTACTTCTCTCCAGAATGACTTCAGCGACTCTTCTCATCCTCCTCATTAAAAACTACTTCTCTCCAGAATGACTTCAGCGACTCTTCTCGTCCTCCTCATTAAAAACTACTTCTCTCCAGAACGACTTCAGCGACTCTTCTCGTCCTCCTCATTAAAAACTACTTCTCTCCAGAATGACTTCAGCGACTCTTCTCGTCCTCCTCATTAAAAACTACTTCTCTCCAGAATGACTTCAGTGACTCTTCTCGTCCTCCTCATTAAAAACTACTTCTCTCCAGAACGACTTCAGTGACTCTTCTCGTCCTCCTCATTAAAAACTACTTCTCAGAATGACTTCAGCGACTCTTCTCGTCCTTCTCATTAAAAACTACTTCTCTCCAGAACGACTTCAGCAACTCTTCTCGTCCTCCTCATTAAAAACTACTTCTCAGAATGACTTCAGCGACTCTTCTCGTCCTCCTCATTAAAAACTACTTCTCAGAATGACTTCAGCGACTCTTCTCGTCCTTCTCATTAAAAACTACTTCTCTCCAGAATGACTTCAGCAACTCTTCTCGTCCTCCTCATTAAAAACTACTTCTCAGAACAACTTCAGTGACTCTTCTCGTCCTCCTCATTAAAAAACACTTCTCAGAATGACTTCAGCAACTCTTCTCGTCCTCCTCATTAAAAACTACTTCTCAGAACGACTTCAGCAACTCTTCTCGTCCTCCTCATTAAAAACTACTTCTCTCCAGAACGACTTCAGCGACCTCTTCTCGTCCTCCTCATTAAAAACTACTTCTCTCCAGAATGACTTCAGCGACTCTTCTCGTCCTCCTCATTAAAAACCACTTTTCTCCAGAACATTGTAAAACAAACAAACAGCAGACCCAATCACCGCCGTGATAAGGGAATGGAGTAGTTCCCACTTTTATTTATTTGTCCAAATAACTTCTGCTTGGGCCTCTCCAAGGGTCTTCAGTACTTTTAAATTGATTTCAGTCACCCCAGACACAACATGTCTTTTTCCCATACCCCAGTGACCAATTCCTTTCTCCGAATAAGGAACCACTTAGTGGATTTAGGGGGAAATCCAGGGGGATAAATAACAGTAGGATATAATCAGTAGGGCTTGAGGACAATGGCTACCAGACCCCCATCCTTCCCCACAGAACTGTAAATATCCCAGGGTTCCATCTGCTGCAAGAAGTAAAAATCTGGGGATTCATCAATCGCACTCCTCCTCCTCCTGCTGTGCTGTGTGGAGCAGATCTCTGTTCTATTGGCTCCTGGAGCATGGAACCCTGCACAGGCAGAGGATCACACAGCCTTTCATAAGTCTTCCAGTCCTGGAGAAGATGGACGAAAACCAGGGAGGCTGTCATATACTCTGGCCAGGGAACCAGCACTTGCCTGGGGTCATGGTCATTCCACACACCCCAAACCCTCAGGCGTTACTTCCTCCCACTCCTGCTGGTCCACACCCACAGGCAGAGATAACATCCTCCCTGCCATGCTGATGTCTTGGGTGATGAACACTGTGTGCGTACACGTGTGCGTGTTTGTGTGTGCATATAATGTGTGTGCATGGAGTTGGTGAGGTGATGGGGATCATTGGCACTCTTTTCACAACCCTTTTCTTTATGCAAGATGGGGTTTTTTCCAAGATACTGAGCTTCGTTTCTTCAGGATAGTAAGTTTGAGATATGGTATCTGGTTTCCTCATAGACGGGTGGGAAATGGAATGAGCTAAGAGGCCCAATAACAAACAGAGACCAAAGCCCAAGTTAGATTACGCTGTGATGTAACAATGGCAGAGTCTGGGCTCTGTAACACAATGTTTTGAACTTTAAGAGTGACATTTCCTCAACACGTATCAAATCCAAAATGGTGGACATGACCCATCCCATCAACAGATGGAGATGATTCAAAGGAGACACGACCATTTCAATGACCTTATAGGTCACAGCAACTTCCAGGCCACAACCTCAGTGTCCATGTTCAAATCACAATGACAACAGTAAATAAAACAGTGGCCAGTAGGTTCAGAAGGGTTTCCACTCCGTATCTCAGGGAATTGCATAAATTACACTAAATCCTTAAAGTTAACATGTCGTATACACACTGGATTCCAGTTTAAATTACCCCCCAAAAGATCATTAACTAGCCCTGGTTGACTTTTAAGCTTATTTTATTGTTTAATTCTAGCAGTTTCTTCAATGACGCTAAGTTTGTCTTGGTCTCACAACTGACAGAGAAATCAACATAACAAGCCTGTAGCACATAGTGTTACAATGAAAGACATATTGGAACTGTCTGATCTGAATAAGTCATTGTGAAAAGTCAGACAGTTCTGTGATATTTTATCTGGAGACAAGTTGATAATTCTGACCTAAGTGAAAGTGACAGAAATGACAGACATCAATGTGATGTAAGTCTATGTAAAATGTATTGGATTAAACTGTATCTGACAGTGATTGGAACCAGACGGTTCAAACGTACAGGTTAGATTGGTTTATTTTCTATCTGGCTCAGGACGTAGTTACTGTAGGTTCATTGGGTTCCCTAAGATAACAAAACGTTGGCGTGCAGAAGGAGGAACCCTGCCTTTTCCTCTCCAGCCCAATTCCATCTCCTGAAAGCCACCTAGCAACCAGAACAAACTTTGGGACTTTGGTGAAATTAGTATGAAATAACACAACTCACAATGACTTCTCAGTGTTTCCACGAAAACAATCATTAACAATTATTCCATAACATTTTCTTTTCTCTCGCCAGAATGGAACTGCTCAGTCCCTTTTCCCGAGGCAAGCTGGGAAAAGTGCTAAAACATTTCCTCATTTATCTCACATTATGAGCTTTACACCTGTTTTGATTAATAGAGAAAGCTTAACAAGCCACTAAAAGGAAAGCCTCCAACACCACTGGGATAAGGACCTTTAATGATCCTCTGATTATTGAGAAATAAAATGGCTGGCCTGACACATTCGAAAACATAAAACATATTTGAGAGAGATTATAACATCGGGAGTTTGCGTGGTTATAAATGAGCCCATGGAGAAAAGGGGAGAAAAGCCCAATAAACATGTCAGGGTTACGATGGATCATCGTTTATGATTTACAGCACAGCGGATTTCTGCTCGCTCGCTCTCCACCACGGGGGAGACAGTGTGGAGGGCGCGTGTGGCAGAACGCTAAAAAAATCCTCCCCGCACTGTGGGGAGGATTGGACTGGAGCCCACCGTACCGCAGCCCCCCAAGTCCCAGAGTGCCCAGGGCAGGAGATGTTCACTGCAAACTTTCCAGTATATCTCCTCTGGTCTGGAGACTGAATGAATGAGAAACTCCCCTCTGACCACACACTTGACCACACCAGAGCCTGTTTACATTCTGATCGCTGACACCTCCAGCCTCAGGACATGGAATAATAATAAGAAGAAAGGTGATAGGGACCTAAGCCAGGATATGACAGAGGCTGTGTGTAGATGTTGTGTTCATGGATGTGCAGAATTAATTCATCTCCTGATCTGCATTGGCTGTTGTGGACCTTCTTTGCCCCCCTCTATGTCATGCCCACCTCACCACTAACTGAAGTTATTTTCACAGCCAGTAAATTACCCTGACGAAAGGTCCCCACTGTGGAGCTGCTGCATTCCAATAAAGCAGTGTGGAGGCTTGTTAACATCCACCAAGGACAGGGAAATCCTGGGGGGAGGAATGGAAGGCAATGAAGGATGATGACATCTGCACCAGGAGAGGGTCGCTTCCTGGACCATGACCGCATGGATCTCAGAAGGAAAGTCTCAGAGATGAGATGAGGAGTGGATGAGCTATAATGCCGCACATCTGTTGAACTGCCTGTATAAAACCTGTGTGTCATCAGCATTGCACTAATAATTTCATGATCTTGACTCAGTAATAGTAAAAAAAATATATATTTATTTATTTTATATTTTTTGAATTTTACCCCCTTTTTCATGGTATCCAATTGTTAGTAGTTACTATCTTGTCTCATCGCTACAACTCCCGTACGGGCTCGGGAGAGACGAATGTCGAAAGCCATGCGTCCTCCGAAACACAACCCAACCAAGCCGCACTGCTTCTTAACACAGCGCGCATCGAACAGCCGCACCAATGTGTCGAAGGAAACGCCGTGCACCTGGCGACCTTGGTTAGCGTGCACTGCGCCCGGCCTGCCACAGGAGTCGCTGGTGCGCGATGAGACAAGGATATCCCTACCGGCCAAACCCTCCCTAACCCGGACGACGCTAGGCCAATTGTGCGTCGCCCCACGGACCTCCCGGTCGCGGCTGGCTGCGACAGAGCCTGGGCGCGAACCCAGAGTCTCTGGTGGCACAGCTAGCGCTGTGATGCAGTGCCCAGGACCACTGCGCCACCCGGGAGGCCCAGTAATAATAAATTATGTAAATTATGTGACTGACTTGTGACCATATATATATATATATATATATATATATATATATATATATATATATATATATATATATATATATATATATATATATATATATATATATATATATATATATATATATATATATATACTTACACACTGTTTGTGCTGCGTTGGGGCTGGTGTAGTGGATGTTGCTATACACATTTAGAGTAAATCAAGAAGAACTTGAGCCGTACCTCTCATCAACTGACCATTGTGAAAGTTAAGGAAGAGTGTAAACTTTGCTTATTGAGCTTAGTAAGCAAAGGATTTTACATCACCTCTCTCATAAACTCAAAGAAATAAACCTGGGGAAGGAAAGGAACAGCCTCCCTGTCAGTTGGTTTCTTTACTTACACACTGGATTTTCATAACTGTACAGTACAGTTATGAAAATAAACACCTACGCAGACAAAATATAGACAAATAAACCAGAAATTAAGAAGTTGTTCATAAGATGATTACATCACCTATATTTTGTTTTTATTTAACTAGGCAAGTCAGTTAAGAACAAATTCTTATTTACAATGACGGCCTATCCCGGCCAAACCCTAACCCGGACGATGCTGGGCCAATTGTGCACCGCCCTATGGGACTCCCAATCACGGCCGGTTGCGATTCAGCCTGGAATCGAACCAGGGCCTGCAGTGACACCTCTAGCACTGAGATGCAGTGCCTTAGACCACTGCGCCAGCACTGAGGAATATTCCATGCTGGCGTGTTTCCTCACCGGTGCTGTACAGTACATAGGCTAAAGAGGAAATGCTCCCCAGACGACCCGTCAAACCGACATCCCCCCCATATACACTTGTTTATTTTCTCCCACCACCCAGCAGCTCATGACACCACAGGATGCTCTGCCACTAGCACGTCAGCCTGATACTTTAATTGGAAATGTTATAGTCCAATGTTTTCTCACATTGACCGCCCAGGCAGCAGCGGAGTTCACATAAGTCACAATTACCCTTAGTGCGGCCGCTAACATCTAATCCACACGCCAAGTCTTAGCGACCTTTATCATTCATAAGTATCTCCCCGGAGGTGATGAGGACTCCTGACTGTGGGGACCTGGAGAGCTTAAATAGAGCGTGACTCATTCAGACCAGAGGCCATGAGAACAGGTCTGTGGATTGGGAGAGTAGCAGTTTGATTGGGCTCTGTTTGTTAGTGAGTTCATTTCCACTGAGGTGTTCTCCTGCCTGCTCTCGTCCTGTTCCCAGCCCTGTGCAGGCAGGATAAATGGACTGAGATATGTTGCTCATTATATATTATTATTCACAAGACATGGTGTATTATCATTGGCACCACAACTAGTTGTTGAGGGGAGGGAGCAGAGCTCTCTGGCTATTACTGATTGCACAATTATACAATTGTGCTGTTCCATAGTGTCAGGTCTTTTTTCTTGTGGTTAAGGGTTGTGATACAGAGCAGTCTCTGTGGGTTCATGTGTAGGTGATGTGTGGTTCCACTTGAGCTATTCTAAAAGGACAAGGCGGCATACCATACTGTAGCTATGCCTTTTTAACTGATAACACGCGCAAAGGAGTACTTGGGAAAGATGGCTAACACAAACATTGTCATTGAGATCAACAGTGGTTTTTGAGAGGCTTCCAATGAACTCTCAGACAACATGGATCCAACCCCATGTATCCATGGTTATGACATCTTGTGTGCAGTAGACTGGCATCGTTTAGGCCAATTAACAACTGGTTTTGACACTGGCACCAGTCACCACCCATCAAACTGGATACATTAGCATTCGCTAATGTTACATTAGATTAGCTAATGTTATGTTCAGAACAGGAGAACCACGGTTTAATTCTGCCTTCGTTCTTAGAGCATGGCTTGGCCTGACATTGGGTGGCTGTTTTTGTTGAGACGCCACGTGCCCGGTCGCCAGGCAACCGCTCTGTTTTACGAGGAGTTACTCACACAAAAGCAGGGGAGGCCTGATTGCTCAGCTAATTGATCTCCGCCAGAGATCACAGAGCTGCGCTCGTAAAAAGAGAGCGCTCCCCATTGCATCACTGCGTAGCGAGGCGGAGGGGAGATGCCTTCCCAGACTGCCTCTGTGTGAGAGAGAGCCCACAGGGAGAGAGGGGAAGGCTGTCCCACTGAGATGGGGAGCAGGGAGCGAACACACACACTGCTATTAAACCTGCGTTAGTAGTGGGAAATGGGAGCCCATTAGGGAGGCTTTGTTGTTGCTAAACACGGCCACAGGCGTTGGTGGCGTAAAGGAGATCCTATTAGTCCTCAGGCACACAGTGCTGCTCAACATACTTCACTTCTGCCATTTTGCTGCCAGGTCAAAGGGCCTTTATAAAGGAGTTTTCTGGAACATAGAAATTACCAGGTCAAAGGGCCTTTATAAAGGAGTTTTCTGGAACATAGAAATTACCAGGCCAAAGGGCCTTTATACAGGAGTTTTCTGGAACATAGAAATTGGGGCCACTTGAGCTAGGACACACAGGACAAGTGTTTTTCAGACTTTCAGTAAAACACAATGTACAGTCATTTAGAGTGCAAGTTCTCATTATGGTATACTGTCATAGTCAGGGTCTGTCATGGTGTTATAAACATTAAACATTTGTGTTGTACTATACCTCAAAGTTTAGGCAGTCTGATTCTTTTCATGACCATGTAGCGGCTCCTGAAGTTTACGTTTACCTTCAGTAGCAGGTCTTTAACATTCTTCGTGTTGTATTCTCTTGGCAAGAGTGATAGTTTAAAGCTGGAAGGTTATCCTTGGGAGTTTTCCCTATAAGCTTACACTCTGACTTGGTATAAGGCAAGCAGTTACTGATAAAATCAGCATTTACCTTTCTGAAGACTAAAATGGGCTAAGCGTATTGACCCATGCATTGGCCTTTGACATAAGAGGATGCTTGGGTCCTTGGGTTGAATGGAAAAGCATCAGAATCAAACACCATTTCATAACACAGAAATACATTTCATTAGCCTGGCTTATCTCTTTCATCTTCCATCTCAGGGCACAACGTGCACTCTTGTGTGGTTTGGCAGGTCTTTAAAGGTTAAAGGTGAGCTGAGTGATTGATCATCATGTCTCACTCAGTGCTGTCATGGTAACCAAGCACAAGCCATAGCCCCCCGGGGATTAGACATGTTGCCACTAATTGGCCGTCCTAATGACTTTAGTTTGATAACATCTCTGTGGTAAAATCAGGCCACCTGGGCTCATCTGCTTCCATAATCTCTACCCTTTAAGCCAACCATGTCAAAGTGTGAAAAATAACTGTGTTGGTCAATATGCAGTATTTCCAGCAACTGTCCATTAACTGTCATTGTGGCAGACCCTCTTGTCCAGTTCTTCCATGTTCTTCATGGATGAGCAATATTTCCATCAATGCCTGTGTGCATTCCTTCTAAAAGAGAGAGCTACTGAATGCCCAGTGTCAGTGGTATGGTGTGAGGGGCCACTAAGGGGGATAATGCAGATGTAGGACCTTCCAGTGTAGAAAGGTCAGAGTTTCCATTGAGTTTCTATAGCTGAGGAAGGAACTGAGACAGGTGCTGCTTCCACTGCAGATGAACCCCAGCCCCAGGGTCGTTCATCACTGTATCCTGTTAAAACCTCCTCTGTGTGTCTCAATAAAAACAAATCACACATGCTAAAAGTCCTCGTGTTCAACCAGTTGTCTGTCTCAACCTGTCAGCTCTGCTCAGACGGATCAAAGTCTTTATACGCTCTTTATCTGCACTCTCGCGTGTTTATTTATTCGTTAGCATTACACCGAGGTGACAGGTTGCTATGGAAGAACAGCAGGGCCGTTGGCTGAATCAGTCCTCCCAATACGAGACGTTTCACATTTTTTTTACTGTTTCTGTCTTTTCACCCCAGCTCAAGTCATCAAAAGCATTCCGGAAACTCGTAAAATGATTCATCATCTGGATAGCTCATTCCAAAAGGCCTTTGTTGTTTTTTCTCCCTCATCAAAATAGCAGCTGCTCCAGAAATGTGCAATCGAAATATTTATTGTAGGAAAATGTTGAGTATGTCTGGGGCATGAAGTTAAGAGCATAAGGGTGACTGATCTAACGGGAGTGCCCCACAGAAGACATCCAGGGGCGTTTGTACCATTAAAGTCATGCAGTATGTATCAACAGACCAAATGCACAGTTGGATCTTAATTCTGTGACAAATCCCTTGGCCCAAAGAAATGGAGGCAAATTACAAGTAGTGTTTCGAGGCATGTCTGCTGATTTTTGCATGTTTTTGGCACCAAAATGTATAATATATGCGTTTCTCTATTAAACCAGATATTTATGACAATGATGTATTAGAACTTCATAAGAGTAATGTAGGAGTGATTTTCAGTCGGTTGTGATGGCAACATATTGTATCATCCACTTAAAGCTTTTGCTATAATTCTTAATGAGCCAAATAGTGACTTTCATGTCCCTCACATTGATGCCGATATACTGTAACACCATAGGTTCTCATCCTTAATAAAACATAACGATTGATTCATTATGCTTTCATAAGTCAGGCATGCTATTAGTCACTTGTCATTTTTATTGATTAAGTTAAATAGTTACTTGACTTAACTATGACTTCATATATTACATTGCGATTTGGATATTTATGGGGGAATGAGTGGGAACACTTTGATTTCATAAGTGCTTTATGAATGTTAATGAATAATTGTGACTCATTTTCTGAAGCTTCACCCACACACCACGCATGTGTTATGCAAGTATTATGCAGGCATCATGTAGGCTCTGTAACAAGCACTTTGAATGAAATGTCACAAGTTTATTTTTCTCTAATTTCAACTAAAACCGTTAACTTCACATGATGCCAGGATTTGTTTTACCAGCACATTGAAACAAATGCTGTTTAACAAACTGCATAGCTCATAAAATGTCCTATAAACATGTGCAAAGTATACACCTATTCTAATTGGGAAATCACTAGGTTCCTGAGGGCGTGGCCAAACAAGACTTCAATAAACAAGACTTCAATCTCTGAGTCTGTAGTCTCTCACAGTTAGACCTGATGCACAGCCACTGCACCGGGAGGTTTACAGTAACCAATGTTGTAGACTCTCACAGTTAGTCCTGATGCCCAGCCACCGCACCGGGAGGTTTACAGTAACCAATGTTGTAGTCTCTCACAGTTAGACCTGATGCCCAGCCACCGCACCGGGAGGTTTACAGTAACCAATGTGGGAGTCTCTCACAGTTAGACCTGATGCCCAGCCACCGCACCGGGAGGTTTACAGTAACCAATGTGGGAGTCTCTCACAGTTAGACCTGATGCCCAGCCACCGCACCGGGAGGTTTACAGTAACCAATGTGGGAGTCTCTCACAGTTAGACCTGATGCCCAGCCACCGCACCGGGAGGTTTACAGTAACCAATGTGGGAGTCTCTCACAGTTAGACCTGATGCCCAGCCACCGCACCGGGAGGTTTACAGTAACCAATGTGGGAGTCTATCACAGTTAGACCTGATGCCCAGCCACCGCACCGGGAGGTTTACAGTAACCAATGTGGGAGTCTCTCACAGTTAGACCTGATGCCCAGCCACCGCACCGGGAGGTTTACAGTAACCAATGTGGGAGTCTCTCACAGTTAGACCTGATGCCCAGCCACCGCACCGGGAGGTTTACAGTAACCAATGTGGGAGTCTCTCACAGTTAGACCTGATGCCCAGCCACCGCACCGGGAGGTTTACAGTAACCAATGTGGGAGTCTCTCACAGTTAGACCTGATGCCCAGCCACCGCACCGGGAGGTTTACAGTAACCAATGTGGGAGTCTCTCACAGTTAGACCTGATGCCCAGCCACCGCACCGGGAGGTTTACAGTAACCAATGTGGGAGTCTCTCACAGTTAGACCTGATGCCCAGCCACCGCACCGGGAGGTTTACAGTAACCAATGTGGGAGTCTCTCACAGTTAGACCTGATGCCCAGCCACCGCACCGGGAGGTTTACAGTAACCAATGTGGGAGTCTCTCACAGTTAGACCTGATGCCCAGCCACCGCACCGGGAGGTTTACAGTAACCAATGTGGGAGTCTCTCACAGTTAGACCTGATGCCCAGCCACCGCACCGGGAGGTTTACAGTAACCAATGTGGGAGTCTCTCACAGTTAGACCTGATGCCCAGCCACCGCACCGGGAGGTTTACAGTAACCAATGTGGTAGTTTCTCACAGTTAGACCTGATGCATAGCCACCGCACCGGGAGGTTTACAGTAACCAATGTGGTAGTTTCTCACAGTTAGACCTGATGCCCAGCCACCACACCGGGAGGTTTACAGTAACCAATGTGGGAGTCTCTCATAATTCGACCTGATGCACAGCCACCGCACCGGGAGGTTTACAGTAACCAATGTGGTAGTTTCTCACAATTCGACCTGACGCTTAGCCACCCCCTGGAGGTTTACAGTAACCAATGTGGGAGTCTCTCACAGTTAGACCTGATGCCCAGCCACCGCACCGGGAGGTTTACAGTAACCAATGTGGGAGTCTCTCACAGTTAGACCTGATGCCCAGCCACCGCACCGGGAGGTTTACAGTAACCAATGTGGGAGTCTCTCACAGTTAGACCTGATGCCCAGCCACCGCACCGGGAGGTTTACAGTAACCAATGTGGGAGTCTCTCACAGTTAGACCTGATGCCCAGCCACCACACCGGGAGGTTTACAGTAACCAATGTGGTAGTTTCTCACAGTTAGACCTGATGCATAGCCACCGCACCGGGAGGTTTACAGTAACCAATGTGGTAGTTTCTCACAGTTAGACCTGATGCCCAGCCACCACACCGGGAGGTTTACAGTAACCAATGTGGGAGTCTCTCATAATTCGACCTGATGCACAGCCACCGCACCGGGAGGTTTACAGTAACCAATGTGGTAGTTTCTCACAATTCGACCTGACGCTTAGCCACCCCCTGGAGGTTTACAGTAACCAATGTGGTAGTTTCTCACAATTCGACCTGATGCACAGCCACCACACCGGGAGGTTTACAGTAACCAATGTGGGAGTCTCTCACAGTTAGACCTGATGCACAGCCACTGCACCGGGTGGTTTACAGTAACCAATGTGGTAGACACTCACAGTTAGACCTGATGCACAGCCACTGCACTGGGTGGTTTACAGTAACCAATGTGGTAGACACTCACAGTTAGACCTGATGCACAGCCACTGCACCGGGTGGTTTACAGTAACCAATGTGGGAGTCTCTCACAGTTAGACCTGATGCACAGCCACTGCACCAGGTGGTTTACAGTAACCAATGTGGTAGACACTCACAGTTAGACGTGATGCACAGCCACTGCACCGGGTGGTTTACAGTAACCAATGTGGTAGACACTCACAGTTAGACCTGATGCACAGCCAAACCCAGCGCTCAGAAATATCAACCTATTAAAATCAAGTGTTGTCATGGAAATACGGCATTCCTAGACAAAAGGAACACCTATGTGAGAATGCTGTTCATTGACTACAGCTCAGCATTCAAGACCATAGTGCCCACAAAGTTCATCACTAAGCTAAGGACCCTGGGATTAAACACCTCCCTCTGCAACTGGATCCTGGACTTCCTGACAGGCCGCCCCCAGGTGGTAAGGATAGACAACAATACGTCTGCCACGCTGAACCTCAACACTGGGGCCCCTCAGGGGTGTGTACTTTGTCCCCTCCTGTACTCCCTGTTCACCCACGACTGCATGGCCAAACACAACTCCAACACCATCATTAAGTTTGCTGACGACACAACAGTGGTAGGCCTGATCACCGACAACGATGAGACAGCCTATAGGGAGGAGGTCAGAGAACTGGCAGTGTGGTGCCAGGACAACAACCTCTCCCTCAATGTGAGCAAGACAAAGGAGCTGATCGTGAACTACAGGAAAAGGCAGGCCGAACAGGCCCCCATTAACATCGACGGGGCTGTAGTGGAGCGGGTCGAGAGTTTCAAGTTCCTTGGTGTCCACATCACCAACAAACTATCATGGTCCAAACACACCAAGACAGTGGTGAAGAGGGCACGACAAAACCTATTCCCCCGTAGGAGACTGAAAAGATTTGGCATGGGTCCCCAGATCCTCAAACAGTTCTTCAGCTGCACCATCGAGAGCATCCTGACCGGTTGCATCACCGCCTGGTAAGGCAACTGCTCGGCATCTGACCGTAAGGAGCTACAGAGGGTAGTACATACAGCCCAGTACATCACTGGGGCCAAGCTTCCTGCCATCCAGGATCTGTATAATAGGCGGTGTCAGAGGAAAGCCCACATTAATTATCATAGACTGCAGTCACCCAAGTCATAGACTGTTTTCTCTGCTACCACACGGCAAGTGGTACCGGAGCACCAAGTCTAGGACCAAAAGACTCCTTAATAGCTTCTACACCCAAGTCATAAGACTGCTGAACAATTGATCAAATGGCTTCTGGACTATTTACAATGACCCCCCCCCCCCCCCCCCCCCTCCATTTGTTTTGTACACTGCTGCTACTCGCTGTTTATTATCTATGCATAGTCACTTCACCCCTACCTACATGTACAAATTACTTCAACTAACCTGTACCCCCGCACACTGACTCGGTACTGGTACCCCCTGTATATAGCCTCGTTGTTGTTATTTTATTGTGTTACTTTTTCAAATTTTTTACTTTAGATTATTTAGTAAATATTTTCTTAACTCTTTCTTGAACTGCACTGTTGGTTAAGGGCTTGTAAGTAAGCATTTCACGGTAAGGTCTACACTTGTTGTTTTCGGCGCATGTGACAAATAAAGTTTGATTTGATTTGGATACCTCGGAGAGAATGTGACAAGCATATGAACCTGCTCAGAGCACTGATGTTGTATTTTCCTCAGATCACTGACAGGGTGAGGATGAGAGGCTTGTTTGGCTTGGCACACATCATCCTCTCATAATATGGGCCACTATCATTATGGGCCTTCACTGACTGAGGGACTAATTGATCCCGGATAAACAATAATTCACTGGAATTCCTTTCCTCTTCATCCTTGAACAAGCGAAGCATTCCTCTCAATACAAATCACACAACTCCTCTGTCTGCGGCCTAGGAACACAGGCAGCCGTGTACACAGAGTGTTTGGTTAACATCAGACACCTGGTGACAGGTAGGTTATGTGTGTCTGTGGCAGGGAGGTGCTGAGTCCCTGCAACAATCCAGAACCTGCTATCAATACAGGGCATGTATGGCCTTGAGATTCTCTCGCAGAACACAGAATATTAATCCACCTAGAGGAAACTGTGGGATGATTCATCATGTCAGCGTCTCACTGTGCAGTATTACAACACTTGAAAATAAATAGATTGAAATGGTGTACCTCTAAGTATGTTCTACAGTGCTTCAAATAACAACAAAAAGGCCCTACGTGTAGGCTACACTGCCAGGTATGTAGCCACTGTTACGACCTCTATTATCGATGTGAAACTACAGAAATCACATTTCCTCCCGTAATTGGACAAAATGTACGTTCTTATTGAACACATATTGAAAACTAGGGAGATTTTGTTTTTCTTCACTTGTTGTTTTGTTGTCAGGCTTCCCAGTTGTAAACACAACAGTGTGTGTGATAGATGCTGTGAGGGATATTTTGGGCCTGCTGGTCTAAATATAGCTTATCAGTACTTGAGGCCTTGGAACTGAGGGACAGTTAGCGGAGTGATTGGAGAGCTGGCCAGGGAAGTGTGTATGAGATAGCACAGCGCTCATTAGGAGAGGCTGGGGAAAGCCAAGGAGATAACGCTTATTAATCACATGATGCAGACATTCTCTCACACACATAGACACCACAACGACACCACACACAGTGGGTCACACACAGACCGCACAAAGACGTGCTGCTTGTCTAAGTAATAGGAGATTTGGCCTATATTGCATGCAGAATGCATGTGCCCAGATACTTACCTGGTATTTCTTATCTCTCAACTTTCATCTGGCTCAATGGGAAGATTAAGGTTACAGTACCAGCATACAGGTAACTGCCAAAATAAAGGAAACACTTGAGTAAATGAGGGATACAAAGTATATTGAAAGCAGGTGCTTCCACACAGGTGTGGTTCCTGAGTTAATTAAGCAATTAACGTCTCATGCTCATGTTTAAAATGACCACTTACCCATTATTTTGGTTACCATAGCTAGAAGAAGAAAGCTCAGTGACTTTAAAAGAGGGGTCTCAAAGTAGCATAGGGGGTTTAAAGGGTGTGTGTGTGTGTTTGTGTGTCTCAGTCACCAGATCTCAACCCAATTGAACACTTATGGGCGATTCTGGAGCGGCGCCTGAGATGCGTTTTCCACCACCGTCAACAAAACACCAAAGGGTGGAATTTCTGGTGGAAGAATAGTGTAGCATCCCTCCAATAGAGTTCCAGACACTTGTAGAATATCTATCTGTTCTGGCGGCTAATTGACACTTTATGTTGGTGTTTCCTTTATTTGGGCATTTATCTGTAGGATGTTTTCCTCTGATTAGAAAACTAAGAGCATTCCATTCCATTTCCCATTCATAAAAAATCCCATTACATTTGTACTCACACGTCCACCCAAAGTGGAGATCACATCTGGGATAAGAAGTCGGTAAAGAGAAAGGGGGAAAGAGAGGGAAGGGAGGGGGGATAGAGAAGGAGGGAGGGAGCACGCTTCAAAGCTCCGGGGGTCTGGTGTGCTCTGAGTGTGCTGATCGGCCCTGGGGTTTGAGGTGCGATAAGCCCATGACAGCTGCCAAACACCTCGGTTTGTGTGTGACTGTGTGCGTTTAAGCCCCAATTTAGAGGAAGCGGCTCTGAATCCCACCCACCTGGCAACTCTGGTCCCCAATGGCAGGTGTGAGTTGGTTGGTACGTGATTGGGAGCGCTGATGAACGTGTAGCATATGTGCCCTTATTGCTCAGATCTTGTGGCTATAACCTTAAGGCAGGGTGCACTGATGGAGAGATTATCCACAAATAAGAAACCATGTGGGCTTCTCCTCCTCCAGCCCTATCACAGCAGTACGTGCCTGGATGAGACTAAAACAGAAAAGCTCAAATGCAAGCCAAAACATTGAAGTTCTTTCACAGTGCTTTGGAAGAGAATATCACTAGAGCAGAGGTGTAATGTCCACCCTGGCTCTAACACACAGAGAGAACTGATGAACTGATGAATGACTCACCCGATTTAATTGGGAAGTTATCCCTCATAATGTTATGACAATAAAACAACTAAGAGAGTTAGTAAAGGCTGCGAGATCTGTGGGAAAGGAAATCTCTCTCCTGACGTCACTAGGGGTCAGAGGTCAAATCTATAAGCAGGTGGAGGGGAAAGGAGAGCGTGGAGTCGGACCACACCATTTTACTCTTAGAAACTGGATCGCTCACAGCCTGGCCAATCCATCTGTTTTCATAACTCATTGTCTTCAAATGACATGTCTGACCAGAGGACTTTGACCCACTGATGTCATTAAAGTAACAGTAACTTTCTCAGGGTCTCCATACACTACAGTTCACTAGCTGTTATTTGGTTCCCCTCCACTAGACTTTTGGAAATCGGAAAGTAACGTGGTCAACACCCTACTATGATATACTGTACAACATGTGAATGAAATTGCTGAGTTCATCAGTTTTCAGTTCCGTCTTATGAAGCACTAGACTAGCTGAACTGCAAGGTTGCATGGTGGGAGTTTTTTTGTGTTGAGTGTTGAGGTTCAGGAGGCCAAAGTCTTCATTACTCAACACCTGTGTAAAAAGCATGCGAATGCACTGACCTCTGTGTTATTCTCCCCCTTGCCTCTCTTTCTCTCCCCCTCTCTCTATCTTTCTGCAGCCTGCCACTGTAACCTGCACGCCCGGCGCTGTCGTTTCAACATGGAGCTGTACAAGCTGTCTGGGCGGAGGAGCGGCGGAGTCTGTCTCAACTGCCGCCACAACACGGCCGGACGCCACTGCCACTACTGCAAGGAGGGCTTCTTCCGGGACATGTCCAAGGCCATCTCCCACAGGAGGGCCTGCAAAGGTACAGTACCTGGGCTGGGCGTCTGCTGGGTGGGCTGCTCAAAATGGCATGACACCCAAACCTCACGCTAGTTGATTTTCTGCTTCAGTTTTGGACTTTCTTGACGTATGTTGTTGGAAAACAAGTTGAACAACAATCTTTTGATAACTTTATTGCGTATAACTTTCCACTACTTCACTACTATTTATTATTATGTGAGACAGGTGAAAGATAGTTGTAAAGACAAAAGCTCCCACCTGTGCCAGTGTGAGTGTTGCTGACCTGTGTGACTCTGCTATTTGGAGTCTATTGGGATTTCCATGACAACACAAGCAAAACAAACTGAGTGATGTGTGAGCTGATCCGCTGTACAGTTGAGTGGAAACAGATCTTGCTATCATTCCCCATCCCCACACACACACACTCACAGGTGTGAGCACATAAGTCAGGTTTGAGTCCATGCTGTTCAGGATTAGTGTGTGAGGAGAGAAAAGCTTCACTCCCTCTGTCTCCCTGCACCGTGGGGAGAGAAGCCAGGCTCTGAGGCACTGAGCAAACAAGCACCTGTCACTCACACACACTTACACGCGCACACACACGCGTCCACACACACATGCATACACACACACGTGCACGCACACACAGACACACATGCAATCACACAAACACCAGCACAAGCTGAGGCAGGTTTGAGTGAGTGGATTAATAAAAAGCATATTTTGCGCATTTACCTCAAATGCTTTAACTTCTACCTCTGTTCCTTGTCCAAGTCATACGTTCTCTCTCTCAAATAGAGGTTACAGGTTACAGTAATAACAGCATTTCTGTGGACAGAGCCTATGAAACAATGTAGTTGGAGTACCTTTATCACTAAAGCAGGGGAGGATCCCAACACTCGGTCCCTAGTGACCACATTTTATTAGCCTTTATTTGCTTAACTTGGAGAGCTATGATGAATCGCCCTACATTTCTGTGAACGGGGGAGGTGGAGAACTCAAAGGATTTCTCTGGGGAAAAAAGATGAGTGGCTAACAATAGAAGTGAGGTCTGCCATGGAATTCAGGAGTGCAGGAGTTGATTCAAACAGTCTCTTTGAACAAGCCAACCATTTCACCTCAGCATCAGATCCACCAACATCACACATTACCCTGAACAAGCCAACCATTTCACCTCAGCATCAGATCCACCAACATCACACATTACCCTGAACAAGCCAACCATTTCACCTCAGCATCAGATCCACCAACATCACACATTACCCTGAACAAGCCAACCATTTCACCTCAGCATCAGATCCACCAACATCACACATTACCCTGAACAAGCCAACCATTTTACCTCAGCATCAGATCCACCAACATCACACATTACCCTGAACAAGCCAACCATTTCACCTCAGCATCAGATCCACCAACATCACACATTACCCTGAACAAGCCAACCATTTCACCTCAGCATCAGATCCACCAACATCACACATTACCCTGAACAAGCCAACCATTTCACCTCAGCATCAGATCCACCAACATCACACATTACCCTGAACAAGCCAACCATTTCACCTCAGCATCAGATCCACCAACATCACACATTACCCTGAACAAGCCAACCATTTCACCTCAGCATCAGATCCACCAACATCACACATTACCCTGAACAAGCCAACCATTTCACCTCAGCATCAGATCCACCAACATCACACATTACCCTGAACAAGCCAACCATTTCACCTCAGCATCAGATCCACCAACATCACACATTACCCTGAACAAGCCAACCATTTCACCTCAGCATCAGATCCACCAACATCACACATTACCCTGAACTGGATGGCTTCTAGTCTTTCCAAAGAGTTATAATACAACAATATTATATATATATATTATATCCTACACTCTTAGAAAAAAAGAGTTATTCGGCTGTCCCGATAGGAGAACCCTTTCTGGTTACAGGTAGAACCCTCTGTGGAAAGGGTTCTACCTGGAACCAAAAAGCGTTCTTGAAAGGGTTCTCCTATGGGGACAGCCGAAAAATCGTTTCATGTTCTAGATACAGTAGCACCTTTTTTTCTAAGAGTGTAATATCCTCCTTGTATGAAAGACAGAATATTGTTTCAAGTCGTTTGTTTTCCGGTCCGATTACAACATCTCAATGTGCTGTATTACACTGGGACCAGCTTGCGCTTCAGTGACAAGTGAGTGACTCTGTGCAGACCCGCATATTGTGGTCTCCAACCACAGCCTTGGCTGCATTCCTATTGGCTCAGAGTGGGTTCTCGGAGTACCTATTCTCCAGTGCCCTTCAGCCTGGTCCACCACCAATTAGTCACAGGAACTGCAACATATTACATTTCCTACTGCAGACCACAAGGGACCTTCACTCTTAACTCATACTGACTATTCCAAGTCTCACGGAGTGAAAGTATCAACACAGTCCACCATCATGTATAAAACTCAGCCACTTACCCAGAGTGTTTTGGGGTCGTTTCACAGTGGTGGCTGTCAGAGTTCACACCTAATTGGAGTTCAGGGCAAATGTAGTTCATGTTGTGCTGTTGTTCTTATCCCATTTCATGGATCTTTTGCACTTCTCGAAAGTGACTAATAGTTGGGAGCATCATTGTTTCACTGCACGCTGCCAGCCCAAACATTTTTACAGTCTATATTTGGGATGCAGTCAGGGGCGGGCAGAGGATGAAGCTATGGGCAGGTTAGTGTTACAGAGGTTCTCTCCTTCCCTAATGAGCTAACCACATACAGCAACCTGTCTTAGGCTTTCTAGAGGGCTGTATCAGTAACCTGAAGGCTTCCAGCTCTGCCCCAACATTTACTCTGCTCCATACTCTGGGATCAAACCCAAACAGCATGATTGCTGCGCTCTCCTCAGGTGACAAACTCAGCGCTTTGTGACATCAGTTAGGGCCCATGGTATTTATTGTTCAACTCAGCCAACCATCTCACTCTGCTGTTTTTGGACAAGAAACACAATGCTGTGCCAACACAGCCAGGAGGAAGTCTGCTTTCATTCTTCAACCTGAACCCCCAAAATGGAGGATCACCACTCTCTGAAAGGTGGAGATTACAAAATAGACCCCTCCGCCATAAAGGCCGAAACACCAGCGTTGTGGAATGCCTCATGTTTTATTTCCCAGATTAACGACTTCATCCCTCATCAAGCGCAGTGTAAACACGGCTCTCGGAGCACAGCGCGGCCCCCGGCGGCCCCCAGCTCTAACGGTTTGTTTTATTCCCAGTCCTCTCATCCGCTCCGCCGTATAAGCCTTTCACCAGGCCCAGGGAGCCCACAGCAGTGGAGCAGCCACACAGTCCACTGAATTACACTCCCCCTCAAACTCTCAGCAACTCTTTACCTCCACACCGCAGGCAGCTACATACACGCACAGGGAAATGAATGAATGTTTCCAGTTGGTTCCCAGTGTAGGACTCAGAACATTAAGAGCACAATGCAGTGGTTTGAGCTCAGAGGAAGAGGACTAGATGGTGGCGGATGGAGTGAGTGGAGACGCAGTGGTGCATCTCTATTGTGATGTGTGGTTAGTGGCATCTCTAGAACTAATATAAAGTAATACAAAAACAACAGTTATTTTAATGTGGCTTTCAAATACAATCCCTTATAACCCCTTAAGAAATAGACACACATCTTTAGAATACACATGGATGTTACCCACATGCCATCGGGAGGGACAAGAGTGACCTCATGTTTTTTGTTTTGGTCCCACCCTGCATTAAAAAGTAATTTGGAAATGCTTTAGAAGATAATGCCCATGAAATCAACAGAAAGCAAGAGCAAGCCTACAGTTTCAGTCCATGTACCGTACAGTTTAGAATCCTGTTTCTAAATTAATGGGCATATTTATTGTATTCCTGACGTAAGAACCACAATAACATTCTGGCTGGTAAAGATGGAGGATTTGATTAGAAACAACTTTTCATTCATTTTTTGTTTTTTTGGCAGGATTATTGTATGCTGATTTTATTATACCTCAATAAAATGTGTCAAACAAACTTGACAAAATGTACTTATACTGCAAATTGAGTAGAAAGAGGACAGAAAAGTTTTAGTTTTTTTATTTAACAAGTGACTTCTAATATTCATGAAACCCATTGAATCCCAGCTAATAACACCCAACTTCAGCCTCTGTTGGACCACTTAAAGCTATTTTCAAATGACTCTTCAGCTACATAAAACACATACAACTCTAATGGAGAGAGCTGGGCTTCCACTTCAAACACAGGCTTTATGGTAAATGTTTGGCAGAGCACATGCACAAAACTAAATTCTCACATTTAATGTGCGATCCTCCCGACTAACAACTTAAACAGACGGCTTTGAAGTGTGTTCCACTCTCCCATTAATGGGGAACATTATTCAGGATATATTTGCGAGGAGCTCTTTGCCAAAAAGCTTTAGATTGTAAACTCAATCTGAGAGGTGCACAGGCTCTGCTCTGCCCGCCGTGGATCACAACGCTCCACAGAGAGAACACAAAGACTGGTCACACACGGCTCACACACACGGCTCACGCACGCACGCACGCACGCACGCACGCACGCACGCACGCACGCACGCACACACACACACACACACACACACACACACACACACACACACACACACACACACACACACACACACACACACACACACACACACACACACACACACACACACACACACACACACACACAGTCTCAAAGTGCTAACAGACCAGGCAGAGGAACTGTGCAGTGAATTCTAAATGTGATATTATTTGATAATGTAATATACTGTTCCTCAATACTCATGCCTGATGGCAAGGCCTACAATCATTAAGGAAAAAGGGAGTAATTGTAACTTGTTTGAGGTCCCAGTCCCCATCTGTGGTGGCCTGTGAGTCACTTTAAGCTTGTTCAAAGCTTACTTTGAAGTTCAGAGAGTCAACATTGGAGGAACGAGAGGCAGTGAATTGAAAAGGATGCCTTATGCCTAATTGGTTTTAAACCAATACTAGTGAAGACCTAACAGATTTCATCTACATTTTGTTGATGTCATCTCATCTCATCTATGTTTTCTTCTGCTCTTTCCTCCTGACAGCGTGTGATTGTCATCCAGTTGGCGCAGCCGGCAAGACCTGCAACCAAACCACTGGCCAGTGTCCCTGCAAGGACGGCGTGACCGGCATTACCTGCAACCGCTGTGCCAAGGGCTACCAGCAGAGCCGCTCTCCTATCGCCCCCTGCATAAGTATGACTTGCCTCAGTACTAAGAGAAATGTCCTCAGACAGACCACACAAGTCAGCCCAACCAAAGCCCAGCTAGTAACAACACTGGCCCCATCAATAGGAGTAGTCGCTGACAAGTACTCTATCGCACCAAAACCCCATGCTTGTTATGCAGGAATTCAAGAGTTCTTTTCATTTTGTTATTTCCCCCTGTTCCTTTATTTCTTTGGATGGATATTTTACAGTTAGACCAGAGCTTAAGTAAACAGGGCATAATGTCTAGGCTAACATGGCCTTGTGAGTCGTAGCACTGTTAACAGCCCATCTCCCTGTAAATCCACCCAGCCAGTCCAGGGTAATGATGACTGATATGTTTATTGGCAGTATCAGCAGCCCACAGATTCCAGCCTCTCGGCGATAAACGACACCTCATACACAAGATAGGCTAATGGGTGGCTAGCACCGCCAACACAGCTGGCATGACCAGATAAGATGACTCGGATGGCTGGGACACATAGACATTTACAATTGGCCACCATTTATATAGCCGTGTCAATTGGTGACATTTCCGATAAAATTGTATTTGGAAATTCAACAAAGCCATTGTGGAAAAGGAATCAGTGTGCTTGGCCAGGATCCACAGCGATAAAATCAATCTGTGAACCCACTGGAATATGATTTCCTTCATTTCGTTGGGAAAGTAACAAATGTAGTGTAAAAAAGATGGAGGAAATGGGGGTCTTGAAAATTGAGCAAAAAATATTTGGTTTCTTGTATATTTTCGAGCTAATATGTTTTAGGTTTAATAGCTTAATATTACATTTGTGTTATATCAAACTTCCTGACAACTTCAATTTTAACAAGGCCAGGGGCCCTGGCTTTCTGTACCTTACAATACAGCATGCCACGAATACAAGAGAGTGAAACTCAAATGGGAAACTGGCTATTAATGTGTATTCCAAGCACAATCTCTGTGTCCTAATCAGCAATCAATAACATGACAACCTATTAAGGAATACCTGAGAGTATATCACCAATGCTCTGAGGTTCATTTAAGCCCCAAGGAAGGCGAGCAGGAAATTGAACTAAGACGTTCTAACAACTTTGCTCTTTTTTCCACATATGAAGCTGTCAAACTGAGTAGTGATGTGAAATGTCATTATATTTGTGGTGTGGTTTCTCTGTTGCAGAGATTCCAGTTGCATCGCCCACCTCCACCTATACCAGCTCTGAAGAGCCCTTAGGTGAGTTTGTGACACTGCTGAGCCATGTGGTATCCACAGGGTATGGCAATTACTAAAGCATAACATAACAAATGTATTGTATTTTAGTACGAGCACAATTCATATCATTCCACAGTTTCTATTTTTTATATTTTGGGTTCAGGGCCACCTTCATAATTGTAGTATTTTAAGGGTCACCTTCATAATTGTAGTATTTTAAGGGTCACCTTCATAATTGTAGTATTTTAAGGGTCACCTTCATAATTGTAGTATTTTAAAGGCCACCTTCATAATTGTAGTATTTTAAGGGTCACCTTCATAATTGCAGTATTTTAAGGGTCACCTTCATAATTGCAGTATTTTAAGGGCCACCTTCATAATTGTAGTATTTTAAGGGCCACCTTCATAATTGTAGTATTTTAAGGGCCACCTTCATAATTGTAGTATTTTAAGGGTCACTTTCATAATTGCAGTATTTTAAAGGTCACCTTCATAATTGTAGTATTTTAAGGGCCACCTTCATAATTGCAGTATTTTAAGGGTCACCTTCCATAATTGCAGTATTTTAAGGGTCACCTTCATAATTGTAGTATTTTAAGGGTCACCTTCATAATTGTAGTATTTTAAGGGTCACCTTCATAATTGTAGTATTTTAAGGGCCACCTTCATAATTGTAGTATTTTAAGGACCACCTTCATAATTGTAGTATTTTAAGGATCACCTTCCATAATTGTAGTATTTTAAGGGTCACCTTCATAATTGTAGTATTTTAAGGGCCACCTTCATAATTGTAGTATTTTAAGGACCACCTTCATAATTGTAGTATTTTAACGGTCACCTTCATAATTGCAGTATTTTAAGGACCACCTTCATAATTGTAGTATTTTAAGGGCCACCTTCAACATTGTAGTATTTTAAGGGTCACCTTCCATAATTGCAGTATTTAAGTGGATGTCTATGTGTCAGGAGATGTTAAATCCAGGTTTTTGGTCAGCTCTCTCTCCCCGGCCTCCCATTATGTATTCCCACTCTGCCTCCAGCCCATAATCTGATTGCATGCCTCATTTGCACCAGTTTGTTTTCCAATCATCTCTCGCTGCGCTGAGAGGGAAGAGAACCCTTCCCTTGCTCACTTATTTACAACCCTATTGTTGAAATGCACAGCTCTGCGTCTGCGTGCTATAGTGCAACACTGATTTGAAATGACATACCACTGTAACATTTAGCTCATACTTTCAGTCACTGCTCAGTCCAAGCTTGTGAGGTAGATCCCCTGGCATGCGTATGAGGAGAAAAAGAGAGACCTGGAGCAAAGTATTGGTCTCTAAAACCTGTTGCCTAAGCCAACTTGTTTTTGGTCCAACTTCTACTTAAATGGATACTAGCATGCCAGCAGATTCCCATAGACTTACAGTCATTGCTCTAATGCTAGTTAGCATTGGCTCGCGAAACTGCCTCTAACTTCCTTCTTACTGGACACAGAGACATCATTTGACTCTGGGGAAGTAGAAAAAGGGCCTCATTGCCCAAATCCCGAAGTATTCCTTTAAATTGCCATGCATGTAAAACATATAGGTTCTGTCACTTTTGATCATTAACATGGGACTAACAGTGTGGCTCCACATATTTCACTGAGCTGAATGGCCAACCTGCTACATACGTTGGCGACCAGCTGCAATGGGGTTTGGAGTCTTGTCAGGAACCCCACACAGACACCACCCTCCAAATTAAGAGTGGTGTGGTCCCCAGGGACCCTAGAGAATGGTGGTGGCCCCGCTAGAGAGGCCACACAAAGGGGACGTTTGTCCTCCCAGCGGGGGCCGGGGCCTTAATGAGAGCTGTGGGTGTGATGGCCAGTCCTGGGATTGTGCTGCTGGGCTAATGGGCAATGCCAGCTATCAAAGGGAGGTACGATGAAGGCCTCCAGGGGCCAGGGGGAGACAAATGGGCCCCCGCCCTAGCCACATTTAAATGGAAATCAGGCGTGGTCGATATGGACTCGTCAAATTATTTTACTTTGGGATTTCCCTTCACTTTTTCATTTCTACACCAGCCCGAAAGCTGGCAGGCGTTTCACTAGAAATGTTTTCTCCACATACATGCACTCTCTCCCCATCCCCCTGCCTCCGCCCCAATCCGCCTTTTTGGGGGGAGTGCGTTTTTTTCTCGCTCCGCTGTTACCCGGGCAACCTCATTCACACAGAGTATAAAGGGAAAGAAAGGGGAGGACTGGACAGAGGGCTGGAAGAAATAATGAAGTTTGTCCATATTCAGGCAAGCTGAAAGGTCCCCTCTTTCCTAACTGCTCCCCCTTTCCCCCTGGCCGACCAGCCCCCTCCCCCATAAAAGAGCATGGGGCTTATTACACTGGGAGGGGGAGCAAAACCAGGAGATGTTCTGGTTCCAATTTGTGCCAGTCAGTGGAAAAGTGGGAACAAACGATTTCCATTTTCTGTTTGGCCTCTCGTCCCAGCCCCATCTCCCCCATTACAAAAGGTGCCTGGCACCCTGACAACACGACGGTCGACGGACATCGATAAAGCCTCTTGGCACGCCTGCGAGCCCAGGTCAACACAGCCTGGTGTCAAAGGGATAGCACCAGACCCGAAAGCAATTAATCATAACTATGAGCTCTTTCTGGCCACTGGTTTGTAACAGGCTCCTCTCAGAGGTCACAGAGAGATCGGCCACAGAGAGATTGGCCCCGGCCAAAGTGAGAGTATTCTCTTTCTTGCCTCAAGTGGGTTGGATACTGTTTAGGCCCCTGCTAATTTTTGTGAGGCTACTAGCTAATTTCCCTCAGTGACCTCCTTTTGTGAGTGACCTTCCCAACCCTGAGTGCTGACACAATGGATGCCAGGATTCTGACAGGCTAGAGATTCTGTGTGGAGAGGTTGGAGGGAGAGAGTGGGAGTGAGCTGACAATAGGATATGTGTAAAGGCGTCCGCATGCTTCCCATCCTAAACTGTTCCGAACAGTTTTTGCGTATATACTGAGTGTACAAAACCATAGTCTGACCAGTTGAATCCAGGTGAAAGCTACGATCCTTAATTGATGTCACCTGTTAAATCCACTTCAATCAGTTTTTGTGCACTCAGTGTCTTATGACATTTTGTGATGTTTTTGTTTGTTTTGGTCTTCGGCAAGGTTTTTATTCCGGCTGTTCGTGCACACCACATTTTTTCTCGAGGCTATTGCAAGTTCAGTAGCTGTCACAATCGTCGTAATAACATTCAGACCAAAGCGCAGCGTGGAATCGGTTCGACATTTTATTAGAAGTGAACCCCACAAAAAACAATAAAGAGCAAACGACACGTGAAGCTATGGCGTGCTCACAGGCAACTACATATAAACAAGATCCCACAAAACACAGTGGGGAAATGGCTGCCTAAATATGATCCCCAATCAGAGACAACGATAAACAGCTGCCTCTGATTGGGAACGTACCAAGCCAACATAGAAATAAAACAACCTAGATTACCCACCCTAGTCACACCCCGACCTAACCAAAATAGAGAATAAAAAGGCTCTCTATGGTCAGGGCGTGACAGTAGCCGAAGTCTACGCCCCTTCGTTGGTCATTGGTCAACAATAGGGATTCTTCAATTAAGTGTTTGTCGACATTCAACGATAGATGATTCATTTTCATGCACATTTTGTTCACTTGAGAAATACTAAACCGAACATCTTAGTTAGATGTAAAATTGTGTGACTCAGATCTTTTCTGCAAAAACGTCAAAATGAATGACAGATTTCTTGAGTTATCTTAGATTTATTCAAACTATTTTGAGGAAGTGTATACTGGCTACGGCGCCTCAAGATGGACAAACAGTACTATTGCCGTTTTTTCTCATTTTTCAAGCGAAGGTCTTATAATGGAGTATGTGAGCACACTCGTTCGGTTCGCCTACTAGGCGCCAGCCGAACCGAAGCATGCGGAAGCCTTAAGCCTCCACCAGCTCCACAGGGACACCATAACAGCATAACATGAGACAGTGTACCATAAGTACACTAAAATGGCCTGGCAATAGATGTAAGCTTTCAATCCCTTACGGTGGGGGTAGAGTGTAGACCCTTGGATGTACCTAAAAGGCATTTATTAGATAACATAATTGAGGTCAGTCCATAAACCATGGGAGAGAGAGAATAATTCAAATCTAGATGTTTGTGTTATGTTGGCTGTGCTGTAACCTAATCCACCCATTATTTCACTCGCTTCCACAGACTGTGATTCTCACTGCAAGGCATCCAAGGGCAAGCTGAAGATCAACATGAAGAAGTACTGCAAGAAAGACTATGGTGAGTCCACTGTGCAGGAATTATATGCCCAGGCGTCGGCCAGCAGTCAAGGGTCAGATGTATTTATTAATCACAGGCATGCCCACTCCCAAGCCCCTCTCTGTGGCTTATTCATGCTCCCAGGATTCATTGCATCAAAGGGTCTCGGAACTGAGCCCAGGGGACCCCGCTGATGGACAGGCCAGCCAGTATTAGACTGAGGAGTGCTGCTTTCTGGGAAATAATGGAATTAAAAATATATATATATTTCTTGAAGGTTGTGTTACAAAACCAGAGAGCTTTCGACTGTGTTTGGGCAATGACGGTGTAAAGCACATTAACAGATGTATCCAGATGTGTCTTCATCTACCATTCCAGTGTTTAATTGCTATATTGTAATTACCACCATGGCCTATTTATTGCTTTAACTCCCTTATCTTGCCTCATTTGCACTCACTGTATATAGACTTTTTGTTTTCCTTTTTGTCTACTGTATTATTGACTGTATGTTTGTTTATTCCATGTGTAACTCTGTGTTGTTGTATGTGTCGGACTGCTATGCTTTATCTTGGCCAGGTCGCAGTTGTAAATGAGAACTTGTTCTCAACTAGCCTACCTGGTTAAATAAAGGTGCAATAAAATAAAATAAATAAATCCAGTCTACTTACACTTTGATTAGTTAGCATGGAAAACATATACATATTATTATCTATCATCTGTAAACTAGCCACACAAAACCTATGTCTAACATATCCTAACATCCCTGCACTGACATACACTCATTACTATGTGAGATTCACTGGAGGTGGGGGGAGCTGGACAGAGAGAAGAGTGTTTGCTGGGGGCATCGTCACCGCAGGGCCTCTTCTTTTATCACCAAAGATAGAGATCAGTGGCATCAGTGTCTGGGCAGAGAAACAAAGGGAATATTCAACTCTTACCTCTACATCTTGAGCTCATATCAGTTCCTCCACTCCAGCTGAAACTGTCTTCAGAGATAGGTTGTGGGACGAGCCAGCCCCCCTGTTGGTTTGGAGAGCTGCAAAGCTCCGCTCTGCCAGGCTTTAGCTGGAACTATTTGGATTTGTTGTCCCACCTTGACGGATGTGTGTGTGTGTCTTAGGGGAGTTGTACCTCATAAAGAGAGGGCTCTGAGCTTCAGAGGGCTGCAGAACAAGCTCCCACTGCGTCCTCTCACAGTCCCTCTCAATTACAGCTAGCGGACAATTTCCTCTCCCCTTCCACCTCCCTCTAAGCCCTGTGGACCTGCTCACCCTGGCCCCTCTCAGCCGCCAGCCTCAGTGGGGTCCAGTTTTATTGCTCCATGGTGAGAGGCTGGTGCACCCTGGGAGCATGAGGCTCTGGCTCGGAGCTGGCCCTTAGGAATTGTCAGCAAGCCCCATATTAATACAATTAGCCAAATCTCACAACAAATATACTCTGTCATCAATGACTCCACAGGAGTTCATCTGCATCTGAAATACTTGTGATCAAATGTGCCATTACATGCACTGTAGATATCACAGCGTTACAGTAAGTGAATAATATGAAAACATTCATGTTCAAGCCAAATACAGGTATTACATAGCTTGCTTTTTTAGAACGGTTTCACAAATGAAATAACTTCTGTAACTTGAAGCTAAAAGGACATTTGAGTTTGATGATTGATGATGCTGGACTTGTATCATTATATTCTGAATCAGCACCAAAAAACAGCACCACTAGATCTAAAAACAGAGCAAAAAGAATGAGAAGGTGGGGGGTAATGTAAGAGAGACAGTAGTAGCAGTAGGAACAGTCCATGGATCATATCATAGGCCTCCTATATAGTGTTTCATTGTGCTGTCCCACCGTGTAGCCTCCATATCTCCATATGGAGAATGATTCCCTCGCCTCTGAGGGTTTTCCATTCCATTAATCACAGTAGTATTATGGTGCAGATCTCCTATCAGCAGATTCATGTCTGCTAACCACCGTACAAATCTCCCCAACCGCAGCAGCAGCAGCAGCACAAACCCTGAGGCACGTCCAGCACTCTGCCAGCATTTGAGAACAGATCGTACTCCCTATAGCCAAATACCCACATAAGTTTCCTTTATAAAAGACAATGCAAGATCTCTTAGACTCCTGGCATGAAACCTAACTGTACAGTAGGCCTATATCATATTGAATATTTTGGTCACCAATTCCTCTGTAGTTATACCCATTAAATTGGTGTTCAAATTGTTAAGCCTTTGATTGATAGAATAGATTTGTTCATACAAGACCGTATCTGCTATAATCAGGGTTTGGGGATAGTTCACCCATATTACAAAATGACACATTGGTTTCCTTACCCTGTAAGCAGTCTATTGACAAGGAATGACTACAATCCATGCTTTGATGTAATTTCCCTGGCACTGTTTTCTACTTTCACTGTTCACATGATAATGTTTTAGCATTTGTGGCATAAATCCCATTCAAGTCAAGTCAACTAAACCAAAGCATGGATTGCTGTGATACCTTGTTAATAGACTGCTTACAGGGTAAGGAAACCACTGTCAGTTTTTTTTTTTTTTTGTGAACTATCCATTTAAGACTTAGCTCAGTGTTCTCTCTAATGAAACACATCCAGCTGCATTGGCCACACTGTTCCCCTTCATATCTGTCACATGTCCAAAAGCCAGATCATCAATCATAGTTCATCAATCAAACAGAGCGATACATCAGAGACTTTTAACAACGTTTCAATGCATAAATGGCCAAATGTTCTTCTTTTCTCAATCAATATTGTGCAACACAGAGAGAGACAATAATGTGAGCTCCTTGTTTCAGTTCACCAGAAAACTGAACAGCCATCAGAATCCATATTTTCATTAATTTAGTCTTGCTAGTCATCCATGAAAAGAACGGACGAATCTATAAATCACAAGACTGATTCATGAAAAGCAGAAGCTTGGTTTTTAAAGAGTTCATCAAAACAGAGTGCAGATGATTCTCCTGTGGCTGAGCTGGGGCTGTATGGAGAGACCATTCCTCAGGGGGCTTTTTCTCTGCCTCAATCTAATTCATTTCTCAGGGCTGTCCCTGGGCCTTTGTGGGGTTCACAGTGTCTCTGTTCTTTGGGGCCACGACCCCCCTGTGTGAGTGGCGCTGCGGGCCTCCCGGGGTCGCGGGAAGAGGCCCCCTGTTTAAACACAGTGGTGCACTCTGCCGGCTCGGAGCATTCCACAGGGCGCAAACAGGTGGTAAATTAGGCCGACGCTGACGGATTGCCACCCCGGAGAGAAAGAAATATGTTGTGTTTATTCATTTTTGTTTTCCATCGCGGCCGTAGCTACGGCGACGGCAGCCACAAAGGGTTATATTCTGGGCTGACACCCCTCCAGCGGGGAGGACAATGAATCAAAGAGCTTTTGCAGACGTTCAGGGCCAGTGGTGAAAGGAAGGGTCACACAACCCCGTCACCCGGCAGTCCCTGTGAGCTCACCCTGGGGGCAGCAGGGCCCAGATCAGTCACTCAGCTGATAACCAGATGGGACAGGGGCCTCAGTATTGAAATTAAACACGCTCTAATTTGATTATAGCCCCCTTGTCGGCGGTGTGTGGGTCAAGCCCCAGCACACTGCTCAGAGAGGGGACCCAGCGGGAGGCTTGGCTGCCATTGTGTTATTAAACCCCTCTCTTTCTCCCTCTTCCTCTCTCTCCCTCTTCCTCTCACTCCCTCCCTCTTCCTCTCACTCCCTCCCTCTGTGCTACCCTGCTAAGATGGTCCAAGTAGTACTGATGTACCATATTGTCTGCTAACAGAAAAACAGAAGTTTAGTTTCCTAGATCTCCATTCATGAGCTCAACTCAACACCCGCCCCATGGGCGCTTTGGACTTCATTGGGTGAGAAGCAGGACTGAAGCAATGTGCAGAGGTGTGAGGACTGAGCTGCTTGGTCTTTCCAGCTAACATCCATGATTAGTACTACATACTTTGCTCCCCTCATGGGCTGGAATCTCAGTCCAGTATAACAGTATTTTACTATCTGCTTCGAGAACTACCAATTTCCTGAGCAGCCCATAGAGTGACAGAGGGTTCTGCATTGGTGTCAGACAGCAGAGAGCTGAGTCTGGTCCATTCACCCGGGGAGCTCGTTAGCCAGTCGGTCAGTAAGAGCGACCCAGAGAGAAGAGGGCTATCTCTGCTGGATTCTCACGCTGCTCTTGGATGGGGCTCTGGGAGCAGAACCCGGATAGCTCATGAGGTCGGAACACATCGCGATTCTTCTGGAAGCCTCTCTGTGACTGGGAAGATAAATAGTGGCCCACTCCACCCCCCCACACACCCTTTATGTGTTTGGATGAAGGAGTAGGCTCCAGCCCAGAGACACATTGTTAATGAATGGCAGGACTGTGAGAGCGTGCTGTACTCAGCCCAACAGGCCTCCTTTCTTCTGAAATTGTGTACAATTTGCTCACACTAGCAGGGCCCCCCTTCCTGTTCTCTTAGAACGTTCCAGACTGTTATGGGGGACAATCGATGCGGCTCGCAATAGAGAGCGTTGGCATTCAGAGAGAGACAAGGAGAGAAAAAAATACTTCCTATGCTATTTTCAGCCACCTATATTTTTCTAACATTAGTCCACACACATGTATGTGTGTGTATGTGTGTATGTGTGCACTTGTGTGTCTGCATGTGCATGTATGCATTTGTGTGTGTGTGTGTATTTATTAGTGTGTTTGAAACATTTCACACCATCCACACACTGTTTCCCAAATTGGGTCAATTCAAACAATTGTGAGTGGAAACTATTCAGGTTGGTTCATTTCCCCCCTACTTTAGTCCAATCGTTAATAGCACATTCCCAGCTAAACCACTTCACCTCAAGCACAGATTAGCTCCTACCCGAGTGAGTTCAGTTGCTTCCCCCTTGTTGCGATGACTGAGGCGTTTTTGCAATCAGAGTGATGAAGTAATGGTAGATTTATGTGACAGAGAAATCCATGCAGGGGAGCTGCTGTAAGGGGGGGCTGTATTTCTGCCTGCTCTAAGGGGCCAAATTCTTGGGAGAAAGGTTCAATGGCTACCAGGTCCAGGTTGCTCTAGCCCAGGGTTCTTAAGATGTGCAGCGTCCTGCTTAACAGCTGAAAGGCCATTCTATCAAAAGCACAGGAATGGCTTTGCTTCAGAGCTTCTACCTCAAACAGATGTGGTATTTTTTTAGTAAAGGTTGAATGCTGCACTTTCACTGTTGGACTTTCTGAGTTGAACCCAGTATACCCGCCACTTATTTTTCTCCAGGCTTTTCAGTTGAGGAAAGGAAAGCATTTCTAAGGATACGTCCACAGCAGTCAAACATTACAGCCAGTCTCAGGGAGGTGCTCATTCAAATGTACTCAGCGGGCACCCATTGTCTTTATCCTGGGGAGCACTATGGCAACTGTTGCTGTAATACGGAGCATGCTAGCCAACACAACAAGGAGAGGTCAGGGGTCATGGCTGAGGGGAGGGACCAGGGGAACAATCCACACACACTGGGTCAGCAATTCCTGAATCATACTCAAACATTGGAGCAGTTATTGGAGCTATAGTAAAACAGGACATTTACAGCTGAGGGGTCACCCCCAGGCCAGTCTGGACCCCAGGAACAGAAACCCACAGGCTGCTAAGGATTCCCTGCTTAGTTACCCTGTGTTTTATTAAGAGGATCTATGTTTTACTGTACATTAACTTTTAACTGAATCTCTTATACTCAAGAGTTGCTTGCTTTATTGTGACATTTTCTTATTCCCCCTTCACTCCTTCTTCTCATTGGTCATCCAGCTGTCCAAGTGCACGTCCTCAAAGGAGACAAGGCAGGGGAGTGGTGGAAGTTTACCGTGAACATCATCTCCGTCTACAAGCAAGGTGAACAACGCATCCGGCGCGGCGACCAGCTCCTGTGGGTGCGTGCCAAGGACGTGGCCTGCAAGTGCCCCAAGATCAAGCTTGGCAGGAAGTACCTGCTGCTGGGCACGGGTGACGACTCCCCCGGGCAGAGTGGCGTGGTGGCGGACAAGGGCAGCCTGCTCATCCCCTGGAAGGACCTGTGGGGCCGGAGACTGAGGAAGTTCCAACAGCGCGACAAGAGGGGCAAGTGTTAAGAGGCGCCAGAGAGGAGAGAAAGAGAGGGGGCTCACCTCGAAGTCTGAGGAACACAGGAGGAGGAGAAAGAAAGAGGAAACACCAGAGGGAGAGAGGAAAGAGGGAGAGGTGAAGTGAACAGAGAGAGAGGGAGAAAGTGACTGAGTGCTGCTGCTTTGAGTGGAAGCAAAAAGAGAATATTAGTTTTAGAAACGTTCGTGTGAAGGAGCTCTTTTTACAGTTGTTGTTCTGTTTGTCCTTCAAGGTTTGTTTCATTGTGGAATTGCAGAGTTTGCACCTAATATTTCAGATAAGTTACTTTTTTTTTGTTTTATTTGTGATACCATTATTTTTATATTTCCAGTTCATTTCTACAGAACATCAGAAAAAAATCTACTGTATCACATTTCTGTGTTTAAAGAGGCTCTTTATATATATATTGTGTAAAGTTGTTTCTAGCAAGCTGAGGTGGCACGGCATGGCTTAAGGGGAATCTCTCTCATGTTTAATGAGTGGCTCCTGCTTGCCAGGCCTTGTCAAGATAAACTGTGTAAACTGCTAAGAGTGTTAACACGTTAAATTGATCATTTAAACTAGGTTTTACTGTGGTTTCAGAATATACTTGTAAAAATGGGAGAAAAAAAACAAAAACAAGCCAGCTATTGCCAGTTACCTTTCTTCTTTAAGAGCTCCTCATGTGGTTGTTACCTCATTATTACTGCTAACTATGTAATCAAAATGAAAGTGCCATGAAGAAGTTGCTCCTCAGATACTAGCATAGGGAAAGAGTCTGTTAAATGATACATTTCCTTGCCATCCTGACAGTGTGGTTGTGACCTCAGCAAAATAAAAGTACCAGTAGGCATGATATAATTATACAATATTATTGTATTTAGACAGCACTCTGTTCTCAACTAGAAGAACTAAAATAGATTAGTTAACCATGCACTTAATCTTTAGTCCTTTAGTATTCAACAGTATTCAGAACATATAAGATATGTTCAGTGTTTAATGGCACTTTGCAGGATACAAACTAACATACTGTATGGTTTCAGAAAAATCAAAGAACTAATGTATGTCCATTCATGATTGTTCAAACTGAGATCACACATTTGACTGATTATGTGCTGCCTTTGGCCTTTGGTCCCGGAACCTAATGTCCACTGACTCTGTGTCATTGATTGATGCATTTGGTTTGCTATCCTGTTCACGTTTGTTAAAATACAAAGTACTGCTTGAACATTCCTCTGAGCATTGACCTGTTTCTGCTGGTAAAGGACTGATCATGGGGGGGACATTCTGATGTCTTCAACAGTGAATCACCTCATGTGGTTTGATAAGACCTATCAAAATGAACCTACGTTTTGTTAAAATAATAGATGCATGCTGACTACTTAGCTGACTAAGCTAACCAAGTTGTGGATGACAGTATGTACAGTATGTATATGCTGTATAAAGATACATGCATTATGTTGTAAAAGAAAACATGTGGAGTGATGAAATATCACAGGAGTCAAGCTGTGTGATCAACACACTGTGTCAGCATCTGATTCTCACTTCAAACCTTGCAGACATTCCATTTTCAAGACGTTACTTGGTACTCAACAAAAGGGGTGACCGGCTGTTTAAATGTTATATAGCTGTATAGTTTCTTACTATTTTTTGTTAAACATTTACTAGATTTATGTCCATGTGTTATTAACCAGAGTTTTAAATACCATAGGCTTAATAAATGGGTAGACAAAATGAATGAGAAAGAGGCAGATTTCTCTTGTTTACAAGTTATGCATACCCAGGAGTATATTTAAGCAGAGAGAGGCTTATCTACAACCTGTAATAAACAGTCCCAAAAATATTTGGGAAATGCATAACACATATAAATGCAAGCAGATGCACACCTGCTCACACACATACCCACACACTTTTTAAAAACATATTTGTATTGACATTTTTATTGCAATCCATTTCAAATGTTCTTGTGCCAGTGCATCCATCTCTGGTTCTTCACATATCAAAGCTGTCAGTGTGTAAAGTTAGACCAGTTTTCCACCCATTTGGAGAATGGTACTCAGTCATGACCAGATATCTGCTACAATTTATATCTGAATGTTGCTTGTGTTCATACTTGGGCTTGTAAATGTTGTTTAGCTCTGTCCATTGCAAAAGTTTGTGTAATGTCCTGTAATGCATACTAATATATTATGTTTATCACAAATGAATATATTTAATGACATATGAAACAATGTGGCTTTTGTTTTTGCCTGTTTTTATTTTTGGTTACTCTTTGCTTTGGATAATAGACGGCTGTAATGAAAAAGTAAAAGTCTGTAGCGATTGAACAGCCTAGTAAATCTGAAATAAAGCTCTGTAAAAGTACTTGTGGACTTTCTACTGTTTCTCATCATCTCATCTGTGTCTCATTGGTAGTTCTGTACTTCAGTGAGTCATTTGGGATTTTACATGGGCTAAATGGTGTGGCCCAATAAGACCACAGTCTGTCATTACCCTATGAGACTGCATCAGCCTTTGTCTGTTTTCCTCCTGCAATAACAGCGAATTACAGTTGGGGAAATTAAGAGTGGTGCAGCGGTCTAAGGCACTATAGACACCCTGGTTCGAATCCAGGCTGTATCACAAACGGCCGTGCTCGGGAGTCCCATAGGGCGGCGCACAATTGGCCCAGCGTCGTCCGGGTTTGGCCGGTGTAGGCCGTCATTGTAAACAAGAATTTGTTCTTAACTGACTTGCCCAGTTAAATAAAGGTTAAATAAATATATATAATAATAATCTAAACAGCACCAAGTTCCTAGTTTAAGGTCATTTCAGGTCAGTCAGCACAGAGGGTGACTACAGAAAACAGCAACACTAAGAGTTGTTCACTGAGTAAATGTATTCAACATTTATTAGACATTACCGCCCAAGAGCTCCAGTCATTTACAACAACACAAAGAAGTTAACTCAGCAATTCCTTCTCATCATTGGTTTTAGATCCCTGAACTCTATAATCTTCACAGACAATAAGTACTCGATATTAAGCTGATTATATCACTAAGCTTTTAGTTAATGCGCAGCACAGATGGAACTGTGAGGTGGAGGCATTGTAGTCATTGGATGACATCCTGAACTTCATTCTCAACAACGTGGTCATGGCCAAAAGTAGCCCCGCTTTAACCATCATACAAATTACCCATCCCCAACTCAAGTCCTTAGTTAGTTTTTTGTCTGTTATGGGAGTTTGTAGCAACACTACAGTAGGATTGATTGGTCATAGGCTAGGCCTACTCAAGGGAAACACAATCCAAAATACTCCCAAGGGTCCAACCAACCGCCCCTTTATAAAAGCCTGTGCTCTTCATTAGTGAAAGGGACCACAACCAATAACATGACTGGCCGACATGGCCGTAAAAAGATCCCAACTAACAAGCCTTAAAGATAGAGGAGAGAAAGACAGAGGATGAGGTCACTATGGATGAGTGTAAACTCATAATGCTCATTCAGACAAAAGATGTGGTGTGTCTGGAGTTGCACAACAAGCCTCTTGCTACTTTCTCTATGTGCTGCTATTGGTTTCTATTGGTTTCTATTGGTTTTGCTGGCTGCCAGGATGAATGTTCTTGCTATCCAAGCTCCAGGCCTCCTCCACAAAAACACAGTTCAGTCCTGAACACCCAAAACAACTCTTTCACTTCAGACTAAAACGTTCAGACTGTTTAATGATGTGCTCTCCCTCTATTCACTGTCTAATAGGGAGGGATGGGAAATGAGGTGAAAAGGGATCTGGGTGTGTGTGAGCCTCACTCTCAGTGTGAGAACAGGAGGATCTGGAGCAACACATGGCTCTACTCCAGGATGCAGAGAGAGAGGGCTGTGGACTGACATTGGGAGGAGGAATGATTTCAGCTCGCATGCAGGCAGTCTCCAGTAGACTGCAGCAGGGTGGGATTCCCGCCTTTAGCCCTGTACATTCCATAAACATCCAGCCCAGGGCCAGACACACTCCTGCCATTGTTTCCCTGTTAACAGGCTGCAGACTTCTCCAAAAACAAAGGCTTCCGCCAGCACGTCTGACAGGGACCAAACTGACAGCAGGACAGGACAGCCCCCCCCCCCCCCACTACTGGTCTACAACAGCCACTGACAGGAAATGGGGGAACCTTCCATCATATGACCATCCATGTTTTCAGTTCCCAGTCAGTTGTTTTAGTGCCAGAGGACCGTGTTTTTAAGACCATATTTTTTGTCACAATCAGACATTCAAATGCTTCAAACTCTGAAATCTCTATTTCGCTCCTTGCTCCTTGGCTTCACTCTGAAACTTTTGAGGGGCATAGAATTACCATCTGCTTCCCCTTTCTCTGTTACTGTGGAGACAGTGATGTTCGAAGGTAAAATTAAAACAAAGTTCTAAATGAAGCAAAGGACCCCTCCACCTTCTATTAGTAAATTAGAAGGTAGTAGAAATAAGATCTGATCACATCGCTGTTGAACTTTTCACATCATATCCAGGAATACATTCCCACCCCCATTCTCCTGGTTCACACCTCTTGTGAAGCACCACTTCACTGTTATATTAACTACCACACAACTCTGACTCACATACACACTCCAGCCTCCCACCTACACCACCCAACACCATTGCACACCATTCGGAGAATTTGAGATGCAAACCATCGACGGGAATACTATGGGGTTGGGTGGATGGTGAAGGGCTGAGGGGAGGTCTGAGGCTTGGAGAGTGGATTAGCCTGGAGAGAAGAGGTGCCGTGAGAAACTCTGAGACCCAATACAACCAGGGCCCTCAGCAGGCAGTAGGGCCTCTAGCGCCACCATGGTTAATCTGACACTAGTAAAGCCCTTCCTTCTCCCCCTCCGCTCCACTCCTCTCTTGAGGGGAAGTGACTCTGTGAGGGGAAGTGACTCTGTGAAACAGAGACTTCATTTAACTTTTTAGAAGAGTGCCTCCACATTTTCTTCGAGGGAAAGCTTTAGGGTGTGTTTAAATCACGTAGAACCAGAGCCATGGGGTTCTGATCCCCTTCTCTCTGAAAAGTAGATGCAATCAGTGCCTTTGTTTCTGGAACACCCCCCCGCTCCATCTTCTTAACACTCCGTAAAACCCCTCCAAACAGCCAACCAAACAAAGAACAATATAACCCAATGTTTCCTCAGCAAACATATTTTTCAAGCGTTATTTGCTTTAGAACATCTGAGGAGAGGATCATGTCAGTCAGTATGAAGACCCATAGGGACCCAATCGCTTTATGATGGTGATGAACACTAATGTCAAATCAAAATGTATTTGTTACATGCTTAGCAAACAACAGGTGTAGACTAACCATAAAATGCTTATGTGCCCTTTCCAACAATGCAGAGAGAAAAACGGAAAAATAATAGAACGATAATAACACAAGAAATAAATACACAATGAATAACGATTACTTGTTTATATACACAGGGTACCATGTGCAGGAGTACGAGGAAATTGAGGTAGATAGCTAGATAGCTATGTACATATAGGTAGGGGTAAAGTGACCAGGCAACAGGATAGATAATGCGCAGTATCAGCAGTGTATGTGATGAGTCAAAGTTAGTGCTAAAGGGTGGGTTAATGTAGATAGTCTGGGTAGCTGTTTGGTTAACTATTTAGCAGGCTTATGATTTGGGGGTAGAAGCTGTTTAGGGTCCTGTTGTCCTGTTGTTTCCAGACTTGGTGCATTGGTACCGCTTGTCGTGCGGTAGCAGAGAGAACAGTCTATGACTCAGGTGGATGTAGTCTTTGACAATTTTTAGGGCCTTCCTCTGACACCGCCTGGTATAGAGTAGTATAGAGTAGGGTAGTATGTACTGGGCCGTACATACTACCCTTTGTAGTGCCTTGCGGTCGGATGTCAATCAGTTGCCATACCAAACGGTGATGTAGTCAGTCAAGATGCTCTCAATGGTGTAGCTGTAGAACTTTTTGAGGATCTGAGGGCACATGAAAAATATTTTCAACCAATGTGTGGTGTTCAATGTAGGCCTACATTCCTTGAGACTTTTGGAAAAAATATGCAGGGCTTGACATTAACCTGTTTATCCACTTGTCCTTCGGACAAGGAGGTGACTGAAAATGTGTTATTTGATGCAAGAAACCACTTTACAAAATAAAGTTAATTATTATTCCCATAACATTATTACAGAGAATCAGACCAATTATGCTACCCTCTGCCTATTGGCTACTTAGCTTATTTAAGCCTGTCTCAAAATAAAACATTGCCTCTTTAAGACAGAAAACACGCTCTTTACCTGACTCGCTTTTCAAAGATGACTAGAAATGCACATGCTTTGTGCTCTTTTTGGAACCAACCACTCCCCATTGCTGACTATAAATTAGCTATAACTGGGCTCATAACTCACTTACTAGCAAATAATATGAACAAATGAGCACAAATGGCTACATGCAGCTCTCACCTTGATCTCAAAACAAGCACATCTACTTTCGACCACTCATTCTGCAAAAACAGTCCAGTTCAAAATGAATGGCACAGATCCATATATGGCAATGGTCGCACCGATCTGTAGAGTTGTGCCCGTCAATGTAATAGAATCTTAGTCTGGTGTGTTCTGCCTACAAAAAAATCTCTTTCATAGTTTGTTTCGCATACTAAGTCTTGCATAGTTCGTTTTGTTTCGGTGTGTATTGGTATGCATTGAAAGTGGCTAATATTGGCAATTCCCACAGTAGAGGGAAAAGTTGATAGTGTTTAGTAAAGGGGAAAACTAGAAAGTTGAGAGAAGAATCTCGTGCTTCTCTGCATGGGCTGATAATTCTTCTGCACGGCAGTCCCAGGGGAGCTGTGTGCCCACGCACAGCTTAGAGGGAACATTGGTGTGGACCATGTTCATTCTTTAGTGAAGTGGACACAGAGGAACTCGAAGCTCTTAACCCGCTCCACTACAAACCGGTCGATGTGGATGGGGGCATGCTCGGCCATCCATATTCTGTAGTCCATGATCAGCTCCTTTGTCTTGCTGACTTTGAGGGAAAGGTTGTTGTCCTGGTGCCACACTGCCAGGTCACCGACATCCTGAGATGATGTCGTTGATGTGAGTCATGACCAGCCTTTCAAAGAATTTCATGTCTACAGATGTGAGTGCTACGGGGCGATAGTCATTTAGACATTTACCTTGGCATTCAGGGACTATGTTGGTCTGGTTGAAACATATAGGTATTAAAGACATGGTCAGGGAGAGGTTGAAAATGTCAGTGAAGACATTTGACAGCTGCTCTGAGTATGCGTTCCTGGTAATCCATCTGGCCCTGCTGCCTTGTGAATGTTGACCTGTTTAAAGGTCTTACTCACATCGGCTACGGAGAGCGAAATCACACAGTCATCCGGAACAGCTGGTACCACTCATGCATGGTTCAGGGTTGCTTCCCTTGCAGTAGTATCTAACAATTCACACAAATCTAAAAGTAAAAGAATGTAATTAAGAAATATATAAATGTCATTAAGAAATATATAAATATTAGTACGAGAACACTCCATACACTGGAGTTTGTTCTCCAGTGACTGTACATTCGTGAACAGAACAGAGGCTAATGGCAATCAATTTGTTTGGCGACGTAATCTCGTCAGGAGGCTGCCTCGCCTGCCTCTTTTTCTCCTCCACTTCCTCTTTCGAGTCCCGGGGATTAGTACCTGGTAAGCAGAATGTTTAGAGCTGCCGACTCATTGAAGTAGAAATCTTCATCCAAATCGAGGTTAGTGACCGCTGTGCAGATGTCCAGAAGCCGTTTTCGGTCATAGGAAAGGATGGCATAGAAAGTTAAGATCAGCATAAATTAATTTTTTTGAAATAGCGGAATTGGTCGGGAATGTAAAACGGCTGCTATCCACTGTAACGCCATCACAAATACATACATTAAATACATTACGCAAATGTTTTATAGATATCAACTCACAGACATAAAATAAGACTGGCTAGTCTTGTCTCCTTGATGAACTTCTGCACACCCGGTCACGTACACATACAGTAACATGGTTAAGATGCTGCGACACAGTCTAGCCTCCAATTCTACAATACAGTAATACGAGTATATTCACCAGTCAATAGTTTAGAAATAATACACATACACAACCTTTCCGGTTTCTATTCTCCAGGCCCTCTTCCATTCCTCAATCGTTCACACCCTTCATTCACAGTGAGGCTTAAGCATGGGAGAATGGGACTCCGTGAAACAGAAAACGAAGCACCTTAATGGAGTCTAAATCGAGGGAGGCCTCAAAGAAGCACTTGATGTCGTCCCTCACACACACAAACTCACACACACACGCACACACACATAGCCACTTGGATTCCAAACGTGTTACACCCTCAGCATTTGACACTAACACCCTCAGACCCCCCCTTCACTCACTTAATCACTCTCTCCCCCATCTCCCTCTCTATTTCTCTCTTTCTTTCAACGCCTATGGTTCAAAAGCTGTATTTCTGGCTTAATAGATTGGAGCACAAAGGCTTTTCTTATGCATCTTGGAGAAGCCTCACTAGAGGCCTACATTCCTGCCTGGGTACCCAAGAGCACATAGAGAGGGTTGGTTTTCTTTCTTCTCATGACCATTTCCATACAGGATTAAGCCACTTGGCTTTTGGATGGTGTATACAATATTTTTCAGCCACCCCCTCACGATTCTCAGAGGCCTGAGGTGAATTATGGGTAAGAAAATCAGCTCATAAACTAGCTCTTTTAATGTCTATTCACACACACTGTCAGGGCCAAAGTAGGTATGAGTGGAATAACATCTCAATGGTAGTGAAAGGATCTGCTCAACTAGGAAAGCCTTTCAGCTGTAAACCGCTGTTCTTCTCCACTGTTTAAATAGACTATCCAAGAGGAGACCAAACAAAGCTAGGAAGAAACTATCAACAGTTTTTTGCCACTATTTCGGACACCTGATTGACGTGAAAATTACATTGACTTTTCTAAACTTTTCTGCTGTGAGCATTCCGAAATAAAACAGGGAAGAGGGTCAGAAAATAGTGGGTGAAATTGGAATGTTCCTGGCCCAGAATCCCCCTCTCTTCATCAGAATACATTAATATCCGCAAGTGTTGGCTCAGGCAAAAAATACTCATGGACTAAACAAAGTGCACAGTGACTTTGGGGTCTGGGATCTTCAAATAAAGCCTCACTTGGTGTCATGGGGACCAGGAAGTGGAATTAACTGCTATATTAGCTGACCTTCATCTTGTTGTTTCTCCAGACCTGCCTGGCTGGGCCCCATGGTGGCCTGTAACCACGGTCTCCAGGCCCAACAATGTGGGCATTTCCCTCAGCAAAACACAGGCCTGGAGTTTACTGAGCAAACAAGCCGAGCCCTGCCAAATACACTCGCTCCCACATTTCACAATCACTTTTTCCCTTGCCTTTTTTCCCTTTTGCTGTTGCACCACCGAGGAGCCAAAAGAAATCACTGTACAACTCTGGGTATATATGGTGTGAAAGGCCTGAAGATGATACTGAGGTTGATTCATGGCGTAGATTTAGTGAGAGCGAGGTAGACAACCTTATATTCTCAGGGTGACTTGGTATGTTCAGCGCTTCTAGCATGCTTGTAAGCCTCCAAAAGTGCTGCCCTCGATTTCCATAACGTAAATGTGTCACAATACATATTGTTGAGACACTGCTGAAGATATCAGTCTTAGCATCTGGAAAGATGGTCTGTGTGGAGAATTACCTTGTACACATTGAATCACTATGCAATGAAAATGTTAGAAACTGTACCAAGAAAACAATTACAGTATGTTTTAGGGGCATGGGTCTGGTTTTGCCATTACTGTCTGCCTGTAGTTCCTTCCTACTAAAAGCACAGTCAAAGCAAAGTGCTCATAGGATGCTAATAAATCAGGCCTTTTGGTTGTCGGATTAATACAGGAAGACATCAAACAGTCACAAAGAATCATAACTGTAACTGCAGAACAGTGGGGAGAACTAGGAAATCGGTCTCCTTTACTACTTGACTGCCTCATGGTCCCTGTAACGAATAGAGCATCAGGTACTGCATTAATTGCTCATGTAAGAGAGAGATTTACCTTAGAAATAGAGTAAAGAGTGCAGAGCTCTGTGGTGACGGTAGGCCTTAAACCTTTTAGCTGAAGAGTCAGCTTGGTGACAAATCAACAGTCAGGATCAAAGAGGAACAGACACCTCCACTTTGGACATCAGCTCTAATGCAGCTACTCCAAAAATATTGGGTGATGTTCGAATACAAGTTCAACATCGGCATGAAAGCAGCATTGACATCAAAAGCCAAGCATCAATACAACATCAAAAACACCTCTGATGGCAATCTTCCACGGGGTCAGAGAAGGAAGGCTTGGGTCAGACAGGAGGCTTAGCCACGGGGAAGGCCAATTCCAGCCCCCTGCCTTTACTGAGAGCACAACAAACACGTCTCTGGAAAATGACCTTAGACTACCAGGGCACCAGAAACTTTGATCTGCCTGGTTGCCAGATTTGTGAATTCATTTTTAAAAAGTTGATACTGTATGTGTGCACTTTAAGGGATCTATTTTTTCTGCCGATAAGGCAGCGATAGTGTCAAACGCACATTAGTTTGTAATTTTGTCAAAAACTGGCGCACTGGCATTTTCCAGCCCGAACACCAGGTTCGGCAGTTTACTTGTCTTATATCAGCTCTCTTAGGCTCAGTTAGGCAGGGTGGAAATATGGTCCCTAAAAACATGATCCACAGTGAAATATCAGGCAGCGCTGATGGGAATATTTAAGACCAACCAAAAGCTGGTTTTATAAAAAATAAAAAAATGAATAATAATAATGTAATTTAACCTTTATTTAACTTACTAGTTTTAGCGGAAACGCAGCCTATCCAGCCGTGATGCACACTGCCCATATTTGCATGAATCAACAGTAGTTCAATGTGCTTTTGGTGCCTGTATATTCCCCATTTCGTTTTATTTGATTAAAACCAAGCATAGCCACCCCTCCTCTCAATTAATGCTTTTTTTGTCTGCCCAATGCAATAGTGAAGTAGTCAAGACTGTCAATAAATGGTTTGGCTCCTGAGACAGCTTGGAAATACATATTTATCACCAAAGCTTTATTAAAATATCAAGTTTGAGAGGAGTAAAACCGTGAGCTGACATTCCCTTTATATCTATGCACAGTAGGCAGGCCCACATTATTTTAGCCATGTGTGACAGGTTAAAGGAAATACTAATAGCCTGTTATACATTAAAAATTATTAGTAAGTTCATAGTATGTGAGGATCTTAAAACATCTAAGGTTAAGAAGATCATGCATTCAGTATTAGTTGATAGATTGATAACATTTATATAATTGTGTTAAAATCCGTCAAGCATACAAAGGGTACGAATTGTGAGAGGAATGTGTAAACGTTATGTTGATTACTTTATGTTGTCGTGGGTAAAAGTGTTAATCTGTGATCTACTAAATGCTCTTAATCTATGAGCCTGAGATCGATTGCTCTGGTCTCCACTCAAGTTCACGGAGAATTCGCGGTCTTTTTCTCATTGCACTAAAAGTTCAATGAGTAAACATTCCGTATCACAATTGTGATTCTTTCTCCCCTTGTTCAGGTACGTTATTGATGATTAAAAAGAGTAATTTAAATGTAATAACTTGCTAACATGTCAAGAGTGTTTAAGGTGTGTCGTAGTAACATATTGAGGAAGTTAGTTAAGTTTGCAGAGAGTAATATGAGCCGTGCTCGGTTGCAGCTAGCTTCGTACTGCTAGGTACTGCTACGTAGCTGCCATTTTATGTCGATTGTGAATGAACAGGTGCGTTGTTAATAATATATTTTGCGGTGTTATTTGTGTAATGGTTTTTCAAACACTTTATTGCCTGTTGATAAATTGAGTTATGGTTTACTGAGTTAAAGCTTATATTATTATATTATATATTGAAAATAGTATTTGTTTCAGTGATGTACAGTGTATACTGTTGTGACTTGAATAAGCCTTGTACCCTACAAAACTATCTATTTCCTGTAGATCTGTTATTCTGTAAAATGTGTTACTTATGTAAAATCATTGCACTAAAAGTTCAATGAGTAAACATTCCGTATCACAATTGTGATTCTTTCTCCCCTTGTTCAGGGGTGTAACACATGCAGGTCCTGTTTTGGACGTGCGTAAACCCCCTCCATGATGTAGGCTACATGTCCATGCCCATCATGAAATGAGAGATGAGAACCTGGGGCGGCAGGTAGCTTAGTGGTTAGAGCATTGGCCCAGTAACTGAAAAGTTGCTGGATCGAATCCCCGAGCTGACAAGATATAATTCAGTGTTCTGAACAAGGCCGTTAACCCACTGTTCCCCGGTAGGCCGTCAATGTAAATAAGAATCTGTTCTTAACTGACTTGCCTAGTTTAATAAAGGTTACGTTCACCGGTGAACCTGGTATTAAGAATTTATCTGTAACCTGTTACAATTTAAGTTTTCCGTTTCATATGTTCAAAACCCAAGATGTCCCTTAGACGTACTATAACGAAGGCTGGTTCAACAGCAATGCGTGTCTTTTTTTAAACTGCCGATTTTATGATATCATTACATTTTATTCACCTTACTGGTATTATGGTGACAATATCCGTGGTTCGCTTGCAATGCAACTTCTGGAGATGTGTGAATGTGATCTGATCTGCAAAATGGTTCCGATTATGTTCATAAAACATAGGCCTATTTGGGAGCAGTATAATGATGAGTGGACATTCTCCCTTTCTATTTATATTGGATCTGTGTCCAGCTACTGTGAAAAGTTTGGATGTGCACAAACCATCCATAGTTTGCAATGTTTTATATGCCCATGGGGAGAAACTATGGTGCAAACAAGTTGTTGCTGTCACGGATCCCTGGTCCTGCTGCTCATTCCGTTCACCAGCTCCGGAGGTCTAAGTCACCGGCCTTCTAGGCGTCACTGAACTGGATTCATTACCACCAACCCCGGACTGTCTCATTACGTACACCTGGTTCCCATTCCCCCTGATTAGTATGTGTATATATGTGCCCTCTGTTCCCCATTTGTCTTTCTCGATAATTGTCCCATGTCCCTTGGTCTTGTGAGTACCTGTGCTCTGTTGTATCGGCTTTCGTGCGACATGCTATTGCACACTTGTTATTACGGGTCTCGTTCAGTGTATTATTTAGAGGTTTACACCTCGCTCTTTTGTTTGGGTAACATCCCTGTTATATACACACACACACATACACACACACACACACACACACACACACACTTGAAGTCGGAAGTTTACATACACTTAGGTTAGAGTCATTAACTCTTTCTTCAACCACTCCACACATTTCTTGTTAACAAACTATAGTTTTGGCGTGTCAGTCAGGACATCTACTTCGTGCATGAAGTCATTTTTCCAACAATTGTTTTTCGGACAGATTATTTAATTTAATTCACTGTATCACAATTCCAGTGGGTCAGAAGTTTACATGCACTAAGTTTTAAACAGCGTGGAAATTCCAGAAAAGGATGTCATGCCTTTAGAAGCTTCTGACAGGCTAATTAACAACATTTGAGTCAATTGGAGGTGTACCTGTGGATGTATTTCAAGGCCTACCTTCAAACTCCGTGCGCTTGATGTCATGGGAAAATCAAAAGAAACCAGACAAGACCTCAGAAAAAAATGGTAGACCTCCACAAGTCTGGTTCATCCCTGGGAACAATTTCCAAACGCCTGAAGGTACCACGTTCATCTGTACAAACAATAGTACACAAGTATAAACACCGTGGGACCACGCAGCCGTCATACCGCTCAGGAAGGAGACGAGATGAACGTACTTTGGTGCGAAAAGTGCAAATCAATCCCAGAACAACAGCAAAGGATCTTGTGAAGATGCTGGAGGAAACAAGTACAAAAGTATCTATATCCACAGTAAAATGAGTCCTATATCGACATAACCTGAAAGGCCGCTCAGCAAGGAAGAAGCCACTGCTTCAAAACCGCCATTAAAAAAAAGCCAGACCATGGTTTGCAACCTGCACATGGGGACAAAGATGATACTTTTTGGAGAAATGTCCTCTGGTCTGATGAAACAAAAATAGAACTGTTTGGCCATAATGACCATCGTTATGTTTGTAGGAAAAAGGGGGAGGCTTGCAAGCCGAAGAACACCATCCCAACTGTGAAGCACGGGAGTGGCAGCATCATGTTGTGGGGGTGCTTTGCTGCAGGAGGGACTGGTGCACTTCACAAAATAGATGGCATCATGAGGAAAATGATGTGGATATATTGAAGCAACATCTCAAGACATCAGTCAGGAAGTTAAAGCTTGGTCGCAAATGGGTCTTCCAAATGGACAATGACCCCAAGCATACTTCCAAAGTTGTGGCAAAATGGCTTAAGGACAACAAAGTCAAGGTATTGGAGTGGCCATCGCAAAGCCCTGACCTCAATCCTATAGAACATTTGTGGGCAGAACTGAAAAAGTGTGTGAGCAAGGAGCCCTACAAACCTGACTCAGTTACACCAGCGCTGCCAGGAGGAATGGGCCAAAATTCACCCAACTTATTGTGGAAGGCTACCTGAAACATTTGACCTAAGTTAAATTTAAAGGCAATGCTACCACACACTCAATTAGTATATGTACATATGACACACTGGGAATGTGATGAAATAAATAAAAGCTGAAATAAATCACTCTAATATTATTCTGACATTTCACATTCTTAAAATAAAGTGATAATCCTAACTGACCAAAGACTTTTTACTAGGCTTAAATGTCAGGAATTGTGAAACTGAGTTTAAATATATTTGGCTAAGGTGTATGTAAACTTCTGACTTCAACTGTGTGTGTGTGTGTGTGTGTGTGTGTGTGTGTGTATATATATATATAACATACACACTCACGTGTTTGTTTTGGGCTTTGTCGTTGTCATGACGTAATATATTTTGGGTGGAGAAATAAAAAACCCTATTATGTATTCCTGCACCTGTCTCCTATCATTATACAGCGTGACAGTTGCTTCGTTTTTGTTTAGAATTTCATTCGAATTATTAGTTCACTTTTCAGGCCTTATCAACAATTTAATCTTGTTTATTGACAATGTTTGGTATGTCCATGCTCAGCCATAATACAATTTACAGTAGGCCTAGCCCCTATATCAGTTTGAATGCTTTTGAAGCCATGCAATTACTTAGAACAATGTGGAATGCTAGTTAACATATTTAGCAAAGATAGGTCTAAATTTTGTTATTTGTTTCTGTAAGCCATTTAACTATAACATAGTAACATTAGAATTGGAATTGATTCCAAGGCAATACATAAGACTGTAAAAACACAATTTGAAGCAACCAAATATTTCGACCATGGATCACGTTCTGATTGGCCAGTGAGGAGCCAAGCCTACACACACCCACAACTTGTCTATTCATCAAAACCCAGCCATTTTGCACCAATGCCAGCAAGTGTGCAAAAATAAATCTGACACACCCCTGAACCTAGAGTTAACTCCGGCGCTTAGATTTACCATTGCGTTAGGTTTGTTAAAATAGAGCCCTAAGAGTAATGTTTTTGTTGTATTTACTAGTAAAAATAAACATGTTTCATGTGTTCCTGAAGTATTAAAGCAGTGTGAATATGAACTCAGCAAAAAAAGAAACGTTCTCTCACTGTCAACTGCGTTTATTTTCAGCAAACTTAACATGTGTAAATATTTGTATGAACATAAGATTCAACAACAGAAATAAACTGAACATGTTCCACAGACATGTGACTAACATAAATTGAATAATGTGTCCCTGAACAAAGGGGGGGGATCAAAATCAAAACAACAGTCAGTATCTGGTGTGGCCACCAGCTCAATCGGATTGAGATCCGGGCTCTTCGCTGGCCATGGCAGAACACTGACATTCCTGTCTTGCAGGAAATCACGCACAGAACGAGCAGTATGGCTGGTGGCATTGTCATGCTGGAGGGTCATGTCAGGATGAGCCTGCAGGAAGGGTACCGCATGAGGGAGGAGGATGTCTTCCCTGTAACGCACAGCGTTGAGATGCCTGCAATGACAACAAGCTCAGTCCGATGATGCTGTGACACACCGCCCCAGACCATGACGGACCCTCCACCTCCAAATCGATCTCGCTCCAGAGTACAGGCCTCGGTGTAATGCTTATTCCTTCGAGAGATAAACGCAAATCCGACCATCACTCCTGGTGAGACAAAACCCTGAATCTGGTCCAGCGACGGTGGGTTTGTGCCCATAGGCGATGTTGTTGCTGGTGATGTCTGGTGAGGACCTGCCTTTCAAGCCCTCAGTCCAGGCCTACAAGCCCTCAGTCCAGCCTCTCTCGGCCTATTGCGGACAGTCTGAGAACTGATGGAGGGATTGTGCGTTCCTGGTATAACTCGGGCAGTTGTTGTTGCCATCCTGTACCTGTCCCGCAGGTGTGATGTTTGGATGTACCGATCCTATGCAGGTGTTGCTACATGTGGTCTGCCACTGCGAGGATGATCAGCTGTTCGTCCTGTCTCCCTGTAGCGCTGTCTTAGGCATCTCACAGTACGGACATTGCAATTTATTGCCCTGGCCGCATCTGCAGTCCTAATGCCTCCTTGCAGCATGCCTAAGGCACGTTCACGCAGATGAGCAGGGACCCTCAGCATCTTTCATTTGGTGTTTTTCAGAGTCAGTAGAAAGGCTTCTTTAGTGTCCTAAGTGTTCATAACTATTACTTTAATTGTCTATCGTCTATAAGCTGTTAGTGTCTTAACGACCATTCCACAGGTGCATGTTCTTTAAAACTTCTTTGGGACTGGGGGGCAGTATTGAGTAGCTTGGATAATAAGGTGCCCAGAGTAAACTGCCTGCTACTCAGGCCCAAAAGCTAGAATGTGCATATAAGTAGTAGATTCGGATAGAAAACACTCAGTTTCTAAAACTGTTTGAATGATGTCTGTGAGTATAACAGAACTCATATGACAACAGCACTGATATGGCAGGCAAAACCGGAGAAAAAAATCCAACCAGGAAGTGGGAAATCTGAGGTTTGTAGTTTTTCAAGTCATTGCCTATCGAATATACAGTGTCTATGGGGTCATATTGCACTTCCTAAGGCTTCCACTAGATGTCAACAGTCTTTAGAACCTTGTTTCAGGCTTCTACTGTGAAGGGGGAGAGAATAAGAGCTGTTTCAATCAGTTGTCTGGCAGAATGCCATGAGCTCAGTCAGGCGTGCAACCGTGAGAGGTAGCTGCGTTCCTTTTCCTTTCTAAAGACAAAGGAATTGTCCGGTTGAAACATTATTGAAGATTTATGATAAAAACATCCTAAAGATTGATTCAAAACATCATTTAACATGTTTCTACGAACTGTAATGTAACTTTTTTGACTTTTCGTCTAAACTAAGCGATCGCGCATTGAGCATTTGGATTACTGGGCTAAACGCGTGAACAAAAATGAGGTATTTGGATGTAAATGATGGACTTTATCGAACAAAACAAACATTTATTGTGGAACTGGGATTCCTGGGAGTGCATTCCGATGAAGATCATCAAAGGTAAGTGAATATTTACAACGCTATTTCTGAGTTTTGTGACACCTCTGCTTCTTTGGAAAATGGCTGTATGTTTTTCTGTGACTAATAATCGCAAGGTGTGCTTTTGCCGTAAAGCCTTTTGAAATCTGACACAGCGGTTGCATTAACTTCTTATGGCTGCAGGGGCAGTATTGAGTAGCTTGGATGAAAAGGTGCCCATTGTAAACGGCCAGCTCCTCAGTCTCAGTTGCTAATATATGCATATTATTATTAGTATTGGATAGAAAACACTCTAAAGTTTCCAAAACTGTCAAAATATTGTCTGTGAGTAGAACAGAACTGATATTGCAGGCGAAACCCTGAGGAAAATCCAAACAGGAAGTGGCTTCTATTTTGAAAACTCCATGTTCCATAGCCTCCGTTTGCTGGATTTAAAGGGATATGAACCAGATTCCTTTTCCTATCGCTTCCTCAAGGTGTCAACAGTCTTCAGACATAGTTTCAGGCTTTTATTTTGAAAAATGAGCCAGAACGATAACATCTCGTCAAGTGGTCACATGAGTTTTGCTCGCGCAACAGAGTTTGGGCAGCCATTGTTTTTCCCTCTCCTACTGTGAAAGACATTTGCGGTTGATATATTATTGATTATATATTTTAAAAACAACCTGAGGATTGATTATAAAAAACGTTTGACATGTTTCTGTGGACATTATGGAAACTATTTGGAATTTGTCTGCTTTGTCGTGACCGCTCTTTCCTGTGGATTTCTGATCATAACGCGCCAAACAAACGGAGGTATTTTGGATATAAAAATAATCTTTATGGAACAAAAGGAACATTTGTTGTCTAACTGGGAGTCTCGTGAGTGAAAACATCCGAAGATCATCAAAGGTAAACGATTAATTTGATTGCTTTTCTGATTTTCGTGACCGAGCTACTTGATGCTAAGTGTACTTAATGTTTTGTCGAGCGATCGATAAACTTACACAAACGCTTGGATTGCTTTTCACTGTACAGCATAATTTCATAATCTGACACGACAGGTGGATTAACAAAAGGCTAAACTGTGTTTTCCTATATGGCACTTGTGATTTCATGAATATAATTTTTTTTTGTAATATTTATTGAATGTAGCGCTATGCTATTCAGCGGTTGTTGATGACACTTATCCCGTTAACGGGATTGCAGCCATAACAAGTTAAGGAGAAGTTTATCTATAATTCCATGCATAACACTTGTATCTTTTATCAATGTTTATTATGAGTATTTCTGTAATTTGATGTGGCTCTCTGCACTTTCACCGGATGTTTGTTTGAGACAATGCATTTCTGAACATAAAACACCAATTTCAAATGAGGTTTTTGGACATAAAGATTAACTTTATCGAACAAAACACACATTTATTGTGTAACATGAAGTCCTGTGAGTGCCATCTGATGAAGATCATCAAAGGTTAGTGATTAATTTAATCGCTATTTCTGACTTTTGTGAGCCCTCTCCTTGGCTGGAAAATGGCTGTATGGTTTTCTGTGACTAGGTCCTGACCTAACATAATCGTTTGGTGTGCTTTCGCCGTAAAGCCTATTTGAAATCGGACACTGTGGCTGGATTTAAAAGAAGTTTATCTTTAAAATGGTGTATAATACTTGTATGTTTGAGGAAGCTAGCGTCCCACATATCCCAGAGAGGTTTTAATTGTTTATGGTTCATCGAACAAGCATGGGAAACAGTGTTTAAACCCTTTATAATGAAGATCTGTGGAGTTATTTAGATTTTTATTAATTATCTTTGAAAGACAAGGTCCTGAGGGGACGTTTCTTTTTTTGCTGAGTTTACAATAGTTCAAGGTTATGGAATCTTTACAAATGCCTATTGCCTTGCTCCAACGATCGCCAGCATCCCTTCTCATGCAGGGAAAGGCCTGTGGTGCCAGCTGTGGTCTGGGAAATCTCTGTCATTACAATGCTATGGGAAGGTCAGGAAACCAACACAATGATTCCTGGTCCCACCCAGTGCTGGACATGTCATGTTTGAGATGCCTGACAGAGAGCGGGATGTAGACTGATGGCCCCATCTGGACACAGCTCCTTCTTTCCATTGTGATGGAGGACAGAGTGTGATAAACATGCCTGGGAAAAGGCCGCCTTTGTCGGCTCAAAGATACCAGCCCGTCCATCCTCATGAAAGACCACAGCTCTGAAACCCTTTCAGTTCAATGGATCTGCATGGGGTGACACTGTGCGACACCTGCCACACGCACATGCCAGCCCGCACACAAATTATGGAGAAAGCCATGCAGTATATTTTCTGTTTACTGTACACTGCACGTATAAATCAACAGGTATCCTATTTGTTTTGTTGAGAAAATAACAAGCACTCAACATCCAGAACATTTGAATTTAGAGGCAAACTGATGAACTGAATCCCTCTGATGGCACGGTTCTACTAACGTAGTGTGGCAGTGCATCTCAGCCCAATGTTCTGCTAATCACACAGAGGGTGGCGTGAATCTTTCAGCATCTTAATAAGCTGTGTCTAGTTGTCTCCACCTGAGTCACTGCATCATATTATTACCCTGTGTCTGGTAAAACAACTCCCGCTAAATGGAAAACTACTTTTGATCATAACATTGAGATTGAAATGCAGAAACTCAGTCTAAACAGAAAGTTCACCCATTTATACATGTGGCCTTATTTTCATTATTTTTGTTCTTGTAGTTGATCCCCCAAAACGTATTTAAAAATATATATATTTTGTTTCTGTCACGACTTCTGCCAAAGTCGGTTCCTCTCCTTGTTCGGACGGCGTTCGACGGTCGACGTCACCGGTCTTCTAGTCATCAACGATCCACCTTTCATTTTCCATTTGTTTTGTCTTGTTTTCCCACACACCTGGTTTACATTTCCCTCATTACTTGTCGTGTATTTAACCCTCTGTTCCCCCCATGTCTGTGTGTGAAATTGTTTGTTGTAAGTGCTTGTGCACATTTTGACAGGTGTGCGACGGGTTTTGTACCTATATTTTGTATTTCTGGATGCCGTTGGTTTTGATAATTAAACTGCTCCGGTTATTACCCAGTTCTGCTCTCCTGCGTCTGACTTCCCTGCCACCAGTTATGCACCCCTTACAGAATTTTACACCCCTGCCACCAGTTATGCACCCCTTACAGAATTTTACACCCACAATATGGAGTCAGCAGGAGCAGGTGCCCCTGGTATAGGGGTTGAGGAGCGCGTCCGGGAGCACGCGGCGATGCTCCACCATCTTAGCGTCACCATGGACCGCTGGGAGAGACAGGGAGTTCCTCCAGCGCCTCCACCAGCACCACCAGGGTCTCCACTACTCGCCCCCCCTTCACCCGGTCCGAGTGGGACTCTACCTGAGGGTAGAGTGGCGGGTGAAAGCCTTTTCCATCTGAGGCAGGGGACGAGGACCGCCCAGGAGTTTGCGATGGACTTTCGGACCCTGGCTGCCGGCGTGGGATGGAACGACAGGGCCCTGATCGACCACTATCGCTGCAGTTTGCGCGAGGACGTCCGTCGAGAGTTGGACTGCAGGGACACCACCCTCACCTTCGACCAGCTGGTGGACCTGTTCATTTGGCTGGATAACCTGCTGGCTACCCGCGGACGTCCAGAGCGGGGTCTGTCGGTTCCATCCCCCAGCACCACCGCTCCGATGCCCATGGAGCTGGGAGGTGCTGCGCTCATGGAGACCGGAGGAGGTTCCGTCTCATGCACCATCTGTGGCCGCAGAGGTCACACTGCCGGTCTGTGCTGGGTTGGTCCCTCTGGGGGTCGAGGCAGCAGGCAGGGCACTCTGGCGTCACCCCAGGTGCGAAGGCACCATTCTCACCCAGAGCCCTCTGTTGCACACATGTTTTTGTTTGTTACTTTTCCTGAGTTTTCCCCGCATTCCCAGCATAAGGCGCTCGTCGATTCAGGCATGGCTGGGATTCCCCCCGAATATGCCGATTTGGCTCTCACCTTCTCCAAAAAGAATGCGTCTCAATTACCACCCCATCGATGGGGGGATTGTGCAATAAATCTCCTGGTAGACGCCGCACTTCCCAGGAGTCACGTGTATCCTCTGTCACAGGCGGAGACGGCGGCTATGGAAACATATGTCTCCGAATCCCTGCGTCAGGGGTACATTCGGTCCTCCACTTCACTCGCCTCCAAGTTTATTTTTTGTGAAGAAGGAGGGAGGTCTGCGCCCGTGTATTGACTATCGAGGCCTCAATCAGATCACTGTGAGGTACAGTTACCCGCTACCTCTGATCGCCACAGCGATTGAGTCAATGCACGGGGCGCGCTTCTTCACCAAACTAGATCTCAGGAGCGCGCACAACCTGGTGCGTATCCGGGAGGGAGACGAGTGGAAGACGGCGTTCAGTACTACCTCAGGGCATTATGAGTACCTCGTCATGCTGTACGGGTTGATGAATGCTCCATCAGTCTTCCAAGCCTTTGTAGACAAGATTTTCAGGGACCTGCACGGGCAGGGTGTAGTGGTGTATATTGATGACATTCTGATATACTCCGCTACACACGCCGAGCATGTGTCCCTGGTACGCAGGGTGCTTGGTCGACTGTTGGAGCATGACCTGTACGTCAAGTTTGAGAAATGCCTGTTCTTCCAACAGTCCGTCTCCTTCCTAGGGTACCGCATTTCCACCTCGGGTGGAGATGGAGAGTGACCCTTATTTCAGCCGTGCGTAATTGGCCGACTCCCACCACGGTAAAGGAGGTGCAGTGGTTTCTAGGGTTTGCCAATTACTACCGAAGGTTTATCCGGGGTTTTGGTCAGGTAGCGACTCCCATTACCTCACTGCTGAAGGGGGGACCGGTACGTTTGCAGTGGTCGGCTGAGGCGGACAGGGCTTTTGGTCACCTGAGGACTCTGTTTACCTCGGCTCCTGTGCTGGCCCATCCAGATCCCTCTTTGGCATTCATAGTGGAGGTGGATGCGTCTGAGGCTGGGATAGGAGCCGTACTCTCAGCGCTCAGGTACGCCACCGAAGCTCTGCCCCTGTGCTTTCTTTTCGAGGAAGCTCAGCTCGGCGGAGCGAAACTATGACGTGGGGGACCGGGAGCTGTTGGCTGTCGTTAAGGCTTTGAAGGCGTGGAGACATTGGCTTGAGGGGGCTAAACACCCTTTTCTTATCTGGACTGACCACCGCAATCTGGAGTACATCCGGGCGGCGAGGAGACTGAACCCTCGCCAGGCAAGGTGGGCCATGTTTTTCACCCGTTTTGTTTTCACCCTTTCTTACAGACCAGGTTCCCAGAACGTGAAGGCAGACGCACTGTCCCGGCTGTATGACACAGAGGAGCGGCCCATGGATCCCACCCCCATACTCCCGGCCTCCTGCCTAGTGGCGCCGGTAGTGTGGGAGCTGGACGCGGACATTGAGCAGGCGTTGCGTGCAGAGCCCGCTCCCCTCCAGTGTCCCGCTGGGCGTCTGTACTTTCCGTCTGCTGTCCGTGACCGATTGATATATTGGGCCCACACGTCACCCTCCTCTGGTCATCCAGGCTGTCTGAGTGGGAAGTACTGGTGGCCCACTTTGGCTAAGGACGTGAGGGTTTATGTTTCCTCCTGCTCGGTGTGTGCCCAGTGTAAGGCTCCTACACTGGGCACACACCGAGCCCTTACCCGTTCCACAACGGCCATGGTCTCACCTGTCGATCGATTTCCTGACCGATCTCCCCCATCACAGGGAAACACTACGATCCTGGTTGTTGTGGATCGTTTCTCTAAGTCCTGTCGTCTCCTTGCATGCAGAGGCTGTGTTTCAGGGTGAGTCTCCTGGGCTGTTCCTGACTCATTCTCACCTCATTGTTAGTAACTAAGTGATAACCATTAAAGCCTAGTTTTACTCTTTGATCACTTAAACCCTTTTCCCCTTTAAGTCTGTGATTACATCCAGCAGTCAGCTATCCTTTCTGACTCAGAGAATTCATTAGTGCTCACCAGTGGAGACTCCTCAGAGGAGGAAGGGGAGGACCATCCTCCTCAGTGAAATTTCATAAAAATAAAAATTGTGAAACATTAAAAAGTTATCATTTTTAGATAAAACTATACTCAAGTCACCAAATAATTGATTAAAACACACTGTTTTGCAATAAAGGTCTATTGTAACTTCAACAGCACTGTCTGGGGTAGGATCATGGTGTAGCCGGAGGACAGCTAGCTTCTGTCCTCCTCTGGGTACATTGACTTCAATATAAAATCTAGGAGGCTCGTAGGCCTCACGCCCTTCCACAGACCTACATGGTAATTATGACAACCTCCAACCAATCAAAGCTTTTGCAGTATGAACTCACATGTTGTCCATCCAATCATAGGATTAGGAGAGAATTAACCTAGTATGTTGTATTGGGGTTGTGCTGCAGAGCGTTATGGGGGGGATTCTATGTGTGAGAAGGTTGGAGAGTTTGGGAAATTATTGGATAGAGATTGAAAAGTGATAGTTGAGCATTTTTTGGAATATTATTCAATTCAAATTAGTTTCTTGAAATTACAGGAGATGGAGGCGGTAGATTATAAATTGTTTTCATGATTTTAGAACTTTTTTGTTGTTGTGCCCAGTTAGTGCAATTTATTTCAATTTGCCTTGCTAACTTCAGTAGCAAGTATCAGTAGCTACCAGCTCGAGTGTGCAGTTTTCACCACCAACACTACCGCCAATATTGTTGACGAACCCATTTCATTCTCTGGGGTACACGGAAAAGGTGCGAATTAAAACCAAGGGTGGACCTCTGCCTGAGATCAGTTTCACGAAGAAGGATGAAAAGGTGAGGGCGTTCAATACCAACTGGTATCAAAAGTATAGCTGGTTAACAGGGAGGCTTTCATCAAGCAACCTGTATTGCTGGCCTTGCCTGCTTTATGGAAAGTCTGAGCCTTGTGTGAAAGGGCAGGACAGTAGCCTCCAGAACATATATCGTTCAGCTAAACGGCTAAACAAAAGCAGGGAGCATACAAAAGCCCACATCAGATTTAAGCTTCTGGGGAAAAGCCGCATCGATCTTGACGAAGGTCTGCATATTCAGACAACGCAACACAACGAGAAAGTAAGAAGAAACAGGGATGTTCTCAAGCGGCTTATCAACACCACTGCGTTTTTTGGCATGCAAGTACACTTTTAGAGGATACGACGAAAAGGAAAGTTCCGCTAACAAGGGCAACTACAAGGAGCTTGCAGCGGTAATTGCACGTTACGATGCTTTACTTGCTGAACATATGGATACTTTTGACTGCCTTTTCTGGGATGTCGAAATCTATTCCGAATGATTTGATAGCTTCCATCGCATCATCCATTAAAAGTTAGATTAAAGAGAGAGGTTGACGCAGCGCATTTTTTTGCGCGCTCTCAAGTAGTCTTTCCACTTTCCTCCGGTATTTATTTAGCAAAGATGATAACATATCACTCCAGACAGACACAAGCAAAAACTACTTACATAAATGTTACAGCAGCCTAGACTACACCTAAACATTAGAGATCTGACATGCTGTATGGGATGAAAACTAGACAATTTTTCAGTCTGATCAACTGTAGGCTACTAATAAGAGCAACTGGTCAGGGTAAAATAATTGGTAACATTATGTATTTATAGTCCCATTTAAGGGCTTGTAAGTAAGCATTTCACTGTAAGGTCTACACCTGTTGTATTCGGAGCATGTGACAAATAACATTTGATTTGAACTCATTCTTAGCATTTTTGTCTAACTGTGTAGTGTGTTATTGTTTTTTGTCTTCCCAGTCAAATCCTGTCCTGCACTGAAGTCAAGCCTCTGAACACCTCAACTCATGCCTCATACCCTCATTCAATCGCTGCTGTGATCCCTTTCCAACACTGTATGTAGCCCTCTCATTCCCCATAATATTGTACTATAAATGTCTTTATTAAATGCTTTAGGTTAAAATAATTAGTCTTTGACGATTTTTTGAAACACTCTGTCGTCTCCGTGCCTATACCGTGGGTCTCGGATCCTCCTCAATTTTTAAGTCACCAGCCTCCACTGGTGCTCACCCCCTTCCTACATCTTGGAGGTGGCCAGGCTCCAATGAGAATCACCCTCTTGGGCTGACTGAGGATGTATGTGATACCTCTCCTCTTTGATCCTTACAGAACCAGGATGTAATACAGAGAAAAGGAAAGGGTGGTGTCATTCCATCTGTGTTCTCTGGCCTCTGCCAGCCTTCCGGTCTGGTTTGGAGTAACATGGGGATTAGTGACAGTCACATTCCAACTCTGTGTGCTGTGGTCACTCACAGAGGCATTCTCACAACATCACCACATACTGCATCACTGCTGAATGCCTATCAGGAAGCAATTGTCTCAAAAGGAAGAGGTTGGACTCCTCCGTTGGCCCTCCAGTCACGACACCTTGTTTTCCACCATCATTTATATTTTACAGTGTCTGTAACAGTGTGACCAAACGCAGTGCTTGAAGACTGAGTGTTATTCACGCTTCTGTTTAGAGTTTACAAGGTTTCTATTAACATGTATTTCTCGTAATCTGCCGCTTATTGGACACAAAGCCACAAATAACATTCAACTAAAGGCTAATATGTGGAAAAACTGGCCTTGTTAGAAATTAATAGGCAATGGAGTTTGTGGACAAAGAACTGCATGAAAGCAGAATTAATACTTCACACCCAATAAATACATCACAGTGCTGTGAGACCCATTATTGGCCATCTATCTGGTTTGGGCATTCATTTAAGCTGCATGTTTCATATTATATCTAAGCCATCACAACCCCTTACAAGCGCCCAGCCCAGGTATTATGATATTTCCAACAGCCAAAGACCAAATTGAGTAGATCATTGAGTCACTGTTTACTCCTATCAAGGAGACTTCATGCACTATTTTGATAATATTGACCACTTTCAATGGACTTTTCTCAAGAGAATCATAGGTCAAAGTGTCCAGACATTGACTACCCTTGGAGCGATCCTTTCAAATGGGGGATTACCGGTATGACAGCTGTAACACACTGAAAGATGGGAATCATTAACCACTTTAAATAAGATCCTTGATCCTTGAGGTCAGGACAGCATCAATAAGACTGCAGACCACGACCACCGGAACCTGTACGTGACTTTTACTGGGACAGGCAGATCATATCGAATAGATAGATGTGGGCCAGAATGTTATTTATTAGAGTACATTCCACATCAATGAAAAACTGTCTGGAAACACTCTCCTCATAGACGCAACAAGGGATCAGTGTCCCTGAATGTGTATGTGTGTTGTGTGCGTGAGCGTCCATGGGTGTGTGTGTGTGTATACACTGATTTGTATGTGACTACACTATGTGCAAGTGAGAGGCCTGACCACACCCCCTCTCCTCTCTGGGGGACGTGATGTGAAAACTCCAGGGTGTCTCTCTGAAGTGTCTGTGAACACATGAAGTCATTAGTTCCACCTCCGGCTGGACCCCTGCCTGCCTGATCCACACTGATGTGATCTCACAAAGGCCAGGGCGGCAGGGCGAGCCCTCCCTGGAGACCCATAACCACACGGGCACAAGAACAAATAGCTCAGTGCTTACTCATGTCTCTGGACCTCTTTATGGCAGGTGATTTCTAACCTTTTCAGAGAACGCCAAACTTCAAAGTACCGCCAGTCACCCCATTCCTTCTCTCGCCTTTCTCTCTCTTCCCTCCTCACGGCGCCACGTAGCTGATTCCTACTCATAACCGAGTAGTGAGACACAAAAACAATAACGGCAGGAATCATTGAGCTATGTGTTAGTATGGCCACTTTGAAGCTGAGGGGGGTCTTCAGCATTGGACCACAAGGTGAATTGGGACATCTGGAGGATACTGTATAGTGTTGGTCTTAGATATACTCCCAATTATATTCATATGAGAGACATATAGCATATTCTATTGTCAATGCAAACAAAAGTCAATCAGTTTTGATCCATTTGATCAAGGTGTTTTGAGGAAAACTGTGATAATTAAGCTGTCATTCTTGTCAGCCTTGGAACATGGAGCCAGGAGTTGATCAGTGACCTGATACTATTGAAGCAGAATAAAGGCTGAGAGATGACTGTACTGATACAGATATCCCTTTGAATAGTCAGCTCCCATTCAGTTCGAGTATATCAACATCTAGCTGCCTTTATGATACGTTGTCAGAAGTGGGTGGTAGATACACCTGCTGTACAGATGTGAGCCACTCTATCGTTAGCAGTAAAGAACACATGACCTCACCACCCCTCTAAGGTCAGACCTGTCTTTAACTATTCACCACAGGACAAATCCAACATTCTAAGCCCATACTATATACAAGTTAGGTGACTGTCGTTTGATCCTGTTCAATATGCCACATACTGTATCTATTAAAGTGTATCTATTTTTAAAATATAATATGCAATAAATTACTGGTACCTAATTTGTTCTTAACTCCACTATTTGTTGATATGTAACAAATGCATACATATAATTGGAGGCTGCTGTTGCCAATACTATACCCTAAGCTTTGCATGTCTTAATGTAATCTAGCACTTGCTGGATCAAAGTTAAAATAGCAATTTGCTTGATGTGCTTGATTAGGTAGGAATGCCTTTAATTTCATATTCATTTAATTTCCTTCAGCCTGAGATCATGGAACAGAGCGAGCCAGCGTATAGGCTAACATGTTGGCCATCTTTTGAAGTGTTGAAATGGGGGAAAGGAGGAGATGGAGAGCGGGAAATGGATGGCAGAGAAGAGATGCGTGAGGCATTGGAGGTTATCCACCAGCTGAGGAAACACCGAGGCTGGCTGGGAGAGGTTGTTTGTGGTGAACACAAGCTCTGCAGCCAATGAAAATGTTTTGGTAGAAAGCGCTTGAAACAACTTCCCATCAGCACAGGAAGAGAGATCCCTCTTCAGTGATAGGAAACACTCGTACTTACACACACAGACAGACATAACTCATGTCATCTTCTTGGCTTGGTGGGTATGATTCATTTGGACCAGAAATAATCTGCACCATATGAAAATAGCTCACTACTCAAGAATTGCACTATGGAGCAACTTTTTGCGCTATGTCTGAACAATCCCCTAGATCACAGGTTAATAATCCCCATTGCTCCTGGGAGACAACGGGAGCTCCTGTGGTGCTATTGGATAGTGTTTAATAGGCTTCCTGCTGTGACCTACTGCCTCAGCCTCTCTTCCCAGTCAAACAGGGGAGCACGCTTTCTTCAATCTGCCGTGAAATCGGGGACACTGTCCCCTCGCTGAGCCAGCACACAGCACACAGCCTGCTGCAGCCATGCCAACAACTGCCTTACGCTGAGTTACTATTTGCCACTGGCACCCACAGGAAGACAAGCCAAGCAGCCACTGGTGTATCTCTTCTCCTCTTACACTTTTAAGGGTGCAAATGTATTCAGATGGAAAGGTATTTCAAGGCAGGACATACATATAGTGCCTATTTTACTATTCATATTTTAAACTTCTAAATCTATCTCTGAAAACGACTCAATGGCTAAACCAGTCACACAATTCATAACTTAGCAATTCTTTATGTTAAATGAATGGGCATTAAAAAAGTATTGAAAATGAATGCATTGTCGTCACTTGATTATTGAAATGCCTCTGCCTTACAATGGTCCAAACATTGCACCCTATGACACCCAGCAGATGTTCTGGCAGTGGTAGGGAGAGGGCATTGAAACCTCCAACAGACACACTGGACATGCTCTGTCTCCCAGAATGATAGATGGACCGATGATCCCTTTTCCGTGTCCATCTCCTTTCCAACAACTCTTTTGCCTCCTCCGTAACCTCTGACCTCAGCCGCTGTGATGGAGACCCTGGGGCCACAGCCCTCCCAGAGCCCCTGGCTACTACTGAAGGCCCCTCCACTGAGCCTAACCTGCCAATAATGGATGTAACCAAGAAGAGGAGCGAGAGGAGGTGAGAGCCTGGTGGTGCACACATCTGCTATCCTCAGTGGCTGCTATTCTAATGGGGGAAAGTTTTAAAATCCTCATCCATCAGACCTGTCTATGACTGATCAGGATAGAGATATGATTCAACCTCCAACTAGTAAAACATCATCATCCTATCCGATCATTGCTTATAGGTTGAGGAAAAACCAAAGAGATTGTTTTCAGTGACAGAGGAACAGTTGGACAAGGAGCAAGAGAAAAAGAGCCAAAGGACGAGCCCAAATCTGTTCTGTTGAAACTCCACACAATGGTGAGAAAGACAGAGAATGTGGACCTGTGGATGACATCACTGATCCAGGCTCTGTTGCCAGACAATCAGTATAGGAGAGATTTCTGCCAAAGCTTGGCAAGAGGGATATGTACACACAAGCCTTTTTCATTGCCATTTACCCCTCTGCAAAACCTTGTCGAAAAGCACATAGTTGGAGAAGATGGATAAATGTGAAACCGAAACGAGACTCCCAGTACAGTACTCTTGCCTCTACAATCACTCAGCCCTCTCTGTTTAATTATGAAAAATGTCTCTGAGTTGATCATGTAGATAAAGTATTTCCCTCCTAAGAGACCACAGAGAGTTGTGCTGTTACAGTACAGTAGTATCTCATCATGCTGCCAGTAGAGGTGCTGAGGGACTGCAGCATCCCACCACTGAGTCTTACCCACAACCCAACACTGTTCCGCCACCCCACACTTTTCTAAATATGTATACGAGTGCCGTGGAGAGGGGAGCGGGCACGGAGGAGATTGGGCCGCCGCTCACCGCTCCACCCGCAGGTCATAAATCCATTGTCAGACAGGCAGGCTGAAGCTGGAACGTTTAGGCACTGTAAGTCAGGTGATTTATGGATCGATATAACCTCTGGAGTTTAAAAATAACGAGAGCAAATCTCACAGAGAATGAAGTACTTCTGAACTGATATAACCACTTTGGAGAGTTTATCCACTGTAGAGTTGAGTTATGTGAGACAGATAGTGATGTTTTAAAATGGCTTCAAGCTTACATAATGAAATGGTGGTGTGGAACCAGAATAGCAGTTGACTTACTCTTGGACTCAGCTAGACACAGAGGCTGTTAATAAAAGCCAGATAACAGAATAATTGGACATTACAGTTAACAGCTCTTGCTCACCAGTTCAGCCAAACTAATTTCCTTAGATATCTTCAGTACCTCCAGTCCAGCATCACTCATTCCTACCAAGACCACCTTCCCACCCTGAAGGCAGGACCTGCAGGACATGGGGACTGAGTGTAACTCACATTGTGGCAGGTCCCAGGGTCAGGCTGTGTGAAGACCTTTTCCTGCCCAGCATTTATTCTACATGACATATCCTGTTCTTCCCCGTGTCCTGCTCTTCAGGGGCCCAGCCTCCCCTCCATATTTCTCCAGGCCAAATGCAGCTAAACCTACAGCCTGAGCCCAGAGGTCTTATTTCATCTACAGAGCTTCTAAACGCTTCTCTAAAAACTACTGTTGTAAAAGTTGTCTGGTATTCACAGACTAGGTAGACAATCAAATTGTGTAAATCAAAAAAATGATTTAAAAAACCAACCTAAGTATTCCAGAGTATAATGGTCCTCTTGTAGGATGACATATCATTTTGGAAACTAATTTTAAATCCCTGTCCCTACTAGTGCAAAACACAGATGTATTTGGATTGTGTTATGTTCACCCTGCAGCTTTTTATAACGACATTCTCTATTCTCAGTAACAGCCTGTTCATCGTCTATGGTAAATTCCTAGTATTCCTGGAACAGCCTGTTTTCTTTCCTTATGTAAAAAAAAAGTGAAGAAAAACATGAAGCAATGTTGAAATGATCCTCTTTCTACGAAAGGTAAGAGAAGTGCAAACAACAGTAAAGTGAACAATGCCAGATGCTGTTATCACAGCCTAGTCATACCAGGATTACACATTTTATTTTTGGTATCCTGAGGCTTTGTAAATCAGGAATGTAATATGAAAGAATAGGCCTACAAGACTAAAGGAATACAGAGCGCTGTTGTTCTACTCATCACTCAGATAGCACACTGTGGTAGGTGGTGTGTACCTGTTATGTTAAAACTTACAGAAAAGCTCTGTTCCATCTTCATTGGCAAAGTCTAGATCAGCAGAAAAACACTACTCATATCATTACTGTAACACATAGGGAAGAAAGCTGCTATGACACTAAATAGGACCTAATTACTCTGTCGGCAGGGAGCTGACTCTGTCAGCATGCTCTACCACACCAGGCTGCTGTCATTTCCTAAATGATGCTCTACTACTCCAGGTTGCTGTTGTGTCCTGAATGATGCTCTACTACACCAGGCTGCTGTCATGTCCTAAATGATGCTCTACCACACCAGGTTGTTGTCGTGTCCTGAATGATGCGCTACCACACCAGGCTGCTGTCATGTCCTAAATGATGCTCTACCACACCAGGCTGCTGTCATGTCCTAAATGATGCTCTACCACACCAGGCTGCTGTCATGTCCTAAATGATGCTCTACCACACCAGGCTGCTGTCATGTCCTAAATGATGCTCTACCACACCAGGCTGCTGTCATGTCCTAAATGATGCTCTACCACTCCAGGTTGCTGTCATGTCCTAAATGATGCTCTACCACTCCAGGTTGCTGTCATGTCCTGAATGATGCTCTACCACTCCAGGTTGCTGTCATGTCCTAAATGATGCTCTACCACTCCAGGTTGCTGTCATGTCCTAAATGATGCTCTACCACACCAGGCTGCTGTCATGTCCTAAATGATGCTCTACCACTCCAGGTTGCTGTCGTGTCCTGAATGATGCTCTACCACACCAGGCTGCTGTCATGTCCTAAATGATGCTCTACCACACCAGGCTGCTGTCATGTCCTAAATGATGCTCTACCACACCAGGCTGCTGTCATGTCCTAAATGATGCTCTACTACTCCAGGCTGCTGTCATGTCCTGAATGATGCTCTACTACACCAGGCTGCTGTCATGTCCTAAATGATGCTCTACCACACCAGGCTGCTGTCATGTCCTAAATGATGCTCTACCACTCCAGGTTGCTGTCATGTCCTAAATGATGCTCTACCACACCAGGCTGCTGCCAAGTCCTAAATGATGCTCTACCACACCAGGCTGCTGTCATGTCCTAAATGATGCTCTACCACACCAGGCTGCTGTCATGTCCTAAATGATGCTCTACTACTCCAGGCTGCTGTCATGTCGTAAATGATGGTCTCTGGTGATGCTCACTGTTGACAAGTTGATGGTCGTACAACAGAAGACCTCTAGACACACACTAACTCATTCAGACGCACACAGACGTATACACATTCACAAAGACATCTCCACCATCTGGAGAAGTTGAACATGTGGTTCAAACAGCTGGCAACAAACCACCACCCCAACGGAAACCCATAGATAACCCCTTTGTCCTCTTCCCTGGTATATGCCATGCCTTAGCCAACATGTTCAGCCACCACCGTGTAACATTGATATTTTAACATTTATCAGTAATGCATGGTTGTATGCTATGTGTGAATGGACTCCAGATTCATATGGAAACATCTGTACAACTTATGGCTATAGTAACTGGAGATTACCACTCGCTCCCGGATGAATGGAGGAGCGATCAATTACTCTGTTGGCCTGTGTGGGTATACTTTATAAACACTTCTGTACTGTGTCAGAGAGGCCTGCTGGAATGACAGTCTACAGGCAGTGCAGGGCTGTTGAGGCCAGATGAGAAAGAGTTTATTTGTGGTTTGGTAAAAACAACTGTATGTCACAGTATGTGGACTTTATGTAAATTGATGCAATCCAAGTAGAATAACAGAGCCTTCAACACTTGTCTGCATTATCACCTTTTAGAAAAAAAGAAATCTCTTAATTTTATGTTATTTGAATTATGTCTGATTCCAATCGAAACATTGATTAAAAACAATATGCTTACATGAGGTCAAAATGCCAGTATAGAGTATGTTGTTTTTTAACCCCCCCCCCCCCCCCCCCCCCCCCACATACCCCCCAGTCCCCAAATCAGATTAAATCATTGTTATCATCTGAATGCATCCTGTTAGTTATCTTTAGTGAGTCATGTTTCTGTTGTCCAGAAGGATATTGTGAATATTACACCCCTGAAATGTTTACTAAGTATTTTACCAAAGGACTGATCTCTGTCTCCCTGTGCCTCTGATCCAGCAGGGCGGCAATAGTGTGAAGATTAAAAGCTTATCCAATTACCCACCCGCTGAGCCAATCAGGCCCATCTAAAGCCTGTGGTCACACTGGAGTGCTGCCGGACAGGCCCAGATCAGCAGGGTCAAACAGAGGAGAATGTCTCAGGGCTGCCCATGCAAGGGGAACTACAATGTCTTAGAATGGGGAGCCCTGTCTCCTCTCTTTCCTAGCTATTCTTCAATGAACATGCTGTTCCTCAAATAGTTCTTGAACAACGGTATCAGAGGGGGAAAAAGCTTGGATTACTCGAGCGTGAGTAACGTCACCACTGCACACAGAGACCCCACACTGTGCTTTTTAGACCACTGTTTAGGCTGACTTAAAACTGAGGGGTTCTGTGTGACGGATTTGTCTGTTCACTTTCAATTCTATGAGGATCAGTTTAAGATCCGGCTATGTTCTGTTGATCTAGATATTTCAGTGACGACATGGTGTCCTATTGTCCTACACCTCTTCTGTCTTTTTACACATCCATCTGCAGGAATTGCTGTGTTCTGACTGTCCTCCGGTTTTGTCTTCTGGACTGAAATGTCAGTGTTGCATTCAACAATATAACTCAACAATATCAAACCTGTCTTCATCCAAATAAAGACAGGATAAATATAAGAGGATGAGTCAATGGGCACTAAAATTGACACTCACAAAATCACAGTGAGACCATTGTGAGAAGGTCCCTGACACATTACTACCAATCATACGTGTCTCTACCTAGTCCTCTTCGTTCTGGGTGGGACATAAAGCCACAACAATCTTCTTCCACTGAGTTCTGTCTTTGGCCACAGTCCCATGTCAGTCATAACAAGTAGGGAGCTCATTCATCAGGATTTGTGCTGACACTGTGGTCACAAAATCTGCATAATCAAAAACAATTCAGTGAACCCATCGTTTCCTTTAAAACACTGTCCTCTGCAGGAAATGAGGGGTAAACAGAAATCATGACAGTTCGGCATTTGGCAGAAAAGGTCTTTCAGGCTATTATGCATAGACTATACCAAATACTTAATCTCTGGTGTGAGACATTCTAAAGAGGTAGTGATTCTTGTATCTCCGATGTTCTTCGTATTTCTCCTGACGATGCGAGTCTAGAGGTCAAATGCAGCTTTTCACTAAATACGCTCTTTCATTAGGGTGCCAAAGGTCATAGGATTATGACTTTTTTCCCTCATTTGTCATCATGGCAAAGACAAGCCTGCACTCCAGCTCACATGGTCATGAATGGGTGTCTTCCACACAGCTGGGTGGTCTGAGCCGGATGTGACCCCAATAAAGACCCCTACACTGAACAGTGGCTGCCCTTGCATGTCCCTCACTTTTGTTGAGGCTTCAAGGGGCATTGAGTCACAACACATTATGCAAAAAAGGACAGCTATGAAGTCAGCCAATGTTCTCACCTGCGTCCTTCTTGTTCTTGGAGGAGCCATGGAAGGAGAAGCAAAGGAGAGTGTGCATGTGTAACAGTATAACTTTAGTACATCCCCTCGCCCCGACACGGGCGCGAACCAGGGACCCTCTGCACACATCAACAACTGACACCCACGAAGCGTCGTTACCCATCGCTCCACAAAAGCCGCGGCCCTTGCAGAGCAAGGTGCAACCCTACTTCTAGGTTTCAGAGCAAGTGACGTAACTGATTGAAACGCTACTAGCGCGTACCCGCTAACTAGCTAGCCATTTCACATCCGTTACACTCACCCCCCTTTCAACCTCCTCCTTTTCCGCAGCAACCAGTGACCCGGGTCAACAGCATCAATGTAACAGTATAACTTTAAACCGTCCCCTCGCCCCGACACGGGCGCGAACCAGGGACCTTCTGCACACATCAACAACGGTCGCCCACGAAGCATCGTTACCCATCGCGCCACAAAGGCCGCGGCTCTTGCAGAGCAAGGTGCAACCCTACTTCTAGGTTTCAGAGCAAGTGACGTAACTGATTGAAACGCTACTAGCGCGTACCCGCTAACTAGCTAGCCATTTCACATCCGTTACACATGCCTGGACGGTGGAGCGTAATCTAAAGCACTATAGAAATCAGAAATAAATCCAGAATAATATCACATAGCTAGTGGACCCTACAAAAACTCCCTTCATTTTCCCATAGGCTTTGTTCAACGAACCATGGCGGAGGTAGTGCCAACAACAAGACACCATTATTGCCCTATATTGATTTAAGTACAATTTTCTAAACCCAGAGGTACAACATAACAAGACTTCCGGGAACACTTGCCAAGCAGACTCGGCAGACCAGACCAGGGTTTGAGAAGTCAATGAGAGAAGTGAAATATATTCCTAGTTGTTAATTTTTTAAGTCTAAAGGCGCATCCTAGACTTGAGGCCAATGTCTTAAAGGAAAATTCAACCTCAAACTAACTTTTTGTATTTGTTTCATTAGTCCATTGCTGATATACAGTAGCAAGAGAAAGAATGTGAACTCTTTGGAATTACCTAGACTTCTGCATCAATTGTTCATAAAATTTGATCTGATCTTCATCTAAGTCACAACAATAGACAAACACAGTCTGCTTAAACTAATAACACACAAACAATTATAAAATGTTCATGTCTTTATTGAACACACTGTGTAAACATTCACAGTGCAGGGTGCGAAAAGTATGTGAACCCTTGGATTTAATAACTGGTTGACCCTCCTTTGGCAGCAATAATCTCAACCAAACGTTTTCTGTTGTGGCGGATCAGACCTGCACAAAGGTCAGGAGGAATTTTGAACCATTCCTCTTTACAAAGCTGTTTCTGTTCAGCAATATTCTTGGGATGTCTGGTGTGAACCGCTCTCTTGAGGTCATGCCACAGCATCTCAATCAGGTTGAGGTCAGGACTCTGACTAGGCCACTCCAGAAGGCGTATTTTCTTCTGTTGAAGCCATTATGTTGTTGATTTACTTCTGTGTTTTGGGTCGTTGTCCTGTTGCATCACCCAACTTTTGAGCTTCAATTGGCGGACAGATAGCCTTACATTCTCCTGCAAAATGTCTTGATAAACTTAGGAATTAATTTTTCCGTTGATGATAGCAAGCTGTCCAGGCCCTGAGGCAGCAAAGCAGCTCCAAACCATGATGCTCACTTCACCATACTTTACAGTTGGGATGAGGTTTTGATGTTGGTGTGCTCCGCCTTTTTTTCTCCACATAGTGTTGTGTGTTCCTTCCAAATAACTAAACTTTAGTTTAATCTGTCTACAGAATATTTAGCCAGTAGCGCTGTGGAACATCCAGATGCTCTTTTGCGAACTTCAGATGTGCAGCAATGTTTTTTTTGGTGTTCTCCCATGAACACCATTCTTGTTTAGTGTTTTACATATCGTAGACTCATTCGCAGAGATGTTAGCATGTTCCAGAGATTTCTGTAAGTCTTTAGCTGAAACTCTAGGATTCTTCTTAACCTCATTGAGCATTCTGCACTGTGCTCTTGCAGTCATCTTTGCAGGACGGCCACTCCTAGGGAGAGTAGCAACAGTGCTGAACTTTCTCCATTTATAAACACTTTGTCTTACCATGGACTGATGAACATCAAGGCTTTTAGAGATACTTTTGTAACCCTTTCCAGCTTTATACAAGTCAACAATTCTTAATCTTAGGTCTTCTGAGATCTCTTTTGTTCGAGGCATGGTTCACATCAGGCAATGCTTCTTGTGAATAGCAAACTCAAATTCTGTGAGTGTTTTTGTAGGGCAAGGCAGCTCTAACCAACATCTCCAATCTCGTCTCATTGATTGGACTCCAGGTCAGCTGACTCCTGACTCCAATTAGCTTTTGGAGATGTTATTAGTCTAGGGGTTCACATACTTTCCCCAACCTAAACTGTGAATGTTTAAATTATGTATCTTTCTTGTCTATATTGAATACAATTCGTTGTGTGTTTTTAGTTAAGCAGACTGTGTTTTTCTGTTGTTGTGACTTAGATGAAGATCACATCTAATTTTATGACCAATTTATGCAGAAATCCAGATAATTCCAAAGGGTTCACATACTTTTTCTTGCCACTGTAGTCCCAAAATTTTGGCTTGCAAAACCAGCATCATATGGGCCAGATTTCTGTATTTTGAAAGCTACATATTTTGAAACCTTGATAGCTGACAAGCAAAACATTTGGGACTAAATCAACAACAGACTAATGAAACAAATACCAAAAGACAGTTTTTGGGTGGAGTTTTCCTTTAAGTAGCTCAACATATTATTACTCCATCCTCGTGAAAGTAACAAACTGACACGTTTTCATTTTCGACAAAAACAAATTAATATCAAAGGAGTGCCATTTATTTGACGGATTCACATGCAGATCGGAGAGAGATTGCCGTTAGACCCAATGATTTGTATAAACCCTGGATTGCTGATGCTATGTATTGCCCATTGAGAGGATTTGAACTCCACAGTGGATGCGTCATAATACCCATAAAACCTAGCGGTCAAACACGAAAATGGTTCCAATCGTTTTTCCACCATTCATTATTCACATAGGAGACTTTAGAAACACTTCAAATTAAGTATGTGTTTGGTGTAGGCTTACCTTGGCGTGATGTTTTGATAACCGGGTAGCCCGTCATTGTAAATAAGAATTTGTTCTTAACTGACTTGCCTAGTTAAATAAAGGTTAAATAAATAAAAAATAATAATAAAAAACATGTAATTCTGTCTCGGACAAGGTTAGTTTTATCAATATTTGCCTCAATTTACTCTCTAAAATTCAAAATGCTAATTAGCAACAGAGAAGACCTCATGCAAGACTTCCTGCAGGAAGCTCCTGCATGTCATCTCTAGCCGACACTGTCAGCTACCATTCACCAGCGCGATCAGAGGCCTTCTGTCCATGTGGAATATGTGCTATATTGAAATTAATTGAATAAAGTGTTGAAATTCTTCTATCCCATTTCTCTCTGTCTTAGCTAGCCACTGGCTATACTTCAGGTAGCTAGCTAGTTAGCAGAGCAGTAGATAAACAATATATTTTGTTTTACTTAGCCTAGATAATTGTTTGTACAGTATGTAAACTATTTCAGACCTTACGGTATTTTTCAAGGAGGATGCGCATGAGCATTAAAAGGGGAGAAGAGAAGACCACTATAAATCTGGCCATGTGGAGGAGGGCAGCTATAATGAGGGGCAACTTACCGGTTTGGTCAGGGCCAGCATGAGGAATAAAGTGTATCCTGTGTAGCTATTAAGTAAAGATTGAGCATCTTAGCAATACAATGTGTTCTACACAACTGTCAACATTCTACAAGAAAAGAGCCACATACTCAACATTATATAATCATTAACCAGATTACCCTGGATACCAGACTTAGATGAGTCATAACTCAGTTCTAGAATGTTGTCATTGACGAGAATTAATATATTAAAACACATTTTTATTGTAACCCTGGACAAGCACACCCGATTCAATTTGTCAACTAATCATCAAACCCTCAATGAGTTGAATGAGGTGTGTTTGTCCAGGGCTACAGTTAAAATGTGTTCTGTTGGGGTACTAGAGGACCAGGGTTGGGAAACTCTGACCTGGAAACACATGGAGGAGAGATGTACAGGAAGAAATGACTGAGAATGGCATCAACTGGCCTATGCTATTCATAGGAGCCATGGGCTTAAGTCAAGTCAGTCAGTCATTTGATTAGTCATGCTCAACAGGTGCAGTCATTGGAACAAAACCGTTTTTCCTGTTCGCATGGCAAAAATGTTGAGCCCATCCCCAACAGCCTGAAGAAACACCTGGTGGGAATAATAAGGACCTTCTAGTGGAAGTGAACCACAACTAGGCTACTAACTAAACACTATGCAGCCAACCCTCACTCACTGGACAACGAGTTGACTCACTCCATGTTCTTACAACACAGAGAACATCACTTGTGGCAAATGTTTCCCTAAGAATGCTGAGCCGAAAAATTATATGAGTATTTAGCACTATGTGGATGGGACATTCCTGCTGGGATGGAGGATTTATCTGGAATGCTCAACTAGATGATCAGGACAGTCTAGGGTACTAATTAGCTGTGAGATCACTAAGGAGGACCAACAATGGTTGAGGGATCATCTGAAAGGGATTGACATGTCTAACTGACTTCACAGGTCATTTGATTAGTCATGTACAACAGATGCATTCATGGAACAAAACAGTTTCTGTGGTTTGTATGGAAAAAACATTGAGGCCACAACATGCACCTCAGTGAGAATATTCTGTAACTGTGTCAGGGTGGACGTGCATGAAACGTCAATGTTTCCATTGAGCTCCAAATAAGAAGTAGAATTCGATAGGACTAACCCTAAGAAAATCCTCTGGACTGCTTAACTAGAGAGACAGCGAGAGAGAGAGAGAGAGAGAGTACATCTAAGGATCGGAGAGCCATCACTTCCGGAAGATCTCCTTGCCGAGGATGGCGTTGAACATCATGCACTGTTTCTCATAGGGGGTGCCTGAAGATGTTCTGCATGTCAAGCCTTGTCTAAAACATGGGTAAAAAGGGGAGACTATAGTCAAAATCTCAAAATTCAATGTTTTACACAATGTTGTATCACATTTGATGAGTTACTAACTTGTCCATCCACATTCTCGATCTGTTGTAGTCCCTACACCTGGACTATCGCACTCGGATCACACTGGCACAGGAGGTCCATGCACCGGATGGCGTCAGGGATGCACTCCTGTTGGACTGGAAAACAAAAACATTTGGTCAGTGGTGGGTCTTTCTCAAAGCTGTATTACTCTCTTTATCTGGAAGGAAAATGCATTGTTTACCATAACACAAACACACCTTGGACAATGTGACAAGTGGTCCCTCAACACCCAATCCTAAATCATGAGAACCATACACAAACATACTGTGCAGATATATATTTCAGCCACACCCGTTGCTGACAGGTGTAGAAAATCGAGCACAAAGCCATGCAATCTCCATAGACAAACATTGACAGTAGAATGGCCTTACTGAAGCGCTCAGTGACTTTCAACGTGGCACCATCACAGGATACCACCTTTCCAACAAGTCAGTTCATCAAATTTCTGCCCTGCTAGTGCTGCCCCGGTCAACTGTAAGTGCTGTTATTTTGAAATGAAAACATCTAGGAGCAACAACGGCTCAGCCACAAAGTGGTAGGCCACACAAGCTCACAGAACGGGACTGCGAAATGCATAGTGCCAACTGTAAAGTTTGGGGGGGGGGGGGGGGGGGGGGGGATAATGGTCTGGGCTGTTTTTCATGGTTTCGGGCTAGGCCCCTTAGTTCCAGTGAATGGAAATCTTAACGCTACAGCATACAATTACATTATAGACGATTCTGTGCTTCCAACTCTGTGGCAACAGTTTGTGGCAACAGTTTTGGGAAGGCCCTTTCCTGTTTCAGCATGACAATGCCCCTGTGCACAAAGCAAGGTTCATATAGAAATGGTTTGTCGAGATCGGTGTGGAAGAACTTGACTGGCCTGAAATTTAACTGACCTCAAAATGATACATTATTTTTAAAGGATTAATGACCTTAGATTTCAGCATTTGTGGCCTCCATTTCAGAAAATCCTAATTTACCTCAAATGTCTCAATGCTCATACCATCATTGGTGTTACTACTCCTACTGGTTGCACAAAGTTAAAATAATGGTAAAAAAATATTTAAAAGTCTTAAAGCTCCCATATTAGTTGATTTAGAATGGGAAGATCGACTAAAAAAAATGATGTTTTCCCAAAACGACATGCCCAAATGGCAACATAAAACGAGTCAGCAGCTAGTCATCAACACAATTTCAGTTGATGCAATAATTTTCTCAGTCAAACACATTACCCAAAATACACTGTGTGTCTTTTGTTTACCAGGTCATGTAATCTTTGGTGTAAAAGTAAACTCTAACAGAGAGCACCTTATCTATCCACTGGGCTGCAATATCATCCTCAAAAGCCTGACAAAAAAGAAACAGGAGTTTATGCATGACCACACCAACGTCTCCTGTGTCACTGTGTCCAAAGGTGGAAAGTATGTACCTCATGGTCAGGTCACTTTCATGGGTTTCAAGGTAATGGACTAATGCAGAGGAAAGAAAAATGGATGGGCAGAAAACTGATAATTAGCTGGTCTTTATCATTCTTTGAACAGGATGATGTTATAATATGGGACTTTGCCAAGAGAGGAATATATGCTCACCTGCAGCTCCACAAAGCCTAAGTGGGAGGATTGGCCTTCTCCCCTCAATGTCAAGTACCTGGTGACTCTTGGGGGTCACGATGATGGCAGGTTTTGTCAAACTTTGTGAAATACTGACATTTGACTCAGATCCTCTGTTATAATATAATAGGTACAAATAGTCATATTCATACATTTTAACTGAATAACTGTGTGTCTATAATTTCCATATAGTGGTGTGTAAAATAAATGGCTTCTCTGTTTTCTGTGTAAGTCCGGCCTCAGCCCACAGGGGTGGTCACTGCCTTACTCTGCAACATAAGTGACAACATCTTTGTATAGGCAGAACAGTATGTATATCTAAATAGAGCTATTTTTGTATAATTTTGGCTTGGCACACCTTCTAATGAAATGTCACAACTAAAGGCCTATACGGATCTGCATGATCTTCTTGTAGTGACACTCTCCCTGTTTAGGAACTTGATCTTCCCCACAAGATTACACACACTGAATGTCAGACAGGGTAGCTGAAAACAATTGTGAAATGCATTTGGGTAATTATAACATCAGAACACATGGCTATACACAGGGCTCTATGCTGACCTTTCATACAAGGAGTACATGTGCTCCGAAGTTGAAAAATGTAGGCACACAAAGAAATGAAGTCGCACTGTAGAGCCCTGATACATTTAAACACGTGAATAGTATGATTCTTTGTGAGAGCGTCATTTCCTCAGCATACTGCAGTAAGTCTTGCAGCAGTTTGCAGCCTGAATAACTTGTTAGTTCTTGATACAGATCCCTGAGGAAGGCAGCTATTTCTACTGTGGCACCAGTGGAGATATCATGAATGTCAATCTCAAGACTAAGCTTCTTAATGGGCCGTGGCCCAGTGAAATAGAAGTTCAGCAAGGTGGCTTCAAAAAAGGAACACAGTAGGAGGAGTTTAATATCTGGCTTAGTTAGATAGACTGCAGTACAAACCTCAGAACTCAGCATGCATTGCCCCTTGTTGTCTACATTGGGTGAACACAATCTGTGATGAAGACTGGCAACATATTGTCGGCTCAGGAGATGTCATGTTCCCTCTGTTCAGGATCCTCATCCAACTTCAAACACATCAAGTGAGTCAAGTGTCTGGAATGGAGGTCTTTATTCACTTTTATAGTTATTCTCTCACTTCAGTAATCCTGTGTGCATCTTCTAAAAGCATCTAATGGACCACTGTACTACTCAATGAATACTACCTGTACATGTAGTCTTTGGTTTCTACTCTTTGGCAGGAAGGTTCAGCTGGAGAAGGTGTGACATCCATGGCGCCCTGTGGTGATGGTCACCAGTTCTTTGTGGGCACAGAAGTGACACAGATCTACCATTTCAACTGCACTGACTTCAAAGAGGAGCTCATCACCTGATCACCACCAGTCATAACAGCGCCGTGAACAATGTGGACCTTCAATGGCAAATGACACAACAAGCTAAAAGATCACATCATTTACAGCATCACATTCCATGTGTGCAGGCTCAGTCCCCTACTGAATGCAAATAGGAAACTGTTTCTGCTCGACTGGCTGTTCATTTTGAAGCCAATTGACACCAGTAGAGGGGGCTATACAATCAATTAGTAACCTGGTATATTTATGTTAAGTATTATGTTTCCCAATAGATGGCAGTATTGACTCAATACAGGATTTGCTTTATGCCATCCGTTCAGATGTATGCCATATAACCGTGCTCGGAAAAGCCTCCGGTAATATACGCCAGGTGCATTCCAGTAATGTTATTCTAAGTTACAATTAAATTCTAAAACGTACTTGTCAGGTCAGGTGTCAGGTACCAACAATCTAAGAAGCAAGATACTACATCCTCCAAAGTTTCATAGTCATGGTCAATAGCTTGATCGATTCATTATGGACTGATAAGTGCTTTAACTTATATATATGTTGTATATCTCACAGTGGCTCATCTGAGCTCTTTGCCACGTTCTGAGAATGACATCTGGATGTGGCATACGGAAACCTCTAAAGAAGTGCTACATATCACTGTGCCCAACATGACCTGGCTGCAACGCTGTGGAATTCATGATTGACGGCAGGAGCATCATCAGTGGTGGATTTCCCATTCCATTTCTTAGCAGCAGAAACTCAGGGGCTTTCTATTATCAGCCGCGTCTGCTGTCTGGAATTGCAAATACATTCCTCTGTTTACTCCTCTGGTGGTGATTTAGTTGGGCAACAACAGTTGTGCCATTTTGAACTCGGATGATAGAAAAACAATACTTTCTGTCAGGCATTCATGTTTGTATTTCTCCCAGTCATTGACTTTTGTGTTGTTTTCTTTCAGCCTGGAATGAGGCTGCAAGAGGATTGCCAGCGGGGGAGGGGAGGGTGAAAACGATAAAGCACCATGGAGATAAACAACAACGATGGAGATAAAGAACCATGAGCATTACAAAGTACAAATAGGGTCGCCGTTGATAATGGCAGACCCTGGACGTGACCCCACTTTCCGAGGGAGTCTCAAGGAGAGTTGGGATATGCAAAACTACACATTTCCAATTCACACATGCATATTAATACACGCTTGTACATGCATGAAATAGGACAATAAGCACCCACCAAATTATTTGATTATAGATACCTTTATGCCTTAGAAGGTAATTAGTGGGCATGAAACCACTGCACTGTTAGGGCCTACCAGATAAACAACGTTTTCAAAAACCACAAGTATTACACGCCTTGGCTCATGTTTATTCATAACAGAATCTGGTTACAATGCTATTGATATGAAGAAAGGATTAATAGTTTAACAAATATAATCAAATACTAACAGTGAAACAGTGAAATAGTGAAACAAATAGAAGCAGCCGATATACTCTGGTTAGAAGTGTCTGCTACCACCCTGAGGAGTACCAGATCATCACTAGTGACACAGACAGACAGGTACATCCACCACAGTAGGATATAGAAGAGCATTTACTGAGGTCAGACTCATTTGTGCCACAGACTAAAGTATTGAGGGAGAATTCAACTCTGATTGGGTTAATGACTACCATAGTATTTATTTACAGTTATTACCATGGGTTTTGAAACACAATGGATGATTGATCGCACAGTGAGTTGTGTGTGAGCGCCATCTCCTTGCCACTGGTCATATTTTAGCGCCAGATGTCATAGTAGCGTAATGCAATGACAATGACAGTGCATTGTATTCTCTGCTAAGGGATTGTTTGTTCCTAAAGCAGACGGCATAGCTATGACTCAGGCAACCAGATGGTCTCTGTCACCCACTTCATCTAGGATGATGTTAACTTCTTCACAGAAAACCACATTGGAAAATTCTCTCTCCATGTTTAGCTTAAACATTTTTTATTTCACTGCTTTACCAGAGCAAGCCATAGAGTAGCACACTACCATCATCTTTTTTTGTTATTTGAGGTATTCCACAGAGATGATTTCCCTTGGGGGTTGATAATCAGAGTCCTTCATGAATACAGTCCATAATGTATTGATGACATTGGGTACATAATGCTAGTTTAGCAGAAACCTATATTAAAAGTATCAAAGTTGACCTTACAGTACCAGTAAATCAAACTGCAACACTTTTAAATAAACACTTTGCCATTTCTTTTTAACTGAGGGGGAGTGTTCTGTGTATACATAGAATGTACTTTTTGCTAGCATCATATCTTTACATCAAAGGACTAGGTATCTGTAAACTACACAGTACTGGAACATGTGTTTTTTCATGAAAAGTTGAGGCACAAACACATAGGATATACAATCTAAACTCTTCCCCCTCTTCCTGAGCACATTCTGTGTAACTTTGCAATGACAGAAAAAATAGAAAGGCACCTGCGTTTTAAAAGGGACATGTGGTATTTGTGGTCTAAATCTAACTTAAAGTAACAGTTGCAACAGGAGGCCAAAGCTGGAAGGAGACAGCTGCCAACCCCAGAGATGATTATTGCTTACTCACACACAAATATATGTTTTAACAACTGCATGTTACTATTTGATAGACGGTAGCGGCGACCATTTGCATACTGTGAAGGACTCATTAGGATAAAGTCAAGGCCTTAGGTCAAAATCCCCCCAAATTATTTACCAGACGAATTCTGGTGTGCACGATACATCTGCTTATAATGTTAAAAACAGGAGGAGAGAATGACGCAAATTTGTTTTAATTAAAAAGTTTGAATAATGAATACTGGTCATTGTCAAAGACTCTGCATATTATAATCCTGGTTGAAAAATAATGAGCATGTGCTTTTGGAAACGGTTGGATGGATTATTATGAAATCATATTTTATAGTGTCACTTTTCTATATAAATTTTACCATATTTTATTTCATAATGACACATTGTATTTCCCAATGGAATTTTTCATTATAACATTTATCACTTCAGTAATGGCGCTGTATGACATGATCTATTTCATAATTTCATGGTCTTATTCAAAATAAAAGGGATATGTAAATCAAGGCAAGTGGGTGGTCTTTAGCCACTGATTGGCTAATCCTTCACTTTACCCTGTGAATTTGACCTAACATTATAACGGAAAGCACAAGACATTTATTTACACTGTAGTAGCATAAGCAACTAATGATAGCATTTCAGTGAACAACTATCCCAGAATAGAAATATTTCACACAAATAACACAATCTCTCTCCTCAGTACCTGTTAGTGTTTGTGAATTAAGATGACACGTACCTAGGGTTGCAAATGGTCGGGAATTTTCCATGGGAAGTTAAGCTTAAGAATTTTGCTTAAATTCATCAAAAAAAGTTAGCTTATAACAGTGAACTTTTTTGTGGGATACACAAGGCAATTATAGGTCTTGTGGCATATTTTGGTTAAACTATCCCTAATTCAATGGAATTGCAACCCTCTGCATGCACATATTTTGGTTAAACTATCCCTAATTCAATGGAATTGCAACCCTCTGCATGCACAGTGCATTCTTCCATCACATGTACAGCTGATTCTCAAGATCTTGCACACTTCTAAACAGCGTTCTGTACATTTGCAAATACTGTGCCAAATCATATGTGAAGAATGCAACAAAGATGAAGAATCATCTGGCCAAGTGCATAAAGCTCCCTCAGCGCTCACAACAAGCAACCTCTGACAACAGTCCCTCTACTTCTATTCGAGGTGAAAATTATGAATCAGACACCTTATCGATAGCAACAGCTCATGGTCCTCCTGGAATCAGAAGTTCTTTTGACTCAATGGAGGAACGTAGTCAGAGAATTGTTAATGAATGTCTTGCTTGAGCTGTGTATGCAACTGGTTCACCTCTGATGCTCACAGGCAATGTGTATTGGAAGAGATTTCTGAATGTTCTTCGCCCAGCATACACCCCTCCAACCAGACATGCTTTATCTACTCATTTGCTGGATGCAGAGTTCAACAGAGTTCAACTGAAGGTCAAGCAAATCATAGAGAATGCAGACTGTATTACAATCATCTGATGGGTGGTCGAATGTTTGTGGGAAAGGAATAATTAACTACATAATCTCCACCCCTCAACCAGTATCCTACAAGAGCACAGACACACGGGACAACAGACACACCAGTCTCTACATTGCAGATGAGCTGAAGGCAGTCAATGACCTTGGACCACAGGAGGTATTCCCACTGGTGACAGACAATGCTGGGAACCTGAAGGCTGCTTGCTCTAAAGTGGAGGAGTCCTACCCTCACATCACACCCATTGGCTGTGCTGCTCATGCATTGAATCTGCTCCTCAAGGACATCATGGCACTGAAAACAGATAAACTCTACAAGAGTGCCAAGGAAATAGTTAGGTATGTGAAAGGTCATCAAGTTATAGCAGCAATCTACCTCACAAAGCAAAGTGAGAAGAATAAGAGCACAACATTGAAGCTGCAATGCAACACCCGTTGGGGTGGTGTTGTCATCATGTTTGACAGTCTCCTGGAGGGGAAGCAGTCTCTCCAAGAAATGGCCATACCGCAGTCTGCCGATATGGACAGCCCCATCAAGAGGATCCTCCTGGATGATGTATTTTGGGAGAGAGTGTTAATCAGACTGAAACCTATAGCAGTAGCCATTGCACGGATTGAGGGTATGCCATGATGTTCAGACTGCTTGCAGATGTAAGAGAAGAAATCCATACTGCCCTGCCCACTTCACTGTTGCTCCAAGCAGAGGAAACTGCAGTTATGCCTGAAGCCCACACATGCCGCAGCGTACATGTTGGACCCCAAGTATACTGGCAAGAGCATCCTGTCTGGTGCAGAGATCAACAAGGCCCATGGTGTCATCACTAGAGTGTCTCGCCACCTTGGCCTGGATGAGGGCAAGGTTCTTGGCAGTCTGGCGAAGTACACATCCAAGCAAGAGATTTGGGATGGAGATGCAATATGGCAGTCGTGCCAACATATCTCATCAGCCACCTGGTGGAAGGGACTTTGTGGATCTGAGGCTCTTTCCCCCATTGCCTCCATCATCCTCCAAATCCCACCAACATCAGCCGCCTCAGAGCGCAACTAGTCCTTGTTTGGGAACACACAAACACAACAAAGCACGCAACAGCCTGACCAATGCAAGGATAGAAAAATTGGTGGGCATCTGGGCAAATTTGAGGCTTTTTGAGCCTGACAACAAGCCATCCTCAACATGGTTGGAAAGTGAAGTGACAGTGAAGATGAGGCCTCAGAGTCTGATGTTCAAGTGGTGGACATTGAGGAGATCCAGGGAGAAGACATGGAAGCATGGAAGACAACCAAAGCTTTAGTTTCTAGACTATAATTTTAGATGTATGTTGAAAACATTTTTGGGAGACGCTATGGATCATTGGGGATCATTCAATATTCCCTTTCTTTTGTTGTTCAGTGAAATCATTCCATGTGAAGAGTCAACTCATTTAATTAAAGTTCAATTTGTAACTAAATAAAATAAAATAAAATTCTATTGGAAGGATTTAATCATTTGCAATTCTGTCTACTTATGATTAGGTAAAAGGTTTATGTTTGTCTCCATATGATATGGTAAATATAATCCAATGCAAAAAACATCTACATTTAAAATGGTATTAATATTAATTTGCATATATTTCCGTTATTCCCACGGAAAGTTTCCACCTCTAAAAAATTCCCCAAAATGTTCAACCCTACTACAATAATTATCTTATGTGGGGTCCTCCTCTCGCATTATTGGTTGTGGTTAGTGCCATCCGGGGTCCTTGGGACGTTCCTACCCTTACCTAACCCTAACCTTTAAGAAGCCTGCATAGTAGGTTTGGTTTGTTCCTAGCAGAACTCTGCAAAGCGAACGTTTGTGCCTCGCATACTCCCTTAAAATAAACTAGAAAAAACTGCAATATTACTGTTTGTCCCTCTTGAGAAGCAGTAACAAAAACATCTAATTAATTTTGACGCCCACAGATCAATTTCCAAAACAGATTCCCAGAATCAGGAGGGAATAAGCAGGAAATCCAGAATCCTCCAACCAGGATATCTGTAAAACCATGTTTTTGTTTTGTTTTAAAGTTCCCATAATTTTGCAACCCTCAGTAAAATACACAAGGTGCAATTTGGTTGTGCATCAGCAGTTTTAATATGTCAGTCACTCAATTAGCCATGTTAGCTAACAATTTTTAGATTGGTAAATTAGTCTTGCCAGCTATGTAAACTTGTAGTAATCATGGCTGAATAACACAGGGCTCCATTGATTTTGTTAGTCACTAGCAGGGACAGATTACCGAACAGCATATGATAGCAATTTGTGTAGAATTGCAGAAAATTACCGTTAAAACTGCAACATTTTATTTTAGCCTCCAAACAAAGTGTGTAGAATAGCATTATAAAAAACAGCTAATTTTTTTCTCAGCACCATGGCAAAATGTTGTGCCCCTGGGCCCCAAATGCGGTAGTCCGGCCCTGCTCAATAGTGCGGAGATTAACCAATTTCTTTCTATCCTTCTTCGGTTATTAAGTCAAATGAAAGTTAGAGGGGGAAAAAGTATGTCTACAGTGAAAAGCTTACAAGGGGAATGTCCTCTGTGTGACCAAGTTTTAATATTGTAGTAGACAAAGATTAGAAGAACGTTGGCACGTCCAAATGCAGGCTCCTGTGCAACTCGCTATTTTGGAACTTGTATTTATTTTCTTATTTATAATAATTTGTTTTATCATTACTCTATTATTGTATATGGATATTAGTGTAGGCCTATTTATTAATCTAAACCAGTTCTTGAAATATGTAAAACGTGTTTTGTATAATTCTGTTGAGACATTTTCGTTTTAAGTCCGATCTGTGTGTGCTTCGTATTTAGTTTAAAATAGGTTAAAAAGTGGGCCTGTTGTAAAATAAATATTATTAGCCTATTGCTGTCATTTGTTGGGTACGGTAGGCACTAGCGTTTGTTGGTAATTGCTTCACAAGTGTGTTTAAATTCTGTTACATTTTTATTTTATTTTTTCAATGGCCAAATCATATAATGTATAATGGTGTGTTTACTGCAATATAATAGCCTGCTCATATTTTCTCTACAAACAATGACTTTTGATATTTCCCTAATAAAGTTTAGAAACCTTTGTTAAAGTTTGGTGCGGCTATTAGGCCTATTAAACTTTGGCTGCTGCAGGACTATGAAAGCAGAGCGCACCGACGCTCCAACCGACTGACAGTTGAAGTTTATGTGAGGAAGAACATTTTAGGCCTACCAGAGTTAATCATTATATTGTTTATAGGAGTATCTTTATAAAAAAATATGAATGAATAAGCTTCCTTCTGTACACCTATCTCTTGCAGACACTAACCATCTGACAAATGCATGGAGGTGTCGCAGCATGCCACATCTCTCTCCGTCTCTGGGGCAAGGAATAAGTTTCTCTTATTTTACATGTTTTTTTTTATTTTAATATTCATATAATACGGTGGACGTCTAAGCCTATAGGCATATGCATGCAATGCCCTGATGCATTTAGTGCTCAAATATCCCGACAGCTGAACCGTGAGGTGGACAAATGTTTTAGGGAAGTAAAACCCAATAAAACAATAGGCCATACATGTTTGCTTATGCTACACATCTAAAACACTGAAGTGTTTTTGTAATTTGTTATAGGCTGTTAAGGACAACTAAAATGTGGCTCATTTGGCCAATAGGCTATCCCTCGTTTATTGATGGCACTGGCCTCGCCAGGTCGGCAGTTTCTTTCCCTCTCTCTTTGTAGTCGGATCTGAATGCATACGGATGTCCAGTACATTTCTCAATGTCTGGTCAATTAAAATCTTCCCGGTTATGTTGTCCGGTGCCAAATGTTCCTAACGGAAACCCTTGTCTTACCCTCTAGTATATAACATAGCTTTCTGGGCAGTGTTGTTCCTGTCCAGGTGTTTCCTGAAGAACTCCTGGACCCTCCTCCACAGGTCCAGCTGAGCCTGATGGTGGGCTTTAGCCTCTCCCCCAAACACCACCACTTGACCAACCGCGGAATGGAAGCCTGACGGGCAGTGGGGCATGTAGGGTACTTCCAGAAAATGCCCCGCCCTGGGGTACATCACCACCTGGTGGTGAAATGACAAGAGGACAGAACATCAACCAACGCCAAGTCAAGGTGCAGTGAAAAGCATTTAAGAAAAGACGGATACAACAATGAGCTGTTTCTGAAAAAGCAGTTTTAAAATATACGGCAAATAGAAAAAAATTGAATGGGAGGGGTTGAGGGTCGCTGAAGGATGGGTCTAAAAACAAACAAAAGATAACTATTGTAAAAATATACTGTGTCTGTAAAATGTATATAGTACAGTACCAGTCAGAAGTTTGGACTGTGAGAGCAAAATTACAAGATTGTTATAATACTGTACCTGCAGCAAATGGTTGTTTTATGCAACAGAATAGAGGGTTCTTATAACTGTATTGTGTGAACTGAAAGTGGGCCTCTCAGAGATTTAACACTGACAGGAGATGTACGATGTCTTTGGGTGATACCGCATTCCAGAGCATGAGTTAATGTTTCTGTATTGGGGTACCAGGGGGAGATGGCTCCAGTATGGAGTTGGGGGGCCAGACCCTGGTCTCTACACAATGAGGACAGTTTTTTACAGCAAATACTGTCATTTGTGAATTTTAAGTATCTTTCATACAAATCTTAACCTTATGACCCATTCCATACATCTGTTGTGTGTCATGTAGACTGAAGGAGGATGGGCTTTGCTATAAAATGCTGTGGCTCAAACCAGCTCGTTGAGTTCCTAGTGATCACCTCCAGGGGTGATTACTGACCAGCTCCATTACTGCAGTAATTAAATAATAAAGTTTGATTGTTTTGAAGAAATCTAAAAGTCTCTTTTTGATTACAATAATTCCACCACAGGACATCTACTCATTCAAGGGTTTCTTTATTTTTTACTATTTTCTACATTGTAGAATAGTGAAGACATCAAAACTATGAAATAACATATGGGATCATGGTCACCCCCAAAACCAATTCTTCCTTTGGCCGCCTCTCCTTCCAGTTCTCTGCTGCCAATGACTGGCACGAACTACAAAAATCTCTGAAACACTTATCTCCCGCACCAGCTGTCAGAGCAGCTCACAGATTACTGCACCTGTACATAGCCCATCTATAATTTAGCCCAAACAACTACCTCAGCCCCATACTGTATTTATTTATTTATCTTGCTCCTTTGCACCCCAGTATTTCTCTCTACTTTACACATTCTTCCACTGCAAATCTACCATTCCAGTGTTTTACTTGCTATATTGTATTTACTTCGCCACCATGGCCTTTTTTTTGCCTTTACCTCCCTTATGTCACCTCATTTGCTCACATTGTATAGACTTATTTTTCTACTGTATTATTGAATATGTTTGTTTTACTCCATGTGTAACTCTGTGTTGTTGTATGTGTCGAACTGCTTTGCGTTATCTTGGCCAGGTCGCAATTGTAAATGAGAACTTGTTCTCAACTTGCCTACCTGGTTAAATAAAAGGTGAAATAAATGAAAAAAACAAAAAAATGAAAATACTCTGACTTTGTAGATTATTAAGGCACATTTTAATGTTAGGAAAGTTTGTATGAATAAAAATCCAAACTTGTTTGGAGAGTCTTTACGCACTAAATATATTGATTAATAAAAAAATAGGTTTGATCCATCCTGAAAGTTGTCATATTCAAGTTCAATCTATAAAATATTGGAAGGCAAAAAAAATAAAAATAGGCGTTGAACAATAATTCTACCCCAATTCTCACTAATCACAAAACTGGATGACAACGGTCCAGTCGTCGTGAACCATGCACCACGCTCCAGGTTTAACCTGCTACATGTGGTCTGAGTTCCATAATGATTAAACATTTTGGGATGCATTTTCTGTTTATTTTGGTTGTGTTCCAGATGATTTTGTGCCCTATTGAAACAAAATGGTAAATAATGTAGTGTCATTTTGGAGTACCTTCTTGTAAATAAGAATAGTATATGTTTCAAAACACTTTTACATGAATGAATGTTTCTAATAAATAGGGGCGCGGATCAGAAAACCAGTCAGTATCTGGTGTGACCACCATTTTGCCTGATGCAGCGCGACACCTCTCCTTTGCAGAGAGTTGATCAGGCTGTTGATTGTTGCCTGTGGAAGGTTGTCCCACTCTTCAATGGCTGTGCGAAGTTGCTGGATATTGGCGGAAACTGGAACATGCTGTCATACACGTCAATCCAGAGAATCCTAAACATGCTCAATGGGTGACGTCTAGTGAGTATGCAGGCCATGGAAGAGCGGAGACATTTTCAGCTTCCAGGAATTGTGTACAGATCCTTGCGACATGGGGATGTGCATTATCAAGCGGAAACACGAGGTGATGGCAGTAGATGAATGGCACGACCTCAAACTAATAGTTGGTGAATAGCATGCTATTCTCATGCTAAAGTTCAAGGTCCAAATATGCATAGAGAGAAAAATCACATAAAAAAGTAATTATGTTCTATTTACGGGCGCTTAACTCGGGTCGGAATCGGGGCCTTAGAGACTTACCCAGAAGGACGCACAGCTGTAATTGCTGCCAAATGTGTTTCTAACACAGTGGTCACCAAACAGTCAATCGCCAAGGCATTCCTAGTAGATTTTCTATAACATTTTCTACGAAAACAAAATAGATAAAGCCTTGCATTCCTGCTTTTTTCTGTCTTGCACTGTTGGCAGTAGGTGCAATTGATTCAGCTGCCCTGTGCAACGGGTAGACAAAGTGTTTCCACAGTAGTGTAAAGTACTTAAGTAAAAATACCTTAATGTACCTAAGTAGTTTTTTGGTATCTGTACTTTACCATTTACATTTTTTACAACTTTCACTTCACTACATTCCTAAAGAAAATATACTTTTTACTCCATACATTTTCCCTGACACCCAAAATTATATATTTTGAATGCTTAGCAGGTAGGAAAATTGTCAAATTCACACCCTTATCAAGAAAACATCCCTGGTCATCCCTACTGCCTCTGATCTGGCAGACTTACTAAACACACATGCTTAATTTGTAAATTATATCTGAGTGTTGGAGTGTGCCCCTGGCTATCTGTAAATAAATTTAAAAAACAAGAAAAGTGTGCCATCTGGTTTGCTTAATATAAGAAATTAGAAATGATTTATACTTTTACTTTTGATTGAAGTATATTTTGGTAATTGATTAACTTAAAACCAAATAACTTTACTGAAGTTGTATTTTACTGGGTGACTTTCACTTGAGTCATTTTCTATTAGGGTATCTTTACTTTTACTCAAGTATGACAATTGGGTACTTTTTCCACCACTGTTTCCATTTTGAACCGTTTCAAAGTGTCTGAAGGTACAAACCGGAGAGTAAATCAAGTGCACCTATAGGCCTACCGCTAGCCATTCGGATTGCTTAGATCACCATGTCTGCTGCTTCCTCGAGTTCACAGCAAAGTGATAATGTATTGGGCCTATAGCATACTGCACAAATAACTGCTTTTAATAGGTTAATGTTGCATAGGCTTATGTTTAAGTCATGATTTAAAAAAAACATGAACGGTAGATCTCAGCCTGCATTTTGAAAGTGATCTCGGCTCAAAAAAGGTTGGTGACGACTGTTCTAACATGTATTGACTCAGAGGTGTGAATAATTATGTAAATGAGATATCTGTATGTCATTTTCAATACATTTGCATTTTTTTTTTTTTAAGTGTGTAAATGGGTGAGGGAAAAAAATACATTTAACCCATTTTGAATTCAGGCTCTGACAAAGGACTCGAGGCTGATAAGCTAAATAAAGAGCAGTGATACTAGCAGGAGTAGTGTGCAGGTTTCTGCTTTTTCTCAGGCTTTAACACAACAAAATGTGGAATAAGACAAGGGGTATAAATACTTTCTGAAGGCATTGTATGTATGGAAGGTCTCATTCAAATCAAAATGGTGTCTCTGCCTTTCAGTGTCTGCCTGCCAGCTAGTTAAGAATACTATAGTTATCACGTCATTGAGACAACTCTGATGCTCAATGTTCCTCCATATTAGCCGCTCCTCCATAAGCATCTAGCTAGTACACAATTCAGTGAACTAACTTTATTATGCTGGTCGGAACAATGGAACGGAACAAAATAAATAGAGGTTCTGTTCAGAACGAAACTATTGGAAGAATAAGTTCAGTTTTAACCCCTGCTATTGAGTAAAGGCAGTTTAGGCTGAAACATCATGTGTTTATCTAGTAGTACTTGATTACATTTTTGCTATCAAAATGTTTGTGTTCAGGTTTATTTCCTTACCTCAAAGTTCTCTTTCCCATGATGCCTCAGCCGGGCGGCGGCCTGTTGGGCGAAGAGACAGCTGTTCCAGTTTCTGTCGTCCTCAGAGGCAGCGAAGAGGAACCTAGAATTGGAACGTTCTATTGGGATCACAGAACCGCGGTTCCCCTCAGTCTCTGGGTCCGGTAAGGTGTCTCGGATGTCGAGGATGCCGGACGGTGAGAAGGTGACGTTCTCAACGATAGGCGTGATGGAAGGGATGATGAGGTCTTTGTAGTGCAGTGGCGCCACCATATTAGCGTTGCTGCCGTTGATCCAGGCTGTGGCTGAGATGCCAGAGAGAAAAGAGGCCATGGACAGAGCCAGATCCCCACTCTTCGAGATGGACAGGATTCCTATTCCTGGACCCTGTACCTATAAAAACAAAATATGTTTTATTGTCCCAGGGGTTAAAGCAAAAAAATACATACCAGATCGATTGTCTGGGGCCAAGTTAACCTCCCCTTTAAATGTAGAAAGTCATGACCATCAAGGTTTTAGGAAAGAGGATCATTTTGTTAATGATAGAGTATGATGGCCCCGACAGACATGGAAGCTCTGCTTCTTGCTCCTAAGCAACTTTGCAGTATTTTGTTTATTTGTGTGTTATTTCTTACATTAGCACAGAACATTTTTTGTGTTATTACATACAGCCAGAAATAACTTTTGGATATCAGAGCGGCGCTAACCCACCAGCATTACGACTTCCCAAATTAGAGCCTTTGTTCTTACCCCCCAGGGCAATTGAACTCATCCCAGAGACTGCTCCAAGTGTACGTCTAGTCCAACTCAGGAGGCAAGCACACCATCCACCGCTTCCGAGTATATTACGCGCTAATGTTCAGTCTCTGGACAATAAAGTAGACAAGCTCAGGGCGATGATCTCCTTCCAGAGAGACATCAGGGACTGTAACATACTCTGGTTCACTAAATCATAGCTCTCTCAGGATATACTGTCCCCATTCTTACAGCTAGCTGGCTTGTCAGTTCATCACGCAGACAAGAATAAAGAACTCTCCGGGAAGAAAAGGCGGTGGTTTAGGTTTCATGATTAACTACTCATTGTGTGATTGTGATAACATAGACACTCAAATATTTTTGTTCACCCGACTAGAACACTTCAAATGCCGACCATAGGTCCTCCCAAGAGAATTATCTTTGGTTATAGTCACAGCCGTGTATATTCTGCCTCAAGCCGATACCACGACGGCCCTAAAAAGGAACTACACTGGACTATATGCAAACTGGCAACCACATACCCTGAGGCCGCATTTATTGTAGCTGGGGATTTTAACAAAGCAAATGAGGAAAACACTACCTAAGTTCTATCAACAAATTGATTGTAGTACTCGCTCTTGAAAAACACTAGACCACTGCTACTCCCCCTTTCAAGATACCTGCACTCCCTCCCTTCTGCAAAATCAGATCACGACTCAATTTTGCTCCTCCCTTACTATAGGCAGAAACTCAAACAGGAAGTACCAGTGCTAAGGTCTATTCAATGCTGGTCTGACCAATCGGAATCCATGCTTCAAGATTGTTTTGATGTTGAGAATAACATTAACGTATACAAAGACACGGTGACGGAGTTAATCAGGAAGTGTATAGGGGATGATGTTCCCACGGTGACTTAAAACCTACCCAAACCAGAAACTGTGGATAGATGGCAGCATTCGCGCAAAACTGAAAGCGCAAACCACAATTAACCATGGAAAGGTGACTGGGAATATGGTTGAATACAAACAGTGTAGTTATTCCCTCCACAAGACAATCAAACAGGAAAAACGTCAGTAGAAACAAAGTGGAGTCGCAATTCAACAGCTCAGACAAGACGTATGTGGCAGGGTTTACAGACAATTACAATGGGAAAACCAGCACGTCGCGGACACCAACATCTGGCTCCCAGACAAGCTAAACACCTTCTTCGCCCGCTTTGAGGATAACACACTGCCACTGACAGCTCCCAAGGACTGTGGGCTCTCGTTCTCCGTGGCCGACGTTAGTAAGACAGTTAAGCGTGTTAACCCTTGCAAGGCTGCCGGACCAGACGGCATCCCTAGCCGCGTCCTCAGAACATGCGCAAACCAGCTGGTTGGAGTGTTTACGGACATATTCAATCTCTCCCTATCCCAGTCTGCTGTCCCCACTTGCTTCAAGATGTCCACCATTGTTCCTGTACCCAAGAAAGCAAAAGTTTGAACTAAATGACTATCACCCCGTAGCACTCATTTCTGTCATCATGAAGTGCTTTGAGAGGCTAGTTAAGGATCATATGACCTCTACCTTCGCTGACACCCTTGACCCACTTCAATTTGCTTACCGCCCCAATAGATCCACAGAAGATGCAATCGCCATCGCACTGCCCTTTCCCATCTGGACAAGAGGAATACCTAGGTAAGAATGCTGTTCATTGACTATAGCTCAGCTTACAACACCATAGTTCCCTCCAAGCTCATCATTAAGCTCGGGGCCCTGGGTCTGAACTCCGCCCTGTGCAATTGGGTCCTGGACTTCCTGACGGGTCGCCCCCCAGGTGGTGAAGGTAGGAAACAACATCTCCACTTCACTGATCCTCAACACTGGGGCCCCACAAGGATGCGTGCTCAGCTCCCTCCTGTACTCCCTGTTTACCCATGACAGAGTGGCCATGCACGCCTCCAACTCAATCATCAAGTTCCTCAGCGTACACATCACTGACAATCTGAAATGATCCACCCGCAAAGACAGTGTGTTGAAGGCACAAGAGCACCTCTTCAACCTCAGGAGGCTGAAGAAATTTGTCTGGGCCCCTAAGACACTCACAAACTCTTACAGATGCACAATTGAGAGCATCCTGTCGGGCTGTATCACCGCCTGGTACAGCAACTGCACCGCCCGCAACCACAGGGCTCTCCAGAGGGTGGTCCAGTCTGCACAACGCATCACCGGGGGCACACTGCTTACCCTCCAGGACACCTACAGCACGCGATGTCACAGGAAGGCCAAAAAGATCATCAACCACCTGAACCACGGCCTGTTCACCGCTAACATCCAGAAGGCGAGGTCATTGCAGTTGCATCAAAGCTGGAGCCAAGAGACTGAAAAACAGCTCTTATCGCAAGGCCATCAGACTGTTAAATAGCTATCACTAGCTGGCAACCACCCGGTTACTCAACCCCGCTGCCCTATATACATAGTCATGGAATCGTCGGTCACTTTAATAACACTAGTCACTTTAATAATGTTTACATACTGCTTTACTCATCTCATATGTATATACTGTATTTTATTCCACTGTATTTTAGTCAATGCCACTACGATATTGCCCATCCCAATTTTTATATATTCCATTCTTTTAGATTTGTGAATTGTTAGATACTACTGCACTGTTGGAGCTAGGAACACAAGCATTTTGCTACACCCGCAATAACATCTGCTAAATATGTGTATGAGGCCAATAAAATGTGACAATTTTATTTCAATTTGATTAAAAGTATTAAACTGCGGGTTTGACCAATTCCTGTCCCCTTAGGGTCCGGGATTCTCCTTGGGGGAATTTCTATGTATAAGGACCGAGAAGCTCAGTTACTGTGACTTTTTTAAAGTATATTCTACACCAAAATGAATGAAAATAAAAATGCTCACAAAATCTCATATCTAATTTCCACCTCCAGAAATAATGCCAAATAAATGTTTAGAAATAAATCCACACACAATACCACAAATAAGGTTTAGACATTTTAGCAACAAAAAAAAAAAAAAAAAAAACTGAAATATCACATTTATATAAGTAATCAGACCCTTTACTCAGTACTTTGTTGAAGCACCTTTGGCAGCGATTACAGCCTGGAGTCTTCTTGGGCATGACGCTACAAGCTTGGCACACCGGTATTTGGTGCGTTTCTCCCATTCTTCTCAAGTTCTGTCAGGTTGGATGGGGAGCGTCGCTGCACAGCTAATGTTCAGGTCTTTTCCCTCAATCCTGACTAGTCTCAGTCACTGCCGTTGAAAAACATCCCCACCATGCTTCGCCGTAGGGATGGTGCCAGGTTTCCTCCAGATGTGACGTTTGGCATTCTGGCCAAAGAGTTTAATCTTGGTGTCATCAGACCAGAGAATCTTGTTTCTCATGGTCTGAGAGTCTTCAGGTGCCTTTTGGCAAACTCCAAGCGGGCTGTCAGGTGCCTTTTACTGAGGAGTGGTTTGTCTGGCCACTACCATAAAGACCTGATTGGTGGAGTGCTGCTGTAACGGTTGTCGTTCTGGAAGGTTCTCCCATCTCCATAAAGGAACACTGGAGCTAACCAAGGCCCTTCTCCCCCGATTGCTCAGTTTGGCAGGCCGCCAGCTCTAGGAAGAGTCTTGGTGTTTCCAAACTTCTTCCATTTAAGAATGATGGAGGCCACTGTGTTCTTGGGAAACAGCAATGCTGCAGACATTTTTTGTTACCCTTCCCCAGATCTATGCCTGACACAATCCTGTCTCGGAGCTCTACGGACAATTCCTTTCGACCTCATGGCTTGGTTTTTGCTCTGACATGCACTGTCAACTGTGGGACCTTATATAGACAGGTGTGTGCCATTCCATGTCTAATCAACTGAATTTACCACAGGTGGAATCCAATGAAGTTGTAGAAACATCAAGGATGATCAATGGAAGGAGGATATACCTGAGCTCAATTTCGAGTATCATAGCAAAGAGTCTGAATACTTACAGTTGAAGTCGGAAGTTTACATACACTCAGGTTGGAGTCATTAATACTCGTTTTTCAACCACTCCACAAATTTCTTGTCAAATCAAATTTTATTGGTCACATACACATGGTTAGCAGATAATGCGAGTGTAGCGAAATGCTTGTGCATCTAGTTCCGACCATGCAGTAATATCTAACAAGTAATCTAACAATTTCACAACAACTACCTTATTTATACACAAGTGTAAAGGAATGAATAAGAATATGTACATATAAAATATATGGATGAGCGATGGCCGAACGGCATAGGCAAGATGCAGTAGATGGTATAGAGTACAGTATATACATATGAGATGAGTAATGTAGGGTATGTATACATTATATAAATTAGCATTGCTTAAAGTGACTGTGATACATTTATTACATCCAATTATTAATTATTAAAGTGGCTAGAGATTTGAGTCAGTATGTTGGCAGCAGCCACTCAATATTAGTGATGGCTGTTTAACAGTCTGATGGCCTTGAGATAGAAGCTGTTTTTCAGTTCCAGCTTTGATGCACCTGTACTGACCTCGCCTTCTGGATGATAGCCTGGTGAACAGGCAGTGGCTCGGGTGGTTATTGTCCTTGATGATCCTTTTGGCCTTCCTGTGACATCGGGTGGTGTAGGTGTCCTGGAGGGCAGGTAGTTTGCCCCCGGTGATGCGTTGTGCAGACCTCACTACCCTCTGGAGAGCCTTGCGGTTGTGGGCGGAGCAGCTGCCGTACCATGCGGTGATACAGCCTGACAGGATGCTCCCGATTGTGCATCTGTAAAAGTCTGAGTGTTTTTGGTGACAAGCCAAATTTCTTCAGCCTCTTGAGGTTGAAGAGGTGCTGTTGCGCCTTCTTCACCACGCTGTCTGTGTGGGTGGACCATTTCAGTTTGTCCGTGATGTGTACGTCGAGGAACTTAACTTTCCACCTTCTACACTTGTTAACAAACTATAGTTTTGGCAAGTCGGTTAGGAAATCTACTTTGTGCATGACACAAGTCATTTTTTCAACAATTGTTAACAGAGATTATTTCACTTATAATTCACTGTATCACAATTCCAGTGGGTCAGAAGTTTACATACACTAAGTTGACTGTGCCTTTAAACAGCTTGGGAAATTTCCGGGAAATCATGTCATGGCTTTAGAAGCTTCTGATAGGCTAATTGACATAATTTGAGTCAATTGGAGGTGTACCTGTGGATGCATTTCAAGGCCTACCTTCAAACTCAGTGCCTCTTTGCTTGACATCATGGGAAAATCTAAAGAAATCAGCCAAGACCGCAGAAAGAAAATTGTAGACCTCCACAAGTCTAGTTCATCCCTGGGAGTAATTTCCAAACTCCTGAAGGTACCACGTTCATCTGTACAAACAATAGTACGCAAGTATAAACACCATGGGACCACGCAGCCGTCATACCGCTCAGGAAGGAGACGCGTTCTGTCTCCTAGAGATGAACGTACTTTGGTGCGAAAAGTGCAAATCAATCCCATAACAGCAGCAAAGGACCTTGTGAAGATGTTGGAGGAAACAGGTACAAAAGTATCTATATCCACAGTAAAACAAGTCCTTTATCGAAGTAACCAGAAAGGTCGCTCAGCAAGAAAGAAGCCAATGCTCTAGAACAGCCATAAAAAAGCCAGACCACGGTTTGCAACTGCACATTGGGACAAAGATCGTACTTTTTGGAGAAATGTCCTCTGGTCTGATGAAACAAAAATACAACTGTTTGGCCATAATGACCATCGTTATGTTTGGATTAAAAAGGGGGATGCTTGCAAGCCGAAGAACACCATCCCAACCGTGAAGCATGGGGGTGGCAGCATCATGTTGTGGGGGAGCTTTTCTGCAGGAGGGACTGGTGCACTTCACAAAATAGATGGCATAATGAGGTAAGAAAATGATGTGGATATATTGAAGCAACATCTTAAGACATGTCAGGAAGTTAAAGTTTGGTCGCAAATGGGTCTTCCAAATGGACAATGACCCCAAGCATACTTCCAAAGTTGTGGCAAAATGTATTGGAGTGGCCATCACAAAGCCCTGACCTCAATCCTATAGAAAATGTGTGGGCAGAACTGAAAAAGCGTGTGCGAGCAAGGAGGCCTACAAACCTGATTCAGTTACACCAGCTCTGTCAGGAGGAATGGGACAAAATTCACCCAACTTATTGTGGGAAGCTTGTGGAAGGCTACCAGAAATATTTGACCCAAGTTAAACAATTTAAAGGCAATGCTACCAAATACTAAGTGAGTATGTAAACTTCTGACCCACTGGGAATGTGATGAAAGAAATAAAAGCTGAAAGAAATCCTTCTCTCCACTATTATTCTGACATTTCACATTCTTAAAATAAAGTGATGATCCTAACTGACCTAAAACAGGTTATTTTTTACTAGGATTAAATGTCAGGAATTGTGAAAAACTGAGTTTAAATGTATTTGGCTAAGGTGTATGTAAACTTCAACAGTATGTAAATAAGGTATGTTTCTATTTTTAATATATTTGCAAAAATGTCTAAAAACCTGTTTTCGCTTTGTCATTATGGGGTATTGTGTGTAGATTGATGAAGGATACAATTTTTAAAATCCATTTCAGAATAAGGATGTAACATGACAAGTGGGAAAAGTCAAGGGGTCTGAATACTTTCCGAATGTACTGTAAATGCCTTTTTACAACTACTAAAGAAAAATCACTGTCAGACCATACATCAGAGTTCCTCAAACTTGGTCTTCGGGACCCCAAGGGGTGCACGTTTTAGTTTTGGCCCTAGCACTACACAGCTGATTCAAGTAATCAACTAATCATCAAGATTTGATCTTTTGAATCAGCTGTGCACCCTTTGGGGTCCGGAGGACCGAGTTTGGAAAACACTGCCCTATAGGTTCCTGATTTATACCTGGTTAAGATGGTGCCGGAGAAGAAGGCAGACGTTTTACGTGCCCCCAGCCGATAGTTATTTTTTTTTGTTTGTTTATAACTTATTTTTTTACATAATGTTGCTGCTACAGTCTCTTATGACCGAAATTAACTTCTAGACATCAAGACTGCGATTACTCACCACGGACTAGCAGAATCCTTTTTTTCCTTTCATGACTCTGACGAGCCCGACGCAAAGGATATACTACTTCCTCTGAAACAGGCCCTGATCCCTGTGATCTGCGTAAGAGGCGGTGGAGAAAAAGGGGCCGAAGGTCGGGCTGCCTTCTGAGAATTCATAAGCGATGGAATAAACCCCCACTTCCCTCCATTCTGCTAGCAAATATGCAATCTTTGGACAATAAAATCAAAAAGTTACACGGAAGATTAAACTACCAACGGGACATTAAAAACTAACAGCTTATGCTTCACGGAGTCGTGGCTGAACGATGACAAAATCAACATACAGCTGGCTGGTTATACGATGTACCGGCAGGACAGAACAGCGGCGTCTGGTTAAGACAAGGGGCGGCGGTCTATGTATTTTTGTAAACAACAGCTGGTGCACGATATCTAAGAAAATCTCGAGCTATTGCTCCCCTGAGGTAGAGGATATCATGACAAGCTGTAGACCACACTACCTACCGAGAGAGATTTCATCTGTATTCTTTGTAGCTGTTTACATACCACCACAGTCAGTCAGAGGCTGGCACTAATATAGCATTGAATGAGCTGTATTCCGCCATAAGCAAACAAGAAAACGCTCACCCAGAGGCGGCGCTCCTAGTAGCCGGGGACTTTAATGCAGGGAAACATAAATCCGTTTTACCAAATTTCTATCAGCATGTTATATGTGCAACCAGAGGAAAAAGAACTCTGTACCACCTATACTCCACACACGGAAACGCATCCAAAGCTCTCCCTCACCCTCCATTTGGAAAATCTGACCATAATTATATCCTCCTGATTCCTGCTTAAAAGCACAAATTAAAGCAGGAAACCACCAGTGACTAGATCCAATAAAAAAAAGTGGTCAGAGGAAGCAGATGCTAAGCTACAGGACTGTTTTGCTAGCACAGACTGGAACATGTTCCCGGGATTCTTCCAATGGCATTGAGGAGTAGGGGCCTCTCAGGGGTGCGTGCTCAGTCCCCTCCTGTACTCCCTGTTCACTCATGACTGCACGGCCAGGCACTACAACACCATCATTATATTTGCTGATGACACAACTGTGATCACCGACAACGACAAGAAAGCCTATAGCGAGGAGGTCATAGACCTGGCCGTGTGGTGCCAGGACAACAACCTCTCTCTCTCAACGTGATCAAGACAAAGGAGATGATTGTGGACTACAGGAAAAAGAGGACCAAGCACGCACTCATTCTCATCGACGGGGGTGCAGTGGAGCAATTTGAGAGCTTCAAGTTCCTTGGTATCCACATCACCAACAAACTAACACGGTCCAAGCACACCAAGACAGTCGTGAAGAGGGCACGACAAAACCTATTCCCCATAATGAGACTGAAAAGATTTGGCATGGGCCCTCAGATCCTCAAAAAGTTCTACAGCTGCACCATCGAGAGCATCCTGACTGGTTTCATCACTGCCTGGTATGGCAACTGCTCGGCCTCTGACCGCAAGGCACTACATTGGGTAGTGTGTATGGTTCAGTACATCACCGGGGCCAAGCTTCCTGCCATCCAGGACCTCTATACCAGGCGGTGTCAGAGGAAGGCCCTAAAAATTGTAAAAGACTCTAGTCAGCCTAATCATAGACTGTTCTCTCTGCTACGGCACGGCAAGTGGTACCGGAGCGCCAAGTCTAGGTCCAAGAGGCTTCTAAACAGCTTCTACCCCCAAGCCATAAGACTCCTGAACATCTTGTCAAATGGCTACCCAGACTATTTGCAGTGCCCCCCCCCCCCCCCCCCCATCCCCTCCTACACCACTGCTACTCTCTGCTGTCATCTATGCAGTCACTTTAATAACTACATACATGTACATACTACCTCAACTAACCGGTGCCCCCGCACATTGACTCTGTATCGGTACCCCCTGTAAATAGTCTCTCTAGTGTTATTTTATTGCTGCTCTTTAATTACTTCTCTCTTATCTATATTTTTTTGAAACTGCATTGTTGGTTAGGGGCTCGTTAAGTAAGCATTTCACTGTTGTAGTCGGCGAATATGACTCATAAAATTTGATTTGATTAGGTTACCAGATTAGGAAAAGCCCCAGGGGAAACAATTTGCCCCACCACTCTAGAACCTGTGGTGCCACCTCTGCATCACCAGTCCCAAAAAATATTTTTGTAGTGGGGGGGAGAGGGGATGCAGTTTGTCAAACGTGGGTCAAAAATCACTGATGTATTGCAATTGCAATGAAATTGGCATAAAACACTTAACCATTGACTTAAGAACTCGAAACCCAAAATTAGGGACTTGTGACTTGACCTGAGCTATTGAATTTGGAACTTTACTTGAGACTTCCCCATTATTACTTGAGACTTGACTCGAGACTCGAAAGTTAGACTTGCTTAGGACTTTCAAAATTGTGACTTGGTCTCACCTCTGTTAGGTGGTCCCTGATGAATTTGTTAACACAAATGGGGTCCCCGCCCCCAAAAGGTTGGAGAACCCCTGGTGTAGAGCAAACAGAAGCCACTAGATAGTAGCATTTACACAGCTAACAAAATATTGAAGCATAGTGAGAGGAACCTCAAGGTGACATTTTCTTCTCATGGAACAAATGGCCTATATTCACAATGTGTCTGAATTAAGAGTGCTGGACATTATATGGACATGAGGAACCTGTCCCTAGATCAGCACTCCTATAATCAGATGTTTTATGAGTATGGGCGCTGATTTTCTTCCTCCACTAACCTGTGGCTGTCGCCTCAGGAAAGTGATAGCCTCTTCAAAGTACTCCAGGTCAAAGTATTTGGGCAAGGTTCTGGGCAGGTCCTGGAAGCCATAGTAGGCCAGAGCCAGAACCACAAAGCCTTTGTTAGCCAGCAGACTGGCTCGAACCTCTGATATACCTCCACCCAGAGTATACACATCCAGTACACCGGGGAATGGACCCTGCCCTGTGAGGATGGGGGAATAACAGAGAAATGTAGGACTGTTTTGTCACTCACTGCAGGTGGAGATGCTTTCTGGCCTACCTACCGTATATAAAACCTATGCAATGCAAAGTAAGCTTTGTTATCTAATGCCTTGATCATACCGACAGTGTCATTTGATTTTGGTACACCTGAAGTTTGCCTTGCAGCATTGCGTTGCAGAGGCAGTTGCAGTGCGTTCTGGGTGGTGCATACGTTGGATTTAATGAACGTATGCATCAAACTGAATGTGTTGAGGGCTTGACAGAAATGGTAGTAGAAGGTGAATATTGAACTTTTGTTGCACACACATCCAGATGATGCTGCGTATCATTTTGCACAATACAATGACGCTGTCCGTGTAATCAAGGCATAAGCTTATAGGCCTTCTAAACTGTAATTTGTGCTTTTCTTAGGAGAGCTCACAACAAAATATTCAAACACTTTTCAATCATAATATAGGCACTTTCGTTAAACAGGTATGAATACAGTACATACAAATCTATGGATTTATATTTCCTTACGCTTCGAACACACCGACAGCGTCATTGCATCACTGCTGCATAACATTTTGCGCAGCTAGGCAACTATACTGATGCAGGTACCTTTTGCAAATGGTCGCATGCGGTTGGACACATGGAGGAGAGAATCATTTTCGCAATATCCTCAAAACCGTGTCTTTTTGACACAACTGCTGACAGCTACAGGGACATAAACACAAAAAATGCTGCTTGGAGACAAGTGTCCACGATAGTAGGATTGCCAGGTCAGTTTAGTAGTGAGCTTGTGCTAGATGTGGCTAGTTAGCGTTAGCTAGCTTTCGGCGGGGCTGGTCCCGGCCCAACAGCGCGATCAAGACCACCTTCCTCAACGTTGGTCTCATTGTTGAAAGAGCCTACTCTGCCTATCTTGACTATTTATTATTGCATTTCGCTCCAAAACTGCATTGGAGGGAAATTATATTATAGGCTCTCACAATTAATTTGAGGATGTCATCGAATAAATAATATACTTGGCAAATAAATAAATAAAAAATGTAAAGAAATTATGCAATCAAACTGTTTTTATGTAATCCCAAATTTTTACTGAATGTGTGCAACAAAAAAAATCTACATTCATATTTTGCTACTTTCTGTCAAGTCCACTCATACAATTTGATGCATACGTTCGATTTATCTGCAACGCAATGCTGCAAGGCAAATGCAGCGTTCCATTGGAAATGAATGTACTTCTGGTGTATCGAAACGCAATGACGCAGTCGGTGTGTTCGAAGCGTTAGAACTTAATCCTGGTCCCGTAGACACAAAAATATAATTTCCCACTTCAGGGCATTTTGAATTGCCTACTAACCGGGTGGTAGAAAGAGGACTCCCCGAATTCTCCCTTCTTTCATGCCCAACGGTATTCTCCTTACCCCTTCCGCCATGAACCGCCTCTCGTTGGTCTCTGTGGCCAAGAGTTCACCTGTGTCCCCATGCAGCACTTCTATGTCAACCGTCATTGAACCCAAAACATTTTTTTTTAACAGTTTGCTGTGTGGAGTCTCGGCCGCCATGGCCCAAAACAAGCCCATGGATTCAACTCCCGTGTAGCTGCCGCCCAGAGAGGGAGAGCGACACAGGTCCACCTGTCCGCTAGCATCTGCAGCGACCAGAGCGGAAGCTCTGAAGATGACCCCTTTATCGTCCTTGAGTTTGGACCTCAACTCTACTTTCTGGTGGGGAGAAAGTCCATCTACCTTCACGTGCACCGGTTCGTCGAAGAAACAGCGAGGGCTGGGGAGAAGCCGGACGCAAACCTGTTGCGAATTCAAACCTGTTGTTTGAAATCGTATAAACCATATTTTTGAGATAACTTCACGGTAAGCCCGTTGGCGCAACATGGCCACAGATATAAGTAGCCAGATGTTTCACCGGATGTATAAATCTGAAGCATCCGGTTGAAATTTCCACTCGGTTTTGACTAGATGGATACAGCTTTTGTCATAGTTCACTTTTCGTATATTAGGAGAATTAACATAGCAGGTTAGGAATAGAGTTAAGGGTTAGCTAATATGCACTTTTGACGTTAACTTGACAAAAGCTGTAGCCACAGCATACTGTCTTCGCTATATCCCTTCTAGCCATGACCTTTCCACTAACCACCAAATATGGCGAAGTATCATTGGCCGTGTTCGAGAGCATCAAAATGACAGCAGGTGACTGCCGGATCTACAAATCACCTTGCATCACACTGTAATGAAACAGCAGGGAGCAGGTCTCGAACCCTCGACCTTCTAGCCCGAAGTCCGGCGCGCAATCGACTGTGCCGAAAAAGTATGCTCGTGCGGCAGAGTCGATTTCCGCGTTTATAAACCCAGGGTCGTTACACTACTCCCTCCTTTCAAAGAGCGCGTCCTCGCGCTAGCTTGCGACTCTACGTCTTACAGGAACGCGCTCACCGGCCAAACACACGCACTGTCGTGGATGCAAGGTCCGATCACTTATGACACCAGTGTAATTAAACAGCAAGGAGCAGGTCTCGTACCCTCGACCTTCTAGCCCGAAGTCCGGCGTACTATCGACTGTGCCGCAAAAGCATGCTCGTGCGGCAGAGTCGATTTCCGCGCTTATAAACCCAGGGTCGAACTCACTACAATTTGTCGGTCAGTCAAGCACAATGGTACATTGCGGTTTTGATCCTCTCGAACACGGTCATAGTCTTACGTCAGTTCGGTTCACCCTACGCGACGCTCGTCCTTCAACCGATCTTGGTGTCATGGCTAGAAGGAATCCAGCTTTTGTCAAATTAACGTCCGATTTAACTTTTCGTAGCGGTTTAGAAGAATTTACGCAGCAAGTTAGGAAACTGTACGTCGCAGGTTAGGATAATTACTTTAATGTTAGGAAACGAGTTGGGGTTAGCTAAAATGCTAAAGAAAAATCGACTTTTGACGTTAACTTGCCAAAAGCTGTATCTCTTCTAGCCATGATCAGATCTTGGTATGTTTGCAGTCATGGCTAGAAGGAGTCAAGCTTTTGTAAAAATTGCATTTTAGTTAACCCTAACCCTTTTCCTAACCGTAACCGAATTATCCTAACCTGCTACGTTAATTATTTTTGTTGTTGTTGCCAGCACTGAATACATCTATATCGTCAGCTAATACAGCACTAGTAAAGGCCCAGTGCACTACTTTTGTGAACAAATTTAAACTAAATGTATTGGAGTGTTTACCAGCATTTGTAACTTGAGTCTGATAATTATCTGTACTTAACAGTTCATCTGATAATACTTGTTGGAATATAAAAATGCTTGATATAGGTTTTTCAGTTTCTTGAAATACTTTGCAAATGCAACTTATTTCTATGTGAAAAATGAAATGCTCTATTCATTCCTTTTTCTAGACGCTCTTATCCAGAGAAACTTACAGTAGTGCGTGCATACATTTTCATACTTTTTCGTACTGGTTCCCCGTGGGAATCAAACCCTAGCATTGCAAGCACCATGCTCTACCAACTGAGCCACATCATATCATCACAAACCACTTGATGTCTCAATGTACTCAATTACTGTGTTGTGCATTGTTTTTATTCAAGGTTGATGGAAAGTCTAACGTACAAACCTAGATGACAAGCCTATGTTCAATACAGTAATGTAAATTTACATTGTGGTTTGTAAGGATGATAAATGAATACTGCACAAAAAGTGGTTGTTTTCCATGTTATTTGATCAAGAAAAATATTTAATTTGATGTGGATGTTTTGTGTCTTTTCACCTTTTGATGTAAATGTTTGAATGTTTGGTTTTGTCCTTTCTGGATTCCATTAGAATGACAATCACAGCGAAAGGGACAGTGAAAAATAAGGGTAGGTTTTTAAAGAATCGAAGGACCATGAATGTAATAAGAAACCTTAGGTGCTGGCTTAAGGCCGGTTTCAACCACTACAGAATGTCCGTTCAGAACAGGGAGGAGGCGGATGTCCAGGTTAAGGAAAGTTTAATGGAAGAAGATGTCCACATTCACACACACACATCTGACCACTCATGGTTCAGATAACTGAGAATCATGTCCAGTGAGAACTGACATTAATTATGTGGTTGTTCAGATGCACGCACAATTAAACATCAGACATACAGGGATTCAGTCCACAGGAGGACAAATTCAGCAGGAGGGGAAACTGTGGAAATGCTCATCAGGATGGGGAAAGCATGTTTCTGACCACACAGCGTGCTGGTGTCATAGACTAACTGAAACGGAAGTTCCAGGAATCAAGGCCACTGATAGGCTGAAGGAGATGTGGTGATAAGTATTTGGCGTGACCTTGACCAATAAGACACTAACAAAAGTGGTGGGTCTCTGAATGGGAGACTAAGCTGCCCGACTAGAACTAACCAGAGGGATGGCTAGAATCAGCTGACTGACAACAAATGTGTTGTACAGATTTTAAAGGGCAGCAAGAGCAGACAGTCACTGAGAGGAATGACGTGAATACTTGTGGTCATCCAGAGAGGGAGAAATGTAGACCAGATGGGCGACTGGTCCAACAGAAGGCCTGACTTTTGTTGCACCTGGCCGCCCCGTCACGAAGGTGCTTGAGTTCACCAGACCAGGGAGAGTGATACTGTGGGGGCCAGTGCAGGCTGTAAAGCAGTTCTGGAAGAGGGGCGCCAACAAGATGCAGTGGTGGATTTGGTGATGGCTGCCCCCTCTGCCCAGGAACAGGCAACAGGAGTACCTCAATGGTGAGGGCTTGTAAGACCCCAGGGGGAGCAGGAGTCATATTGACCCCTGGCACAGTGTCAGCTGAGGACACCAGGACAGGAGACCGCAGGGCCACAGCGGCAGAGCTTGACGAGGGTGTCAGGACTGGAGGCCGCAGGGCTGCAGCAGCAGAGCTCGATGAGGACCCTGGAACTGGATACATAGGCATCTGGAGCCACGAAGCAGCAATGGGCGGTGGCCATCGGACAGGCCGGACCCAGGCAGAGGGACCAGGTGAGGGCCCCGGATCAGGAGTTTGGGCCGCAGCAGCAGAGCTCGATGTGGTCTCAGCACGGCAGGCGGCGGAGGTTCGGCCGCAGGTCTCGATGATGTTCTCAGGACTAGAGACCACAGGTCCACAGCAGCAGAGCTCGATGAGGGTCTCCAGACTGCAGATGGTGAGGCCACCCCATTGGCGAAAGGAAAGGCCCAAGGGACAGGAGTTGGGGTCGGCTGGATCTCGCAGCGACGGGTGGAGATCTCAGGACAATAGACGGCTGGACCACCACGTCAGCGAACGGAGAGGGCTCTGGGACCGGAGCTGAGATCAGCTGGATCCTCACAGCAACAACAGGTTAAGATCTCAGGAGAGGAGAAAACTGCACACCTGAAAGAGAGGGAGAAAAAGTAGCAAAGGCGGGAGAGAGCTGGACCCTGGGTCCAGGAGAAACTTGGGGCCTGACAGAGCTAGTGACTTTGGGCTTGACTGGGCTACAGACTGTGAGCTAGGGGATGTTAGATCTATCAGGACAGAAAGCTCTGATCCTACTGGGATAGGAAACTGGGGACCCAGCTTTGCAGAAAACTGTGAAGCAACTAGGTGATCAGAGAACTGAGGGCTAAGATACTATGGACCTACATGGGCTATAGACTGAGGACCTAGTAGGGAAGAAAGTGAGGTGTCTCCTACGATCGGACACTGAACACATCAGTCAGGAGGGTCCCCCACGGGCACGTCAGGAAGGCTCCCCAAGGCTGGAACTAGCGGGAAACAGTTTGTAAGGGCTAACAAGAACCCCAGGGCTGAGACTGGCAGGTTCCACCAGACCGGGACTGACAGGGGTTGGACAGCAGACACGGACCGAGCCACTGCAGCAGAGACTGGAGGGGGCTCCCAAGGAGGAGCAGGGAGACAACTTTGGACAGCAGTAGGCTGGACGTCGAAGGTAGGACTAGGCAGATCCCACCAGACAGGGATCAGAGATTTATGAGTGGCAGGGCTGGACATGGCGCCTTCAGCCTTCAGCACGAATATCCTACCAACGGGACATCAAAAACTGTAATATCCTATGTTCGCCTGAAGTAGAGTATATTGTGATAAATTGCAGGGCCACACTACTTGCCTAGAGAGTTTTCAGCTATACTTTTCATGGCTGTTTATTTACCACCACAGACAGATGCTGGCACTAAGACCGCACTCAGTCAGCTGTATAAGGAAATAAGCAAACAGGAAACCACTCACCCAGAGGCGGTGCTCCTAGTGGCCGGAGACTTTAATGCAGGGAAACTTAAATCAGTTCTACCAAATGTCCATCAACATGTTAAATGTGCAACCAGAGGGAAAAACATTATTGATCACCTGTACTCCATCCACAGAGACGCGTACAAAGCTCTCCCTCGCCCTCCATTTGGTAAATCTGACTAGAACTCTATCCGCCTGATTCCTGCTTACAAGCAAAAGTTAAAGCAGGAAGCACCAGTGACTCTGTCTATAAAAAAGTGGTCAGATGAAGCAGATGCTAAACTACAGGACTGTTTTGCTATCACAGACTGGAACATGTTCCCGGGATTCTTCCAATGGCATTGAGGAGTACACCACAGCAGTCACTGGCCTTATCAATAAGTGCATTGAGGATGTCGTCCCCACAATGACTGTACGTACATACCCCAACCAGAAGCCATGGATTACAGGCAACATTCGCACTGAGCTAAAGGGTAGAGCTGCCGCTTTCAAGGTGCGGGATTCTAACCTGGAAGCTGACAAGAAATCCTGCTATGCCCTGCGATGAACCATCAAACAGGCAAAGCGCCAATACAGGGCTAAGATTGAATCTAACTACACCGGCTCTGACACTTGTCGGATGTGGCAGGGCTTGCAAACTTTTACAGACTACAAAGGGAAGCACAGCCGCGAGCTGCCCAGTGACACGAGCCTACCAGACAAGCTAAATCACTTCTATGCTCGCTTCGAGGCAAGCAACACTGAGGCATGCATGAGAGCATCAGCTGTTCCGGACGACTGTGTGATCACGCTCTCCATGGCCGACGTGAGTAAGACCTTTAAACAGGTCAACATACACAAGGCTGCGGGGCCAGACGGATTACCAGGACGTGTGCTCCAGGCATGTGCTGACCAACTGGCAGGTGTCTTCACTGACATTTTCAACATGTCCCTGATTGAGTCTGTAATACCAACATGTTTCAAGCAGACCACCATAGTCCCTGTGCCCAAGAACACAAAGGCAACCTGCCTAAATGACTACAGACCCGTAGCACTCACGTCCGTAGCCATGAAGTGCTTTGAAAGGTTGGTAATGGCTCACATCAACGCCATTATCCCAGAAACCCTAGACCCACTCCAATTTGCATACCGCCCACACAGATCCACAGATGATGCAATCTCTATTGCACTCCACACTGCCCTTTCCCACCTGGACAAAAGGAACACTTATGTGAGAATGCTATTCATTGACTACAGCTCAGCGTTCAACACCATATTACCCTGAAAGCTCATCACTAAGCTAAGGATCCTGGGACTAAACACCTCCCTCTGCAACTGGATCCTGGACTTCCTGGCGGGCCGCCCCCAGGTGGTAAGGGTAGGCAACAACACGTCTGTCGCACTGATCCTCAACTCTGGGGCCTGTGCCAGTCTCCTCCTGTACTGTCTTTTCACCCACGACTGCGTGGCCAAGCACGATGAAAAAGTTCTACAGCTGCACCATCTAAGAGCATCCTGACTGGTTGCATCATCGCCTGGTATGGCAACTGCACGGCATCTGACTGTAAGGCGCTACAGAAAGTAGTGCGTACGGCCCAGTACTTTACTGGGGCCAAGTTTCCTGACATCCAGGACCTACAGTGGGGAGAAGAAGTATTTGATACACTGCCGATTTCGCAGGTTTTCCTACTTACAAAGCATGTAAAGGTCTGTAATTCTTATCATAGGTACACTTCAATTGTGAGAGACGGAATCTAAAACAAAAATCCAGAAAATCACATTGTATGATTTTTAAGTAATTAATTTGCATTTTATTGCATGACATAAGTATTTGATCACCTACCAACCAGTAAGAATTCCGGCTCTCACAGACCTGTTAGTTTTTCTTTAAGAAGCCCTCATGTTCTCCACTCATTACCTGTATTAACTGCACCTGTTTGAACTCGTTACCTGTATAAAAGACACCTGTCCACACACTCAATCAAACAAACTCCAACCTCTCCACAATGGCCAAGACCAGAGAGCTGTGTAAGGACATCAGGGATAAAATTGTAGACCTGCACAAGGCTGGGATGGGCTACAGGACAATAGGCAAGCAGCTTGGTGAGAAGGCAACAACTGTTGGCGCAATTATTAGAAAATGGAAGAAGTTCAAGATGACGGTCAATCACCCTCAGTCTGGGGCTCCATGCAAGATCTCACCTCGTGGGGCATCAATGATCATGAGGAAGGTGAGGGATCAGCCCAGAACTACACGGAAGGACCTGGTCAATGACCTGAAGAGAGCTGGGACCACAGTCTCAAAGAAAACCATTAGTAACACACTACGCCGTCATGGATTAAAATCCTGCAGCGCACGCAAGGTCCCCCTGCTCAAGCCAGCGCATGTCCAGGCCCGTCTGAAGTTTGCCAATGACCATCTGGATGATCCAGAGGAGGAATGGGAGAAGGTCATGTGGTCTGATGAGAGAAAAATAGAGCTTTTTGGTCTAAACTCCACTCGCCGTGTTTGGAGGAAGAAGAAGGATGAGTACAACCCCAAGAACACCATCCCAACCGTGAAGCATGGAGGTGGAAACATCATTCTTTGGGGATGCTTTTCTGCAAAGGGGACAGGACGACTGCACCGTATTGAGGATGGATGGGGCCATGTATCACGAGATCTTGGCCAACAACCTCCTTCCCTCAGTAAGAGCATTGAAGATGGGTCGTGGCTGGGTCTTCCAGCATGACAACGACCCGAAACACACAGCCAGGGCAACTAAGGAGTGGCTCCGTAAGAAGCATCTCAAGGTCCTGGAGTGGCCTAGCCAGTCTCCAGACCTGAACCCAATAGAAAATCTTTGGAGGGAGCTGAAAGTCCGTATTGCCCAACGACAGCCGTGAAACCTGAAGGATCTGGAGAAGGTCTGTATGGAGGAGTGGGCCAAAACCCCTGCTGCAGTGTGTGCAAACCTGGTCAAGAACTACAGGAAACGTATGATCTCTGTAATTGCAAACAAAGGTTTCTGTACCAAATATTAAGTTCTGCTTTTCTGATGTATTAAATACTTATGTCATGCAATAAAATGCAAATTAATTACTTAAAAATCATACAATGTGATTTTCTGGATTTTTGTTTTAGATTCCGTCTCTCACAGTTGAAATGTACCTATGATAAAAATGACAGACCTCTACATGCTTTGTAAGTAGGAAAACCTGCAAAACATCTTATTGCCTCGCTATTATTTTGAATGAATTAGTCTCTCAATTCAACCTAAACAACCTATTAAAACGTTCAGTTCATATCTTTAACAAACACTAACAACCGTATCTTTCCGGGCAAAAACTATAAATATTTGAATCACCATCAGAATTAATTTTAGTCTATCGATGTCAGGGCTGAGATACTAACCCGCGTCTCCCGCGCCGCAGTCAAAAAATGCTTCTCCGTCATAGCCAACCCTATCTGCCTTCTCCATAGCATCTGCAAGTTAACCCCTTCGTAACTCTCCCTCTCTTTTTCTGGCTTCCGACAACCACACTCTGGCCGTGTCTAGACTCTCTACCTTCTGCTGTACCAACTTTATCATTAATAGGAATCTTTCTACATCCATACTCTCAAACTCGTACATTCCTCTCCACCCTGGGCATTAGATTCACCCAAACATTCCACCGGGCTCCCCGTCGACAAGGAGCCCCTCCTTCCACTCTCTATCACTCCTCTCCTTACCATTATTTTTCTCTAGAACAGATTTCAACTTCCTCAAAAACCTTTCTATTTCTGGAGACATTATATATCCCGTGCGTATACTCGCGTATGTGTGTAAATTAATTTTAATTGATCCACCTATCGTTATGAATTATTTTAAACGCTCCACTTGACGTTATGAATTATTTTAAACGCTCTACCTATCGTTGTAAATTATTTTAACCTATCATACTAAATTTACCTGTTTAATACCCTCATCGATGCAATGTGGATCCCCTAGGAATATCCAGTCTCCTTCTGTAATATTCAACGTACTGTCATGCGTTAGGCAAATTGTCCCATATGAACTGTGTCCCTGACACTTCCTTTTAAAACATTCAATCTTGGTATTAGTACGCCGACTAAATACCCAATGCACCACAATTACACGGCAAACTTATTTTTCTTATTAGACACAACCTTCTCCGTTATATCCACGTTCACCTCACACCTCACATACCAATAGATTCGTCGACCTATTCTCACTCAAACTTGGTAGATTCACTTCTACCCCGTGCATTGCATTCGTTATCATATGGTCATTTAACCTCATTAGTCCCCGACTATAATCATTTTCACTTCACAATCACTCTTCTCATCCACTCAGTACATTTCATTTACACATTGCATTTTTGAATGGTTTTGATCAAATAAAATTGCATTTACCACTCCCGGTATGAAATTGTTTATATACTAAATAGAGCGTTAAATTTGGTAACTTACATCAGACTCGTATCTCACAAATAAATTTGGATAAAGCCAATATGCAGAATTTTAGTATCAATCAATAGGTATCTGCTCACCTGTTGTTTTTAGACCGGTCTTTTCTTACGTCGTCCGACGACAGTCAATGCCAATTGGCTGGTATGATGTCCAGCGATCTCCCTTGCCAGACCAACGTCGGGGTCACCATGAAAGAGATTTGCGTCAGTTCAAATCTGGCATCAGGACAAAATGTGATTCATAGTCACCGAAGATATTTTAAGTATTTTAATTAAACTCAAACTATAAATGGTAAATGCAATTTTCGTATATACGGGTTCACTGGATCTCCGCGCAGGGTATATCAGAGAACTGTGGAATGTACTCAAAATAGTAGTTTTATACTATGACACTTTCATTCTCTCCTTGTCCAGTTGGCCTATCATAGTAGAGGTTTAGCATGGTTCATACTCTTGCTCCTCCTTTGTGGGCCCCCAAACTTGTCCAAGCCCCTTGGCGTTTTCCTTCTCCACATCTGGTTGTTGGGTAGAGCAGCTCTATCTTGTGTCCCCCTCGACCATTCACTGAAACAGTTCCTAATATGGTATTGTCCAGTCTCTTCACCATCCTGGTTGGTCTAGAGAGATGCACCCCTCCCCTCTCCAGACTGTCCACAGCTTTTATGGCCTGTGGGGGTCAATCCTTACCCACCTACACACACACCCCTCTAAATTGTGTGTGTGTGCAACAAAACATCATTCACCTTTAACCAATCTGCTAACAGCCTATAGTGCATAAACATAAATCCTAACAGGTGTCTTCCACACAGATGAGTGATCTGAGCCGGATGTGACCCCAATAAAGACCCCTACACTGAACAGTGCATGACCACTTTTATTGAGGTGTCAAGGGGCACTGAGTCACAACACATTATGCAAAACTCCAACAGAGAAAAGAGCATTCCACTGATGATATAAGAATAGGTATGAACTCAGCCATAAGGATAAGTAATTATAATTATATAATGCTTCATTCTGGGTCTTGGAGGAGCCATAGAAGAAGAAGAGGCGAGTGTGCTTGCCTGGACGGTGGAGCGTAATGAAAAGCGCTATATAAATTAAATGTATTCTTTTCAGAGTTTCTGTCAAACTTATCACACATTTCACGCTGCTGCATGAGTTATTGGCCAAAATCATGAGAAAAAATTGAGTCCACTGAAAGGTTTGAAACATTGTAATCTCTCCCTCAACTGGGTCAAATATGGGTCAAATGTTTTGTCTGCGCATGCACAGAGGTGCTCCTGGGCCAAGCGTTGCTACCTGGAGGGCTGTGAAAAAAGTTTTTTTGGCAGTCGGTGTCGAAGCTAAAAAGTGAGAGTGCTTCGTAAACGTTTACCAGTAGGTTGGATATACACAAAATGTTTCACTTATTGATCTTGATGCAGTTATTGGTTATACTGGTACGTCCTTGCTAGCTAGCTAGACTTTAGTCATCTCTTCTGAACTGATTACTGTGTTTATCAATCGATCAGAAAAAAATCCAGAATAATATCACATAGCTAGTGGACCCTACAAAACTCCATTCATTTTCCCAATACTTCCGGGAACGCTTGTGAAGCAGGATCCGCAGACCAGACCGTGGTTTGAGCAGTCAATGAGAGATGTAAAAAAATATTCCTTGTTGTTAATTTTCTCGAAATCTAAAGGCACAACCTAGATTCGAGACAATGTCTTGTGTAGGTGAACATGTTATTACTCCAACCTCGCCAAAGTGACAAACTGACACGTTTTCATTTTCGTCAAAAACATCTTTATATCGAAGGAGTGCCTTTTGATTTGACGGTTGCACATGCGCAGTTCGGCGCGAGATGACCGTTAGACCCAATGATGTGTGTATCAACCCTGGATTGCTAATGCTATGTATTGCCCATTGAGAGGCTTCGGAGCCACCGGTCGGCCACATTGGCACTCCCCAGTAGGAGCAGTCCACCATAGAAATGAATGGTATTATATAGTATTTAAATTAAATGTTTAAAGAATCCATTTGTGTAAGCCCGGCCTCAGCCGACAGTGGTGGTCACTGCCTTACTCTGCAATACTCCAACACAAGTGACAACATCTTTGTATAGGCAGAACAGTATGTATATTTAAATAGCTATTTTTGTATAATTTTGTCTTGGCACACCTTCTAATGAAATGTCATAGCTAAAAGCCTATAAGGATATTGATCATCTCTTGTAGCAACACTCCGCGTTTGGGAATGTAATCTTCCCCACAAGATTAGGTCCACTGAATGTCAGACAGGGCAGCTGAAAACCATTGTGAAATGCATTTGGGTAATTACAATATCAGAAGAGTTTGTGGTCATACCACATTATTAAAAACATAGGTGCTGGGCTAATAAAGAATACTAGTATAGAACAAGAAGGCCCGCACACTGTTAAAGCTCCCAGTTCACCGATTTATTGACGTTTTGATCCGAAACGGATCTTCGTTAGGTCATAAATCGGCTAAGATCCACTTCAGATCGAAACGTTGTCAATAAATCTGTGTATTAGGAGCTTTAACAGAGTGTGGGCCTTCTTGTTCTATACTAATTCTAATATCAGAACATACTGTGCACTAACACATGGCTATACACAGGGCTCTACGCTGACCTTTCATACAAGGAGCACATGTGCACCTAAGTTGAAAAATGTAGGCTGTAGAGCCCTGATACATTTGTGAGAGTGCTATTTCCTCAGCATCCTGCAGTTTGCAGCCTGAATAACTTGATTTTGCTTCACGGTACAGATCCCTGAGGAAGGCTGGGATCAGCTATACTATTTCTACTGTGGCACCAGTGGAGATATCCTGAATGTCAATCTCAAGACTAAGCTTCTTAATGGGCCGTGGCCCAGTGAAACAGAAGTTCAGCAAGGTGGCTTCAAAAAAGGAACACAGTAGGAGGAGTTTAATATCTGGCTTAGTTAGATAGACTGCAGTACAAACCTCAGAACTCAGCATGCATTTCCCCTTGTTGTCTACATTGGGTGAACACAATCTGTGATGAAGACTGGCAACATATTGTCGGCTCAGGAGATGTCATGTTCCCTCTGTTCAGGATCCTCATCCAACTTCAAACACATCAAGTGAGTCAAGTGTCTGGAATGGAGGTCTTTATTCACTTTTATAGTTATTCTCTCACTTCAGTAATCCTGTGTGCATCTTCTAAAAGCATCTAATACACCACTGTACTACATAATGAATACTAACTGTATGTGTATTCTTCGGTTTCTAAACTCTTTGGCAGGAAGGTTCAGCTGGAGAAGGTGTGACATCCATGGCGCCCTGTGGTGATGGTCACCAGTTCTTTGTGGGCACAGAAGTGACACAGATCTACCATTTCAACTGCACTGACTTCAAAGAGGAGCTCATCACCTGATCACCACCAGTCATAACAGCGCCGGGAACAATGTGAGTGACACAACAGGCTAAAAGGCCACATAATATACGCCATCACATTCCATTTGTGTGCAGGCTCAGTCCCCTACTGAATGCAAATAGGGAACTGATTCTGCTTGACTGGCTGTTCATTTTGAAGCCCAATTGCCTTTTTAAATGACACCAGTAGAGGGGGCTATACTATCATTTACTGTAAGTCATGTCCTGTGTCCTCCAAAGTAGATATTGTTAAACATGATATTTATCATTGTCATGGTCAATAGCTAAATCAATTCATTATGGGCTGATAATAAGTGCTTTATTAACATATATATCTTGATGTATATCTCACATTGGCTCATCTGAGCTCTTTGCCACGTTCTGAGAATGACATCTGGATGTGGCATACGGAAACCTCTAAAGAAGTGCTACATATCACTGTGCCCAACATGACCTGGCTGCAACGCTGTGGAATTCATGATTGACGGCAGGAGCATCATCAGTGGTGGATTTCCCATTCCATTTCTTAGCAGCAGAAACTCAGGGGCTTTCTATTATCAGCCGCGTCTGCTGTCTGGAAATGCAAAAACATTCCTCTGTTTACTCCTCTGGTGGTGATTTAGTTGGGCAACAACAGTTGTGCCATTTTGAACTCGGATGATAGAAAACAATACTTTCTGTCAGGCATTCATGTTTGTATTTCTCCCAGTCATTGACTTTTTGTGTTGTTTTCTTCCAGCCTGGAATGATGGTAAGATCTGTGGCTTCACTCCTGAGACTGGCAGGCTGATGATGACTGTGCACAACGCCCACAGCATGGGTGTGAGTGACAGCCATTGCCACCACCAGAGGCTGCAAGAGGATTGCCAGCGGGAGGGGAGGGACAGGTAGAGATCAAGAAGATAAAGCACCATGGAGATAAAGATAAACAACAATGATGGAGATAAAGCCCCATGGAGATAAAGATAAACAACAATGATGGAGATAAAGCACCATAGAGATAAAGAACCATGGAGATAAAGATAAACAACAATGATGGAGATAAAGCACCATAGAGATAAAGATAAACAACAATGATGGAGATAAAGCACCATAGAGATAAAGATAAACAACAATGATGGAGATAAAGCACCATGGAGATAAAGATAAACAACAATGATGGAGATAAAGCACCATAGAGATAAAGATAAACAACAATGATGGAGATAAAGCACCATAGAGATAAAGATAAACAACAATGATGGAGATAAAGCACCATGGAGATAAAGATAAACAACAATGATGGAGATAAAGCACCATAGAGATAAAGAACCATGGAGATAAAGATAAACAACAATGATGGCGATAAAGCACCATAGAGATAAATATAAACAACAATGATGGAGATAAAGCACCATAGAGATAAAGATAAACAACAATGATGGAGATAAAGCACCATAGAGATAAAGATAAACAACAATGATGGAGATAAAGCACCATAGAGATAAAGATAAACAACAATGATGGAGATAAAGCACCATGGAGATAAAGATAAACAACAATGATGGAGATAAAGAACCATGGAGATAAAGATAAACAACAATGATGGAGATAAAGCACCATGGAGATAAAGATAAACAACAATGATGGAGATAAAGCACCATGGAGATAAAGATAAACAACAATGATGGAGATAAAGCACCATAGAGATAAAGAACCATGGAGATAAAGATAAACAACAATGATGGAGATAAAGCACCATAGAGATAAAGATAAACAACAATGATGGAGATAAAGCACCATAGAGATAAAGATAAACAACAATGATGGAGATAAAGCACCATAGAGATAAAGATAAACAATAATGATGGAGATAAAGCACCATAGAGATAAAGATAAACAACAATGATGGAGATAAAGCACCATGGAGATAAAGATAAACAACAATGATGGAGATAAAGAACCATGAGCATTACAAAGTACAAATAGGGTCACCGTTGATAATGGCAGACCCTGGCCGTGACCCCACTTTCCGAGGGAGTCTCAAGGAGAGTTGAGATATGCCTTAGAAGGTAATTAGTGGGCATGAAACCACTGCACTGTGTTAGGGCCTACCAGATAAACAACGTTTTCAAAACCACAAGCATTGCACGCCTTGGCTCATGTTTATTCATAACAGAATCTGGTTACAATGCTATTGATATGAAGGAAGGACTAATAGTTTAACAAATATAATCAAATACTAACAGTGAAACAGTGAAATAGTGAAACAAATAGAAGCAGCAGATATACTCTGGTTAGAAGTGTCTGCTACCACCCTGAGGAGTACCAGATCATCACTAGTGACACAGACAGACAGGTACATCCACCACAGTAGGATATAGAAGAGCATTTACTGAGGTCAGACTCATTTGTGCCACAGACTAAAGTATTGAGGGAGAATTCAACTCTGATTGGGTTAATGACTACCATAGTATTTATTTACAGTTATTACCATGGGTTTTGAAACACAATGGATGATTGATCGCACAGTGAGTTGTGTGTGAGCGCCATCTCCTTGCCACTGGTCATATTTTAGCGCCAGATGTCATAGTAGCGTAATGCAATGACAATGACAGTGCATTGTATTCTCTGCTAAGGGATTGTTTGTTCCTAAAGCAGACGGCATAGCTATGACTCAGGCAACCAGATGGTCTCTGTCACCCACTTCATCTAGGATGATGTTTACTTCTTCACAGAGAAAACCTAATTGGAAAATGATCTCTCCTTGTTTAACTTAAAATATATCTATTTCACTGGTGTACCAGAGCAATCCATTGAGTAGCACACTAACATCACATAAAATATTGTTATTTTGAGGTATTCCACAGAGATCATTTCTCTTGAGGCTTGGTTTTCATAGTATTATAAGTGAGTATTTCATGAGTACAATCCATATGTCTTCATGATGGAAGTTTGGACCTGATTTTTTAGGTTCAGGACTCTGGATCAAAATGCAGCACTTTCAAAGAAACACACTTTTCTCTTTATTTTTAACTGAGGGGGAGTGTTTTGTGTATAAATAGAATATACATTTTGCTAGCATAATTTCTTTACATCAGTAGACTAGGTATGTCTACACTCTACAGTACTGGAGCACATGTTTTTTTTCATGAAAAGTGGTGAGCACAATCACATAGGATGTAAAATATACATTTTTCCTGAGCTCCTTCTTTATAGGTTAAATCACTTATCAACAAGGGAAAAATAGAAAGGCACCTGCGTTTTAAAAGGGAAATGTGGTATTTGGGGTCTAAATCTAACTTAAAGTAACAGTTGCAACGGGAGGCCAAAGCTGGAAGGAGACAGCTGCCAACCCCAGAGATGATTATGGCTGATTCCCACACACAACCATGTTTTAACCACTGCATTTTACTATTTGATAGACGGTAGCAGTTTCTATTTGCATACTGTGAAGGACTCATTAGGAGAAAGTCAAGGCTTTAGTTCTAAATCTCCCAAAATTATTTACCAGCCAATAAATGCTGGCATGCACAATACATCTGCTTATACTTTTTTTAAACAGGAGGAGAGATTTTGACACAGACTTGCATTGATTAAAAGGATTGAATAATGAGTACTGGTCATTGTGAAATACTCTGCATATTATAATCCTGGTTGAAAGATAATGAGCATGCGCTTTTGGAAACTGTTGGGTGGATTTTATACATTGTTATTGTATGCATTTTGCAGTTTAATGAGAGTTCTTCACACAACTATTCTACGATCCTCGTTTACTGCACATCAAGGCCTGTAATATTTAACATACTGTATCTTTTCTGAGACGGATTGGCTATTGGAAGGTGTATGACGGGTTTGCCTTACGAGAACTAGAAGGGTCCCTCTCAGGATCCATTAATGGAATGCACATCACCTTCGATGGAGACCATTTTGTGACAGATACAGATGCGTTACCTTAAATCTTGTTAAGTTTGTAATTTCCACTTTAAAGTTTCAGACTTGATTTGCACTAATGAAAACTGTATCAACCCCCTACAGAAAAATGCCATTAATTATAATCCACATAATAATTTACATTTCCTATTGCTGCAGGATTATTTTCCTGCTGTGAGAAACTGGCACAGATTAAGAAACAGCATATGTATGGTTATACAGTTCAATTTAATCTTAGGCCACAACATTTCATTGTCTCTCAGAGACATCATTCATCAAGCCTTTGTAAAATGAGACAGTCTGTACTGTACCCATTGTACTGCACTGACAACAGACTAAATGAAACACTGATATCCTATAATAATGTATTGCTTTGTGTCTCAACGTAGGTGGCGAATGGTGATGACAAGCTGGTGAAGGTGTGGGGGGTACTCTGAGGGGGAGGTGACAGACATCGGCACTGGGCACAGTGGCAGCATCAACAGCGTCAAGATCTGCTCCAACAACAAGTACGTGATCAGCATCAGTGTAGATGGGTCCATACTGCCATGGAGGTACACTCACCTGCCCTGGACAAAATTCTCACCACCCTGATTCCCTCTCAGTCTAGCACTGGTGAGGAGAGTTGGTCTGGATATGAGAGTTATTTTTTATTACTCAATAAATCTTCAATTTATGTTTAATAAGCCAAAATAAGAAACACTTCTATAAAGGTCCAGTGGAGTCAAAAACGTGATTTATATATATTTCCACGTTATGAGGTTGGAAAAATACTGTAAAATTGTGAAAATTATGATAATACTCTTTTAGTGTAAGAACTGTTTGAAAAGACTGCCTGAAATCTCTGCCTGTTTTGGTGGGGTAGAGTTTTGGCCTTCCATGGTGACATCACCATGTGGTAAATTACTTAATAGACCAATAAGAAAGAGAGTTCCAAATCTCTCTGCCAATAACAGATACATTTCAGTTTTCCCCTCCCCACTCAAACCACTCCCAGACAGTCCTAGCAAAATTCTTGCTTGAGAAATTGCTCTTTGCTAAGAAGCTTTTTTTTAAACCATTTTAATTGAAAACAATCACAGTAAGGTACTTAATGTTACCCAGAAATGATTTGACATTGAGATAAAATTGGCTGCATTGGACCTTTAAAAATCCTACTCTGATTACTGATCCCATTTCATTGCCTGAGTATAGATTAACAAGACATTATTTCACAAGGTCTCCATTTCTGCCAGGGCATTCCCCAAGGTATTGAATGATATTGTTGTGAATGTAAATGGAATGCACTTGTGTTTACAAGGTGGCCTACCAGAGCTTTTGCAAAGATAGTGGACCGTTTCCCCCCCCCACCAACTCCATAAAGTTCATGTTTGAGAATAACCTGACTGAAATATGTCTGCTTATTTTCCATCATATCCTTCTATCTTGTTGTGTATGGTTGGTTACTGCTCTCTTCAGGTGAGCACCTCACCACTGCCCTTCATGCCAGTGGGTTGAAACAGCAGGGGTTCCCAAACATTGGGAAACCCACATAACCTACTTGAATAATGTCTACACATCATTAATCCATTTATGATTGGCTAATATGTGTGTGTTCTAAATGCAAAAACTTGTCCATGACTTATCCATATATTTAATATTAACAGAGAAAACCTGCCAAACAGAAAATATGACTGTTTCAACATTCAACCATGAAAAACTGCTTGTTTTCATGAGAATAAAAGTTAAACCTGGAAACATCAATTTGTGAGTCAGCGTTTATATGGCCTACTATGCCAGCGTAAACTACTCTGATGATACAGGGACTAGAATCAAAGTGGGAGGGAATAGTCACACACATATGAATACACGCCTCTTTCGAGGCGAAGTTCGAAGCGATGGGTAAGTGCGTGTATACATGCCCGTAAAGGAAGCAAGTAGGAGGCAAGGAAAGGCGCGGGTAATGTTGAACATCGATGGAGCTCGTGTAATTTGGTCAACAAGCATTAAGGGTTTCAGTAAGTGTTGAAATGTTTGACGTTTACCGGCTGCACGGAGTTGATATGTGTTGATGTGCCATGGCTCCGCAATGGTTTCACCTCTGTGCCCTTGTGTTCTGTCCTCCTCACGGTATCCGGATGGGAAATATCTGCAGAAAAGTGGCACACTGGCCTCGAAATTAATTCCAGAATTCTCCAACATCAGCAAAGTATTATAAAGATATGGATAAACACTGCAGAGTGAAGGATGAAGCCACGTCAAAGGCAGCAAAGCGCAAGGAAAACAAACAGAAACATGGACGGCTTTTTCGAAAGAAATCATTGAAGTCGGTGGGGAGTTTTGTAAATAAAATAATCAAAACTTTGGGCACTTTTACCCACTTTGGAGACGTTGCAGTTCAGGGCGCAGAGGATGACGATGGGGGGTTTCGTGACGGGACACCTTGCACACTCAGTGCCAACTCAGGAAATATCAAAGAGGATGTCGCCGGGGATGATTCTGTTAAAAATAATGCGATAGCTTCTTCCCGTTGCTCGGTGAAAGAAAGGGTTTTATGGTGCTATGGTGGCAACATTCCAGGTGTTGTAGGCTTGAAAAATCACGGGAACACCTGTTTCATGAACGCCGTGATCCAGTGCTTGAGCAACACTGACCTGCTCGCAGAGTATCTCGGGTTGGAACGATATAAATTGGATTTTAGTCGAAGGAAAATTAATGGGATTGTTAAAAGTGAAGACACGCAGCATGCCAGAGGTGAAGTCACTGAGCAGTTGGCATCACTTGTTAGGGCACTCTGGACTCTGGAATACATCCCGCAACTGTCCGTGGAATTCAAGGTAGGCTATAGTTGGCTATTATTAAATGTAGTTGCTCTTATACCTGTGTACTAACAACATACTTACTATGTAATAAACCCAGGACAAGCTATTATAGTACCAGAGAGCCAGGGGTGAAGATAACGGCTGTATTTCCATTTGCCCCTGCTCCTGTATACCTTGATTGAAACCGCAACATAAAACAACTATGCTGCTGTCATTCCTAACATGATAAAAAACAATTTGTTTGACATTTGCCTAAAATATTGAGGGGATTTACCGAAAATTGTATCATATTGGCCAATAAGCATTTCACTGTTAGTCTACACCTGTTGTTTATGAAACATGTGACAAATAACATTTGATTTGATATTCCAAAAATGATGCTGAAGCACTATCCATGACATTGGAGTTCATAAGATTTATTAGCCTATAGGTAACCTGTTTATTTTTTTCTCCAAGATTGATTACTTTATAAGTCAGTGCATCATCGAGCTTTGATAGCTATGCTGAACTCGAGTTCATCTCTACAGTGCTTTTATAGTCTGTGGTTTTACCCAGATGGCTTTTAGTTCACCACTTACTAATGAGGTGGCTGGCACTGTGTGTCACTGGAGTCTGAGGGCATGGGATTACCAGGTGTCTGTCTGGAGTGCTGAGCTAGCACTTTGTTCCATCAGATGCTCACAGCACAGAAGAACCTTGAACATAAACAATGGACTTACTATAATCTAAACAGACCTTTGAAAGCTGGTGTGTTATATTGAGTGTTTTCCAGGTATGGCGGCTTCGAACGCTGGGCTTTAATATTCCAGTCGCTGAGATGATGAGCATAGCACCTGGCTGACTCACTACCATTTACAGTGTTTCTGAATAGGACACACTTCATTATGTTAGTTAGGCAACATTGCCATAGAGAAGATTGTTTATTGAGAGGAACACTCTCCATTAAAGGACCTGAGTGTGGATACGAGTGTGGATCTGAGAGTGGATCTTCTTGTGGATCAGGAGGCGGTGCCAACGCTAAAGAGGAGGAAAACACAGTTATCACACTCCCGCGCCTGCAGTGCTAAGCTCCTATATAGTTCAAGGCCAGATAAAGAGAAGATGATAAGGGGTACATTCACAATGGATTTATTCTTGGAAATGCTAATTGATCTGTGAGGAGAAGAGGTGTAAGCATAACCAGAGGCACACCTGCATTGTGCAAAGCCAGGGGCTCAATCACTTTGCCTCTAGCTCAGTGTAATGTACTGGAAGTAGAAGAGTTCGAGAAGTTTTGTCTGGGTGGTGGTCAATGAGGGGCAGATTGAGACTGCCCCACCACAATACCAGACTAAAATACCATCCAGAGATGTTATTACCTTTATTGTGCAGTCAGTGCTGTACCTCCTGCCAGAGAGGTCTCAGAGGAGAATCAATCCTAACTAGTTTATTTGGTCTCTGTCTGACCCAATGTTCTGTGTGACCGTTCCTCTCCTCCAAAAAGTAACCCTTTCTCACAATCTCACTCTTCTCTGGACACCCTGCCAACTCCTCTCCATCTATAGCCACTTCCTTCTTATCTTGTGGGACTCTCCTATCAGATTTTGAGAGGACAAAAATCTGAGCTGGCTTCATGTAGTCAAGATAGTTGAGATCTCAAGATAGCTGTAATGAAAAACACTCAATGCATGTGATGAGATCTTTCCTGTGTTTCAGCACACACAGGCGTGCATCTTGGCTGTGGCTCTGTGACCAGAAGGGTCATGAGTTCATGTCTGGCCATCTAAAACTGTCTTCTATGTAATTCCACAGCTGTCTGCAGGCACCATGAGATAATCAGATAGCTGTCAGGCCCCTGTCTGAGCCCTTAGGCCATGGGAGCATCAGACAAAACAACCAGCCATCTATAAACAATCAAAAACCTTACCCCGTAATTTAAATGGCCCACTTCATAATTATCTCAGAGCAGTTTTCAAACAGTATTATCAGTCACTCCACATGCCTCTGACAGAGTAAGAGGAGAGTGAATAGCATAGACAAGGAATAACAAAGAAGGTGGATAAGTGTTTGCGTCACATCCCATAAATAAACAAACACAATTTTGGAGGAGAAAATGAAAGTGAATGTAAGTAAACTTTCTGATGTAACACAATGTATTAGCAAAAGCAATTCGGTGGTTGCACACATTTGTGCTGTTCAGTTACAGGCTAATATTCACTAATATGCACCAAGTCAACTCTAATGTGAGAATGACTAACAGCTTGACAGAAAGAAATTACTTTTCAAGCCTCATTCTAAGCAGACAAAATGTATTTTGAGTGAATTCAGAAGAGAGGTCGTTGGTTAATTAGAAGCAAAAAGTTACCATTAAATGGTGATCTGTCCCAGTGTCCTCTCAGGCAGGTTGTTGGCGCAGACAGGAGAAAAATTAAAACCTGTCACGCCCTGACCATAGAGAGCTGTTTATTCTCTATGTTGGTTAGGTCAGGGTGTGATTAAGGGTGGGTTATCTAGGGGATTTGTATGTCTATGTTGGCCTGGTGTGGTTCCCAATCAGAGGCAGCTGTTTATCGTTGTCTCTGGTTGGGGATCATATTTAGGTAGCCATTTCCCCATTGTGCTTTGTGGGATCTTGTCTAGGTATAGTTGCCTGTGAGGACTAGTTTGAGCTTCACTGTTCGTTTTATTGTTTTTTCCCTTTGAGTTTTCTATTCCAAATAAAAGGATGGAAACATACCACGCTGCACCTTGGTCCAATCTTTATGACAAGCGTGACACTACCACAGGATGACTGGCACTGAGACACATTCCAGTAGCACCTTGCAGGACTGACGCTGTAGGGGGAGGGTTACTTAAATGTTGTATCGAAGGTTAAGTACTGTGCCTGTGACTTTATATATATTCTTCCCGTTCATCATGTCCTACCTGTCACTGTCCTCTGATCTGAGGGCTTCATTTTACCTGCTCTGGGATCAGAATCAGATGTGTGTTTTAAAGAGTATCTGATCTTTGTCCTAGCGCATTCTCTGAATCCCTCCTGGTGGAGTTCACTGTTTGCATAGAGGGGCCAGAGAAGGTTTGAAAACAGAAACTCAAACAGTTACTCAACAGCTAGTATATAGGTTTCAATAACATGGGAGAGGCCAAGGACAGGGGTCAGGGAGGGTAGGGAGGGAGGGATGAAGGCCTCTTGAGCTGGAATTCAGTCCTCCCTCCCTCCCTACGGAGCAGATGGACTATCTGGTCGTGATTGAAGGATAAATCAGTTTAGAGTTTTGACATGTTTGTGTGATGACTCATCACTGTGACAGTGACTCTGGCTTCCAAGGATGTGTCAATATTTGGGGTCTCCTTTTAATGATTAGGCTATCTGATCTGGCAGAGCTTTGGGTTTCAGGACTTTAAATATGAAGTTAAATGACTCAGTGAAGTCGCAGGGAGATGACACTTGTTCTTGTTCTGTAAATCTTCTCTTCAGGCGTACACAGGGGTTTAATTGGGCCGGGTCCCGCCGGGTCCGACACCCGGCACCTATGATTCAAATGAGACCCGGGACCTTTGGTCAGGGGCGTCATGCACCCCAGAAATCTGAGGGGGCACAAACTACATGAGGATGGCTTGGGGGTGATCCATATTGGGATATGTCCCAGTCCTGAAGTTTGAGAATTTAGCATTTTTCAAACACCTGAAACAGCATTTTGCTGCAATCTAGAACCATAGTAATTATGCTTAATTCTATGTCAAAACTGTTTATTTTTCTGCATATCTAAACATAGGTTACCTCTTGAGCTGTCTGTATCCTCCTGACTGTTTTTTTTAAAGAAACTAAATATGCTTTTCTGCATCTGCAAAAATGTGGGTAAAATATTGAAAGTAAATGTGAGTCTTATTCAGTACATATACTAATTGCTTGCTTTTCGAAAGGCATGCCAGCTAATATAGTTAGACAAGCTAGCTACTCTTGATTGTTAGCCTGAAATGGCTTCTTGGTAGCTAGTTATGATGTTGGGAGATTAGGAACCTGTCTGGGCATAAAATTGCTAGGTGGCTAATAGTATTATTTTTTAAATAATAATAATAATATATATTAACAAGACAAATCTGTGGGGGGTACGTGCACCTGTGCCCTCTATGGGCATGACACCTCTCCCTAATTTTGAATTATATAATGAAAAATGTGTTGTCCACATTTTAATTTTCCAAAACCAAAAACACGAGTAAGCAACTGCAAAATCACACAACCCAATAGTAGAATAGTTTACCTGTTAAATTGTTCAGCCTGTCGCATTCTATGCGAGAAAGTAATATTCCTCTTAAGGAGCAGTCAAATTAGTGCTGCACAGGGAGAGACATATGGATGCCCAGTCACTGTACAACATTCTTAATATGGTTGCGGGAAAACCCACATTTGAAAGCAGTTATGATGGTCACTGTAAATAGCGGAGGATCACAGAGCGTTCTGGTGTTACTACACTTATTTCTCAAATCCCCAAAATGTGTAAAATGCACTATTTTAGAACCAGATTTTTTAGCAGCGGAATGGTTTATGCTCGTCAGAGCTCGCTAATGGCGTTGAATGCATAAGATCGGGGCTAATTGTAACACGGATGTAACAGGTAGACCTGCAATAGTTCACAGTACATGATCCTTGGTTGGCTGAGTGCCAGTGGAATTTTTTGGGTGGGGCATTCAAGTCATCAATATGTTGCTGACTGGCAACAAGATAGCCTAATGTTTAGATCTAACAGTTAGCATCAGGTGGGCTACATCAGGTGATAATGCTTATTGCTAAATAACACACCTGCCTGATAATATGGACCAATATGTTATTGGGCTCATTTCCGGAGTGGGAAATTCTATTTTAGAATTTTCATTTATTTTGGAATAGAATGTTCTTTTAAAAAGTCGTCAGAACTGACCTTCTCACAGTCATACCCCCCCACCTCTCAATTTAACCACTGGGCGTACATGCAGTATATGTCAGCAGAGTTTTACAGTACCAGCACCCACTATAGTCATTATCATGCTTAATTTGCTTGATGATGAGTGTAGTAACAGCAGAACGCTCTGTGATCCTCCGCTATTTACAGTGACCATCATAACTGCTTTCAAATGTGGGTTTTCCCGCGACCTTATTAAGAATGTTGTACAGTGACTGGGCATCCATATGTCTCTCCCTGTGCAGCACTAATTTGACTGCTCCTCAAGAGGAATATTACTTTCTCGCATAGAATGCGACAGGCTGAACAATTTAACAGGTAAACTATTCTACTATTGGGTTGTCTGATTTTGCAGTTGCTTACTCGTGTTTTTGGTTTTGGAAAATTAAAATGTGGACAACACATTTTTCATTATATAATTCAAAATTAGGGAGAGGTGTCATGCCCATAGAGGGCACAGGTGCACGTACCCCCCACAGATTTGTCTTGTTAATATATATTATTATTATTATTTAAAAAATAATACTATTAGCCACCTAGCAATTTTATGCCCAGACAGGTTCCTAATCTCCCAACATCATAACTAGCTACCAAGAAGCCATTTCAGGCTAACAATCAAGAGTAGCTAGCTTGTCTAACTATATTAGCTGGCATGCCTTTCGAAAAGCAAGCAATTACTATATGTACTGAATAAGACTCACATTACTTTCAATATTTTACCCACATTTTTGCAGATGCAGAAAAGCATATTTAGTTTCTTTAAAAAAAACAGTCAGGAGGATAGAGACAGCTCAAGAGGTAACCTATGTTTAGATATGCAGAAAAATAAACAGTTTTGACATAGAATTAAGCATAATTACTATGGTTCTAGATTGCAGCAAAATGCTGTTTCAGGTGTTTGAAAAATGCTAAATTCTCCAACTTCAGGACTGGGACATATCCCAATATGGATCACCCCCAAGCCATCCTCATGTAGTTTGTGCCCCCTCAGATTTCTGGGGTGCATGACGCCCCTGACCAAAGGTCCCGGGTCTCATTTGAATCATAGGTGCCGGGTGTCGGACCTGGCGGGACCCGGCCCAATTAAACCCCTGTGTACGCCTGAAGAGAAGATTTACAGAACAAGAACAGAAAAGTTATATTTTGGTTTCATCTGTCCATATGACATTCTCCCAATCTTCTTCTGGATCATCCAAATGCTCTCTAGCAAACTTCAGACGGGCCTGGACATGTACTGGCTTAAGCAGGGGGACACGTCTGGCACTGCAGGATTTGAGTCCCTGGCGGCGTAGTGTGTTACTGATGGTAGGCTTTGTTACGTTGGTCCCAGCTCTCTGCAGGTCATTCACTAGGTCCCCCCGTGTGGTTCTGGGATTTTTGCTCACCGTTCTTGTGATCATTTTGACCCCACGGGGTGAGATCTTGCGTGGAGCCCCAGATCGAGGGAGATTATCAGTGGTCTTGTATGTCTTCCATTTCCTAATAATTGCTCCCACAGTTGATTTCTTCAAACCAAGCTGCTTACCTATTGCAGATTCAGTCTTCCCAGCCTGGTGCAGGTCTACAATTTTGTTTCTGGTGTCCTTTGACAGCTCTTTGGTCTTGGCCATAGTGGAGTTTGGAGTGTGACTGTTTGAGGTTGTGGACAGGTGTCTTTTATACTGATAACAAGTTCAAACAGGTGCCATTAATACAGGTAACGAGTGGAGGACAGAGGAGCCTCTTAAAGAAGAAGTTACAGGTCTGTGAGAGCCAGAAATCTTGCTTGTTTGTAGGTGACCAAATACTTATTTTCCACCATAATTTGCAAATAAATTCATTAAAAATCCTACAATGTGATTTTCTGGATTTTTTTTCTTCTCATTTTGTCTGTCATAGTTGAAGTGTACCTATGATGAAAATTACAGGCCTCTCTCATCTTTTTAAGTGGGAGAACTTGCACAATTGGTGGCTGACTAAATACTTTTTTGCCCCACTGTAGCTGCTGTTACAGTAAAAAGCCCTAGCAGTGGTCCTATTTATATGACTGATGGGACTGGTCCATATGGTCAACAGCCCTGCTTTCCCCACAGCAACTCACTCAAACCTCCCCCACTTCTCCTTCACCCAAATCCAGATAGCTGATGTTCTGAAAGAGCTGCAAAATCTGGACCCCTACAAATCAGCCGGGCTAGACAATCTGGACCCTCTCTTTCTAAAATGATCTGCCGAAATGATTGCAACCCCTATTACTAGCCTGTTCAACCTCTCTTTCGTATCGTCTGAGATTCCCATAGATTGGAAAGTTGCCGCGGTCATCCCCCTCTTCAAAGGGGGAGACACTCTAGACCCAAACTGCTACAGACCTGTATCTATTCTACCCTGCCTTTCTAAGGTCTTTGAGAGCCAAGTTAACAAACAGATTACCGACCATTTCAAAACTCACCGTACCTTCTCCGCTATGAAATCTGGTTTCAGAGCTGGTCATGGGTGCACCTCAGCCACGCTCAAGGTCCTAAACGATATCATAACCGCCATCGATAAGAGACATTAGTGTGCAGCCGTATTCATCGACCTGGCTAAGGCTTTCGACTCCGTCAATCACAACATTCTTATTGGCAGACTCAACAGCCTTGGTTTCTCAAATGATTGCCTCGCTTGGTTCACCAACTACTTCTCCGATAGAGTTCAGTATGTCAAATCAGAGGGCCTGTTGTCCGGACCTCTGGCGGTCTCTATGGGGGTGCCACAGGGTTCAATTCTCGGGCCGACTCTCTTCTCTGTATACACCAATGATGTCGCTCTTGCTGCTGGTGATTCTTTGATCCACCTCTACACAGATGACACCATTCTGTATACCTCTGGCCCTTCGTTGGACACTGTGTTAACTATCCTCCAGATGAGCTTCAATGCCATACAACTCTCCTTGCGTGGCCTCCAACTGCTCTTAAATGCAAGTAAAACTAAATGCATGCTCTTCAACTGATCACTGCCCGCCCGTCCAGCATCACTATTCTGGACGGTTCTGACTTAGAATATGTGGACAACTACAAATGCCTAGGTGTCTGGTTAGACTGTAAACTCTCCTTCCAGACTCACATTAAACATCTCCAATCCAAAATTAAATCTAGAATCGGCTTCCTATTTTGCAACAAAGCATCCTTCACTCATGCTGCCAAACATACTCTCGTAAAACTGACCATCCTACCGATCTTCGACTTTGGCGATGTCATTTACAAAACAGCCTCCAACACTCTACTCAACAAATTGGATGCAGTCTATCACAGTGCCATCTGTTTTGTCACCAAAGCCCCATATACTGCCCACCACTGCGACCTGTATGATCTCGTTGCCTGGCCCTCGCTTCATACTCGTCGCCAAACCCACTGGCTCCAGGGCATCTACAAGTCTCTGCTAGTTAAAGCCCCGCCTTATCTCACTGGTCACCATAGCAGCACCCACCCGTAGCACGCGCTCCAGCAGGTATATCTTACTGGTCACCCCCAAAGCCAATTCTTCCTTTGGCCGCCTCTCCTTTCAGTTCTCTGCTGCCAATGACTGGAACGAACTGCAAAAATCTCTGAAGCTGGAGACTCTTACCTCCCTCACTAGCTTTAATAAGCACCAGCTGTCAGAGCAGCTCACAGATCACTGCACCTGTACATAGCTCATCTGTAAATAGCCCATCCAATCTACCTCATCCCCATACTGTTTTTATTTATTTATCTTGCTCCTTTGCACCCCAGTATCTCTACTTGCACATTCATCTTCTGCACATCCTACCATTCCAGTGTTTAATTGCTATATTGTAATTCCTTCGCCACCATGGCCTATGTATTGCCTTACCTCTCTTATCCTACCTCATTTGCACATGCTGTATATAGACTTTTCTACTGTATTATTGATTGTATGTTTGTTTATTCCATGTGTAACTCTGTGTTGTTGTATGTGTCGAACTGCTTTGCTTTATCTTGGCCAGGTCGCAGTGAGAACTTGCAAATGAGAACTTGTTCTCAACTGGCCTACCCTGGTTAAATAAAGGTGAAATAAAATAAAAAATTGAATATTAATTGTCAGTTTGAGTCAGGTACCTCATAAACCAGAGCATTAATTATACACACATATTACACAGTCCAGAGTTATATGTAATTAGGTCAAAATGACCATTGTGGACACCATAGAGACGCAATTACCACATTCATGGACACTGATGAAGATAACTATAATTACCATGGGAGATTTGCCACTGTTAAAGCAGCTTGTAATTGTAGCATTATGTGTCCACAGAGAGCTTATTTCTGGAAACTGCCTTGGAGAGTTAATTTAAAGTATGTCAAGAGTTAGAATCTTTATTGTCTGTACACTGCCATCAGACTAACTTAGGCTATGTAGAACACAACAAAATGAGTCGTACAACATCGATATAGGTCTTTCATCTTGCTACCTCAATTGTGCTTTGCCTTCCATGCAAGATATTTACAGTAGGGTAAAGCTGTACAATGAGCAAACCTATTACATGAAGGCTATCTTGTTTCCCTAAACTGTGCTGCCAGTCTCCAAGAGGCCATTATGTCATGCTGTTCTTTCTTGACACAAAAGGGACAGACTTGCTGCTGGCACAGGGACACCCAGACAATGGATTTGTCTGTACAGTCTGAGTTATGGCCCTGTGATTGTGATGTTTTAATTTTGTTGTCCACATTTTGTGTAATTGTGTGTAAGGACCTGAACAGTGTGATACCTCTCCCCTGACTTTGTCTCTGACTACAAATAGACACTGTCTCAAGAGGCACACTTTCAGACAGCATTAGGAGACTACTCTCTTCTACTTTTGCTTTGACACATCCAAATAATCACTTTGCTCTCTGTTTATGAATGCGTGTTCACTTTGTACAATGTTCAGCTGAGTAGCTACTTTGAAGATAGGTACAGTAAGCAGTACCTCCCACACACAGTGTGTTATTATACAGGTTGTACCAATGATAGCGAGATCTACTGTACTGTATGATAGAGTCATGTTGGATACAAGGGATTATTAGGCAGTGATCACAGGCTGCTGTTCTCTCCATAATCTCTCATTACTGCTGAGGCTCCTTCAGGCTGCCAGCTGCGGTTCAGCCGGTTAATTCCAGCGTAATTGAGTCGTGTGCCACTCAGTCTTAAACCACAGATTTCAACTTACATTGTGTTCCATGTGGGCTTAAGTATTCTTCAACCTACTTTTTTGTGGCACAGTGATATCTAAGGACGTATTTCATTTGATGTTGCTTTCTGAAATGTAAAAAGAACAGTCTTTATATCTGTCAGTTAAGTTTGGGTAATAATAGTACTATAGTTCTGTGTGTGGTGTTGAGATAAATGTTTCTGAATAACTGAATATGAGTCACCAAACTCATTAGGGGGTTCAGTGGGAGCCATCCAAGGTCAGCTCTGATTGGGCTCAGCAGCATTTGAGGATTTTCTTCCCGGGAGCTGAAATAGCTTTGTCCCAGACAGTGGGCGACGAGGGAAGTGTGAAGAGCATTAGGGAAAATTTGCAATTCAAGAATCCCTCTGTTCTGCGTTCTGTGGAGACGGACATAGTGCTTGAGGCAATGATTGACACGCTGTCGGTCCACTGTGGGCACTGTGCAACAGGAATTAGGCCTACAGCTGAGCTTCCTGAAGAAGGGATCCTGTGTGCAGCCACAGGTGGACCAACAGACACACCTAGGGTCCTATAAAATCCGCGATGCGGAGAACGCGGACAGAATCATGGAATCCAGACATTAAAACGGAATTCAACAATATTAAAACATTTATTGAACTTAATAGGAAATCAACTAAATGTATTGAACTTGTTAGAAAATTCATTAATTTGCACAAGATTATCATAAATGAAATAAAATTGTATTTGTCACATGCGCCGAATACAACATGTGTAGACCTTACTGTGAAATGCTTACTTACAAGCCCTTAATTAACCAACAATGCAGTTTTTAGAAAAATGAAAGGATTTTTTGTTTTACTAAATACATTTTATTTTATTTAAAGGGACACTATAAAATGACAATAACGAGGCTATATACAGAGGGTACCAGTACAGAGTCAATGTGTGGGGGTACAGGTTAGTCGAGGTAATTGAGGTAATATGTACATGTAGGTAATGGTGAAATGACTATGCATAAATAATAAACAGCAAGTAGCAGCAGCGTAAATAAAAAGGGGCGGTCAATGCAAGTAGTCCGGGTAGCCATTCAGTTAACTGTTCAGCAGTCTTATGGCTTTGGGGTAGAAGCTGTTCAGGAGCCTTTTGGATCTAGAATTAGCGCTCCGGTACCACTTGCCATGCGGTAGCAGAGAGAACAGTCTATGACTAGGGTGGCTGGAGTCTTTAAAACATTTTAGAGCCTTCCTCTGACACCCCCTGGTATAGAGATCCTGGATGGCAGGAAGCTTGGCTTCAGTGATGTACTGGGCCGTACGCACTACCTTCTGTAGCGCCTTACGGTCGGATGCCGAGCAGTTGCCATACCGGGCGATGATGCAACCAGTCAGGATGCGCTCGATGGTGCAGCTGTAGAACTTTTTGAGGATCTGAGGACCCATGCCAAATATTTTCAGTCTCCTGAAGGGGAATAGGCATTGTCGTGCCCTCTTCACGACTGTCTTGGTGTGTTTGGACCATGATAGGTTGTTGGTAATGTGGACATCAAGAAACTTGACCTGCTCCACTACAGCCCCGTCGATGTGAATGGGGGAGTGCTCGGCCCTCCTTTTCCTGTAGTCCACGATTATCTCCTTTGTCTTGATCACGTTGAGGGAGAGGTTGTTGTCTTGGCACCACACTACCAGGTGTCTGACCTGCTCCCTACAGTCTGTCTCATCTGCAATCACATGTGTGCTCCAGAAACACCGCTAACCAAACAGTGTTGCTGTGCAATGAATAAAAGGGTATCTACACCCAAAAATGTAAATGTAATATATTTTTCCCAGACCTCAAAAGGGGTCTCCTGATGTTGGTTAAGCATTGGTGTGGACCTAAAACATAAAATGTTGTTGTTTTTCTATCAAAAATATATATTTTAAGAGTGAAAACCTGAAAAAAATGGGGGAAAACAGAAACCTGGAAAAACCAAACAGAGAAAACGGAATTTGAGAAAAAAACAAATAGAATTTGGCAAAAAATAAAACTGATTATATAGGGTCTTGCACACCTCAGTTGGCCAGTGAATATCACACTGTTTGTTTCATGTTTCTATGTAAGCGGGAATGGCAGTAAACAAACCAATAGCTTTTGGTAATGCAATTTGGGTATTCCCGTCACATCTCAAATCCTAACAAGCTGTCAGATTTGGATCTGAATTATCCCACTGCTGTTTTAGTTTTTCACTCTTATGCAAAATGTTTGGATTATCCGGACAGCAGAAGGTTATTCATGCATTTAGGCAAGTCTTTACTTCAAAAGCGTACAGTGTGGTTATAGTACATTCATCTTGATTTACTTTTTTTTCTTTTTTTTCTTCCTTTATTTAACTGGGCAGGTCAGTTAAGAACATATTCTTATTTTCAATGATGGCCTAGGGACAGTGGGTTAACTGCCTTGTTCAGGGGCAGAACGACAGATTTGTACCTTGTCAGCTCGGTGATTCAAACTTGCAACCTTTGGATTACTAGTCCAACGCTCTAACCACTAGGCTACCCTAAAATGTAACCATTTTAAAACAACAGTCAGCTAATCTGTTTTCCCTGTCCATTGAAGACGCACTAATTCACCAATGTTTACAATACAGTTTTACATTGACTCCTTCATTGACCATGTGACTCGCCTTTCCCTCTCTAGAGTATAGTATCCAAGTATGGATCCCAATTCCGAGGAAACTCCCAACATGACGCCCTGGAGTTCCTGCTTTGGCTTCTGGACCGAGTTCACGAGGATGTCAACTTGTCCTCCTGCAGCAACAACAATAACAAGACCAAAGCCCCAGGGAAGGTAAGAGTGCCTTCTCCATCCACTGTCACAGAGTCACATTGAACTGAACTGAACTGAACTCAAAGTGTAGGCTTGAGCTACAAGTCTCAACAGTGCCTTGCACTCCCCACTCACAAGAGCAACAACTACTGTCTGAAATACCTATTGCTATAGAGAAAATTATCTTTTCATATACTTACAGAACCTTGGTTTCACAAGAGAACGACGGTTTCTCCAGGCATTTGCAACAGCATCTTTATGTTCTTTGCAGCTCTAAGTCTGTACAATTTAAATTCAGCTCTCAATTATTGATGTACTTATCTACCCTTGGATCTATACTAAATGTGCTAACACAGCATTAATCGACTTTAATTGATGTACTCTGTGATTCTGAAAAATTCTGAACAGATGTGAGAGGAAGAGCAGCATTGCATACAAGTGACATATTTCCTTCTCTCCTGTGCTCTAAATGGCATATGATTCAACAAATAATTCTGATAATCCTGTGTGAGGGAAAAAGCTCCCTCTATACCTTGTATTGCCTACCCCCTTCGGTGAAATTGTTCATGTACCTGTTTGGAAACAATTGCCTCTCTGACAAACTGTGTTTGTGGGGAGAAACACATTAGAGCTGTTGTGATGGGTTTCCATAGTTCTGTCTGTCTGTGAATATGCCCTGTGTGCTGCAGCCGTCTAGCTGATGCCACAAGTGAAACTGCTGCTTTCACAGGAGACCTGTAACTTTGTTCTATAATGTCTTCTGTGCAGCCTGAGGAGTAGAATCAAAGCTGGGTAATTTGCTGTTTGATACTTTCTCTGTGCATGGCCCCTCCTGAAGGTATGCCTGTGGGCACAGTGGAGCCTGACACCCCCTGGATAGGCCTTTGATCGGTTCCACTGTGCCCATTAGCAGGGAGTTTCATGCATTATTAAAAATATATTTCTGCTTTTGAAATACACCCCCTCTTTAGCAGTGTTATCAGGGTGATAACCAATGAAATGATTCATACCAAGTGCTAAATTCACTTTTGGTGAGTCATCACAAATAAATCTAAATGATATCAGTGTCCCTTCTCCCACAGACCTTACGCCACTGATTTATTCTGTTGTATCATCGCTATTCTAGTGGAGGGGAATTTCAGTCTCAGATTCACAGAACAATACATCACTGTATTTGGGATTCAACATGTCTTTATAAAATTGGTATTTGAACACCCGGATAACAATCTGTTACACTTTTTTGCATGTTAAGTAGCAGAAGTGAGATGCATGGTTTGAGGAAGGGTAAATGGTGCTCTGTTCCAGACCAGCACAGCTTACTACATGATGACACTGGCCAGAATGAAGCCATTGGCTTGGCTACTGCTTAGGCCTGCTGGGTCTTGTTTTGGTGTCACGATCGTCTTTGGGTGAGAGATTGGACCAAGGCGCAGCGTGTGGAAAGTACATCTTCTTTTATTCAGAAGAGGGAAAAAAACACGAAACGAACACTATACAACTAAACAAACAAAATAACAAACTGACGACCGTGAAGCTATAATAACAAAATGGTGCTGACACTGACCATTACATACTGACATAGACAATTACCCACAAAAAGCTAAAGCCTATGGTTGCCTTAAATATGGCTCCCAATCAGAGACAACAATAACCAGCTGTCTCTAATTGAGACCCAATTCAGGCAACCATAGACTTTCCTAGACACCTACACTGAACACTAAACCATCTCCTCTACTAAACCCCCTAAACCATACAACACCCTAGACAATACAAAAAACACACAAACTTCCCCATGTCACACCCTGACCTAACTAAAATAATAATGAAAACAAAGATAACTAAGGCCAGGGTGTGACATAACCCCCCCCTTAAGGTGCGAACTCCGGGCGCACCAGCATAAAGTCTAGGGGAGGGTCTGGGTGGACGTCTGTCCACGGTGGCGGCTCTGGCACTGGTCGTGGTCCCCACCCCACCATAGTCACTACCCGCTTTCTTAACCCCACTGGAATAAGGGGCAGCACCGGACTAAGTGGCAGCACCGGACTAAGGGGCAGCACCGGACTAAGGGGCAGCACCGGACTAAGGGGCAGCACCGGACTAAGGGGCAGCACCGGACTAAGGGGCAGCACCAGGATAAGGGGCAGCTCCGGACTGAGGGACGGCAGCTCCGGACTGAATGACGGCTCTGGCGGATCCTGGCTGGACGGCTCTGGCGGATCCTGGCTGGACGGCTCATGGCTGGCTGACGGATCTGGCTGCTCATGGCTGGCTGACGGATCTGGCTGCTCATGGCTGGCTGACGGATCTGGCTGCTCATGGCTGGCTGACGGATCTGGCTGCTCATGGCTGGCTGACGGATCTGGCTGCTCATGGCTGGCTGACGGATCTGGCTGCTCATGGCTGGCTGACGGATCTGGACGCTCATGGCTGGCTGACGGATCTGGACGCTCATGGCTGGCTGACGGATCTGGCTGCTCATGGCTGGCTGACGGATCTGGACACTCATGGCTGGCTGACGGATCTGGCTGCTCATGGCTGGCTGACGGATCTGGACGCTCATGGCTGGCTGACGGCTCTGGCAGATCCTGTCTGGTTGGCGGCTCTGGCAGATCCTGTCTGGTTGGCGGCTCTGGCAGATCCTGTCTGGTTGGCGGCTCTGGCAGATCCTGTCTGGTTGGCGGCTCTGGCAGATCCTGACTGACGAATGGCTCTAGCGGCTCCTGACTGACTAACGGCTCTGACGGCTCGGGACAGACGGGCGGCTCTAATGGCTCTGGACAGACGGATGGCTCAGACGGCGCTGGGGAGACGGATGGCTCAGATGGCGCTGGGGATACGGATGGCTCAGATGGCGCTGGGCAGACGGATGGCTCAGATGGCGCTGGGCAGACGGATGGCTCAGATGGCACTGGGCAGACGGATGGCTCTGGCCGGATGAGGCGCACTGTAGGCCTGGTGCGTGGTGCCGGAACTGGAGGCACCGGGCTAAGGACACGCACCTTCAGGCTAGTGCGGGGAGAAGGAACAGGGCATACTGGACCCTGGGAGCGCACATTAGGCCTAGTGCGTGGTGCCGGAACTGGTGGTACCGGACTGGGGACACGCATCTCAGGGCTAGTGCGGGGAGCAGCAACAGGACGCACAGGACTCTGGGGACACACAGGAGGCTTGGTGCGTGGTTTAGGCACTGGTGGTAAAGGGCTGGAGACACGCACCATAGGGCTAGTGCGTGGAGGAGGCACTGGTGGTACTGGGTTGGGGCGGGGAGGTGGCGCCGGAAATACCGGACCGTGCAGGCGTACTGGCTCCCTTGAGCACTGAGCCTGCCCAACCTTACCTGGTTGTATGCTCCCCGTCGCCCGACCAGTGCGGGGAGGTGGAATAACCCGCACCGGGCTATGTAGGCGAACCGGGGACACCATGCGTAAGGCTGGTGCCATGTAAGCCGGCCCGAGGAGACGCACTGGTGACCAGATGCGTTGGGCCGGCTTCATGACATCCGGCTCAACGCTCAATCTAGCCCGGCCGATACGTGGAGCTGGAATGTACCGAACCGGGCTATGAACGCGTACAGGAGACACCATGCGCTCTACTGCGTAACACGGTGTCTGCCCGTACTCTCGCTCTCCACGGTAAGTACAGGGAGTAGGCGCAGGTCTCCTACCTGACTTCGCCACACTCCCTTTAAGGCCCCCCCCAAGAAATTTTTGGGTTGTACTCACGGGCTTCCAGCCTTGCTTCCGTGCTGCCTCCTCATATCGCCTCCTCTCGGCTTTAGCTGCCTCCAGCTCTTCACGAGGGAGGCGATATTCTCCCGGTTGTGCCCAAGGTCCCTTTCCATCCAATATCTCCTCCCATGTCCATGAATCCTGTGTAGGTGGGTCCTGTTGCCGCTTGACACGCCGCTTGGTCCTGGATTGGTGGGTAATTCTGTCACGATCGTCTTTGGGTGAGAGATTGGACCAAGGCGCAGCGTGTGGAAAGTACATCTTCTTTTATTCAGAAGAGGGAAAAAAACACGAAACGAACACTATACAACTAAACAAACAAAATAACAAACTGACGACCGTGAAGCTATAATAACAAAATGGTGCTGACACTGACCATTACATACTGACATAGACAATTACCCACAAAAAGCTAAAGCCTATGGTTGCCTTAAATATGGCTCCCAATCAGAGACAACAATAACCAGCTGTCTCTAATTGAGACCCAATTCAGGCAACCATAGACTTTCCTAGACACCTACACTGAACACTAAACCATCTCCTCTACTAAACCCCCTAAACCATACAACACCCTAGACAATACAAAAAACACACAAACTTCCCCATGTCACACCCTGACCTAACTAAAATAATAATGAAAACAAAGATAACTAAGGCCAGGGTGTGACATTTGGATAAAACACAGCTTGGTCTTTGTTGCATCAATTGAATTTGACACTCTGCATACTTGAATTAATAGATCAAAGTAAGAGGTGGTCTCAAGCCGTGGTCTGTTGAAGTGAATCTCACTGACACTAACCACGTAGGGACCTACTGAACCAAAGGTGATGGTTAAGACTAGAAACTAGACTGTGTGTAGGCTAAGACAGGAGTTTTGAGATTCAGTTGCCAGTGTTAACTCAGCTTTGTGGTCTTGTATGTAAGATTCCTCAAAGTGTGATTTTCTTACTTCATCTATCTTCCAGCAGATTAGTGTGTTTGCGTATGGGTGGGTGTGTTCTTGTGTTTATGGGTGTATGCATGTGTGTAGGCTAAGTGATGCTCTGTGAGTTGTGTGTGTGTGACAGTGAGTGTTTGTATGGGCCTCAGTTCATTGAGCAATTCAATTTGGTTGTTTGCTGTGAGCAATGAACATGCGGTCCCCTCACACGCACTTTCCCCCTTTCTCTCCATATATCCTTCTCCTCCCCCCCCCTCTCTCTCCATATTTCTGTTGACACCCCCCTCTTTGTTTATCTGGCCATATACAGTACTATGCAGTGTCTATCCAATACTTGAACAAAGCTTCAATCTGTGTCTGAGATGAGTTGCCCTTCAGTGCAGGGCCAGAGGGCACAGGAGGTGATCTGGACTGTGTCTCTGTCTCTCTGTATGAGGCCACAGAGGACATCAGAGGAGGCTGGGACTGGAGGACTGCTGATAAGGCCTGTCATTATAAGTCTGGAATACGTCAAGGAAAAAGTTGCCACACTTTGTTAACACCCAAGAGTCTGACGGTGTGAGGGACGAAAATCTGCTGTTTTTGACAGCGTCCCGCGCCGCTTCATCATTGCTTTTACACACTTTTACTTTAGTTTAGGCAAGACAAACTGGTAATATCAATTTGGTTAGGCTATCTTCGCACACCACACCTCCAATGGTTCACCTTTCTGTGTGAAGGAGACCCATTTGAACTTTTGAACTTGTTATTGTGTTCTCTGTCTGAGGGACTTCCTCCCTGTTATATGGCCCATTAAGCCCAGCTTCCATTGGCACTTTGAAGTCAACCCAGGTTGGGCTGGTCTTGGTGGGCTAGCTCAAATTGCATTTCCACTGCCTCCAGAAATGAGAAATTATGTCATGTTGCTAGGTAGTCAATATGTAGCTGCAGCTGGCTTCGCTAATATTGCTAGCTAGCTATCTAGCAAGATGTTGAAGAATTTAATTCACCCTCAACATGCTGTAACTAACATTACCCCATACTCCTGCCACTGCCAGCCAGACTCAGAGTTTCTCTGTCCAGTGTTTGTGTTCTTTTGGTCATCTTTTTATTTTATAATTAAAAAAAAAATGTTACCCCTTTTTTTCCTCCCCAATTTCGTGGTATTCAACTGGTAGTAGTTACAGTCTTGTCTCATCGCTGCAACTCCCGTACGGGAGAGGCGAAGGTCGAGAGCCATGCGTCCTCCGAAATACAACCCAACCAAGCCGCACTGCTTCTTGACACAATGCACATCCAACCCGAAAGCCAGCCTCACCAATGTGTCGGAGGAAACACCGTACACCTGGTGACCGTGCACTGCACCCGGCCCGCCACAGGAGTCGCTAGTGCGCGATGAGACAAGAATATCCCTGCCGGCCAATCCCTCCCTAACCCGGACGACGCTGGGCCAATTGTGCGCCGCCACATGGGCCTCCCGGTCGCGGCCGGCTGAGACAGACCCTGGGCACAAACCCAGAATCTTTGATGGCACAGCTAGCACTGCAATGCAGCGCCTTAGACCACTGCGCCACCCGGGAGGCCCTCTTTTGCCCATCTTAATCTTTTCTTTTTATTGGCCAGTCTGAGATATGGCTTTTTCTTTGCAACTCTGCCTAGAAGGCCAGCATCCCGGAGTCGCCTCTTCACTGTTGACATTGAGACGGGTGTTTTGCGGGTACTATTTAATTAAGCTGCCAGTTGAGGACTTGTGAGGCGTCTGTTTCTCAAACTAGACACTCTAATGTACTTGTCCTCCTACCACTCCTCTTTTTATGGAATAGCCTTCATTTCTCAGAACAAGAATAGCCTGACGAGTTTCAGAAGAAAGTTCTTTGTTTCTGGCCATTTTGAGCCTGTAATCAAACCCACAAATGCTGATGCTCCATATACTCAACTAGTCTAAAGGCCAGTTTTATTGCTTCTTTAATTAGCACAACAGTTTTCAGCTTTGCTAACATAATTGCAAAAGGGTTTTCTAATGATCAATTAGCATTTTAAAATGATAAACTTGGATTAGCTAACACAACCTGCCATTGGAACACAGGAGTGATGGTTGCTGATAATGGGCCTCTGTTCGCCTATGTAGATATTCCATACAAAATCAGCCGTTTCCAGCTACAATAGTCATTTACAACATTAACAATGTCTACACTGTATTTCTGATTAATTTGATGTTATTTTAATGGACAAAAAAAATTTGCTTTTCTTTCAAAAACAAGGACATTTCTAAGTGACCCCAAACTTTTGAACGGTAGTGTATATACAGACGTGCTCAGATTTGTTGGGACCCTTACAGCTCATTGAAATAATGCTTAATTCCTCCTGAAAAGTGATTAAATTAAAAGCTATTTCATCATGTATACTTGCATGCCTTTGGTATGTTGTAGAATAAAGCAAAGAAGCTGTGAAAAGAGATTAATGATTGCTTATTCTACAAAGATATTCTAAAATGGCCTGGACACATTTGTTGGTACCCCTTAGAAAATATAATAAATAATTGGATTATAGTGATATTTCAAACTAATTAGCTTCTTTAATTAGTATCACACGTCTCCAATCTCGTAATCAGTGATTCAGCCTATTTAAATGGAGAAAAGTAGTCACTGTGCTGTTTGGTATTGTTGTGTGCACCACACTGAACATTGATCAGAGAAAGAAAAGGAGAGATTTGTCTGAGGAGATCAGAAAGAAAATAATAGACAAGCATGGTAATGGTAAATGCTACAAGATCATCTCCAAGCAGCTTGATGTTCCTGTGACAACAGTTGTACATTTTATTAAGAAGTTTAAGGTCCATGGAACTGGAGCCAACCTCCATGGTTGTGCCCGCAAGAGGAAAATTGACCCCAAATTGAACATAAGGATAGTGCGAATGGTAGAAAAAGAATCAAGGATAACTGTCAAAGAGATACAAGCTGAACTCCAAGGTGAAGGTACGTCAGTTTCTGATTGCACCATCCGTCGCTTTTTGAGTAAAAGTGGGCTCCATGGAAGAAGACCCAGGAGGACTCAAAAAACATAAAAACCCAGACTGGAATTTGCTAAAATGCATATTGACAAGCCACAATCCTTCTGGGAGAATGTCCTTTGGACAGATGAGTCAAAACTGGAGCTTTTTGGCAAGTCACATCAGCTCTACGTTCACAGACAAACATGAAGCTTTCAAAGAAAAGAACACCATACCTACAGTGAAACATGGAGGAGGCTCAGTTCTGTTTTGGGGATGCCTTGCAGGGCCTGGCATAGGGTGCCTTGAATCTGTGCAGGGCACAATGAAATCTCAAGACTATCAAGGCATTCTGGAGTGAAACGTACTGCCCAGTGTCAGAAAGCTCTGTCTCAGTCTCAGGTCATGGGTCCTCCAACAGGATAATGACCCCAAACACACAGCTAAAAGCACCCAAGAATGGATAAGAACAAAACATTGGACTATTCTGAAGTGGCGTTCTATGAGTCCTGATCTGAATCCTATCGAACATCTATGGAAAGAGCTGAAACTTGAAGTCTGGAGAAGGCACGCATCAAACCTGAGACAGCTGGAGCAGTTTGCTCAGGAAGTGTGGGCCAAACTACTTAACAGGTGCAGACGTCTCATTGAGAGCTACAGAAAACATTTGATTGCAGTGACTAAAGGTTGTGCAAAAAAATATTAGGTTAAGGGTCCCATCATTTTTGTCCATGACATTTTCATTTCCAATATTATGTTGAATATAAAATAAAAAGCAAAGTCTGATTTCTATTAAGTATGGAATGAAGAGTGGTGGATGCCAATTACTTTTGTCAGTTTCAAGTTATTTCAGAGAAAATTGTGCATTCTTTGTTTTTTGTGGAGGGGTACCAACAAATTTGAGCACGTCTGTATATATATTTTTTATTATTATTCATTTTCAAATTACAATACAAGAACAATGAAACATAGGACATCACTACACGTATATTGTCTCTGAAGAAACATAAAATAACATTAAAAGTTAAAAAAATACAATCACGAATTGACTTTCAAAAGTTAAAGTACGTCAAATAAAATAAAGGCCAGGGTTTACAGTTGTACAAACCTGTGACAGAGTTGTGATAATACAGTGTTGTTTTTGTTATTGACTAATTCTAGAGATTTTATAAAGTATTGGATTTCAAGTAAAAAAATATGTTGCATTTGGAGACATATTTCAAATATGTTTTTCGTTACCAGAGAGAATGAAGACATTAACGACTAATTCAGTAGTTTTGTTCGTTACCAGAGAGAATGAAGACATTAACGACTAATTCAGTAGTTTTGTTCGTTACCAGAGAGAATGAAGACATTAACGACTAATTCAGTAGTTTTGTTCGTTACCAGAGAGAATGAAGACATTAACGACTAATTCAGTAGTTTTGTTCGTTACCAGAGAGAATGAAGACATTAACGACTAATTCAGTAGTTTTGTTCGTTACCAGAGAGAATGAAGACATTAACGACTAATTCAGTAGTTTTGTTCGTTACCAGAGAGAATGAAGACATTAACGACTAATTCAGTAGTTTTGTTCGTTACCAGAGAGAATGAAGACATTAACGACTAATTCAGTAGTTTTGTTCGTTACCAGAGAGAATGAAGACATTAACGACTAATTCAGTAGTTTTGTTCGTTACCAGAGAGAATGAAGACATTAACGACTAATTCAGTAGTTTTGTTCGTTACCAGAGAGAATGAAGACATTAACGACTAATTCAGTAGTTTTGTTCGTTACCAGAGAGAATGAAGACATTAACGACTAATTCAGTAGTTTTGTTCGTTACCAGAGAGAATGAAGACATTAACGACTAATTCAGTAGTTTTGTTCGTTACCAGAGAGAATGAAGACATTAACGACTAATTCAGTAGTTTTGTTCGTTACCAGAGAGAATGAAGACATTAACGACTAATTCAGTAGTTTTGTTCGTTACCAGAGAGAATGAAGACATTAACGACTAATTCAGTAGTTTTGTTCGTTACCAGAGAGAATGAAGACATTAACGACTAATTCAGTAGTTTTGTTCGTTACCAGAGAGAATGAAGACATTAACGACTAATTCAGTAGTTTTGTTCGTTACCAGAGAGAATGAAGACATTAACGACTAATTCAGTAGTTTTGTTCGTTACCAGAGAGAATGAAGACATTAACGACTAATTCAGTAGTTTTGTTCGTTACCAGAGAGAATGAAGACATTAACGACTAATTCAGTAGTTTTGTTCGTTACCAGAGAGAATGAAGACATTAACGACTAATTCAGTAGTTTTGTTCGTTACCAGAGAGAATGAAGACATTAACGACTAATTCAGTAGTTTTGTTCGTTACCAGAGAGAATGAAGACATTAACGACTAATTCAGTAGTTTTGTTCGTTACCAGAGAGAATGAAGACATTAACGACTAATTCAGTAGTTTTGTTCGTTACCAGAGAGAATGAAGACATTAACGACTAATTCAGTAGTTTTGTTTTCATTTGAATAATAACATTACATCTTTCATTGTAAATACATGGGTCTTGTCATGGCTTCAGTATGCATTCTGCTCTGGCTGTTGAGTAAAGACAACCCCTTCCAGAGGCTCGTTGCTTGTCTCCATGTTGGCTTTATACTGACAGGACTAGGAATCATGCTTCATATTGACCTCAATTAGATCTGTGGAAGTCATTATTAACCTGCCCTGGAAATCACATTAGCATGTCCTCATTAATGCCAAAGCTATTAATAATGACAGTCTACTGAGTCATTTAGCCTGAAATACATGACTGACTAATCGATGGACAGACATCACCTCTCATGCAGCTGCATCTCAATTTGTACTAAGCTAATGCTACATGTTCTCTAATGATATGGGGTATGCCAACAAAGGTATACGACTATCGACTAACATATAGTGGGAGTTCAGCAGGTGTCAGGGTTGTGCTTGTAGTGAGGTTCTCCTCTCTCCTGACTGAATTAAGTATTCTTCTTGAAAACTTGTTTTGAGGTAGAAAAAGCCCTCCTACAATCTTGTAATTATTTTTTCAAAAGAATACTGTCTATCAGAATAAACTCTATATCAATAAATGACATGTACACACACACACACACACACACACACACACACACACACACACACACACACACACACACACACACACACACACACACACACACACACACACTGTATATAGACTTTCTTTTTTTTCTATTGTGTTATTGACTATACGCTTGATTATTCCATGTGTAACTCTGTGTTGTTGTTTGTGTCGCATTGCTTTGATTTATCTTGGCCAGATCACAGTTGTAAATGAGAACTTGTTCTCAACTAGCTTACCTGAATAAATATATATATATATATATTTTTTTTTTTACACACACACACACACACACACACACACACACACACACACACACACACATAGACTAGCACTGTGTGGTCTCTGTCCAGAGCAGAACATCTCTTATGACAGTCATCTCTTATGTTTAGCCAGACCCTCTCCCAGCCGCCTATGAGTGGACTGAGCACCGGCGTTGTCATGGATTTCATTTTTTTATCAGTATGGAAACATGTGGCCTGATAGACTAGAGCCAAGGAAATAATCCCAGGGCTCATACAGTACACTACCTACTAACGGGATTTATCCTGCTATTCTCACTGTGCCCCCTCCCTTCTCTCCTGGCTCAAAGTCCACTACTTACCATACTCACTCTTCCCTTTATTGGTCTTTTTAGAGCCCTCTAAGAATTTACAGTAGTATCAGCTAGCCACCCACAAAGGAGCTCTCCTCAGGGGAGAAGGCTTTTAATGGCTCTCTCAGGTGGCAGACTCCATGAAGAGAGGTCTTCTTATTTTAGCACTGCTCAGACATCTATCACATCTAACTGTGTTTATCCTTCTCACATCACAAAAAGTCTAACCCTTGTTGACGTCTGGGAGAAGGGTCTTGAAAGAGGGAGTTCAGAGGAGTTTAAGGGTTTGTTGTATTGTGTTTGTTGTTGTGCTGTGGCAGGCTGCAGCTCTGCCACCCTACCGGAGCTATTGCCGTGCCAGTGGAGTAAGCCCGGGTCTGAGGGAGGATGGAGGGAGTGAGGCAACTGGTTTATAAGTCCTCTCATGTCACCACAGAGCCCAGCGAGGGAGCTCTGCTAACCCAGGGGCTGAATTAATAGTTTCCCAGCACACGTTCAGTTACCATAAGCAGCACAGGAGACCCGGATGAACTGTGGGAGTTCTGACTTCAGCTTCCAAGCTCAAGTCAGTGGTTCCCAAACTTTCATTCTGGCCCCTCTTCCATCATTGGGGAACATGTCTCGCCTTTCCTCGATGGGCACAAGTACAGTCCGTGACACAAACTTTTCACCCCCGTCTTGTTGGCCGATAGAACATTTTGCAGTTTAAAAGCTAATTTCCTGTATTTCTACACGTTTTGCCATGTCTTATGTGTGTTCATGTTATATCTGAGTGACTCAAACATTACAACAAAATCAACAGGCTAACAACCTAGCTAAAAAAAACATTAGCTGACAATGGCTGGTTGATCTGGACATTTCTGACAAGTTATAAATAGCTCTCTAAGGTCTGCAATGACTGACATGACAAGAGGAAAACTGCTAATACACTATGCACTACACACAATTTCGAAATTGCACCTTATGCATTCTACTGTCACTATTATCAAGAGTAAGTTGTAAGCTCGACTGAGTTCCTTAAAAAGAATACACACGCACATACACATACACATCACACGCACTGAAGTCACACCATGGAACTGGCATTCAGTTTGTTGACCGTTTATCACTTAGGAAACAGTGCTGGCGTGAAGCTCTCTCTCTGTATCATGAATGCGGCCCTTTGTAAGCCAGTGGAAGAAAGAGACGCTTGTTGAGCACTGCTAGTGAAGAGAGGGAGAGGTGAGACAGGGTTGTGTTGGGCTCTGTACAACAGTGTGGCTGTGGGTGGGGAAGCCTTAACGGGTAGTGACAGACTGACAGATAAGCAAACCTCCATTCAAGGACAGCAATGTTGTAGAATCAGTACAGTCAAGCAACTGTTGTCATGTTTGATGATATTTCAATTATTTGTATCTGATTTACAAATGTGTTTACTTTTCCAGAACAAGGAGCAGTTTGGGTACAGTAAGGACTTTTGCTCTCAGTGAACCCTCAGCCCTCCTACAGAGTTGGAACATGAATAAGGGACTGTGGATGTAATGCAGTCAGTGCTGTCACAGCAAACACACAGGCAGTAAAAAAAGCTTTTGAGAGATTTGAGCTGGTCCGAGCCATTCACTTTAGGGAATGGGATATTCACCAGAGGGCCTTGGGAATCTACTGTATCTGTGCCCACAGAGAAGCAGAGGGGAGGTGTGTGAGTAGAGAGAAGAGGAACAGTGTTCAGGGTTCAATCTTGGGTCAAAGAGGATTATCAGTGGTACTCATGATGCAAGCCAGGAAAAGAGATAGCACTGAAGGCGAGCTACCAGAGACACTCAACAACAGAAGGTCACTACGCAGGACATTCCCATGCAGGGTCAAATGACTCATGTCCTGCACTGGTTCCTCAGCCATGCTGAGCACAATCATCACAACGATCAGTATCAAGGTCACCAAGGTTAGAAATACTATCCTCAGAACCTTTTAAGGCATCATCCTCTCTTCTCTTCCCTATCTCTTCATAAATATCTGCTGTGATTTACAGAGATTGCACTAACTAAGCCAACCACCAATACCTGACTTCAACAACATCACTTACAGTAGCACCGACCGTCACAACGTGCCATGTGTGGTTGCTGTTTTCCAGTCAGGGAGGGCAGGGTGCAGGCCTATTGTGCCTGTGAGTGTTTCCTCTCCCCAACTTTGATTTTGTCTGCTCTGTAGAACAGAATGGCTTCCTGTGACTCGGAGCCACCCAGCTGGAAAAGCAGCTTGGAGGAAAGGGTCCCAATGTGACCGCTCTGTGTTTGTGTACTCCTTTGACCTCTAACCCAGATTAGTGTTGATTGGCCGATACATACTGGGCTCATGTTCTATATCGGCTTCCCCACAGAGCAAGAGAAAGTGTGTGCGTGTGTGTGTGTGTGTGTGTGAGATTTGTGGGTGTGAGATTGTGTGCATGTGTGTGTGAATTATTGTTGACTTCTCATGGAGGTTTAATTTGAGAGCGTCCCTCCCTTTGCCAGGAGCACTGTTCTTGAAAAAGGACCTTTTTTAATTTATCTGCAGTCTGCCGGGGTTGCTTTCACTGGCACAGACACAATTAAGCTGCCTCAGACACCCCAATGTATCACTCAAGGTTTAAGGAGCGGTTAAGGACATTTCTATATACTGCACTGCACTGTCGCTGAGCCACCACTTCTGTGTGGAATGCCTTCTCCAAGTCTACCTGGAAAAGGGCTCATAATTATATAGGCTAGTTGGCAGCAGATTTTCATGACCATTTCACTTTATTTGGATGTCTTTGATAAGTTATTTTGAATGGGGTAACATGTTTTGTAAACCATTTATAACACCTTATACACTCGCTGTAAACATTCTTTACAGTTCATGGCTCTTGCTAGACATACTGTACATGTTTCTGTAAGTATAGTACAAAGGCATCACACAGAGGTGGTCTATATAAATAGTTACTAGTCTTTCTGGACTTTTGCTCCTGTCATTACATCCCCATCTGTGGGTGTTGTCTCCTGCCTGTCACCACAGTGTGTCAGCAGCACAGTAATAAACCCCATCAGCTCAGGAGACCCACCTCCCTGCCTTTATATCAATTCATTTCCTCCTCTGCCTCCGCTGACGCCAATCGGCTTATGAGACACTAATGATTAATTTCACAAAGTCATAATCATCCACCCAAAAAAGTGTTAGGAGCATTTTTCTTGATAAGTAGCTCTAAGTATTTTCTTGGCTCGCATAGACACTTCCAAAAAGTGCTGTGTTTCCTCCCTCTTTTTGTTTGAGACTTGATGGTAATTCCATAAAGAACAAGCAGCGGGGCGGCAGGGCAGATCCACTCAGCATTGGTGGACGATGATTCTCTCCACTGGGCTGTAATGTTTTACTGTCATTATACTTTTTACTGTGGAGGTTCAGCGAGTCTGCTCTATAGAATGATATCTAATGTAGATTACCAATGACTGCAGCATTGTGGAGATGACCTCATACACTATATAAGAGAATGTTACAGGATGCCAATAATTGTGCTCCACCAGTGGGTTTTACCATGGTTGAAAATCTGTAAAATGCTCTCATAGAGTAGCCCACTAGCCATGACTGACATGAGGTCAGAGAGACCAGGACTAAGTCACATCATCATCCCCTGCTGACCTCTAGCTACTGCCTGGCTATTATTTCCACTAAAAGGACAGGAAGTGGACCTCAGTGCAGACCTGCTGGTAGGTGTCTGGAAATCCCTCTCAAATGAGGAAAGTTGGCATGCTAGCAAGCATTTTGAGAAGTAGTTGGTTGGCTAGGGTCGGTTGAGTTGATGCATTACAACTAATCATGTGTTATATCGTCATTCACCTCGAACCACTGTGCCTGAACCCACTCTGCTGATATCTCATATACTGTTGTAGAATCATTGTCAGAGGTCTCGCTACCACTTTAGCTACCCTCCTGTCACTAGCTGTATTCTCCAACTGAAGAACTATACAGAGAAGTGTCCGTGCATTGAGGGCTTCTACACTCCTTCTACACTCCTCTCCTGTGAGAGCAATTATATCATTACCCCCTCCAGGACTATGTCCCTCTGTCTCTCAAACCGCTAATCATTTTATTCTTTCCTTCATTCTTATGTAAAATAACACAATTCCCTTTCACAGAGTCCTCTGCTGTCTTTTCTTTTCAGTTATGAGACTGTCTCATTCTCAATCCCCTTCTGTGAATTTCTGACCTCCAGACTTTCGGATTTAATTACTAGCCCACCCATCTGACTGGCTTAGTGAAACGGACAATCGAATGGTGTGTCTGGAGCATACAGCTAGAGCAGATTATGATCTGTTGTGCCAACAGCTTGCCTGTATGAAGAGCCATAGCCCCTTAATGCTGATTCACTTATATCAAGGATGTCTACATCCTTGGTTATAGCTTCATGGAAGTGCTTGAATGTGAGATCTCCATTTTACATTATTATATGTCAGTCTTTGCTGAACATTGAGTTGATATGCTTTTCCATTGATATTGCTTGTATTTAGTAATACAAGTTGAGGCTTTTGTTCAACTTAAAAAAGAACAACAACAACAATTGCAAAAAAAGCTAAATGTATGACTACATAGAAGATTATAGATTTAGTACGTTGTATGTAGCCAGGTTCCGCACTTCTTTATTAAATAAATATTCTACCCCCCAATTTCGTGTTATCCAACTGGTAGTTACGATCTTCTCTCATCGCTGCAACTCCCCTACAGTCTCGGGAGAGGTGAATGTCGAGAGCCATGCATCCACTGAAACACGACCCTGCCAGAACACACTGCTTCTTGACACACTGCTCGCTTAAACCGGAAGCCAGCCGCACCAATGTGTCAGAGGAAACACGGTTCAACTGACGACTGAAGTCAGCTTGTAGGTGCACGGCCTGCCACAAGGAGTTGCTAGAGCACGATGAGACAAGGAAATTCCGGCCGGACAAACTCTCCCCTAACCCGGACGATGCTGGTCCAATTGTGCGCCGCCCCATGGGTCTCCCAGTCACAGCCGGCTGTGACATAGCCTGGAATCAAACCCGAGGCTGTAGTGGTGCCTCAGCACTGCGATGCAGTGCCTTAGACCGCTGCACAACTCGGGAGGCCCAGGATCCACACTTCTGAGAATGACATATCAAAAGATTCAAGGCAAACAATTTAACTTAACTGTAAATAGCATGTGCTTTCAGGGTACTGTAATAATTATATCTGGACTGTGGTGTACAATTTTCTTAACTATAGTAAATACTACAGTATTTAATTTGCATATCATTTGCATATTCCCTACCCATTCCTCTCCCAATATCCCAATTTGTGCCACCCATAAGTGAGAAACCGACATGCAAGTATATATCATATATTGTGTTCCTTACAGGTTATAAGAAGGAGCCGAAGCTCTGAACTATCTATTCAGACCCTAGTCCTTACTACCTACAGGTTATGGAAAATGTTCTCTTTTAGTATATCTCCAATAGGTTTCCTCAAGGAGAAAGCCTCCACTTCTATGTATCAAAGATAATAAAACAAAAACACTAAAGTACATACTACAGTATATTACAGTCCACAAAAACACTACAGTAAATACTACAGTATACTACAATCTGCAAAAACACTACATTAGTTACTATATTATCTTTTATTACAGTATTTACATTATAGTTAACTGTAAATACTACAGTAAATACTACAGTGTTCACTGTAGTGTTTTTGCAGATTTAGTGAATACTACAGTAAAGTCAGCAAAAACACTGAAGTGAATACTTAAGCAATAAGCCCCAAGGGGGTGTGGTATATGGCCAATATACCACGGCCAAGGGCTGTTCTTCTGCACGACACAAAGCGGAGTGCCTGGATACAGCCCTTAGCCGTGGTATATTGGCCATATATCACAACCCCCTGAGGTGCCTTATTGCTATTATAAACTGTTTACCAAAGTAATTAGAGCAGTAAAAAGACATGTTTTGTCATACCCGTGGTATACGGTCTGATAAACCACGGCTGTCAGCCAATCAGTATTCAGGGCTTGAACCACCCAGTTTATGATGTAGTATTTATACCATAGTATACTATAGTATTTTCTTCATGTGGGCAGCTGTCGTCAGAACCAAACCAGAGATCATGGTACACTATATACACAAAAGTATGTGGACACCCCTTCAAATTAGTGGATGCGGCTATTACAGCCACACCCGTTGCTGACAGGTATATAAAATCGAGCACATAGCCATGCAAGCAATCTCTATTGACAAACATTGGCAGTAGAATGGCCTTACTGAAGAGGTCAGTGACCCACAACGCGGAACCTTAATAGGATGCCACCTTTCCAACAAGTCAGTTCGTAAAAGTCCTGCCCTGCTAGAGTTGCCCCGGTCAACTGTAAGTGCTGTTATTGTGAAGTGGAAGCGTCTAGAAGCAACAATGGCTCAGCCGCAAAGTGGTAGGCCACATAAGCTCACAGAACGGGACCGCCGAGTGCTGAAGAGCGTAAAAATCGTCTATCGAGTTCCAAACTCCCTCTGGAAGCAAAATCAGCACACAAACTGTTAGTTGGGAGCTTAATGAAATGGATTTCCATGGCCGAGCAGCCGCACACAAGCCTAACCCCCGTCCCCGCGTGTACGCCATCGTGCGCAAATTGATTTTGTCCCCCCACACCAAACGCGATCACGACACGCAGGTTAAAATATCAAAACAAACTCTGAACCAATTATATTAATTTGGGGACAGGTCTAAAAGCATTAAACATTTAAGGCAATTTAGCTAGCTTGCTGTTGCTAGCTAATTTGTCCTGGGATATAGTTGTTATTTTACCTGAAATCCACAAGGTCCTCTACTCCGACAATTAATCTACACATAAAACGGTCAACCGAAACGTTTCTAGTCATCTCTCCTCCTTCCAGGCTTTTTCTTCTTTGGACTTAAGTGGCGATTGGCAACTAACTTTCATAACGTGTTTTACCACCACCGAACTCCGCTCGTCTTTCAGTCACCCACGTGGGTATAACCAAGGAGGAGATGGCATGTGGGTATCTGCTTCTATAAACCAATGAGGAGATGGGAGAGGCAGGACTTGCAGCACGATCAGCGTCACAAATAGAATTGACTTCTATTTTAGCCCTTGGCAACGCAGACGCTCTTTGGCGCGCGCGAGCATTGTGGGTGCAATAATTGAATAACATGTATGTTTAAATTTAATTTGCAATGCTCGCGCACACGATGCGTGCGGTGTCCTCAGCATGTAAGACCACCATGCACAATGTCAAGCATCGGCTGGAATGGTGTAACGCTCACCACAATTGGAGTCTGGAGCACTGGAAACGCATTCCCTGGAGTGATGAATCACGCTTCACCATCTGGCAGTCCTGACGGACGAATCTGGGTTTGGCGGATGCGAGGAAAACGCTACCTGCCCGAATGCATAGTGCCAACTGTAAAGTTTGGTGGAGGAGGAATAGTAGTCTGGGGCTGTTTTTCATGGTTCGGGCTTGGCCCCTTAGTTCCAGTGAAGGGAAATCTTAAAGCTACAGCAAACAATGACATTCTAGACGATTCTGTGCTTCCAACTTTGTGGCAACAGTTTGGGGAAGGCCCTTTCCTGTTTCAGCATGGCAATGCCCTCATGCACGAACCGAGGTACATACAGAAATGGTTTGTCAAGATCGGTATGGAAGAATTTGAGTGGCCTGCACAGAGCCCTGACCTCAACTCCATCGAACACCTTTGGGGTGAATTGGAATGCAGACTGTGAGCCAGGCCTAATTGCCCAACATCAGTGCCCGACCTCACTAATGCCCTTGTGGCTGAATGGAAGCAAGTCCCCCCAGTAATGTTCCAACATCTAGTGGAAAACCTTCCCAGAAGAGTGGAGGTTGTTATAGCAGCAAAGGAAGTACCAACTCCATATTAATGTCCATGATTTTGGAATGAGATGTTCGATGAGCAGGTGTCCACATACTTTTGTTCATGTTGTGTATAACCAGTCTTGAGATCCCAGGGGTCATTGTAGCTGATACCCTTTGTGAACTCACAGAAGGATACCAAGGCTAGCATTCTGCCTCTGGACAGGTCTGATTTCTAACATATTCCCACTAACCAGACCTGACCAGACACACACATCATCTAGCAGGCCACTACCTACCTACTACACACTGAGGTCAGCCTCACCCTGTTCAGCAGAGCATTCCCACTTAGCATGTCCATAACGATGCTCCCACAAAGAGTGATTCCCTATGAGGTGGGGCTCTGACAGTAGTGCTGCTACACCTGTCCACCTTGACTAAAGAAGGGGCTATTTTTTAGAGAGGGACATGGTAGGAGGTTTCTCAGAGGGAGACCATTATTCATTAACGCTGTGCATGTCAGCGCTGTGTAGTGCACTCTCTCTCTCTTTCACTGTCTGTGTGATCAGCTCTACTGGAGAGGTTAGAGCTCTGCTGCTGCAGCCCCTGTTCTCAATCACTCTCCCCTAGTGCTCTGCTCCTTCCACAGGCACATGTCCATCTCTGTGTTTCCATGGATGCTTAAATTATTCACGGCAGGCCCATTACTGGGAAACCTAGTTTCCCTTTACGCTCCATCCCTGAAAACCCATCAGGACGAGACAGGTGATCCGTGCAGGATATTTGCCGGAATTCCTCTGCGGTGGAGTGAAAGTGCCCAGGTTCCTGAACACTGGTATGAATCACTATGGGTGACATTTAATTATTTAAGACCTCACTAGAGGACAGACCATTCTGTTAATGTGTGTGATTTCAGGCTCTCAGTCAGCACCACAATGAAATAAAGTCCAGTTATCAGTCTTAGTCTTGTCATTACACCCTATGGAGAGTTGACAATGGGTAAATCTTTCAGAAGCGAATCACTGTGGTTCTCAGTGCTACCAGTGCCAAATCCGTTTTTAATGGCATCTCAACTGGAGAATTGTGTTTACTGTGTGAAGTGAATGGCCTCAAGCGTGGTGGAGTGTCGTAAGAGCAGGGAGTTTGTTTGCACTGTAGTGCTTATTATCTCGATTTTATCCTTCAATTTTACACTTACCAATGTCTGGACACGGACTTAAATCGCTGTCAAAACTGTCTGGTATGCTCTGGTGGTTACAGAAAATGACCCCTTTGAGCCACCGTTCACTTTCGCTAGCCGATAACAATGCTGCAGTATTTTTCTCTGGTCAGTCAGCTCAGGAATCACAATAGATTAACTCTGTCCCCCTCGTTGACAGTGCTGCACTAGCAACTAGGCTCTAGTCCTTCCACTCAGTTGCTCGCAACTGTATCTTTGTCATTTATCTAAATCCTAGAAATCATTTTTAATCAATTTTAGAAATCAATCAGTTTTAATGTTCTTCTTACTCCCGGGGTATCGGCACACACCTCTCCTGGCATTGAGTCTTTTGGATTAAGCAAGGTTGACAATTTCACAACTTATACAACAAATATCTCGGGTATTAGCGGCCGTACGTTACTACTACATGACGAGTTCTGTTTTGTGCATTAAATTGACAGTGGCTGAAATTCCTCCATGTTCTCTTTTCAGACTCCGTCAATGTCCTCTGTGCCCAGTCAAGTGCCCCTTCACAATATTCATTCACTTTGTAAAGTGTGGTCTTATACTGTAAATATATATAGCATTGTACTTTTTTTAGAAGTAACTTTCACTCGAACTGTTTGAAAGGACAACTTGATAAGCCATTGTAATCAGCCAATCAAATGATCATGTGATCTGACAACGTATCCCTGTATATGTTGATCTACTGTATGTCCATCCTGAACACAACCTTGTAACCACTGACCAAGCTTTTCTTCATGTGGGTTTGCTGTATGTTTGTGATATTGTACTGTATCTGTGACTGAAATTATTTTCAAGGGGATAATTGCTGGCCATAATTTCAATTTATTTTATTTTACTTGATATAATCTTTAAGGATACCTACTGAGCATACACTGGTTGAGTCAACGTTGTTTACAAGTCATTTCAATGAAATTACATTGAACCAACGCGGAATATACGTTGAATTGACGTCTGTGCCCAGTGGGTAGTTGCTTTTAATGGCAATATTTGCTGACAAAATTAAATTCAGCTTATTTAACTCAATTTAGGTGCTAAAGTGCTTGAGGTTGTTGTGATGCCTCTCATCACCCCTATCAAGCAGTAAGTTGAACAAATGAAACATCTGTTAGTTTGTTTACACAGTATTGCAGGGCAAAGTCAAATAAACATGACTAAGTTGCCTGCGGCAAGCAAGCAATCATAGCCTTTGCTGATGAAGCTATTTATACAGGTTTAGTAATAAATCATTATTTGTCCACTCTGCCTCTAATGAAATGTTCCCTCATCAGTTGGACTCCTCCTCTCCATTACAGGGCTCTGCTCTGTCAGTGAGACCACTCAACCACAGCCACCTCATCTTAGAACTGTTGGAAAGAGCTCAAGTCATTTTCATTTAATCTGAAACTCCCTTTTGAAAATGTGTTCATCTCCATTTTCACTTATAGCAGAACACTAAAGCGCCATCCTTCACAGACATACTACTTTTTTGTGTAACAGAGTTGATGGCCTAGAAGAAGCAGCAGACATGAACACAGGCTTTTTGACAACTTGCTGTTTCTCTTTGTGTCCATGACAAGAGGTGTCGTTTGATAAAGGACACACATTACAGTACATTATGTTCCGTCTTGGACATCAGTCTGTTGCGTTTTTGAGGGTTTGTGTGTATGTCCGGGCGTGCGTGTGTGTGTGTTTAAACATACAGTGAGCTACATAAATTTGTCCCAGCAGATACATTACTGTAGGCTACATTACCATAGCATTACCACTAAATGACTATATTTTCAGAAGGAATACGTTTTGTCCTAAAATCAGGCTTTCCATGTTGACTCAAAATATCTACTTTTAATATCTACTTGCTTGACCTTTTTCTGACAACTGATTTCCAAGATAGCATCTGAATGTTAGACAGGACATTCAAGTCTATGAGACCTCTCAAGATGCATACTGTAGTTTTCCACATTCCGTAAAACTTCAACGCAGTCTCAAATAGCCGCCTGTCCCTTTTAATAGCCGGGCATCCACACACATTTCAGCCTTTTTCGAATAAACGCTGGGTCTAAATGAGTTGTTTACGAGTGAACTTCAGTGAGTAATGTAAAGATTGTGCAAAAGAAGATAGAGGAGAGCAACATCATTTCCAAGGATGAGACGGCAGTGTGGTTTGACATGGTTGGCTCAACTACGGGGGATACAAGGCGCAATGAGTGAGAGAAGGGTGCTGAAGCGCCAAAACGTTGGCTGCGCCAAAGGCAGTCTAGTCTATGCAAGTCTGATCTGCGATGGATTTGTTATTATAATGTTTATACTGGTCATGCTGGTCACATTAAACAGTTTTGTAGTATTTTCAAAATTGTATTGAGAAAAAGCTGTGTGCATTAAGGAAATAGACACCTGTCTCTAATAAGTGCCCGGTTGTGTTCAGTGATTGAAGCAAATAAACACCCGGGTTATTCATTGAAGTTTAATGGTATATAAATAAAATATAAAAATATTACTTTGAGCACAGTAGCAGTTTTAGTTAATTTAATGGGAATTGTTATCTAGCCTGATCAGTTTAGATGACTTCTGCCTTACTGAATCATATGTCTGTGTGTCTCAGTTTCTCACTGTGCTCACGTCTTTAGCAGGGCCGGGACGATACTAGTATCGCGATATTCATTAGTGACAAGGAAACAAAACACGAAGCGGATTTTAACTTCTTTAGGAAAACAGCCCTAATGTTGAAAACAAACATTATGTTGTCATCCAGAGTCACATTTATTTACTTTCCAAACTATAGCACACATTATTTTACATACAGCAGGTTTTTAAAGGACCAAAGAGTTGGTCTGCTTCGTGTTTTAATTTTTGCCATTGAAACAGATTGCGATACTGGTATCGTCCTAGCCATACTAGCGGTTGCTGCTAACATGCTGCTGCCGCCTCGCAGTCTGTTGACTTGGCCAGGCTCACCAGGGAATTTAGTGAGGTGATAAGACCGTGTCTGGGCTGGGTTCATTGGTCTCGGAACGCTGTGTTGTTATCTCTGCATAAAGATAACTCTGGAATGTATTATCTCTCCAGCTCCAGTCAACTCTGCCACTGAGGAGGCCAGAGAGTGGTAGTAAGGCATGAATTCAGCTAGCTATATGTTCTGTAGGAGCATAGGCCTCAGGAGAGCAGACCTCATAACCTCTCTCTCTCTCGCTCTGCTCTCAATGCCTGCTCTAAAGACCTGTTACCCCTTGACCAATAACAGGAGGCTCAGCCGAGCATGACCGTACCACACAGGGAGGGGAAAATAGAGAATGCTATGAGAGAAGGATGAGGGAGTGACTGAGTGGGGTAGAGTGTGATGGAGAGAGCTAAAACCATAGAGGAACTCACTAAAGTGAGAGTGGAGGGAAATGAGAGAAGAGCGAACATTTGTGATTGTATGCCTATTGAAGCCCCGTGCAAGAGGGGAAGGTCATGCTTCGGTCACATTCCGGTCTGTGCTAAGCTGAAGTGGACTTGGAAGAAAAGACTCAGTGGCGTTGGTTAGTTAAAGGAACTCTTCTCCTGAGCACTACACTACACTTTTTTCCACAACCGAAATTGAAAACCTCCTTTCAGCTCCATTTGTGAGACGGGGTCATGGTTGAGCTGGCTGCCTGGGAACAGTGGCAGTCAGTATGGGATCAGGACAGGAGATGTGGTGTGGTGGAGAAAGAGTCAACAGAGAGAGTTAACACAACAGCAGAGACTTAGCGAGCAATAATGCTCTGATAGCCTCCATGAGCCTGTCAAATGAGGGCTAAAATGATATGATGACTGAATGCATTTTCAAGTGCCTGGCGTCTAGGTACAGCGCTCTAGTAACTTCAGTAATAATGTGCTAACACGGAAATGTGGTTATAGCTTGGCCTTTTCCAAGTCAACCACTCTTGATAAGAAAAGGTGAGTCAGAGATTTGTTATCGTAGTTAAACGTGTACATCCAGTGGCTTTGTTCAGGTGCTGAATGTTGAAAGTATAAATTTTTATTTGAAATTTTAAAGAATCCAGACACATCAAATGTTCTTTGTGACAAATGTCACCTTCAAGGTCAAAGCTGTTTCAGTTTGGGAGCTACACATATGCACACACTCTCACTCACACTCTCACTCTCACTCTTTCACACACACACACACACACACACACACACACACACACACACACACACACACACACACACACACACACACACACACACACAGACACAGACACAGACACAAAGGCTGTATTGTAGTCATATATTTACTCCATAATGTACAATTTTGTACCATTAAATATCTCCACTAGGCATCTGAAGTGCATCATGTTACTTCACTAAATCCTGAATGCCTAAAGGCAAATGACAGCTCAAATTCCCTTTGCACTTGAATATTTTCATATCTTTGGCGCATAATGCTCCCTTTATTTTTTATTTATAACAATTGTTATCCAACAATGTGCTTGTTTTTTGGAATAAAGGCTTAACTGTGTCCTCTTACCTATACTTTGATGCATAATCAGCTACGGTAACTGTAACCGTAACTGTATAAATCAGGAAATAGACAGTAAGAAAATGTTTCTACTTTGTCACTTTCATAACCGACGTTGTCAGTGAGCACATATTGTGCAGTTGATATTGACTGTAGTGCAGAGGCATGTTGAAGTTTCACACGTCTTCGAAGAGAGATTGTGAGAGCTCAGTTACAGTAATAATCGGAAATCAAGCAAGCAAAATCGTTTTGTTATTTGCTGTTAAATTGATTTACCATGATTTCTTTCAAAGACATTCATGAAGGTATGGCCGTTCGAGGGTTGAACCAGTAACCAAAAGGTTGCTGGTTCGAATACCCGAACCAACAAGGGGAAAAACCTGTTGATGTGCCTTTGAGCAAGGCACTTAGGCCTAATTTGCTCCATGTGCGCCGTACTTGTAACGATGTACGCTGAGAGTCGGGAAGCAAGTTCAGGGAGGGAATGCGTTTAATAAATAAACAAAACAAGAAACACAAACAGCGCACCGACATGAAACATAAACAATGACGACTGGGGGAAAAAAACTAAGGGAGTGACATATAAAGGGCAGGTAATCAAGGAGGTGATGGAGTCCAGGTGAGTGTCAAATGCGCGTAACACTGGTGACAGGTGTGCGCCTTAAACGAGCAGTCTGGTGACCTAGAGGCCGGAGAGGGAACACAGGTGACAGTACTACTATGACTGACCCTGTAAAACAACACAAAACAACACATTTCACAGTACCTATCTGGTGTATATTTTTTATCCCTGGAAATGAGAGGGGTACTAATGAATGCCCCTAATGACATTATACAGTATTACCTCTCTTTTTCTCAGTCATCCATCCTGTCTCAGTGCCATGGTATGGTACCGTTTTTACCATTGCTGTACCAAAATATCCATCACAACCACACAGGCTCTCCTGTCACAAGACAACATGGTTTTATGAAATGGTGCAGCCATGACCCTGATACCATAGTGAGAGAATGATTCAGATTTGACATTACATTGGTTTCAAATGTCTACACTGCATCGATGGTGTGCCATTACAGTATCTGCAGTAATTGTAATTCCACAGAGTCACACAGGACACAAACCACCATTAGAAAGTGTTTGAGACAGCCTCAGAAGTGACGATGAAGGAGGAGCAAAGACCATGGCTGCTGTTGTTGCTGCTATTGTTGATGGTGCAGCTAGGTGGATTAGTTCAGTCAAATCAGCACCGATGGGGACCATTTTCAATTCATTTCATTCATTATCACATAGCTGGGCTATGCCCTCGTTGTGTGCCGTCCCAGATCAGCTTGTTTTTTTTTTACCTTACATGGTTTCAGTGATCAGTCTGTTAGTTTTATCGCTTTTTCCTCCTCTTTTATCTTTTTCCAAGGCCAGTTCAGCTCTGCTGTAGGTGAGTGGATTAAAGAATAAAGAGAGAAGTACCCCAAGCGGGTTTCATTCACGTCAATACTTTCCACTGCCTTTGAAAATCCCCTTTTAATAGAAAACAAAAGACTGCTGAACAACATTTCACAATGTTCTAACTAGACAGATATTCACTTAATACATTTTATGCTGATCTGTTCCTCCCCTCAGTCCAGCGTTAGCCCCTATATTAATTTAGCAGCGGTGACCACCGCTAAATTGTTGCCACTGATGCAAAAAATAAGTATATATTTCTGCCAAGACGCACTTTTAAATGGATAGTTGTTAGCTCGATGACTGGAAATCTATGGGAAGAGCTAGTATGTCATTGTGCTAACGCTAGTAGGTAGTAGCAATGCCCCCAGAGTTTTGGGTGGCTGGGGGGAGAGAGTTCCAGAGTTTTGGGGGGCAGCAGCGCTGAAAGCCCGGTCCACGATGGTGCACAGTCTTGTTTTGGGGATGGTTAAATAAAAATAAATGTTAAGGAGGTGAAAGAAGGTAGATTTGGTGGCGGACTTGATGTGGGGCTCGAAGGAGAGAGTGGTCCAGGATGACACCCAGATTTCAGACCTCAGATAATGGGCAGATGGTGCAGCCATCAGTGGACATCACAAGGTCACCCACTTTCTTGAGGGGAACTTTGGAAGCCACCAGCATGACCTCAGTTTTATTGCTGTTGAGTTTGAGTAGATTGGGTGTCATCCAGTTTTTGATGTCCTGGAGACAGTTGATCAGAGATGGGGGAAACAGGTGAGAGGTGGGTTTGGTGTGGATGTAAATCTGGGTGTCATCCGAATAGCAGTGGATTTAGTTGAACCTGATGTTTTCTTACTGTTAGCGATTGTAGATGTTACAATGATGTGTTTCTCTTTGTCCACTCTCTATTCCAGGGCCCTGGTATATCAGAGGAGGCGATGGTCACTGAGCCTCCCCACTCGCAGCAGCCCGGGGCACGCCACAGCTTTGTACAGGAACACTTCCAGGCACAATACAAGTGAGTTTCCAGTTTGCCAGGTCTGCCCATAGCATACTGTATTCTCAATGCAATGCTAGAGAATAGCCCTATTACTATCTACACATTAGTCCTGCAAGCATTGATGGCATCTGAGCTGAGCTGAGTAGAATACAGTTGACTCAACCCCTGGCACTTAATTTGGAAAGTAATGGACGAGCTAATGTAAAAACGGCTGCCTTGCACCTTGAAGGACAGGTGAAAAATAAACAAATTACTATACAGAGAATTGTCTCTCAAATTTGTGACAGTCAACAATTTCCCTCCGATTCAGTGTCTTGAATGTAAAACAGAAGAGTTACTTGTCTTTCCTTTGTTCATTGTGAAATATTTTTCATGGCTCAACCTGCTCCTTAGATGATAATTCTAGAAAATAATAAATAATTAAAAAGTGTCAATGTGACAGCTTTTGTTATTTATTTCCATTAGGAGCCAGTTGTGTTTTTGTATAACCTGTTCTCTTCCTGTCAGTGCACCTGGATGAGGTTGCGAGGGAGTCTGTTGTTGAGAGATTGATTGAGATTTAGAAAAACTTTGTAAATTGGCTAAACAAAAACTTATTGGGTAAAACTTTGTTGCCCATTCTAATTTTAATACATTTCCTTTAATTATGAACCATATGTTATACAGTTCAATGCAATTATGGTCATTTGTGTGGAAATCAGTTTCATGCTTGTCTTGGTATACGCTTAGTCCATCGGTCACACTGCCTGTAATTTGGTCTGTTGGGTTTTGCACCTCTCCTATGAGTTCTTTACAATTATTGTACAACCATTGCAAAGTTAGGTATGAGGCTTTTTTCCCACATCACGTTCGATTACCGATGACTCATTGATCCAGTTCTCATTGATTGGATTAAATTGTAATTATCAGATACACCATGTGTAATGGAGATGTCATTATAACTCTAAGTGGGTAGAGGTTGTATATGTATTAGCAGGAGGAAGAGTAACCTCCTTAAATCACTGCAGACATTCCAGTAATTACTGAGCCTAGCTGGAGCATCAATACTGACAAGGCCCATGCACAGAGTGCAGCAAGAAAGACTGCCCCTCCACCTAACCTTTATGTCTCCTAGGTAACTAGGGACCCCTTCAAGTGCTTTTATGGTCCTGAGTAAAATGAGTGGGGTGGTTGGTTTTTGTTTGAGGTCAAGTGAAAAACGACAACTGTACAAATCGAATAGGCATAGATTACCTACATATTGAATAAACGTATACAATCTTTGCTCTAGTAGCTTTCCTGATAAGCTGTGATTGATGAATCTGATTGAGTTTTCACAGTTTTAGTCCTTATAACATTCCTTTCAATCCGTGTTCAGAGCCCCTCAGCGCCTGCTACAGCAGCTTTGAACCCAGAGCCTCTGAAGCTTCACAAGTGTTCATTTAATCTTGGAGATAAAGCCTCCTAAGTGTTTCTATGAAACAGATGCATCTCACAGCTGTGGTCGGGAGATCACTGGAGCTGCTGAAGGTAGTTGAGCTGTTGCAGTACCTTCATCATGATTTGGCTGTCCACTCCTCTCACAAATGCGCCAATGAGAGTTCTGCATCCAACTGCCAAGTGTATCTGTAAATCTCTGTCAAGCCCCCAATTTTACATTAGCTGTACTCTTCTCTGGGTAACCTTGACTAATGTCGTACTATATTGACAAGGAATTATGCAAACAACTGCACAATAGAACAGATGTATATTTGGACCTTTTAACTTTGTCGTGAAGTAATTAGAACACTTGCCACTCTGGAAGTTTCCATTTGCTTTGTAATTTCCTGCTTGTTTTTGTTTCCTCCATCTGCTAATTCCTTGAAAAATCGTCAGCTTGGTGTTATGCCGTTAATACATCTGTCAGAGCGCATCCCTTAATTGCTACCCACTGATGAATGTTTCTGCTTTGACACCCGGGAAATGGGCGTGTCTAGACAGGAAGCAGCCATAGCTAGCTCGGCAGCCATAGCTAGCTCACCCACTCAAACACTGTGCCAGACTCAGCCAGGAGGATTCAGACTGGAATCCAACACTTGACTGATGATCACTGATTGCTAGCAAACCGTAAAACATGCAGTATAACTTCAAAACAGCATAACTTTGCATTTCAGAGCTACAGTATGGATTTAGTTCAGTGGAAAAGAGCTTTAGACTATATAGACATTTCTCTCAAGGAATATTCCATAGCCATATCTTTCCATAACCATCTGATTTTGTCCCTTAGGCCAGTCCAAATCACTTACTCAGGCAACAGCATCATTGTATGAGATGAGGATTGAGGCCTGGGTGTGAAAGTGTAAGACTGAAAAGCTACTGTCAAAGCTTTTTTAGAATAATGTGTGAAAGTGGAATTCAGAGTCCCCGTGGTTAGAGAAGTGTCCTGTTTCGAATATAAATATCCTCATCCTGTCTGTGGTGTTTTACATTTTAAAATACTATATGTATTTTATATGATTAAATATTTGTCATACTAATAACTAATATAATACTATAAGTGACATATACTTAAGATGTTTGTTGTGCTATTTGTTTTAGGAACAGCCTTTGGAGTCCCTATCTTTGGTTTGTTAACGGTTCCTCTGTCCCTCTCTCATTGCCCTCCAGCAGTCCTGGGTGTAACACTACAGTATGTAATATAATCTCAAGGCCAATTGATAGGCCAGAGTATTATCACTGTAATGGGTCTGTTTGTCACTATACAATCACCAGGCCCATTATACTTGACAAGACTTAGTCTGTGTACAAACAAGCTTCATATATACTGACATGCTTTTTGTCTCCTAAGTTTTTGATGCTGATTTGATTTGTCGTTCATCACGTTGGTGCCATTCAATTGACTGTACAGTACAATTATTACAATTCTCTCTGTCTGACTGTGATGTCTCCGCAAAAGTGAAGTGCCTACTCTAACTCTGGAAGTATTGATTTTTAACTTATTGTTTCTCTACAACTCTGTAGACTCTGATCAAATCATGCATTGCTCAGTTCTTGAAGGTAAAGCTTTGATATAGCTAGTTTTGTTCTCATCCCACAGCATGACTCACTGCCTAGCATTGGTAATATGCAGTGAAAATCTCTGTGTTATCTGTCAAGCGCTGCTCATTAGAGTGAAACCAAACGGCAGGCAGCAGAGCATGTCAGATTACGGACGTGGTGTACTGTAGTTTCACTGGAAGCCCAGCCTTTTTACAGCGGCACGAAAACCCACCACTCTCTCTGAGCTTCTCGCCTCTCTTTGTCTGAATCATTTTGACTGGGTGACCTTTGTTTTGTCTCAGCGCTTCATTTATTTATATTTCTGCAGGAGGTTTGAATAAATAGGGCTTTGAAGCCTTTTTAAGATTATTACTGTGACTCAAGGTAATTCCTTTGTTTTGTCTGGATGCTCAGGATCACCTGCTGAATGATGCTTTACATATCAACAATCTCTAAAGGGGCCATGACCTTTTGAACCCAGAGATGAAGTGTTGTGACAAAAGCACACATCTTCAAGTAGTAGGTGAGGCTGCAGGCTCACTGAGAAGAATTAACAGCCAATCTTTAGGCCAGGGATCATCAATTAGATTCAGCCGCGGGCCGATGTTTTTTGTGAGAGGATGGTCGGGGGCCGGACCATAATTACAAATCATTTGTAGACTGCAAATTGACCACAAGAAGCCCAAACAGATATATTTGACTACAAAATCATAATTTCAAACGTTACATATATTTGTATATGATCACGTGTCTCTCTGTTATGCGTGGGAATACTTGGGAACCGATTTTCAAAATTAAAATCACTTGGAGCTGATATCCTGTTTTTTTTACTGTCCAACAATGAAAATGTTTAAAAAATACAGTACCAGTCAAAAGTTTGGATACACCTACTCATTCAAGGGTTTTCTTTATTTTTTTACTATTTTCTAGAATAATAGTGAAGACATCAAAACTATGAAATAACACAAATGGAATCATGTAGTAACCAAAAAAGTGTTAAACAAATCAAAATAGATTTTATATTTTATATTCTTTAAAGTATCCACCCTTTGCCTTGATGGCAGCTTGGCACACTCTTGGCATTCTCTCAACCAGCTTCACCTTGAATGCTTTTCCAACAGTCTTGAAGGAGTTCCCACATATGCTGAGTACTTGTTGGCTGCTTTTCCTTCGCTCTGCGGTCCAACTCATCCCAAACCATCTCAATTGGGTTGAGGTCGGGTGACTGTGGAGGCCAGGTCATCTGATGTAGCACTCCATCACTCACTTTCTTGGTCAAATAGCCCTTACAGAGTCTGGAGGTATGTTGGGTCATTGTCCTGTTGAAAAACAAATGATAGTCCTACAAAGCACAAACCAGATGGGATGGCATATCGCTGCAGAATGCTGTGGTAGCTATGCTGGTTAAGTGTGCCATGAATTCTAAATAAATCACTGAAGGTGTCACCAGCAGAGCACCCCCACACAATCACACCTCATCCTCCATGCTTCACGGTGGGAACCACACATGCAGAGATCCACCATTCACCTACTCTGCATCTCACAAAGACACGGCGGTTGGAACCAAAAATGTCAAATTTGGACTCATCAGACCAAAGGACAGATTTCCACCGGTCTAATGTCCATTGCTCATGTTTCTTTGCCCTAGCAAGTCTCTTCTTATTATTGGTGTCCTTTAGTTGTGGTTTCTTTGCAGGAGTTAGACCGTGAAGGCCTTATTCACGCAGTCTCATCTGAACAGTTGATGTTGAGATGTGTCTGTTACTTGAACTCTGTGAAGCATTTATTTGGGCTTATCCTCCGCAACAGAGGTAACTCTGGGTCTTCCTTTCCTGTGGCGGTCCTCATGAGAGCCAGTTTCATTATAGCGCTTGATGGTTTTTGACTGACCTTCATGTCTTAAAGTAATGATGGACTGTCGTTTTCTCTTTGCTTATTTAAGCAGTTCTTGACATAATATGGACTTGATCTTTTACCAAATAGGGCTATCTTCTGTATACCAACCAACCCTACCTTGTCACAACAGAACTAATTGGCTCAAACGCATTAAGAAGGAAAGAAATTCCACAAATTAACTTTTAACAAGGCACACCTGTTAATTGAAATGCATTCCAGGTGACTACCTCATGAAGATGGTTGAGAGAATGCCAAGTGTGTGCAAAGCTGTCATCAAGGCAAAGGGTGGCTGATTTGTTTAACACATTTTTGGTTACTACATGATTCCATGTGTGTTATTTCATAGTTTTGATGTCCACTATTATTCTACAATGTAGAAAATAGTACAAATAAAGAAAATCCCTCGAATGAGTAGGTGTGTCCAAACTTCTGACTGGTACTATATAATATTATTATTATTTATTTATTTTTATCTGAAAATTTGGGGGGCCAAATTAAACCACCTGCAGGCCAAATTGGGGGAACCCTGCTGGTTCCTTTAGTAGATTGTTCTAATAATAGCTGTTATAACAAATATAATTAATTCATTTATTTTTCAGGAAAGGTGACACTGAATGTCCCATATACTTGGAAAAATGGCTTTTAGAGTTTTACCCAGGCTAGTGCAGGGGTTGGCAACAGGCGGCCCGTGGGCCAAAACAAGCCCGCAAGTGTTTTTTTGGGGGGGGTTCGTTTTTGGTAAATAAAATACTAAAATTAACAGGAAAATAGTTTAATTTAGGAAATCTGTTCCCAAGTATTCCAACAAATAAAAAAGGAAACATACAGTAAGTGCACAAAACATGCTCTTTCCATGACATAGACTGACCAGGTGAATCCAGGTGAAAAGCTATGATCCCTTATTGATGTCACTGGTTAAATCCACTTCAGTCAGTGTAGATGAAGGGGTGGAGACAGGTTAAAGAACTATTGTATATCTCTCTCTCTCTATATATATATAGAGAGAGAGACAGATACAAATACCCCCTTTTCGCAATTTTTACCCCCTTTTTTCACCCCAGTTTCGCAATTTAGGGGCGGCAGGTAGCCAGCCTAGTGGTTAGAGTGTTGGGCCAGTAACCGAAAGGTTGCTGGATTGAATCCCTGAGGTGTCGAGGTAAAACTCTGTCGTTCTGCCCCTGAACAAGGCAGTTAACCCACTGTTCACCGGTAAGCTGTCATTGTAAATAATAATTTGTTCTTAACTGACTTGCCTAGTTAAATAAAGGTTACATTTAAAATAAAATAAAAATATCCAATTGCAATCCAATTACAATCTTGTCTAATCGCTGCAGTTCCCCAACAGGCTCGGCATAGGCGAAGGTCGAGTCATGCGTCCTCCGAAACATGACCCACCAAACCGCGCTTCTTAACACCTGCCCGCTTAACCCGGAATCCAGCCGCATCAATGTGTCGGAGGACACACCGTTCAACTGACGACTGAAGTCAGCCTGCAGGCACCCGTGCCCACCACAGGCAGTCGTTAGAGCACGATGAGCCAAATAAAGCTCCCCCGGCCAAACCCTCCCCTAACCTGTTGCTGGATTTTTTACGTTCAACAGTTTCCCGTGTGGATCAAGAATTGTCTACCACCCAAAGGACATCCATCCAACTTGACACAACTGTGGGAAGCATTGGAGTCAACATGGGTCAGCATCCCTGTGGAATGCTTTCAACTCCTTGCAGAGTCCATGCCCCTATGAATTGAGGTTGTTCTGAGGGCAAATGGTTGTTTTGTACACTCGGTGTATCTCAATGTATCTGAATGTGTGTCAATGTAAATAAGGTATGAAATTATTGTTATTTTCAAATATAATCTAATTTTGGGTTTAGTTGGGGTCAATTTGCAGTGTACAAATTATTATAATTATGTTTTGGTCCCCCACCATCCGCTCCGTCAAAAAATCCCACAGCTGAATCTAGTTGCCGACCCCTGGGCTAGTGTTTAAGCTGACTCAAACTCTCACCCTTCAGCATCACTGCTTCAAACACAGGGATTCCCTCTCAAGTGCTGCTCACACTTTATCCATTAGGCATCACGGGAATATCACCTCCTTTTCCTTTAGGCCTAAGTGTTCCTTACCAATGCACAGTACATCTATGTTTTATTGGAGCTGCTGGAGTGTTATTTGTATGCAAAGAACATGGGCAGCTCCTCTGTTTCCTGCTGAGAATAAGACATCCATAGGGGAGCGATCCACTCTGCCAAGAGAGAGCTCCACTCAGAGCCAGTGTCAGCTGGGATGAGTTGAATAGGGCTTTATTCACTCTCCCCCACTCGCCCCTGTGGGTCTGTCAGGTGCCTTCCTAGAAGGGAAACACATTTAAACAGCTATGCTCTGGCTAAGATTCCCATGGTAGGCTACCCCTTGTAAAGGTTCCTGACATGCAGGCTGGAGAAGTGAAAGCTCTGTGCACTGATCCAATGAAAAATACTAAAGCAAAGGAATAGAGAAATACTGGCTTAAAACATCGCCTTGACGGGTAAAAGAGGAAGAGGGACATTTATGCTTGAAATTCAGATTTGCAAAGAAACCATAGCTTTGTCAACTTGTTTTGATTGTATGCAGCAAAGTCATTGTTGAACTCAATTCCACTCCAGTCCTAAAGGCTCTTATAATTTCAGGCAGCCTTGTGAAATGCTTTTCGCTTCCTGACTAGAATAACCAGTCATGGAGTTCTTGCCATAGAACTATTACAGGATTTAGAAGTACTTCAAGTCAAGTTCAATAGCACTTCAGTCTGAGGACTTCCATGGAAATACCCTCTGACTCTTTGTTCAAACAGTTAGTGATTTTCCAGAATAAGCAACTTCCTCTCCTAAACATAAAGAGGTCTGTTGGAGCCAGTGTGTGAACCAGGTGTGGAATGAAATATTGGTAGACTGGAAGATTTGCTCTCTTTTCCTGTCCTTTGAGTCCTATGGCCTGAAAATTCATATATGGAGGAAACAAGCCATCTCTTAGGACTGTTCTTTATTCTCCCCATGATGGTGATCATTAGGGAATCGCTGCGTGCTGGTTCCCATTTAAAGGTCCAGTCGCACCGTGAGGCTTTTTCCCACTACCCATCCCCCTTACATCACTTATCTTTCCCATAGAAAATCTCTACAGCAACATCAAGACGTACTGTACATACAGTGTGTCCATTTCTATAGCAAGATGCACTTTCCTGCTGGCCTGACACAGAAGTGCATGTTCAGGTGTCTAAAACAGGCGTCAAACATCACACAATCTTGTTTTTCTTTCCACAGGTCATCGCTGACCTGCCCTCATTGTCATAAACAGAGCAACACCTTTGACCCTTTCCTCTGCATTTCACTTCCCATCCCTCTGCGCCACACCAGGTGAGTAATATCCTTGGTTAGTGCACCAACCATACTGAATACACAACCATGCAACACATCACACCACACCATGGTACTACGTGCAGCTATTGGGAGACATCTGTCAGTGAGAGTCAAAGCCGTAGTAGACGGAAAGACTTGCCTTAGGTACAGACGTAGAAATACACTGTAGACAAGACTCAAGCACTGGTGTCTTTTTAACGTCCCTTTCAGTCCTCTAGAGGCTCATAATGTTAGAGGAATGGATAAAGATCTGGAGTAGCACAGAGAAACAATAGACCTGGCTGAGATGGAGTGTACTTGAAGCCCAGATGAAAGCCCTGAGGAGCACCACCTCAGAAACCAGGAACAATGTCACATTCATGCCCAGGTCACAAAGATCACTCCATCCCTGCTTGGCCGCTGTTAGCCTGTTCAGGAAATCAATTTTTGAGGAGTTAGTCCCCCCCAAGCCCTTACTCTTCAAGCACCTACACCCTCTCATTAATTGTGCTCTTTGTGAAGACTTTTGACAACTTTGTTTTTTGTTAAAAGCAGAAGATAATGTTTCCTCTCACACACCGCCTGACCAAAAACTGAAGTCAAAACAGTATGGTTCTCACCTTTATTCTCCAGTGCAGATGGAGGAGTTGTCCTAATTGGAAAGAGGTGTTAAACTCATCGATTGACTCTAAATCATATCTCAGATTCCTGTGCTGGGGTGTCATAGAAGTGCATGCAGCTGTGTCCTATTGAGGTCCCAGGGTGTGCCTAGCAAATTCAAAAGCCTAACACACACTCATCTATCCAATCCTACACCACAAATGGACACTACAACGTTGATCTCATACTGTAGATCGTCATTCATACTGAGCATCCAACGTAAAGCTAGAGTCCTTAGTTATGAATATGAGAGTGGTTACATATTTCCAGCCCCATCCCTTAGCTTTTTAGTGATAAATGGGCGGGAAGCACGCTTTGTTATTGTTTCAATTAAGGATTCTAGCTTTAACAGGTATTATTTAGAGCTCTCTATTTGTGACACATACAGTCATTGAAATAGTTCTCAGTCTCTTTGGAGCAACTGGAGTATCAATAAACGTTAAGTCCAGGCACGACACCCTCCTAGAGAATTTTTTTCCCTTTAATCATATCACAATCATCTTTTACCCGTTGAATGTAGACACAAATATAATACTTTTTTGTATAAACATAATTCCGAATTATATAAAAAAATATGCAAATGAGCCAATTCTCATTAGTATGCTCATATTTGCATATCACGCAAATATATTTTTCTGGACACTGGATGAAGTCACCCTAAATGATTTGGTTTCATTTCATTAAGACACTCCAGGACCAGACTTGTCCGGAGCAGATTGTGGATAAATACATTTTTAATCTTTCTATCTGTAAAATAGTAAAGACATGTACGTAAAATGCGGGTTTTTTTCAAATACTTTTTAAAATCTAGAATATAAACTTCACAACATCAATAATTCCCTCTGAGCAAGTCTGGAGAATATATCTAAGGATAACCACTAGTTTTCATAATAATCGGAAATCGGTATTTTTGGGCGCCGATTTTTTTTTTTTTTACACCTTTATTTAATCTTTATTTAACTAGGCAAGTCAGTTAAGAACACATTCTTATTTTCAATGACGGCCTAGGAACGTTCTGCCTCTGTCGTTCTGCCTTCAGGGGCAGATTTTTAACCTTGTCAGCTCGGGGGATCCAATCTTGCAACCTTACAGTTAACTAGTCCAATGCTCTAACCTGATTACATTGCACTCCACGAGGAGCCTGCCTGTTACGCGAATGCAGTAAGCTAAGGTAAGTTGCTAGCTAGCATTAAACTTATCTTATAAAAAACAATCAATCAATGACTGCCATTGCTCCAATGTGTACTTAACCATAAACATCAATTCCTTTCTTAAAATCAATACACAAGTATATATTTTTAAACCTGCATATTTAGCTAAAAGAAATCCAGGTTAGCAGGCAATATTAACCAGGTGAAATTGTGTCATTTCTCTTGCATTCATTGCACGCAGAGTCAGGGTATATGCAACAGTTTGGGCCGCCTGGCTCTTTGCGAACTAATTTGCCAGAATTATGACATAACATTGAAGGTTGTGCAATGTAACAGGAATATTTAGACTCATGGAGGTTGTGCAATGTAACAGGAATATTTAGACTCATGGATGCCACCCGTTAGATAAAATACGGAACGGAATAAACGTTTTGTTTTCGAGGTGATAGTTTCCCGGATTAGTAACAGGTATATGGTTTAGAGAGAAATAGTCGACGCGTTATAATTCCTGTAATAACTTGCGGCTGAACTTGAAAGGGGTTCCTTCGTTATTTTACCGTTCATGTCTTCCATAGAGAATGTCTTGATCTACTTCAAATAAGGTCTGTGTTTCGCGGAGGAGCAGACTGACAGGGGACCATGCAGACAAGCTCTGCTTTCTGCACTACAACCTAAAACTTAGTGCTAGCTGCGCCACCAGAGTCTCTGGGTTCGCGCCCAGGCTCTGTCGCAGCCGGCCGCGACCGGGGGGTCCGTGGGGCGACGCACAATTGGCCTAGCGTCGTCCGGGTTAGGGAGGGTTTGGCCGGTAGGGATATCCTTGTCTCATTGCGCTCCAGCGACTCCTGTGGCGGGCCGGGCGCAGTGCGCGCTAACCAAGGGGGCCAGGTGCACGGTGTTTCCTCCGACACATTGGTGCGGCTGGCTTCCGGGTTGGAGGCGCGCTGTGTTAAGAAGCAGTGCGGTTTGGTTGGGTTGTGCTTCGGAGGACGCATGGCTTTCGACCTTCGTCTCTCCCGAGCCCGTACGGGAGTTGTAGCGATGAGACAAGATAGTAATTACTAGCGATTGGATACCACGAAAATTGGGGAGAAAAGGGGATCAAATTTAAAAATAATAAAAATAAAAATAATAAAAAATATAAAAGTGTTCATTGTTCATTCAGTATTGTTGCAATTGTCATTATTACAAAAATGTGTGTGTGTGTATGATATATATAAATACATTTCAACATTTTTTTTTTTTAAATCGGCCGATTAATCGCTATCTGCTTTTTTGTCCTCCAATAATCGGTATCGGTGTCGGCGTTGAAAAATCATAATCGGTCGACCTCTAATAACCACACAACATTTAGTGAATGCAGATGCTTCTGAAGCTGAGTATTTTTTGGGGGAGTGTGGGAAGAGTCTGACTTTCGGGAAATGGCGGTTAAAGAAAAGTACACTGAATTTAGAATACCAAATGCCTATTTAGACCCAGTCATCATCTCTTCAAGGTAAGTTTCTAAATATAGTCCAGTTTGTAACGCTCGCTATGAAATGGGCTTCTAAATTAGTGTGTAATTTAATGTTGTAAGCTTTAAAATGATTAAAGTGGTTCAAATGCATTAATATGTTGATGACGGTAGAATGATAAACTAAAGAAATTATAAATAAGTACATAAGTATTCAGACCCTTTGCTTTGAGACTCGAAATTGAGCTGAGGTGCATCCTGTTTCCATTGATCATCCTTGGAGTCCACCTGTGATAAATTCAATTGATTGGATATGATTTGGAAAGGCACACACCTGTCTATATAAGGTCCCACAGTTGACAGTGCATGTGAGAGCAAAAACCCAGCCATGAGGTTGAAGGAATTGTCCGTAGAGCTCCGAGGCAGGATTGTGTTGAGGCTCAGATCTGGGGAAGGGTACCAAAATATTTCTGCAGCATTGAAGGTCCCCAAGAACACAGTGGCCTCCATCATTCTTAAATGGAAGAAGTTTGGAACCACCAAGACTCTTCCTAGAGCTGGCCACCCGGCTAAACTGAGCAATCGGGGGAGAGGGGCCTTGGTCTGGGAGGTGACCAAGAACCCGATGGTCACTCTGACAGAGCTCCAGAGTTCCTCTGTGGAGATGGGAGAACCTTCCAGAAGGACAACCATCTCTGCAGCACTCCACCAATCAGGCCTTTATGGTAGAGTGGCCAGACGGAAGCCACTCCTCAGTAAAAGGCACATGACAGCCCACTTGGAGATTGGCAAAAGGCACCTAAAGGACTCTCAGAACATGAGAAACAACAGTCTCAGGTGTGATGAAACCAAGATTGAACTCTTTGGCCTGAATGCCAAGCATCACATCTGGAGGAAACCTGGCACCATCCCTACGGTGAAGCATGGTGGTGGAAGCATCATGCTGTGGGGATGTTTTTCAGCAGCAGGAACTGGGATGAACGCAGTAAAGTAAAGTAAAGTACAGACAGGTCCTTGATGAAAACCTGCTCTAGAGCACTCAGGACCACAGACTGAGCCCACCTTTCAACAGGGCAAGAACCCGAAGCACACAGCCAAGACAACGCGGGAGTCGCTTCGGGACAAGTCTCTGAATGTCCTTGAGTGGCTCAGCCAGAGCCCTGAATTGAACCCGATCGAATATCTCTGGAGAGACCTGAAAATAGCTGTGCAGCGACGCTCCCTATCCAACCTGACAGAGCTTGAGAGGATCTGCAGAGAAGAATGGGAGAAACTCCCCAAATACAGGTGTGCCAAGCTTGTTGCGTCATACCCAAGAAGACTCAAGGCTGTAATCGCTGCCAAAGGTGTTTCAACAAAGTACTAACTAAGGTAAAATTTCGAAATACCTATTTTTGCTTTGTCATTATGGGGTATTGTGTGTAGATTGATGAGAAAACAACTATTGAATACATTTTAGAATAAGGCTGTAACGTAACAAAATGTGGAAAAAGTCAAGGGGTCTGAATACTTTCTGAACGCACTGTAGATGCAAAAATTTAATTTCAGCCTGTGGTGCCTGGCCTTAAGCAAACTGTTATGCTAATTGGAGAATCGTTTTTAAAAATCTAGCTCTAACAAACAGCTTGCCAGGCAAACTTTACATAATCGCCTCATTCGTTCTGCTTTTGGCTAATGGCATTGAATACTGTAGACAGTTATGAAAGGAAGAAACAGATGGTTTGCCTTTTAAGATTTTGTACATGGTTGTTCATGTAAAAAAAAGTGTCATAGTTTTGTATATCTCCATAAACCCTAACACAAACTAAAGTGCAGATTTTCAACACCAACAGTCATTTACACCAACCCCAACCTCACACATATACATTTATTTATTGGACTGCTACAGTACCTATTTTCTGACAGAAATGTGTTCCCACATGTCATATATACAGTATGTGGTTAGTTATCATCTAGTGTGTTAACCAGTGTGGCAGAGTCAGCCCGACATGGACCCATATTGATGTTGTACCCTAACATGGAACCCAAACCGGCTGCGCGCGTGCGCCATCGTGCGCTATCGTGCATAAATGTATTTTGTCCCCTCACACCAAACGCGATCACGACACGCAGGTTCAAATATCAAAACAAACTCTGAACCAATGACATTCATTTGGGGACAGGTCGAAAAACATTAAACATGCATGGCAATTTAGCTAGTTAGCTTGCATTTGCTAGCTAATTTGTCCTATTTAGCTAGCTTGCTGTTGCTAGCTAATTTGTCCTGGAATATAAACATTGAGTTGTTATTTTACCTGAAATACACAAGGTCCTCTACTTCGACAATTAATCCACACATAAAACGGCCAACCGAATCGTTTCTAGTCATCTCTCCTCCTTCCAGGCTTTTTTCATATCTGAACTTATATGGTGATTGGCATCTACACTTTTACCACAAGAACCGGCAAAACATTTCATCTTTCAATCACCCACGTGGGTATAACCAATGAGGAGATGGCACGTGGGTCCCTGCTTCTATAAACCGATGAGGAGATGGGAGAGGCAGGACTTGCAGCGCGATCTGCGTCAGAAATAGAAAGGACTTCTATTTTAGCGCTTGGCATCGCAGACGCTCGTTGGCGCAATAATTGAATAACATAGATTTCTAAATTTATTTTGCGACGCATGCGACATCTGGTCAGCATGTAATGGACTGAGTGGTATGGCAGGCGTCTCCATTTAAACGCATTAACTCCACTAAATGAGCCGCTCATTACAGATCATCATGTTATTACTGTAAAGATCCATCAGAGATCTTGTTGTATAATGTTCCTGTCCTCCTGAGGAAAAGGTTTGCGATTCATTATCATGATTGATTCAGCTTTGTACTCAGAGACGGGGAGCTAAATCTCTGAAAGGTGTTCTCGGGATGTAGCCACTATTTGCAGTAGCTTAGTATAATCATAGACTCAGATTACCATTCAATTGAGAGCTTTAGTTGAGTATTCAGTCACTGGGAATTGAATTCCCATAATAGGTATTGGGTGCATCATGTAACGTTATAGATTGTTAATTATCCCTATGCCTGCCTTTCTAGTTCTGAGCTGTTGAGTGTGTGGGGATGTTTTGCCACTCCCAGAATGGTTCCAAACAAGGTAATTAGTATGAATTAGTAACGCTTGCCTGCTCAGAGCACCATTGATTAACTACTGCCTTCACTGTTTGTGTCTTGAGACACAAAAAGAACCTTGATAATATGAGGCACTGTTTTGGTGTTCCTACTGCCTAGTCAAAGGCAGATAAAGGAATGAACTCAGGTGCGCCACCGGCTAAATCATATGGGGAGATCTCCCCATACCCCTCACTATAGCGTGTGCTGAGAATCCTTGACAGCCAGTGTAGAGGTTACCCTGAGTCCAGACAGCAGGGGATCTCACAGCTCAACACCCTTTACTTACTTAAGTGATAATGCCCTCGAAGCCGGTGTTTGGGGGATATATTGGCGCGAGTGTTGTTAGGCCCGAGAAGAAGTTGAGGGCCAGCAAACCGTGCCAACATATCCTCCAAACACCGGCTTCGAGGGCATTGTCACTTTTATACAATGGGTCACCAACATATTCAAATAATGATTTAAAAACGTTATTTTGATGAATTTATTCATACTATTTCATCCTTCCACAAGATATAGTCCCGACACAAATCTAGGGATGCTACCTTAGCCGACTGGTCGTTCGTTCTATCGGTTCGGTTGCCAGAGACTCAACCCAGTCGTTCAGTCTTTTTGTTCTTTATCTATGGACGCTACCCACTGGTTCGTTGTAAATATTCCATTGCCATATTGGCTGGCAACGTTCTTATCCCTTGCTTGCTAGCTAGCCAACTACGGCTAACTTGCAGTCACGTCGACAGTGCAGCCAGAATAACAACAAAGTAGCTGCATTTGCATTTTAAGCTGTTTTCTAGTGACATTTATTTGGATACATCCATAACAATGAGCTAATGATGCACAATTTCACCTGGCGTAGAACATGTGCTCTCTCGTCAGGACACTGTTGTTTGAGAGCTAGCCAACAACACAGCTAACACAATCACTTCAAGTTGAAGCTGGAAAAACTTCAAACTAGCTGCACTTTGTTTAGTTTGACCTGTTTTCTATTGATAGTTATTTGTATATATCCATAGAAATTATGCTAATTCATGATTTAGACTGGCTGAGGAAAGCTGCCTACCTGTCTGTCTCATCACGACTCCCGACACGTTCATTACAATGGGACAGCTGGAGATCAAATTTGAATATTGAAACAATATTGCAAATGTCGGAGAGACAGGCAGCAAGGTTTATACAAATCTCCGCTGTTGAAAACGAAATGTTAGATGCTTTTCATAGTGGAGTTTATAAATTGCCTGTCTGGGCTGATGAGACAGTGGATTGCTCAGTCAGATGGAACAGAGTAAATAGGCATTTTAAGTCATAGATTTAGCCGGTGGTAACTTGTGGAATAGACACCGGCTGGAATGCGGTTTTAACCAATCAGCATTCAGGATTAGACCCACCCGTTGTATAATACTGTATATCCCCCACTGCTGTGTGTCCTCTGTCCCCATGTGTGATAATGCCTGTGTGCTGGCAGTGGCATCTCTCACTCTCTCTATCATGTTAAATCTTCTCCATGGTGGATTATAGAGCAGGTCATCAACAAGACATCACAAAACTCACTTTAATTGATAATTGGCATTAGTCTGCTGGACAATGTAGATACACAGGTAAAATGGGAGCTGTCTCAGTATGGCCTTGTAAATAACAACATATCAATGACTTAGTCTCTGAAGAGCTAATGAAGGCCAGCCCACTCTGGTATAGAGGGTACAATGATTGGTGAAAGCATTGGAGTTTGTAACAACACCCCATGGGACACATTGTTCAGCATATGTAATGACGCCACAGGGGCAAACAAGTACAGTGTATCATCCATAGTCGATTACAGGCAAAAAGGTAGTGGAAACAAGTCTCTTTCTTGCTTCAAAAGAGAAACATGACTTATTTAAAATAAAAAATTGAGCCTGAGCTTTTTCACAAGACCTTCAATATGAGTTGTACTTATGTAAGCATGGACTCTCTACTGTAAGAAGATAAGGGGTGGCAGGTAGCCTAGTGGTTAGCGCGTTGGGCCAGTAACCGAAAGGTTGCTGGATTGAATCCCCGAGCTGACAAGGTAAAAATCTGTTAACCCACTGTTCCTAGTCCGTCATTGTAAATAAGAATTTGTTCTTAACTGACTTGCCTATTTAAATAAAAAAATAAGAGTCTTGTCTGTAGAATAGAGGTGCTGTACACTTGGGACCTCCCGCCTATGTCATTTTGTCATTGGCTCCCATATCTCTCTTTCTCAGAGGAGGAGGCTGACATTCTGCGTGGTGTGTCTACTCGGCTGACTACAGTCCTCACATATAGACACACATAGACTCTCACAGGTGAATCACAGGGCACATATCTCTTCAGTGTAGTGTTTTTGTACAAGCCATTTTGTCCCTTTACCCTGCCTATGTCAGCACTGCTTCTCCATGCAAAAGAGAAGTAAGAGCCAAGTGCTCAGCTTTAAAAATGCATCGACCCACAATACAGATTCCATTATTTCTTACACATAAAAAACTGTCCTAATGATCTATTATTAATGCTAAAATGTATTGATTAATTCATGAAAACTATATGTCCCTTCCTGGTCATGGACTGTAATAAAATTGGTAGCGATTTCAATGCAGCGGCTATTCTCTCTCTCTCTCTCTCTCTCTCTCTCTCTCTCTCTCCTCTCTCCTCTCTCTCGCTCTCTCGCTCTCTCTCTCGCTCTCTCTCTCGCTCTCTCTCGCTCTCTCTCTCTCTCTCTCTCTCACTCGACAGGCCTCTGTGTGTAACTCTGGTCTTCAGTACGAAGGGCCAGAGATACCTGCGCATCGGGCTGGCTGTGCCTCTCTTTGGCTCGCTGGCCTTTCTGAGAAGGATGTTGGCGGATGAGGGGAAGATCTCCCCAGACCAGGTAGGTGATCTTGTCTCACTCTTCTTGATGATGCACACTATCCTCAGATTCACTCTCACTCCATTTTCCAAGTCTCTGATTAAATAAAATGGATACTCTTGCTATCTCTCTCTCTCGCTCTCACTCTCTCTCCCTCTCTCCCTCTCTCTCTCTCACTCTCTCTCCCTCTCTCCCTCTCTCTCTCTCTCTCTCTCCCTCGCTCCCTCTCTCTCTCTCTCTCTCTTTCAGGTGATCCTGACAGAGATCTACACCACAGGCTTTCAGCGCTCCTTCTTTGATGAGGAGGATCTGACGTGCATAGCCGAGACTGACATCATCTATGCCTTCCAGGCCCCGCCCCTATACATCAGAGGAGGCTCTGCACAATTCTCAGGTAACCGTAGCAACAACTACATATTCCAGGGACATTCAGATCAATATCATCACTATCAACCAAGATCATCCAATAGAATCTGTCCCTTTTCCACTTTAGCAGGGGTCATCACAGTCCCATTATGAAATAAGCCTTTCTCAGTCAAGAGCATACAGAGGTACTGTATTAACAGAATGGGGATATACAACCTCTGTGAAATACCAGGGTATTATGTGAAAGTCTGTCCTTCCTCTGGTGGTGATAATTACATGCTCTTTGTACTGTAGCCTTTACCCTAACTGTGCACTGTTGGCACAAGCCTTCCAAACATCAGGATGAACAACTGAGGAGAAATGCATTGTTTATTTTTAAACAAGATAATGAATGTTTGTTTGTGTACTTTGGGTCTGATAGATTCCAGGAGGAACTCACAATGTAGAATAAGAAGTCCTTGGGGAACATGTGTGTTTACAAACACATTTTAAACACATTTTCAATAAAACTCAGATGCTCAGATCTACTCAAATCACCATCATTTTCCGCAAAGGTTTGCTGTCATCGAATGATTTATGTTTGAAATATCTCTCCTCTGTAATTGTACTGATGACATGTGAAGGGCAAACAGACATTGTTCCCAGAAGCCAGATTGTGTGGATAGTTTTACCACATTTTTCACTCTGGGTTGAGCAGAGCTGGGTTTGTCCCTGAAAATGATACTTCTTTGCATCACCACTGAGCAAAGTGATTAGAGAAATTTCTGTCTCTCCTTTATCATCTTTGGTTAGACCACACATAATAGACTACTCAGTTTGATTGGTCTGCACACACACACACACACACACACACACACACACACACACACACACACACACACACACACACACACACACACACACACACACACACACACACACACACACACACACACACACACACACACACAGGCAGACACTGAATCCTCCTGGGATGTTTTATCAGACTGTATACGTAGTGGGGTTGATATGGAGAGGCCTCTCTCACCACCTCCCTGCTGAACAGAGCATCCTCTCATTTCATGCACATCCAGTCTGATAACAGAACTCAAACTCACTGTTACACAATGAATACTGAGTAATCATTTTGTAATCATTATCTATTTGGCCTAAAGCTGACGGGCATGAAATGTGGTACTGTACTGACGGAGGAGGCTTCACCTCAGCTTATCATGATGAGTTGTCACTGCTCATAAACTTTTATGGTCACTGCTGCTAATGGAAGGTACATTTTGTGTACTTGAAATCAATATGCCTTTAGGGATCATGCACCTCACGCACATTAACTATGAATGGGAATGGAGTCGTATCTGTTCTTCCCCAGAACAGTGTCTACATTGATTTAAAAGACTCCTCTACTATACCACTCCTGTACTACTCTCTAGTTTACATACAGCATTCTTTACTCACTACTTCTCTCGGTATGAAAAGCATGTGGGACTCTACAGAGCTCTGTTCAGCCTCTCTGCTTGGAAGAAATCCTTTCAATAAGCAATTGACAGCGTTGGTCAGGTACAGGGCTGGCAGTGTCTTTGAGTAAAGTGGTCTCTAAAGACTGACCAGACAGCAGCTAATTTCTCCAGTTTCTGGGTCAGGAGGACTGCCATAATGGCTCTATAGCTGGAAGTTAAAGTTCCTAAAGTGTTCATGTTCGACTTTGCTCTTGTTACAGAAAACCTGAGCTCGCCTGAATTGTATAATAACTCCTAGACAGAGATGTTCAACACTAGTGTTGCAGGCTTGTGCTTTGACAAACTGGATATGTCTGAATACCTAGACTGTCTGAATGGAGTGTCTCAGGTACCAATAGAAGCTGTCAAGCTGAGGCATCAACTCAAATGAATTGTAGCACTTACTGTATGGCTAAAAAAAACAAGAGCCTTGGCACCATGCTACAGTACATTAGTTGAATTCAGAGGGTGACTCACTTTAAGCACATCAGCGACTGGCTGTCACTAATGGCTATCACTAAATGTCCTAGAATCATGTTCAAAATCATAAAAATGTGAAGCAGGGGCTGTCCACCTCTGTTTGACACACAGCCTATCAGTAATGTCACTTCACACCTTGATGAGCGGCCTGTAGAAAAAATGGTGGAGTGTGCGTGTGTCTGTGCATGGCAGCATTTTCATTTGGTGGTTGTCAGCGAGGAGAATGAGTAATTGAGTCACTGTCAACAAGGTTTACATGAACTATCTACAATGTATGGAATATCCCAGTGTGGCACAAGAGATTCATGAGAGATGATGGTGTCTGGGAGTATTTTTCCTCCTGCCTGACCTTTCATGGTATGGTGAAATAGGAAGAGAGGTGTAAGCACTTCCTATGTCAGTTTATGTAAACATTGATTCTGTACCCACAGAGCTCCATTGTCATGGCAATTCTCATAGAAGTATCTTATTTCACATTCAGTGAAGTGCATCATACACACAGATAACATGTTCTTTCCCCATCAGGTATTCCCCTTCTTCAGGTTGTATTGGGTTGACAGTGTCTTGGTTGTTCATACCAGGCTCATATTAAGGAAATTAATAACAGATTGCATGACTTCATCTAATCAATGACTGATCCAAACTCAGTCGACCCTGCATCCCACCATGACATGGTTTGTCCATTGTGTCTCTAATATAGTATGGTTGTAATACAGTATGCTGTCTGGCTGCCAGGCCATAGAGTTCCCCCTGTCAGGGCATCAGTGGGATTTTCCACATGTGCTTCAATTTACTGTCTAACAAACAGACAGGGCTTCCATTTTAGGTAGAACTGATGTGGAACGCTTGTTTGAAAAGCCCAATAATTAGTTCAGGCTCCTCAGCGTGGGCACATTCAGAAGCCTGGCTAACTAGGTCACTCAGTGGAGGAGACAAACGCCATGAAGTCATCACTAGGGCTGTTACGGTGACTGTATTACCGCCACACCGGCAGTCATGAGTCATGATGGCACTCAAATTACACATGACCGTTTAGTCATGGTAATTAAGCTTCTCCAAGCTCTGATGCTGCTGATGGTTATTAGTAGCCTACCAAACTTACTAACTGTGAAAGGATTGACGCAGGTGATAGGAAGCAGGTACAGGGAGTGAAGGTGTAATAACTGACGGACATGAAACAGAACAGGAACAGCGTCTGGACAGGAACACATAACAACAATTAATGTGGACACCACCGAGGAACAGACAGATATATAGGGGCAATCAACCACGTGAAGGAGTCCAGGTGAGTCCAATGAGCTCTGCTGCGTGTAATGATGGTGACAGGTGCGTGTAATCAAAATCAAATCAAATGTATTTATATAGCCCTTACATCAGCTGATATCTCAAAGTGCTGTACAGAAACCCAGCCTAAAACTCCAAACAGCAAGCAATGCAGGTGTAGAAGCACAGTGGCTAGGAAAAACTCCCTAGAAAGGCCAAAACCTAGGAAGAAACCTAGAGAGGAACCAGGCTATGAGGGGTGGCCAGTCCTCTTCTGGCTGTGCCAGGTGGAGATTATAACAGAACATGGCCAAGATGTTCAAATGTTCATAAATGACCAGCATGGTCAAATAATAATAATCACAGTAGTTGTCGAGGGTGCAGCAAGTCAGCACCTCAGGAGTAAATGTCAGTTGGCTTTTCATAGCCGATCATTAAGAGTATCTTTACCGCTCCTGCTGTCTCTAGAGAGTTGAAAACAGCAGGTCTGGGACAGGTAGCACGTCCGGTGAACAGGTCAGGGTTCCATAGCCGCAGGCAGAACAGTTGAAACTGGAGCAGCAGCACAGCCAGGTGGACTGAGGACAGCAAGGAGTCATCATGCCAGGTAGTCCTGAGGCATGGTCCTAGGGCTCAGGTCCTCCGAGAGAGAGAAAGAAAGAGAGAATTAGAGAGAGGATACTTAAATTCACACAGGACACCGGATAAGACAGGAGAAGTTTCCAGATATAACAAACTGACCCTAGCCCCTCGACACATAAACTACTGCAGCATAAATACTGGAGGCTGAGACAGGAGGGGTCAGGAGACACTGTGGCCCCATCCGATGATACCCCCAGACAGGGCCAAACAGGAAGGACATAACCCCACCCACTTTGCCAAAGCACAGCCCTCACACCACTAGAGGGATATCTTCAACCACCAACTTACCATCCTGAGACAAGGCCGAGTATAGCCCACAAAGATCTCCGCCACGCCACAACCCAAGGGGGGGCGCCAACCCAGACAGGAAGATCACGTCAGTGACTCAACCCACTAAAGTGACGCACCCCTCCTAGGGACGGCATGAAAAGAGCACCAGTAAGCCAGTGACTCAGCCCCTGTAATAGGGTTAGAGGCAGAGAATCCCAGTGGAGAGAGGAGAACCGGCCAGGCAGAGACAGCAAGGGCGGTTCGTTGCTCCAGAGCCTTTCCGTTCACCTTCACACTCCTGGGCCAGACTACACTCAATCATATGACCCACTGAAGAGATGAGTCTTCAGTAAAGACTTAAAGGTTGAGACCAAGTCTACGTCTCTCACATGGGTAGGCAGACCATTCCATAAAAATTGAGCTCTATAGGAGAAAGCCCTGCCTCCAGCTGTTTGCTTTGAAATGCTAGGGACAATTAGGAGGCCTGCGTCTTGTGACCGTAGCGTACGTGTAGGTATGTACGGCAGGACCAAATCGGAAAGATAGGTAGGAGCAAGCCCATGTAATGCTTTGTAGGTTAGCAGTAAAACCTTGAAATCAGCCCTTGCCTTAACAGGAAGCCAGAGTAGGGAGGCTAGCACTGGAGTAATATGATAATTTTTGGGGGTTCTTGTCAGGATTCTAGCAGCCTTATTTAGCACTAACTGAAGTTTATTTAGTGCTTTATCCGGGTAGCCGGAAAGTAGAGCATTGCAGTAGTCTAACCTAGAAGTAACAAAAGCATGGATTAATTTTTCTGCATAATTCTTGGACAGAAAGTTTTTGATTTTTGCAATGTTACGTAGATGGAAAAAAGCTGTCCTTGAAACAGTCTTGATATGTTCGTCAAAAGAGAGATCAGGGTCCAGAGTAACGCCGAGGTCCTTCACAGTTTTATTTGAGACGACTTTACAACCAACCATCAAGATTAATTGTCAGATTCAACAGAAGATCTCTTTGTTTCTTGGGACCTAGAACAAGCATCTCTGTTTTTTCCGAGTTTAAAAGTAGAAAGTTTGCAGCCATCCACTTCCTTATGTCTGAAACACAGGCTTCTAGCGAGGGCAATTTTGGGGCTTCACCATGTTTCATTGAAATGTACAGCTGTGTGTCATCCGCATAGCAGTGAAAGTTAACATTATGTTTTCGAATGACATCCCCAAGAGGTAAAATATATAGTGAAAATAATAGTGGTCCTAAAACGGAACCTTGAGGAACACCGAAATTTACAGTTGATTTGTCAGAGGACAAACCATTCACAGAGACAAACTGATATCTTTCCGACAGATAAGATCTTAACCAGGCCAGAACTTGTCCGTGTAGACCAATTTGGGTTTCCAATCTCTCCAAAAGAATGTGGTGATCGATGGTATCAAATGCAGCACTAAGGTCTAGGAGCACGAGGACAGATGCAGAGCCTCGGTCTGATGCCATTAAAAGGTAATTTACCACCTTCACAAGTGCAGTCTCAGTGCTATGATGGGGTCTAAAACCAGACTGAAGCATTTCGTATACATTGTTTGTCTTCAGGAAGGCAGTGAGTTGCTGCGCAACAGCTTTTTCAAAACATTTTGAGAGGAATGGAAGATTCGATATAGGCCGATAGTTTTTTATATTTTCTGGGTCAAGGTTTGGCTTTTTCAAGAGAGGCTTTATTACTGCCACTTTTAGTGAGTTTGGTACGCATCCGGGGGATAGAGAGCCGTTTATTATGTTCAACATAGGAGGGCCAAGCACAGGAAGCAGATATTTCAGTAGTTTAGTTGGAATAGGGTCCAGTATGCAGCTTGAAGGTTTAGAGGCCATGATTATTTTCATCATTGTGTCAAGAGATATAGTACTAAAACACTTGAGTGTCTCTCTTGATCCTAGGTCCTGGCAGAGTTGTGCAGACCCAGGACAACTGAGCTTTGGAGGAATACGCAGATTTAAAGAGGAGTCCGTAATTTGCTTTCTAATGATCATGATCTTTTCCTCAAAGAAGTTCATGAATTTATTACTGCTGAAGTGAAAGCCATCCTCACTTGGGGAATGCTGCTTTTTAGTTAGTTAGCTTTGCGACAGTATCAAAAAGAAATTTCGGATTTTTCTTTTTTTCCTCAATTAAGTTGGAAAAATAGGATGATCGAGCAGCAGTGAGGGCTCTTCGATACTGCACGGTACTGTCTTTCCAAGCTAGTCGGAAGACTTCCAGTTTGGTGTAGCGCCATTTCCGTTCCAGGGTATTGCGCTTTGTTAAATTGAGTTCCTCAGTTAGGTGGTTAACTGATTTTTGTCCTCTGACGTCCTTGGGTAGGCAGAGGGAGTCTGGAAGGGCATCAAGGAATCTTTGTGTTGTCTGAGAATTTATAGCACGACTTTTGATGTTCCTTGGTTGGGGTCTGAGCAGATTATTTGTTGCGATTGCAAACGTAATAAAATGGTTATGAGGAAAAACATTAAGATCCACAACATTTGTTCCATGGGACAAAACTAGGTCCAGAGTATGACTGTGACATTGAGTAGGTTCAGAGACATGTTGGACAAAACCCACTGAGTCGATGATGGCTCCGAAAGCCTTTTGGAGTGGGTCTGTGGACTTTTCCATGTGAATATTAAAATCACCAAAAATTTGAATATTATCTGCTATGACTACAAGGTCCGATAGGAATTCAGAGAACACAGTGAGGAACGCTGTATATGGCCCAGGAGGCCTGTAAACAGTAGCTATAAAAAGTGATTGAGTTGGCTGCATAGATTTCATGACTAGAAGCTCAAAAGACGAAAACTTATTTTTTTTTTTTGTAAATTGAAATTTGCTATCGTAAATGTTAGTAACACCTCTGCCTTTGCGGGATGCACGGGGGATATGGTCACTAGTGTAACCAGGAGGTGAGGCCTCATTTAACACAGTAAATTCATCAGGCTTAAGCCATGTTTCAGTCAGGCCAATCACATCAAGATTATGATCAGTGATTAGTTCATTGACTATAACTGCCTTTGAAGTGAGGGATCTAACATTAAGTAGCCCTATTTTGAGATGTGAGGTATCACGATCTCTTTCAATAATGGCAGGAATGGAGGAGGTCTTTATCCTAGTGAGATTGCTAAGGAGAACACCGCCATGTTTAGTTTTGCCCAACCTAGGTCGAGGCACAGACACGGTCTCAATGGGGATAGCTGAGCTGACTACACTGACTGTGCTAGTGGCAGACTCCACTAAGCTGGCAGTGCTGCCTGGCCTGCACCCTATTTCATTGTGGAGCTAGAGGAGTTAGAGCCCTGTCTATGTTGGTAGATAAGATGAGAGCACCCCTCCAGCTAGGATGTAGTCCGTCACTCCTCAGCAGGCCAGGCTTGGTCCTGTTTGTGGGTGAGTCCCAGAAAGAGGGCCAATTATCTACAAATTCTATCTTTTGGGAGGTGCAGAAAACAGTTTTCAACCAGCGATTGAGTTGTGAGACTCTGCTGTAGAGCTCATCACTCCCCCTAACTGGGAGGGGGCCAGAGACAATTACTCGATGCCGACACATCTTTCTAGCTGATTTACACGCTGAAGCTATGTTGCGCTTGGTGACCTCTGACTGTTTCATCCTAACATCGTTGGTGCCGACGTGGATAACAATATCTCTATACTCTCTACACTCGCCAGTTTTAGCTTTAGCCAGCACCATCTTCAGATTAGCCTTAACGTCGGTAGCCCTGCCCCCTGGTAAACAGTGTATGATCGCTGGATGATTCGTTTTAAGTCTAATACTGCGGGTAATGGAGTCGCCAATGACTAGGGTTTTCAATTTGTCAGAGCTAATGGTGGGAAGCTTCAGCGTCTCAGACCCCGTAACGGGAGGAGTAGAGACCAGAGAAGGCTCGGCCTCAGACTCCGACTCGCTGCTTAATGGGGAAAACCGGTTGCAAGTTTCTGTCTGCTGAATGAGCAACACCGGTTGAGCATTCCTACAGCATTTCCCTCCAGAAGCCATGAGAAAGTTGTCCGGCTGCGGGGACCGTGCGAGGGGATTTATACTAACGTTACTATCTGTACTTACTGGTGGCACAGACGCTGTTTCATCCTTTCCTACACTGAAATTACCCTTGCCTAACGATTGCTTCTGAAGCTGGGCTTGCAGCACAGCTATCCTCGCCGTAAGGCGATCGTTCTCCTGTATATTATGAGTACAGCGACTGCAATTAGAAGGCATCATGTTAATGTTACTACTTAGCTTCGGCTGTTGGAGGTCCTGACGAACCATGTCCAGATAAAGCGTCCGGAGTGAAAAGGTTGAATGAAAAAAAGTTGAGTGAGGGAAAAACTAAAAATATAAACGGTAATTAAAAAGTAAAAACCGTAAAGTTGTCAGGTAGCAAAGTAAGGTTGGCAACAAAACGCACAGCAACACGTAAACAAGTCTGCAAGTTGTGACCGGAAAGACGGGTAGCCTGGCGCCAGGGAGGGGGAGTAGGCGTGACAAGCTGCCTGGTACTCAGCACTATATTGTCCCTCTAATCACTCTGACATCAATGCAAATGTGATCCAAAATCTAATCAAACACTTCATGAGAGGCTAAAACAGAGTGATGGCCTCTATTAAAAAGAGGAGGATCCCATCAGCTTTCTATAGGCTAGGCCTACTATATTTATTTCTCAACTTTCCTAATATAAGCACATTTCTTCTCTTTACAACAGGAGTGTAGCCTACCTGGCTGGCAGGAAAATTAACTACGGGAAAAGTGCCCTCCATTCGTTATTTAAGTGCATAGATGACGTCCATTTTCCCCCTGCCCCTGTTTCGAGACCGGTGCATGATAATGGTCCATTCTAAATCAAAACAAATCTCACACATATATTATTTAGTATATGTAAAGACAAAATTAAATCAAGAACAGTCTGATGGGTGACAATATTAGCCTATCACTTGTGAATGATATATTATCACTTGTGAAAGATGCCCAGCTGTGCAGTAAGGCAAGAAACAGCTCGTGCCTTTAAAAAAAACCTTTTTCAAGTCATAGTCTCGTGTAGCTTAGTCCATTAGTCCATAGGGATATATTTTTTGATACGGTTTGTATCACAACTAAAGTGGCCTAATAACTTCTTAAAATTAAGCACATTAATCTGCTTTACAAGGGGTGTAGAGCCTAACTGGCATACAATCACGCAGAGCGTGAGTTTCAAGTTTGGGGAAGATCATTTTCACCATAAAAATTCACCTTTATAATAAAAGCATTACATGCATAATCACACTTTTGAGAATGGTGTTTTCCCGCTAATTGATTGCATTTTGGAACATTCACGCGTGTAGCCTACTGCCGTGTGCGCTTTACTGCGCTTATAATGTGAAGAAATAGCCTAAATATTTATCAATATTTTAAGCTAAACGTTCTGATCGGTTGCGTCAGCCTCAATGCTTAAAAAATGTTTTTGGATGCTAGTGGTTGTATTCATTTGGGATCTATTGCATCCCACAACTGTCCCAGACTATGTTTGGAATATTTATTTCTCGCACAGAATAGAATCGGTCAACTTTTGTATTATGGGGGATAGTAGATTGACATAAGCTAGTGCTTTTGCTGTTCATTAGGCCTACTCGAAAAGTAAATATGGATAGTTCTTCTAATATCTTCAATGTGCGAGTCGGAATTGGATAAGGACGCACAGTTGCATCCCTGATGTGTCTGTTTTCACTTGTAGCTTGAGAAAAAGATCAGATCACTATCAAGTATGAAGGTAAGACCCAGACGCAGACCACGTCGAATAAACAATAGTTTAATATACCAACGGCGGCAGGTAATAGACAGGTCAAGGCAGGCATGGATAGTAAACCAGAGGTGGGGCAACGGTACCGGGCGGCAGGCAGGGTCAGGGGCAGGCGGAGTGGTCAGGCAGGCGGGCTCGGAATCAGGACAGGCAAGGGTCAAAACCAGGAGGGTGAGAAAAGAGAGACGGAAAAGAGCTGAGACATAAAACGCTGGTTGACTTGAACAAACAAGACGAACTGGCAACAGACCAACAGAGCACACAGGTATAAATACACAGGGGATAATGGGGAAGATGGGCGACACCTAGAGGGGGGTGGAGACAATCACAAAGTGAATTGGTGAAACAGATCAGGGTGTGATAGATCACGTGACGGGCATTGGCTAATAAGAGTTGAGCTATCTGAGAGAGCCATAAGAGTGAGAGGTGTTTCGGAGCACGCAGCCGGGAGAAGGGAATTATAATTATTATATTCAACCCAAGTGCACAACGGCCATTGGCCTCAAAAGACATGGATTTTCTTAGGGGAATTATAGTCACACAAAGGGGATGACGCCAAGAAATTTGAGGCATTATCAAGTACTTAAATTGTGAATGAGAGACAGTCTATAGGGAGGAGGTCAGAGACCTAGCCGTGTGGTGCCAGGACAACAACCTCTCCCTCAACGTGATCAAGACAAAGGAGATGATTGTGGACTACAGGAAAAAGAGGACCGAGCACACCCCCATTCTCATTGACGGGGCTGCAGTGGAGCAGGTTGAGAGCTTCAAGTTCCTTGGTGTCCACATCACCAACAAACTAACATGGTCCAAGCACACCAAGACAGTCGTGAAGAGGGCACGACAAAACCTATTCCCCCTCAGGAGACTGAAAAGATTTGGCATGGGTCCTCAGATCCTCAAAAGGTTCTACAGTTGCATCATCGAGAGCATCCTGACGGGTTGCATCACTGCATGGTATGGCAACTGCTCCGCCTCCGACCGCAAGGCACTACAGAGGGTAGTGCGTACGGCCCAGTACATCACCGGGGCCAAGCTTCCTGCCATCCAGGACCTCTATACCAGGCTGTGTCAGAGGAAGGCCCTAAAAGTTGTCAAAGACTCCAGCCACCCTAGCCATAGACTGTTCTCTCTGCTACCGCACGGCAAGCGGTACCGGAGCTCCAAGTCTAGATCCAAAAGGCTTCTAAACAGCTTCTACCCCCAAGCCATAAGACTCCTGAACATCTAATCAAATGGCTACCCAGACTATTTGCATTGCCCCCCCCTCTTTTACACCACTGCTACTGTCTGTTGTTATCATCTACCGGTACCCCCTGTATATAGTCTCGCTATTGTTATTTTACTGCTGTTCTTTAATTACTTTTATTTCTTATTCTTATCTGTATTTTTTTAAACTGCATTTTTGGTTAGGGGCTCGTAAGTAAACATTTCACTGTTAGGTCTACACCTGTTGTATTCGGTGCATGTGACTAATAACATTTGATTTGATTAAATGTGCATAGCCTGCGCAAATGACAAAGCAGAGCTCATGCCTTTCATGTGACTTTTTTCAAATCATCATTAGTGGCATCATGCAGCCTTGTATTAAAAATACAATTGTTCTATATGTTTTGATCACAACTAAAGTTGCATAAATAACTCTAAATTAAGCATATAGGAGGACCTGTTTCTTTGTTAACCGCTCAACACAGAATAGCCGGATGTGCGCACTCCCTCAAAAATCCTTTAGAGAAAATATATTTTCGATTTTATTCATACTATAAAATAATGCCACGAAATTCTAAGTGAATCTTGTCTGCTAAATGAACTAGTGTAGCCCACAGCCATATGGCATAGCCTGATCAGGACCTAACATAAGGACAAAGAGTATGCTATTCTGTTCTTCTGAAATAGACTACATTTTCTTAATATCCTGTTTCTTTAGACCTGTCTAAAATACATAATGGATTTATTGTGATGGTGTAGGCTATGGATTTATTAGACTTTTTAAAATATAGATGTTCCAAAGGTCTGCATCAGTGGCTTTTAGGCTATGCGTGGAAGCCAGGAGATGCTGAATGTGTTTATGTTAATTAACGGTCAATTTCCGTGAGACCGGCAGTTATTTGCTTGACAATCACCGACTGACACAATTTCATGACCGCCACCACCCTAGTAATCACTGTCTCAGTCTCGGTATGTGGTCAGTTTGGTGTCTGTCTTCGCTATAGGGCTTCACGGCTTTCTCGGAACCAGTCAATACCTGACCCTGCTAATCCAGTCATTGAAGTGGATCTCTTTGGGGGCAGAGGTGTTTAATTACTGGCTTTCACAGTGTTCAGGCTGGCTCATCCTGTCCTTCACATCTGTCAGGGAATTGAAAATGTAAATGTTTCTCAGACGTAACCCTAGACTACAGGAGAGTGAATACACAACTATTCCATGATCTTATACAGAGTCATATCACTCATGACAGGAGACTACAATCAACAGGCATATTAAATTACATTTGTGTGCATGCGTGTGTGTACAAGTTTAAGTTTCTGTGTATCTACAGGAATCTGCCGTGGGCTTTTTTGACACTCCATCCGTCATTCTGAAAAGCTGACATCAACCTAAAGGTAGGAAACTGGTTGTAATTTAAAGACCAGTGAAAATACCTTGGGGGAGATGTCTTGAAACAATAAATTTGTGATGCCCAAACATAAAGAAATACACTTTGATTTAATGACTGATGAGAGACCTCCTCCCAGCATCAATCACGTGGGGACAGTCCATGAGGTGACCTCTGCATTTTACTGCTGAATTCTGAACGTTTCACCAGTCATTAAAGAAGGGATTCTTTACATAAATCATCCTCACAGTGATCAGAGGTCAACGCTTATGTAAATTGCAGAACATGATTGAAGAGGGTTTGATCAGCTGCTTCATTAGTTGAACATGAATAAATGAAGGGCAGTAATACTTTTCCTCATTATGTTCACTCTCGGGTCAGGGCTCTATCATATCATATCAGAGCTGTTTACATGAAGTGTCTGATTGATATTGAATAGGTCTTTGTTTCCATGCATTCCTTCACTCTCCTATATCCTGGTATTAGACCTGTGGTGTGGCTGGATTGAATGGTGGGATATTTGCACACTCAGGATCTTGGCGGCTTTGGGGCCTTCAAGCGTGACATTCACCGTTGGCGATGATTAATTGTGAACTGGATGGGTGTAAACAGCGGTGTTTAATACAACGCTGTGGTTTTGGGAGAACACTGTCGCCGGGCCAATCAATAGCTGCTCGTTTCTGTCTACAGTCCTATTTACCATGTGATTTATCACCAAGTGTTTTGGGGAGCCAGTGCCACCTGATGGGTTGGCATTGTCTAGGTTGGTAATCTCGTTCCCAGACTCTCCTGCACAAATGTGCGTAGAGTCTGGTGGACCAGCGCGTCAAACTTGGCCAAAACATAGAGCTGGGAGAAACTCCTGGCACATAGGCATTGGCTTAATCTAACTAATCTACCAACCAATCATCTCCCACAACACCTTCCCCCTAACCCTCCCCCTTACGCTAGTACATCACAAGCACAGAGCACCACAAGCACACCACACCACAAGCACATGTGATTCGCTAAAATGAGATGATGACAAATACTTTGCCATAGAATCACTTGCATATAATTCTATGGTCACTCACTAAAGCCAACTTTGAGTGGTTGATATCCCAGGCTTATATGCGCTGTGCGTGGGGATGAGGTTAGTAGGTTGGTAACACAGCATCTGCTAATGTCACGTCTGTGAGTGCTGTAATTTCAGCAGGCTTTTGCTCAGTCACACTCCACAGTGTGAGGGAAGAGAAGTTAGCTGGTGAGAAGTGCTGGCACCCACCAGGAGTGAAAAGCTGCATCAGATAAGACCTCCTGCTGGGAGAGTCTGCAGCGCCTGCTCCATCTGTTCTCCCTTCCTCCCCAAATAGAATGTCTCGCCAAGTCTTATATTTAACTTTCCTTCACTTCCCCACCCCCCCCCTCGTCTCCTCCCTCTTTCCTCCTCTCCTGCAGGGTACCACCACAGCCTGCCGTCCTCGCCGTACTCCTCCGGGCCCGAAGGTCAAAGGTTACCTCCATCCGGAACTTTGTCATCAGAGTTCCTGAACCATGGTGTGCCGGTGAAGATCCTGTTGCTGGTGTGCAACGCCGCCTGGAATGCCCAGCAGGCTGTCAGGTTAGGTGACTGTTTCAAACACACTCTGATGTCTAAGGGGCGGTTGGTGTTGTTCACCTCTTCATACTGTCACTCAGAAGTGAAAGAGAAAGTTACAGTTACAACATAAGGTCATGAGTCATTTCTAATTGTAGGCTTTTCATTCGACTTTGGGCCAGCAGGAAAACATCTCACGACTTTAATGTCGATGGGGAAATATGCAGCACAGAAAGGCCTCTACTATCTCATGTGACAGTTGAATGAGCCACAGCCTCTAAGAGTTTCTTGTCAATCTAATTGAGAGGCGAGTCTCCAACTGAATGGTTGTGAAGTTTGACATCTGACACGATAGAGTAATCCATCAGACATCCAGCCCGACAGCAGTGGAGGGATCAATACTCGCTCAGGAGACCTCACAGAGTCGGACATGAGAAATCCAATCCCATCCAGAAGGCTTAGTGTCTCTCAACATTCTACCATGCTTCAACATTGCTGATTAACCCTCCCACTGGGCACCACACACTGGTGTCAGAAGTCAAACTTCACAACCAATCAACATTGTTTCAACGTAATTTGTCAACGTATTGTGATGTGGACTCAACTTGGAAAATACATTGGATTTGAAAAAAGTAATCAACCAGTACTGTTTTCATCTCATTTCAACCAGAGTTGTAAACATAAAAACGTGTGTAAAACCTCAATTTAAAGGAAAGGTTCACCCATTTTGAATGTTATATTGTTTTTGTGCATCCCTGAGTGATGTTCTATCAATTCCCTGGGTCCTTTCATGTGTATCTGAGTTATTGGCGTTCAAGCAGGCAGAAATCCGTCCGGTATGACGTAGCACTGTGGTAAAGTCACTCTCACTACACTGGAATAGGTCTTTTAGATCGTGAAAACGTCTATCATACATGTTAGATTTCAATACTGGCCGATGTCATAACACGGGAGGATGTCTTCTCTTAAATGAGCCATTTGTTTTATTTTTGCAATATTCCTACCTCGAGAAATGTTTTATTTAACAGAGGGTCTAGCCCATTTTTCCTGTTTGTCTGCCTCTTTAATCCAAGGTGCATTGCATGGTGCCGTTGCCAGAGATATGAAGGAACGTATAACGCCCCACCCAGCAGACTGTCGACCATTCGCGTTCACGTTGTCTGCTGTGTCACACGGTTGCTAAACTAATCGTCACGCAATCCCTTCTCAAAGTCAGTGTACATGTCGAGAAATGTGCCTATTTTCATCTAAAGTACGTAATGTCACGATTCCAAAGCTATACGATATTACAGGTAGCAACGTAGTTATCTCACATCTCGTAAATATTTGTAATGTTGTACTTCTTGTTGACGAAATTAGTGCTAGTGTTGGTTTTTGAGCTAGCGCCCAATTTACTCCCATTCACTCCTTGAAGGACAGCGGTCCTTGTCCCAGATCGCCCAGAATGCACCCGGCCTGTACCATAGACATAGCATGTGCAGCGTTTCCCATCTCCTCAAAAGTATATCTGCAGTTGAGAATGTTAGACAGCAAAGAGTTGCTGTCTAATCCATATCATCTCTGGACACGGCATGCTTTAGATGTGAGTTCCTCGCTGAGATCGTTCAAAGCCAGATTGCTGGACATTATAGTCTGAAATCCAGTCCTGTTTGTAGCAGGCCACCTCACCCATATTGATTTTATGTATTTTGCATTTGCTTAGATGTTTCTTTCCTAGTGATCCCATCATTATGCACAGTGTGGAACAGGACAAACAAATCATAATGTGACCCATATAGATGCTGAGTCTTATTTCCATGCAGACAAACTGCCTGCTGAGGAGAGAGATGCGATGCGGATCAGTGGGAATTCTGACACATTTCATAGTCTCCATTGGATAATCTTATCACAAGTGTCAGATGTTTTTTGGATCAAATAACTTTCTCATTTGTTTTGGTCTGACAGATGAAAATAAATCTGACTCTGCCATAAGCGTGAAATTATTATTAAGAGATATGAGCTCTGCATTATTTTTGCAATTTATTCCAAAGACTGCGCAGCTACAAAATGTGGTTCCTTGGAAGTTGTGGGTTAGTGAACGTATGTTTTTGGTTTCACAATGGTTGTGGGAACGAAGCCATACGTTTTGTGACTGGTAAAAGGAATGTTTTTTCAATGTACCGAGAACAGAAGGGAACATTTCGCCTGTTCTGGGAACATTTATTTTTAGGTTGCAGGGAGGTTCTGAAAATGTTTTACTCTGGTTCCTTGAAAGTTTTCCTGGGAGATTTTATTAATGCTCTGAGAACAGAAATTATATGTTATTTTGAGGTTTTTGAATAACTTCCTTTCAAACTTTTAGAAATACTCCTCAGTTTTATCAGCTGTCCGGGTGGCTGTTCTCAGACAATCCCACAGGTGAAGAAGCTGGATGTGGAGGTCCTGGTCTGGCGTGGTTACACGTGGTCTGCGGTTGTGAGGCTGGTTGGACATACTGTCAAATTCTCTAAAACGACGTTGGAGGCATCTTATGGTAGAGAAATTAACATTCAATTCTCTGGCAAAAACTCTGGTGTACATACCTGCAGTCAGCATGCTAATTGCACACTCCCTCAAAGCTTGAGACATCTGTGGCATTGTGTTGTGTGACATAATTGTGCATTTTAGAGTGGCCTTTAATTGTCCCCAGCACAAGGTGCAGCTGTGTAATGATCATGTTGTTTAATCAGCTTCTTGATATGCCACACCTGTCAGGTGAATGGATTATTTTAGAAAATGAGAAATGTTCACTAACAGGGATGTAAACAAATGTGTTCACAAAATTTGAGAGAAATAAACTTTTTGTCCGTATGCAAAAATTCTGGGATCTTTTATTTCAGCTCATGAAACATGGGACCAACATTTTACATGTTGCGTTTATATTTTTGTCCAGTATATAATCTTCTTTTCTCTATCCATGGAATTAGTCCACTGCGCCACCAGGATTGAGCTAGCATGCCATGTTTTTTTACACATACAAAATAAAAGTTGTTCATTTTAGTCTATTCAAACATACCCCATTTCATATGAAACAAGCACTCATTATGATCAGGTGTGGCCAATTAGTGGGCGCGGCCAACGCACCTGAACATACTTATTAACAAGATAGAGGATAGAGTTTTGTTAATGCTGAGAACAGAATGTATATGTTTTTAAATAACATTCTTAGAAAGTTCTCTAAATGTTACTAAAGTTTTCTGTGGTTTTTATGGAAAGTTTTTGTAAGACTCCCTCTGAAAAATGTGAAAACATGACTTTAAATAGAACCATGATGAAACCTGAAGGAAACGTTATTCTAAACTACTGAAATTCCCACAGAAGAACATTGTTTCTTAACATTCTTGGAACAATTAGAGAACATGACTTTAGATAGAACCATGATGAAACGTTATGCTGAAGTATTTTTTACATTTTTTATGTTCTCTGAACTATTTGAGAATATTCCCAATGTCAAACCAGTTGGACAATGTTCCTACAGTAGAACATTACCAAAATTGAAATTAAATGTAAACATGTTTGAACTTTTAGGAAACTTTCTGTTAAAGTAATGAAATACCAAGAAGATTAAGTTTAGTCAAGTTCCTTAAATGTGCTGAGAATGTTCCAAAGCCAAGCAACTATCCTGTACCATTCCCAGAAAGTTGTGGGAAGGTTGTATACAAAATAACCATAGGACAAGCATGCTCTCACCAAGCTCTAAGAAACATATCGTTCTCAGAACATTATGTGCTAGCTGGTTGGGGTCTTTTAGGCTCTTGCCCTGAGATGAACCCAAATTATTCCATTTTGACCTGTATAGTCTTTATCATTCATGCACCCTCTTAAAGCTGTGTGTGATACTCTTAGTTAATCAGGGGTTAGTTATCATGACGATTCATTTCTTCAGAAAATATTTGTGAAATTGTCCTCTGAAAAAGTCTGTCTCAATGGAGCTAATTCTGTGTATTTCTGTAGTATGTCTTTGGATTGTTATCGCACCACTACCCCAGCTACACTCCATTCTGCTGCCTTGGTTATGATGTTGGCAGGCTTGGCCATGCACTAGTCCTCACAGCTGCCTTTGTTCTAGATGGATGATCCCACACAAAACTATCAGAGCGATCATCTGACGATCAACACTCACATCTTAAATCCATCAGTCTGAGTGATGCCCACCAGCAGCTCAGTGGACAATTTGTTTCTTGCTGTTTTCTCTGTGCACACTAAGACAAATAAAGCACAACATTGCTTCAGAGACAACTCACAAGACTGCTGTAGTAGCTCAAGACTTTACAACGCTACTGCTAAAACGGTGCCTCGGAGGCACCACAGACTGTGTGGGGATCATTGTGGGATGAACATGGACACGTCTGTAAGCCAATTTGACATACTTCCAATCTTCCATCATTCTCAGGTGAAGAGAGAGGGGTAGTACTGTGTACCAGGGCCTGCCATAGAGAGAGGGCTTGACAAGACTATGGGCCGATGATCTGAACAGCATACCAAGTCCTGAAAATAAAGGAACAAACACCTCAAAGCACAGAAAATGAAAGGCTTTTTGTCCTGGTTGTTGCAGCTGTTGCTCATAGTGACCATGGAATGTGGGTCTGCAATTACACAACAATCTGTGGAAAGTACAGTATGTTGAATGGAGGACAATGACATTAATGGTAACAATGTTGAACAGTGTTAGCGATAATCCAACTTAATGTACCTTGAGTATCTACATGGTTTCCATGAGTTAATGGGAACAGAATCAATATTTTACTTTAAGACTCAGATGAGAAATACATTTTGATATGGTTCGTGCACTTTCACGTTGACCTAATCAAGCAAAATCGTGTAGTGAAGGCCAGAGAAATATTTGCAAAATATTCACAAAATATTCAGCTCTGGGTCGTGTTACCTGCAAGATCAACGTACACTGAGGAAAATATTTAATCTTAATTTGATAGATCATTGAGATGCAACTTGATTAACCCTGTGACGAATCTCTCAATTATGTGTGTGAGCCTCAGCCGCTCCCAGTTAGAGATGAGGAGTTTATGACAGAGACATGGTCTCAATCTGAGGTGCCGTTTAATGAAAGCATCATGTGATCCTTCAGTTCTGATGCAGGGCCATGCCTATGCTATTGTTATAATGTGTAATTATCTCTGTGTGTCTCATATAGATACACTGTAATGAGAGCTCTGGTATAATGGTGATTATGTAGGTTGAGCGTCATCCGTGACGATATGTGAAGGGGGCCTGAAGACTAGAAAGAAACCAGCGACCTAAGCAGGGCTAGTGTGGTTCTGCCTATATGACATTGTGAGAAGTGAATGCAGGATGTGTACTCTACTCTTTCACTCACTGTACATTGATTAAACAGTCATTTGGGTCAATGAAATGTTAGTTGACCACAAACATGCTCATCAATGAAATTAAGTTTTTTGATCAGTTCACTTCACGTATCCCATTGATAACTGTCTAAGATCCTCTCTCTTCTGACTGAATGGTCATCATGTGTTCCCATCTGCTCCTCAGGTTTGGACCTCCGTTCCTGATGAGGGAGGACCGCTCCATCTCCTGGGACCAGCTGCAGCAGAGCATCCTCAGCAAGCTCTACTACCTGATGATCAACGGAGCACAGGCCCAGGTACAACACTGGAAGACAATAGCTTACACACAGTTAATGGCTCAGCGACTCTCCAACCCTAACCTCTAACCCTGTGCTAGTGTGTTTTCTGCCTGTCATATCTCTCTATGCCTTGTCTTCGAGTGCAGTATGGGCTACCTCTTGAGTATAAAAAAACACCTAACCAAAACTACCTTACGGTATGTGCATATACAGTCAGGTTCGAAATTATTGATAAAGATGAGCAGAAATTACTGTATAAAATCCATAATTCAAATACTGAGCTATATTGTATGCTACATTTTTTTATTATATTATACTAATACAATTGCTCAGAAAACAATTGATTTTGTCTAACAAGTAATATTTTTTTCTCTCAAAAAGTTAGGCATCAACATTTTTGACACCCCTGTTTTCAATACCTTTCAATTCCTCACCTTGCGAGGATAACGGCACTGAGCCTTCTATGAGTTGGAGAACACATTGGGAGGGATCTTAGACCATTCCTCCATACAGAATCCATTTGGATCCTTAATAACCTTTGTCTGTGCTTATGGACTGCCCTCTTGAATTCAAACCACAGGTTTTCAATGGGTTTCAAGTCTGGAGACTGAGATGGCCATTACAAAATATTGATTTTGTGGCCAATTCATTTCTTTGTGGATTTTGATGTGTGCTTGGGGTTATTGTCTTGCTGGAAGATCCAAACCAAGTGGCTTGTTTGCACTGTCTCCACCTTTGTTGGGACAACTGCAGAACATCGGACAAACATGTAATGATACAAATGCAAACAAAACAGTCTGCTTAGATACGCCCAGCTGTGTGACCTCTGATTGCGGTTCAGCGCAGCATAGCATGATGTTAATCATGTCGCCAAACAGCTTTCCAGTTAGTGTCTGACTCTGTCAGGTGGCTGCATGGCCACCAGACTACATGTCTGTCTGTCTGTCTGTTTGTTAAAGGGTCCTGATGTTTTAGGGAGAAAAGAAAATGACAGGTTAGCACTCCGTGAAGAGAGAAGAGACAGAGATGCCATGAAGGAAGAGTGAGAGTGTTAAACTCTCAGTAATTCTCTGTATTGGATTTATCCTGTCCTTTTTTAAACCTCCAGTTGGCTATTTAATTAAAGCCTAGCTTACAAAATCAGTGTAAGGAGCCTACCTCAGCCAAGAGAGAGACACTCCAAATGGATGTTTTGCCCAAAAAATACAATTCTCTAGAGCTTGAAAGGACAGATACGCGTCAACCTGTGGTTTATGGCAGCAATCACTTACTTTCAAAAGTGGATTTTCTACCCTTATCTAATTTTAGACCACAGCAATGGAGTCCAATAGCAGCAGTGGCAGTAAGCCAGTCAGTCTGCCTGATTGGATCCTGATGTTGCCTCTCCGTTGCCTGACATCTCAGTCAGCATGGAGCTGCTCACTAGAGCAGACAGGGTGACATGCTACGTATGCTACGCTAACCATTCAGATGACATGGTGCTGGTGACTGTGTATAATTAGAGAATAACAGCACCCCTCCTTGAGCAGGCTGTGGCTCAGACTCACAGCTGTAATTCATGACACTACATGATGTCCTCACAGTGACACACTCTGTGAGGATGGGGAACTGATGAGATTTAATTGAAGATGCAATACGGGAGATGAGTAGATTTGTAGATGTGGAATGGAGAATGGATATTTGTCACACAGAGACAGACCATGTTACACAGTCACAGACAGATGATGTTATGGTAATATGTGAGGGATTAAGCAGAAATCTGTCAGTGCTTAGATTGTAATGGGAAAGCATTAGAACATTATTCTCACGTGTAAATAGTGTTGCTATCTACCAAATCATAATGTTCTCTTAACACAAGCAGTAATTAACCCAGGTAAATTTAAGAATGAAAGAAACTGAAAGCAATGATTTTCTCTTGGAATGCATGTGCTACTATAACAACTCTCGTGTCTAATCCAGTATTGTTTGGTCTCCTCTTGCCTCATGCAGTGTTCTGGCTGAGACAGGTAGAAGCTCAGAGGTGTAGTGTTGCGTGCTGTTGAGTTTTAGCTGTGTTTTTCTTCCTATCTACCCAGCAGTCATTCTGACAGGGTATGACATTACTCAGAGCCAGACCAATCCTAGGTGCTTATTTGTTCATTTTCCCTCTCACTTACTCATACCTTCTCACACACCTGTCACACACGCACATACACACACACACACCTGAGCTGAGCCTCTTTCTGCTTCACACACACCAGTGCTTTTCACACATTCTTAGATGGCAGCCCGCAGTGGGTGGGATGCACACACACACGGGTATATACTGTATCTGTGTGTGGCATGGGTGGTCTTTGCATGTAGACACAAGTCTATCATGCTAAGCAGAAAACAGGGCTTAAACAAAGTGGCTAAGTACTAGATGAGAGGAAAACTAATTTCAGGTCCACTTTTGTCATCTTTCGTTTCAAGCTTTTGACAGGTAATTCACTTTGAAGACTTTGGGAAGGTTGAGGTATTCTAAGTGAATGCGTTCACAAAAAACATCCCAGAGACGGCATGGAAAGCTGCCAGAGGGTAATGCGATAAACACTAGGACCTCAAATATGTAGCTGCTTTACACATGCATTTATAGAGGACAGTATGACCCAATGGGAAATCCATTCTTCTTCCATTTTAAACCATTCTGGCATTTCAGTTGGAGCAGTCATAAGAGCACTTAATGTGTTCTGTGTTCGCTATCTCAGGTTGAGCACAAATATAGAAAAACCCCTCTTCAAGACTCTCTAGGGTATTTAGACAAACTGCAGGCCTCACAGATTCCTTTATGAGGTCTGGTTATTCCCCCGACGTCCTAGAATTTAGATCTAGCATCTTTATTCTAGGTTATCCCATGACAGGTCGGTGTCAAGCTGTATGCCCACACGGCATCCTAATGTACAGTCCCATAGCAGCTTTCTACATATAATTCCTCATTAGTATTGTCATTCTGTATACCTTTGCAAAGATTTGTCTGTTTTCATCGTTTCAATTTTGTTCATAATATAATGTCAATCCAAATGCATCAAGAGGAGTAGTGGCTCCCCCTTTTGGCAATCCATTTAAGGACATCCATTTTCCCGTTCCCTCAAGTTTCAAGTTTTATTGGTCATATGTACAGGATACACATGGTAACAACAAAATGCTTACTTGCAGGTTCCTTCTGGACAATACAACAACAATAAGAAATAATAAAAGATAACAATAAGAACAAAAAGTAATTGGCTCAGGAAAATAGAATAAACATTTTAGAATAAGTATAATACAGGAAAGCACAAGTTATAGTCCAATATTTACACATGTATCAGAGAAAGGGGGGATTAGGGGGGAAGTGTTGAAATTGTGCAGTATTAGCAATAGTAAATGAGAGTCTGATAGCAGCAATTGGGATGTGTGTGTGTGTGTGTGTGTGTGTGTGTGTGTGTGTGTGTGTGTGTGTGTGTGTGTGTGTGTGTGTGTGTGTGTGTGTGTGTGTGTGTGTGTGTGTGTGTGAGAGGTTAAGTGGGCAGGTGTTAAGAAGCACGGTTTGGCGGGTCATGTTTCGGAGGACGCATGACTCGACCTTCACCTCCCGAGCCCGTTGGGGAGTTGCAGTGATGAGACAAGATCGAAATTGGGGTAAAAGGGGGTAAAAAATAGAAACCCTCTCTAAGCCTCTTGGTGTCAGACCTTATGCTTTGATACCGTCTGACGGACGGTAAGGGAGTGAACAGCTCATGTCTGGGGTGTGTGGGATCCTTGACGATGCTGCTGTACTTCCTCAGGCACCGTTTCAAGTAAATGTCCTATATGGGTGGGAACATGGCCCTTCAGACCACCAGCAACAGTACAATATCTGAAAATGTGGGTCAGTTAAACAGGTGGCATGAGTTTGTAAACCTTCTGACCACCCCTGAAAGTCAGAATAACCATGTTCCACATCATCATGGTGATGTGCCAAGTGACACTTTGCTTCTTTAAAACTTGACTACTGACATGCAAAAGATTCTGGGACTGTATTAACAGTGGACTAATGAAAATAATAACAAAATATAGTTTTGGAGTGAATTTTTCTTTTTAAGTGTTAAACCCTGAGAGGGCTGTTTGGACAGATGGGAGCTGCCCCCATCAGGATGACTGGAGAAACAGCAACCATCCCATATTTATCCTGCTATAATAATGGAAAGGTTTAGTCGATCTTATATGATTTACGCCTAATGAATTTCAAAGCCATGCTATTATGTTATTAACTGATTTACTTTAGTTTGTTTCTGACATGGAAAGTCAAAGTCAACATTTTCACACTCGCAGCAACAGCCATCGTAGAAATAGGCAATACCTTGCACATCTTTGCAATATTTACAGTATTTTCAGGACTGTAGTGTTTCAATACTTTGCAGGACGAGTCGGTTCAGTGTTCTCCTACTTACATAATGTCTTCACCACCTATTTTTGGTTCTCTCCTCTTCACAAGAATCAGTGTTGTTGTTTATCCTGGAATCCGGCCAGCAACTCACAGGAATTCATTTGAAAGAGAGGAAATCAATTTCATTTTCTGCAAAGCACTTCAGAACATCCAATCCCAGCAGGTCTCTGAGTAATATAAACACATTTTTTCTCGATTTTCCAGATGCAATCGAAACAAGCATAAGGAGGGTGATTATCTTTTGGATTATTGGGTGTTTCACATCGAAAAATTAACCTGTGAAACTTTGGAACCAGGCAAAATATATATTTTTTTATTGATTGTGTTCCTGGTAGTACCTTCCAAACTAGAACAGTTCTCAGTAAACAGTTTCTCCTGTATATCTCGCAGAGATGAGGCGAAAACTAACACAAATCTTAATGATGATTCATTTGGAAAGACCCACCCTTTCCTAGCATCCTCCAAGTTTGGTGCAGGGCCCCAAGCCTATCAAAAAGATTGAGGCTTTGGCCAGGAAAAATGTGGTTTGGAACTCTTAACTCTCCAATGTATTGATTTGAATGCTTGGCTGCTCATCTTCTCTCTGGTGGCAGTATTTCAAACGGACCCATTAGAAGTTGGTTATTTTCTCTATTTTTCTGTCTAAGTCATACAACTTTTTAGTAATCTCTTTTTGTGTTTTCTCAAGCCAATTAAATTCAAATCAAATGTTATTTGTCACATGTGCCGAATACAACAGGTGTAATGCTTATTTACAAGACCGTAACCAAAAATGAAGTGTTAAGTAAAAAATAGAGCAGCAGTAAAATAACAGTAGCGAGGCTATATACAGGGGGTACCGTTACAGAGTCAATGTGCGGGGGCACCGGTTAGTCGAGGTAATTGAGGTAATGGGAACATGTAGGTAGAGTTAAAGTGACTATGCATAGATAATAAACAGAGAGTAGCAGCAGCGTAAAAGAGGGGGAGGGACAAAGCAAGTAGTCTGGGTAGCCATTTGATTAGCTGTTCAGGAGTCTTATGGCTTGGGGTAGAAGCTGTTAAGAAGCCTTTTGGACCTAGACTTGCCGTGCGGTTATGACCGTAACAAACAGTGCCAATTCGAAGGATGTTATTGCTGGGGGATGTTGCCTTTACAAATCATTATTCAACCTCCACATCAGATGATAGGGCACTTTTTACTGACTACAAACCTTGATCTGTCCTGTGCAGACAGGATTTTAGAGGGTATTGCATTCATCAAATTAGGATTCAAAGAACTGTGCTATCCATCACCATATGCAAGTCCACCAAGACCAGTGGGATCCCTGATTATACTGTACACTCGTAGTTGTACATTACTCTAGTCCCTGCTCCTAACTCCAGTGGCAATGCCAATATTGATTCATTCAATAATCATCATTTTTCACCTGTGTTCGTCTTGCAGAATGCCAGAGTGCTGTTTAAGATCCGTGTGGTGGGAGGATCAGCGTCCTACAGCTACCTCTCCCCCCAGGATGGACGGCCGCTCTACCACCCAGCAGTGAACAGGTGAGACAGACAGCCTCTGCAGGCCACATACTGTAGCTAGCTAAGCGTCTGCAGGTCAGACAGTTAGGTAGTGAGATGAGAAGGTAAGGCCGCGAACAGGCAGTTCATCAAGCTAAAGTGAAGCAGTAGAGGTGTTCAAGCAAGTCTTCTAAGCATTTCAAGAGTAACGTGTCAAAACCACAGTTTCTTCCCTCTATATTTAGTATTGGTAGTTCTTTACTGAGAGGCAGCCCATACGGTGTAGTGGATTAGGTAATGCCCATTTCTTACAGCAGTGAAATATGCAGCCATTTTGTAAGGTTCCTTTTCAGGAGAGGGTGTCTAATGGTTTACGTTCTGTGGAAGCTAATTGCCATTTTAAAGGGTGCTTTATTCAGGCAGAATTCCTCCAGTTGCTTAGAAATGTCCATTCATCCATTTGAATGGTTTCTGGGGGGCGTGGTGCTTTTGAAGTGCATGTGTGCACAGTATTCAGAACACTTCTATTTGATGATGGTGCTACAAGACTCATTAATGTATTGATATTTCAGTAATACTACTAAATTGCTGCACCAGTGCCCCTCAAAGGTTTATGTGATTCTTTTTTTTTTAACCTTCAACAACACCATCAGTAAAAGCATTTAGCATTTCAATCAATAGCTTTCCCTTACTTTGGAAAATAAAGCGATAGGAAGGAAAATTCTTCTTCCAGCATATAGGTTGTCTGCTATCCCACTTCGCTCCTTTGACCAGTATAGATGCATTTATCCTGTTGCTATTTTGTGGGTGTCCATAGCCAGCCTTCATCACGGGCAGGGCTGTGTAGAGTCATAATAGTAGCTGTGATGGTGGTAAATGAAAGCAGCTATAGCCTGTGGAGAGATACATGTACTGTCTCTACAGATCTGAAATCTCTGGGGCTCATACTGAGAGGCACCCCATAGCCATGAAGATCACTGTGTAATGAAATTCTGTTTGAAGTGTTCGCTTGAAGAGTTCAGCTGGCTTTGATTGACTCTCAGCCCAGAATATAATGTAGTTTACCTGAAGGACCCCCAGAGCCAAGATTTATACAGTCATAGACATTGTGATAGTGAACTTACTATTCTACTCTCTGCCAAGAAAACTGTAGACAATCTTGCCAGCTGCTCTGAGAGATATTTCTGAATTCAAATACTGTATAATTGAGTCCTTTTGAGACTGGATGGATCTCTCGAGGCCATTATAAAAGCACAACTGTCACAGACGATTTGAGTCAAGAAAACACGCTCCATTGTAGTAGAGACTGAAAAATAAATTGTTTCTCTGTATTGTCCCCATTCCACCTTTTCTACTGCTCATGAATAACTAGCATTAAGGAAAATCTCCAATTAATCTGTCACAAATTGTTTAAAATCCCATCTACCATTTAAATCCTATTTATAACTGACCCAATTAGTGGAGCTGGGTTTCTGGTGGGGCCCTATCACACCAAGAATAGCCTCATGCATTGCTTTAGCTGTTAGGGTTTGGTAAAGCACATAAAACTTGACTTTTACATGAAATCAATCTGACTCATAACATGCTTTAGGAAAGGAAAGGGAAAGGACCCCCAACATGATGATATTCAATGCTGTCCAGGTTTCAAGGGGCCTACAGTAACGTTAACACAGACTCTGAATGAACAGCTAATGTTTAACTACTTTGTTGACCTGACGAAGATCCAACTCGGATCAAAAGGTCATCTTTATTGTGCGTCTGATTAAATCACCATGGGAGCATACCAGAGTTGCAGGCATTCCTTTTTTCTTCAACTACTTTCTTACCATCGATTGTGCTTTAAACCTATGTTGTTGTGTGAATCGTTTGTGGATATTCTGTATATTCATCCTCTGAAAACTCACTTCTGAAAGCAATATCTAGAAATCCATGATCTGCTACTTTTTTTGAATCCCAGCATGTGGTGGATCTTTAATTGTAAGGTCATGCTGACACCTAGTGGCTGTACAGAGTCCACAAATACATGCTGCTGCACAAAGGCCCTCTCTGAAAAGGTCTCTCATTTCCAATGAGGATTTACCCCAGTGTTTTACCCAAAAGGCTCAGACTTTTCTGTTTCCATCTACGTGGGCTGGCACCTATGTCTCACGAGGCCATGGCTCTGCTCTGACTTGGAGCCATGGCAAAGCCCTGGGTACTTTTCAGCTGGCATTTACATGATGGCTAATTCTGAACTTTAACACCTTCTCACAAAACTACAGTATTCTTGAATGATGCAGAGCTTGATGATTCTGCTCGCAAATAAGTCTTTAGTGCCACACTCCTAATGGAAACACAACAACGCTATAGTTTACATCAGAGGTCCCCAAACTGGTTTGGCCCGCAACCCTATTTTGATATTAACATTTTTTGTGACCCCACCATGTAAAACAAGTGATGGAATCAACGGCCAATGTTTACTTTTTTAATTGGGGCTATGACAATCTATTATAAATCAGTCTGATAATAATTTTCTATGATCTTCTGTATAGAAAATAACAATCATTGATGATATTCTTTTTCCCTGATTTAGTGCCTGATCTTGTCCACTCTGTTCTAATAAGGCTTGTGGGCATTGTAGAGGGAAACAGACACACATGTGTTCCTGAGAGTCTTATCTTTCAGTGATGGGGTCATAATATTTTGTATCTTAAACCGTTCAAAGGATAGAGCCACATTTGTAGGAAGAAAACAGAAACATGTCTGTTTATTACAACCACATCTAGCGGCTACCGGAGGTTACTGACATAACCCCAGTTCTATGAACCAAGCATGATTTTTTTCCAGAGTTTCTCTTGTGACCCATCTTCAAATCTGGGGACCCCACATGGGGTTGCGACCCCAATTTGGGAAACGCTGGCCTACATTAACATAAAACACTGGTGGCCCACTGGTGAGGAGGGTAAGACTCAATGGAAAAGCACCATAACAAAATGTACATTCCACCTGAATAATAGGTGGACGGTGTGCGAAGGGGATTATGCTGAAGTTTTACCTCGCTAATCTGATGACCTTTGACCCCTTTGTTCCCAGAGCTCTTAATCTCTGTGGCTCAGGAGGACCGCCCCATGTGAAGCTCATCATCGAGTGGGAACACAGAATCAAAGACTGGTCAGTCAATCTCAGTGACAGTCTATAACTTTCTAGCCCTGAATTATTGTAGACCAGCTGTAATCATAAAACAGTATGTATGCTGCTGCACGTGCCTTATTTTATTAATGGCTGGCAGCCTCTTTCTCTCTCTGTGTGCATGTTCCCAACTCTGTCTGTCTGTCTCTGTGTCTGTGTCTGGTCGGTCTCCTGCAGCCTGTTTGGGAACATCCAGGAGGAGGTGGTGAAGGATGCTGAGAGTGTGAGAGGCCAGCATCAGCAGCACGTCCAGCAGCACAGTTGTACCCTGGACGAGTGCTTTCAGCTCTACACTAAAGAGGAACAGGTACATTATCTCCTCCTACAGGCAGGCAACAACCACTGCTGAGTACACTATGTTGTCTCACTATAGAGGGTGTGAAACTCATTCCACGGAGGGCCTTGTGTCTGCTGGTTTTTGTTTTTTCCTTTCAATTAACCTCTAATTCCTCCCAAACCCGGATCCGGGAGCACCCCCATCAGTAAAAAAGCTGACTAACATAGCCTAGCATAGCGTCACAAGTAAATACTAGCATCTAAATATCATTAAATCACAAGTCCAAGACACCAGATGAAAGATACACATCTTGTGAATCCAGCCATCATTTCTGATTTTTAAAATGTTTTACAGGGAAGACACAATATGTAAATCTATTAGCTAACCACGTTAGCAAAAGACACCACTTTTTTTACTCCATCCGTTTTTTACTCCATCAGTAGCTATCACAAATTCGACCAAATAAAGATATAAATAGCCACTAACCAAGAAACAACTTCATCAGATGACAGTCTGATAACATATTTATTGTATAGCATATGTTTTGTTAGAAAAATGTGCATATTTCAGGTATAAATCATAGTTTACCATTGCAGCCACCATCACAACTCTCACCAAAGCGACTAGAATAACTACAGAGAGCAACGTGTATTACCTAATTACTCATCATAAAACATTTCTTAAAAATACACAGCGTACAGCAAATGAAAGACACAGATCTTGTGAATCCAGCCAATATTTCAGATTTTTTAAGTGTTTTACAGCGAAAACACAATATAGCATTATATTAGCTTACCACAATAGCAAACCACACAACAGTATTGATTCAAGCCAAAAATAGCGATAACGTATAACCCAGCAAAAGATATAAATTTTTTCACTGACCTGCTCAGAATTCTTCAGATGACAGTCCTATAACATCATATTACACAATGCATATAGAGTTTGTTCGAAAATGTGCATATTTAGCGGCACAAATCGTGGTTATACAATGAGAAAAGTAGCCAAGCTGCAAAGAAAATGTCAGGAGAAATCTTGGGAAAGGCACCTATTCTAATCGATAAGTAATCATAAACTTGACTAAAAAATACAGATTGGACAGCAAATGAAAGATAAATTAGTTCTTAATGCAATCGCTGTGTTAGATTTTTAAAATTAACGTTACTGCGCAATACAGCGTGCGCTAAAGCGAGACCACACCGAAATTCATGGCGGAATTATTATTTGACATTTGTCAACATAAATACGAATTAACAGCATAAAGACTGCTTACTATTTGCTGAGCTTCCATCAGAATCTTGGGCAAGGTGTCCTTTCTCCAGAACAATCGTCTTTTGGTTGAAAGATGTCCCCTTCTCCTGTCGAAATAGCCGCTAACGTTAGCTATGTGCCGGAACGGTGTCCAACTCCTGATAGCGCGTCACAAAGAAATCCCAGAAAATCGCAATAAACTGATATAAACTGCTATAAGTCGGTTTAAATTAACTACCTTATGATGTCTTTAACAACTATAACGAATAAAAACATGACCGGAGATATAGAACTGCTAAAACGAAAGCTTTGCAGGACGCCATTGTGATGTCCCTCTTGCGCCAGGCGCCCCGTTGAAAAGAACGGTACTTCCGTTCCACGGTCTTATATAGGGCCCCAGATGGTGCAATCCACTCCATTCAAATTCTCACCGCTTACTGACATCTAGAGGAAGGCGTATGCAGTGCATGTAGCCCCATAGCTTACATGGGGACTTATAAACTGATCCTAGAACAGGGACCTCGATTTCAGAAATCTCACTTCCTGAAAGGAAATGTGCTGCAGAATGAGTTCTGTTTCACTCAGAGAAATAATTCAAACGGTTTTAGAAACTAGAGAGTGTTTTCTATCCAATAGTAATAATAATATGCATATTGTACGAGCAAGAATTGAGTACGAGGCAGTTTAATTTGGGAACGAATTTTTACAAAGTCGAAATGGCGCCCCCCTATTGACAAGAAGTTTTAAGCTCTACACGACCAGGTGAGTTGAGTCCCTTCCTAATTAGTGACCTTAATTCATCAATCAAGTCCAAGGGAGCAGCGTAAACCCGCAGACACTCGGCCCTCTGTGGAATGAGTTTGACATGTGTCATAGAACCTTATATACCGAACCCACTGACTGAATGACTGACGAGGAGCAAGGAAATCCTTCCTACCTGTGATTTTCATTATATACTGTATTTTTGTTTATAGGGGAGACTGCCTCTAGTTTGAAACAGTCTTTTAAGGGAAATTCATCCAAATTGCTAATCCATTAATCGTATGCTACCTTAAAAATAAGATGCACATTTATTATTTGGGTTAACAATCCCTTTAAGGACATCATTATGGAATCCATCATGCTTCTTACAGACCCCCCAGTGTTATAAGATGCAACGTCAACAGTAACAAAGGATGTGAATGCTGTGGCATGATGCCAAGAACAAAATCTGCCTTGAGTCAAATCAATCAAGATGACTTGTAGTGGAATTAATCTTGCCAATTGGGCTTTTATTTTCCCGTCAGTGGAGTGTTGGTATTCTATTAGAGCTGTGAATGGGCTGTGTTTCTGCTGGGAACTGTATGCTCTCGCTTAACTGTACCTGCACCCAGGTCGGTGTCTATACGACTTATGAATCAGAATACTTCTTTCCCTTCGAATGCTTGATTGATCTTCCTGCTCCCAGTTATACTGTACCACAATATATTGTTTACAGTCATGCCCCATCTCTATTAGAGGTCGACCGATTATGATTTTTCAACGCCGATACCGATTATTGGAGGACCAAAAAAGCCGATACCGATTAATCGGCCGATTTAAAAAAAAAAAAATGACTTGTAATAATGACAATTACAACAATACTGAATGAACACTTATTTTAACTTAATATAATACATCAATAAAATCAATGTAGCCTCAAGTAAATAATGAAACATGTTCAATTTGGTTTAAATAATGCAAAAACAAAGTGTTGGAGAAGTAAAAGTGCAATATGTGCTATGTAAGAAAGCTAACGTTTAAGTTCCTTGCTCAGAACATGAGAACATATGAAAGCTGGTGATTCCTTTTAACATGAGTCTTCAATATTCCCAGGTAAGAAGTTTTAGGTTGTAGTTATTATAGGAATTATAGGACTATTTCCCTCTATACCATTTGTATTTCATTAACCTTTGACTATTGGATGTTCTTATAGGCACTTTAGTATTGCAAGTGTAACAGTATAGTTTCCGTCCCTCTCCTTGCTCCTCCCTGGGCTCGAACCAGCAACACAACGACAACAGCCACCATCGAAGCAGCGTTATCCATGCAGAGCAAGGGGAACAACTACTAGAAGGCTCAGAGCGAGTGACGTTTGAAACGCTATTAGCGCGCGCTAACTAGCTAGCCATTTCACTTCGGTTACACCAGCCTCATCTCGGGAGTTGATAGGCTTGAAGTCATAAACAGCGCAATTTGAGCAAAACGCACAAAAGTGCTGTATGAATGTTTATGCGCCTGCTTCTGCCTACCACCGCTCAGTCAGATACTTAGATACTTGTATGCTCAGTCAGATTATATGCAACGCAGGACACGCTAGATAATATCTAGTAATATCATCAACCATGTGTAGTTAACTAGTGGTTATGATTGATTGTTTTTTATAAGATAAGTTTAATGCTAGCTAGCAACTTACCTTGGCTTACTGCATTCGCGTAACAGGCAGTCTCCTTGTGGAGTGCAACGAGAGAGAGGCAGGTCGTTATTGCGTTGGACTAGTTAACTGTAAGGTTGCAAGAGTGTAAAAGAGTGTAAAAGAGGGGGGGGGGGGACAATGCAAATAGTCTGGGTAGCCATTTGATTAGATGTTCAGGAGTATTTTTTTAATTTATTTTTTCTATCCCATTTTCTCCCCAATTTTCGTGGTATCCAATCGCTAGTAATTACTATCTTGTCTCATCGCTACAACTCCCGTACGGGCTCGGGAGAGACGAAAGCCATGCGTCCTCCGAAGCACAACCCAACCAAGCCGCACTGCTTCTTAACACAGCGCGCCTCCAACCCGGAAGCCAGCCGCACCAATGTGTCGGAGGAAACACCGTGTACCTGGCCCCCTTGGTTAGCGCGCACTGCGCCCGGCCCGCCACAGGAGTCGCTGGAGCGCGATGAGACAAGGATATCCCTACCGGCCAAACCCTCCCTAACCCGGACGACGCTATGCCAATTGTGCGTCGCCCCACGGACCTCCCGGTCGCGGCCGGCTGCGACAGAGCCTGGGCGCGAACCCAGAGACTCTGGTGGCGCAGCTAGCACTGCGATGCAGTGCCCTAGACCACTGCGCCACCCGGGAGGCATGTTCAGGAGTCTTATGGCTTGGGGCTAGAAGCTGTTTAGAAGCCTTTTGGACCTAGACTTGGAGCTCCTGTACCGCTTGCCGTGCGGTAGCAGAGAGAACAGTCTATGACTAGGGTGTCTTTTTAGGGCCTTCCTCTGACACCGCCTGGTATAGAGGTCCTGGATGGCAGGAAGCTTGGCCCCAGTGATGTACTGGGCCGTACGCATTACCCTCTGTAGTGCCTTGCGGTCGGAGGCCGAGCAGTTGATATACCATGCAGTGATGCAACCCGTCAGGATGCTCTCGATGGTGCACCTGTAGAACCTTTTGAGGATCTGAGGACCCATGCCAAATCTTTTCAGTCTCCTGAGGGGGAATAGGTTTTGTCGTGCCCTCTTCACGACTGTCTTGGTGTGCTTGGACCATGTTAGTTAGGTAATAGAGGTGTACGGGAATTTCAAAGCCTGTAATTTGGTTTATGTAATAAGCTTATAAAGTTGACATGTGCGATAGATGTCCAGAACATGTCCTCCTCAAGAGCCTTCTTTTAGTTTCTTCCTGCGCATTGTTTGAGTCCTATGTCTGCTTCTGATAGGAGTGAATCCTTTCCCATTGCCATTCATGAGGCAAATGACTAAGCTTTCTTTAGCTCCATTTGTGACCAGGTTAGTATCCTCGACTGAACATGAAGGTTTTTGGATACAGCTGCCTCCATCTCCTTCCTCCACTCTTCTTCATGCACACTAATCAGAGGGATTAGAGTGCCAGAGGCGGTCGCCGCAGAAACAGGTTGTGAAAGTCTGAAAAATTAGGCTTCACCTACTCTTCTGATGAAACAGACACGGTCTCATGCACAGAGCTATCACTGAAGACCACCGCGACCTGTATCAGACCATGTTTCATGTCTAAAACATGCTTCAAACTGCTGGGAAAACCATTTTTGCTTATTGAAAATGTATTTCACAGTGATTTAGATGGTACAATGATTCCCTACACTATTCAGTGCTTGCTTTCTCACATAAACTGAAATTGAGCTAACAATGTAGAATTTTTGCAACCAGGAATGAGCGATTTTCACTAAATAACACAGCCACAAAGTCAGAACAGCTGCCGCTCCGGCGGGAGAAATCAATAGGAAAAGCACACAGCCAATCACAACACTGAGAGTAAAACTGTAAGTAATACTGTGAAACATTATCATTCCACAATTAGCGGCAGATATATTATGGACATTTTCTGAAATTACAATACAAAAATTTAAAACAATCCAATGTAGCACCTTTAGAGAGTATTATGAAATGATTTCAGTGGGTTGATTGAAGGACAAGATTTCATTTTTTTTTTACATGGATGAAATCTCTCTCTCCCCCCCCCCTCTCTCTCTCTCTCTGCCAGCTGGCTCCAGACGATGCATGGAAATGTCCCCACTGTAAGCAGCTGCAGCAGGGCATGGTGAAGATGAGCCTGTGGACGCTGCCTGACATCCTCATCCTCCACCTCAAGCGCTTCCGGCAGGTGGGCGAGCGCCGCAACAAGCTGGCCACGCTGGTGCGCTTCCCCCTGGACGGCCTAGACATGGCGCCCCATGTGGTGAAGAGGAGTCAGAGCACCCGGCTGCCCCCCCACGGTCCTCTGCCCCCCCACGGTCCTCTGCTCCCCGGCCCCCTGCACCCGGCCTGGAAACAGCCCTGCCCACCCGACGTGGCCCCTCCAGACTTCCTATATGACCTCTATGCCGTGTGTAACCACCACGGAGGCATGCATGGTGGACATTACACAGGTTTGTATGGAGGGACTGTCTGGCTGTCATATTCACATCCTGTAAATGTTCTATGAAATATCAATCTCATTGAAAGTGGTCTTAATCAGCAAGGTGTCTTGAAGTGAGATCCAGTCCAAAAATGTGTTTGATGATGATGATAATAAAGATATGGTGGTGGTTTGTTCAGTATGTATGTAAGTACACACTGTTGTGCATGTCTGAACAGGTGTCTGTGTCTCTGTGCAGCGTTCTGCAGGAACTCATTGGACGCCCAGTGGTATGGGTATGATGACAGCAGTGCAGAGCCAGTCACAGAGGGGGAGGTGTGCACACGGGGAGCCTACATCCTCTTCTACCAGAGACGCAACACCATCCCTCCATGGTCAGCCAGCTCCTCTCTCAGAGGTGAGCCGTGTTGTCAAGTCCTTTAATTAAGCCACAGTCTGCAATATGTTCTGCAGTTCTATTGTGTCATTTCAATAGATGATATATACCAATTCTGGAAGAATACTGCCCTTTAGAGGTCTTCAGTTGAAAGTAAGTCCATGTAATGGAAATAAGGCTTCTGAAATCCATTATTGGTGAAATGATGGCTTTCATCACTCAATAATGAATGGCACTTCAATGACAGTATCCAGACATTTTTCGAAATTTAAAGCATTAATGTTGAAATCGAAAGAGGATATGATTGGCAGTGTGTAATAACCTTGTCCATCATAGGATTGAGGTACAGTAAAGGCATCTGCATACTAGGTTTGGTTTGCTCCTAGCAGAACTCGGATAGGCAAAGTGAACATCTGTGCATTGTATACTCCCTTAAAAGACTTTTGCTTAAAAAATGACAAAAAAGCAGCAATAGTACTGTTTGTCCCTCTTGAGACGCCGTATAGTCAGAATTAATGTAAGATAACTCAACAATAAATCTGTCATTCATTTTGACGTTTTTGCCGAGGAGATCTTAGTCGTGCATTTTTACATCTAACTAAGATGTTTGGTGCACTATTTCACATAGAAAGGTTTATTGAAGAATCCCTACTGACCATTCACCGACGAAGGGGCATAGACTTCGGCTACCAAACTAACAACAACTAACAAAATGTTGTCATAATATATGAACAAACTCTTCCGAAATGTCCCCCTCTAGGAAAAAGAGACAGGTTTGTATGTATTAGCTGTGTTGAGAGTCCAGTAGAAGGCACTTTGCTCTGTATAACAGTGTTCTTCTACTTCTACAGGCTCCACCAGCTCCTCCACGTCAGACCACTGGCTGATCCGTCTGACGCGGGACAGCCTGTTCTCTGGGGGGTCCACCTCTGACCCTCCTGGCCCCACACCAACCCCCGAATCCCCAGAGCTCCCTGTGTTCGAGGACGAGCCTCTCAAAACAGAGACAGGTGAGTAGCCCATTGGGACACCATTTCTCTAAATAAATAAAACCACTATGGCTCGCTGTGTCTGATTGGTCTGAAGTTCTGGTTGTTACTCAAAGAGGATTATCTCTTTGAGATAATTACATCATTAAAAAGCAGATGATTATGTAGAAAAATCGATCAATGAACCATTATAAAAGAGGAGGAATATGAGGAAAAATCCTAACTTTGTTTGTTTTTCTTCTGGGTCCAGATGGGTTTGAGAATAAGCTATTTGTCCGAGGCACTCAGGGCAGGAGCGTGAGCATGAGGTCACCCACTAAGACCAAGGACACCCTGAGCAAAGTGCTGCCCCTGCGCTGGTCCTTTGGTTCCAAGGACCGCCCCAAACCCTCCGCCCCCAGGCGAGGGGAGCTGGTGGAGTACCTGGAATCAGGGCGCAGGCCGCGGTGCACCAAGGACCCCATCATCACCCTAATGGCCACCCCACCCCAGGGCGGGCACAGGGACCTGGGCAGCTCCCCCAGTGGGAGCAGCCTGAGTTGCATGGACAGGTCCAACTCTGAGGCCTGCGACTCCCCAAGAGTACCAGAGGGCCAGAGCAGGCCTGCCGTAGAGAGGAACTCCAGCCTGGGGCTCAATATTATCACTAAAGCCAGGGATGACAGCTCACTGGGCCGGAGGTCCTCCAAGAGGTTCAGGCAGGACCAGGGCAGAACCGTGGACCCTCACAGAGGCTCCACTGAGGGGGTCCACATCAGTCACAGTGCCCCCCCAAGTAGGGACTCCACACTGAAGAGGCCCAAGGCCCAAGCAGGGCTGACCTCCAGGGTAGGGGTGCTGCAGGCTGGTCTACACCCTGAGGAGAGGAAGGGGATGAGGGGTCAGGAGGTAAGGAGCCACGACAGCCTCTTGTCCTTTTTCAAATCTGGCTTCCTGAAGAAAGACGCTCAGAGTACACCTAGCAAGGGGGAGGAAGTCCGGGCCAATGGCCACGGACGAGCCAGCAAGGTGGCAAATGGTAGTTCGTCTAAACTCTCCCTCTCCAATGGGACCCTGAATGGCGCAGCGCTGGAGGAAAAGAGGGCCAACGGCGCCCCTAGAAGTGACTGCCGTCACAGCAAAGGGCAGCTTGTCAATGGGAGGGCAGGGAGTCACAGCTCTGCTGCTGACATCAAGCGTGCCCACAGCTCCAGTAACATCCAGACCAAACTGGACTTGACCCTGCGCAGGTGTGCCTCTCTGCAGAAGAACGGGCAGGTAGCTCCCCCGGCCCCCCGCAGCAGCCTGGCCACAGACAAGCCCAGCTATGCCACCCTGCAGCGGGCACGCTACAGCACCACTTCCCTGGGCAGGCAGCAGAGACCCGTCCCCGAGTCCTGCTTCTGACTCCCTCCTCACCGCTAAGCTAACTGGCTGCTGCCACAGCAGTAGAGTTATCTGGAGTGTGTGTCTCTTTATTTAGAGTTTGTGCCAATGCTACTGCCAGGGTTAGCATGTTAGTGTGAGCTGAGCAGTCTGGCCACCACTGCTAGAGCAGAGGAATAGTCACTCTGTTACTATAAGACAGGTTCTTAGGGGAGGCTTTGCCAACAGCTGAAATCAGTAATGCAGTGCGTAACAGTTAACTGTCTGTCATAGTCTTCTGTTAATGTAAGTGCCTCTGTGACAGCTCAGAATGATTGTTTGTTGAACACTGGAACCACGCTATTGATTGACACACATCACATCCAGACGGTCACCAGGTCTCTGTAGTATAGCCAGCAGAGCTGTTGTTTCTGAAGGGCATCATGTACCCTCTGTTAAAACTGATGTTTATTGACGTATTGTCTTTGTGTGTAAATGAATCTATGCAGACTGTGTACAATGGAGAGGTACAACTGCTGTATTGTGATCATATTTATTCCACAGACATGTCAAGCATCTTTCTTGGTTGTATGCTGTCCTTGATTTTCTATTGATGTAGCCGTGGAGGAATATCCTGCACGAAAGGATTCAATTAAATGATTGTCTGTCTGTGCTTCCACTGGAAAATGTTTGCTGGGACCTCACACACTTATGTTATTGCTAATATTCATCATGTATCATCCACTGTCAGTGGCAACTGAACGAAACAAGTACTGTAATAACCTGGTTGTTACACACCTGTTACTGACTACCGTACTGTAACGACGGTGTGTGATTGGAGGAGAAGTAAGGGTAGAGGAATGAAATGCCGATTTATGTTCGTAACTAACATGATTGAAATACTGGGTTGAAAAGAGGGTAGTTGGCACACCATGTACTCCAGCACAGTGATGGTCTTGTATACTCCACAATAGATTTAATGGATCTTGAACCAAAGTTTGTGTCAATCAGAACATTCATCAGGACCCTGATAAAGGTCTAGATAATCTAGTAAATAATCTCGTAAAATAATCAGAAAGAGTCACTTGAGAGTTTTGTACATTGACTTGTGTGAACTTAGATGGGTGCTATTATGTGATGGTGAACTGTTGTGGAACCTCCTCACACCGGTGGTTTAGGTAAGCCCCTTATAGAGCAGCAGGGACAGACTGACAGCCCATTTCAAGGCTTTTAATGTCACTCCCTGTATCTCCCCACTGCTGAGCTACAGAGAAAGTTACTGCCTGTGTTTCACAATAACTCACCAGGGGGCATTAAACCTGCTCCCCTGTTGCCATGGCAAACTCCCTTCAAGATACCAACTGTGAAGGTGCTGCTGTCTGATGTACTCTGCAGAGGGGCAGGGATGTCTTGATTTTCATTCATTTTCAACCCAAAACATCTCTTGCCTGAGGTTCCAATATACATGACGATCTATTACATTAAATTAAGATCATTTAGTAATTTTTCCTATAGAGTGCTGTAATGCATTTTAATTGTCAGCCATAGGGTACATGCCAATTCAGATATATGCACATTCTGTGTATGTTCTAGTCAGTGCAGATTTCCCAGCAACAATGGATGGAGCACATGTGTTTGAGCTTTCATCAACTGTATATAGACATATGTAGTAGTAATACACATAATACCAACACAATGGCATACAGTGCTTCTGTAAAGGGAAAAACACTATTAGAGTAAATGCATTTATCTATTAGATTTCTGAGTTACTTAATTACTTAGGCCCATCACCCCATGAGAAGCATAGGCCATCAACTGGCCATCAACTGAGTTGACTTCATGTATCTGAAATGATCTAGAATTTAAACCCAATGAAATTATACAATCATTTACTATTCTCCTAAACTATAATGTTAATGTGTAGGACATATACTGTATGATTGTGTTAGCAGACATACAGTAGTAGCTATGCAATATACTGGACCATATGGGATGCCCCATATGCATCATCATAACTTCTTCTAATGGGGATTGGTTGATGACACTACACCATCAACCATCATGACAAATTGGTTGATGACACTACACCATCAATCATCATGACAAATTGGTTGATGACACTATACCATCAACCATCATGACAAATTGGTTGATGACACTACACCATCAATCATCATGACAAATTGGTTGATGACACTACACCATCAACCATCATGACAAATTGGTTGATGACACTACACCATCAATCATCATGACAAATTGGTTGATGGCACTACACCATCAATCATCATGACAAATTGGTTGATGGCACTACACCATCAACCATCATGACAAATTGGTTGATGACACTACACCATCAATCATCATGACAAATTGGTTGATGGCACTACACCATCAATCATCATGACAAATTGGTTGATGACACTACACCATCAATCATCATGACAAATTGGTTGATGACACTATACCATCAACCATCATGACAAATTGGTTGATGACACTACACCATCAATCATCATGACAAATTGGTTGATGACACTACACCATCAACCATCATGACAAATTGGTTGATGACACTACACCATCAATCATCATGACAAATTGGTTGATGGCACTACACCATCAATCATCATGACAAATTGGTTGATGACACTACACCATCAATCATCATGACAAATTGGTTGATGACACTACACCATCAACCATCATGACAAATTGGTTGATGACACTACACCATCAACCATCATGACAAATTGGTTGATGACACTACACCATCAATCATCATGACAAATTGGTTGATGACACTATACCATCAATCATCATGACAAATTGGTTGATGACACTATACCATCAACCATCATGACAAATTGGTTGATGACACTATACCATCAATCATCATGACAAATTGGTTGATGACACTATACCATCAACCATCATGACAAATTGGTTGATGACACTACACCATCAACCATCATGACAAATTGGTTGATGACACTACACCATCAACCATCATGACAAATTGGTTGATGACACTACACCATCAACCATCATGACAAATTGGTTGATGACACTACACCATCAACCATCATGACAAATTGGTTGATGACACTACACCATCAACCATCATGACAAATTGGTTGATGACACTACACCATCAACCATCATGACAAATTGGTTGATGACACTATACCATCAATCATCATGACAAATTGGTTGATGACACTATACCATCAACCATCATGACAAATTGGTTGATGACACTACACCATCAACCATCATGACAAATTGGTTGATGACACTACACCATCAACCATCATGACAAATTGGTTGATGACACTATACCATCAACCATCATGACAAATTGGTTGATGACACTACACCATCAACCATCATGACAAATTGGTTGATGACACTACACCATCAACCATCATGACAAATTGGTTGATGACACTACACCATCAACCATCATGACAAATTGGTTGATGACACTATACCATCAACCATCATGACAAATTGGTTGATGACACTACACCATCAACCATCATGACAAATTGGTTGATGACACTACACCATCAACCATCATGACAAATTGGTTGATGACACTACACCATCAACCATCATGACAAATTGGTTGATGACACTACACCATCAACCATCATGACAAATTGGTTGATGACACTACACCATCAACCATCATGACAAATTGGTTGATGACACTACACCATCAACCATCATGACAAATTGGTTGATGACACTACACCATCAATCATCATGACAAATTGGTTGATGACACTACACCATCAATCATCATGACAAATTGGTTGATGACACTACACCATCAATCATCATGACAAATTGGTTGATGGCACTACACCATCAACCATCATGACAAATTGGTTGATGACACTACACCATCAATCATCATGACAAATTGGTTGATGACACTACACCATCAATCATCATGACAAATTGGTTGATGACACTACACCATCAATCATCATGACAAATTGGTTGATGGCACTACACCATCAACCATCATGACAAATTGGTTGATGACACTACACCATCAATCATCATGACAAATTGGTTGATGACACTACACCATCAACCATCATGACAAATTGGTTGATGACACTATACCATCAACCATCATGACAAATTGGTTGATGACACTACACCATCAACCATCATGACAAATTGGTTGATGACACTACACCATCAACCATCATGACAAATTGGTTGATGACACTACACCATCAACCATCATGACAAATTGGTTGATGACACTACACCATCAACCATCATGACAAATTGGTTGATGACACTACACCATCAACCATCATGACAAATTGGTTGATGACACTACACCATCAACCATCATGACAAATTGGTTGATGACACTACACCATCAACATTGGCTGATGACACTACACCATCAACATTGGCTGATGACACTACACCATCAACATTGGCTGATGACACTACACCATCAACATTGGCTGATGACACTAGCTCAAATGTTATGCCTTTTTTTTATTCACTTGTTCTCATTGTTTCTGCAACCTTATTTAACTTTTCTGTATAACTTTGTTTACCAAAACGAGCACTTGTTTTGGAAATGACCCTAAATGAAGGATGCTTTCATTGGGAGGGCATGGGTTGAGTATATTTTATATGCAACTTTTGTAAAAGTCTACATTTTATACCTGATTTGTAATTATGTAAATGAAGGCTCCAGATGATCAAATCAGATAATGTATGCTTCTGATCAGAGAGCAACGTCAGGATAAAGCACAAGTGGACTTGAATTGTGAACTTAACATATATATTGTATCTGCCTCTAATATCTGCTTATTACCATACTGGAATTTATTTGAATTGCAAATTAAACACAGCTTTTCTCACAACTACTCTCTTTATTATATCATAATACAAACGAGGAGATATTCAATTGCATATGTCATTGTATCTGTCTAACTTGGACTTTGAACTGCCTCAGGTTCTGCTCATTTCCATACCACATCATACCAGCTTAACTTACAAAACCAAGGTGTAGAGAACAACTGATTAACAAAAGTTGATCTATTGTGGAGAAAAAATTGTATTCCATATTTTTCTTAAATTCATCATCCAGTGTGTCGTACACGTTTTGTTGATATTGAGAGAGCACATTCCAAATAGTTCTCTTGCCATGTGAGCTGTGCTCTTAGGGAAATGTATGCCTTTCCTACACACACCTTTCCTACTCACTTCTCAGTAGTTGGTATTCAGACTTAAGTTATGCAGGTTTGTAACAGGCTTTACAGGTGTGGCTTACAGAATTCCATGTGGAGTTTTAATTCAATAGGGTTTTCAGTACATTTATCTAAAGCCATCCCTTTAAATTGGGTGTACCTTTAATTTGAGTTCTCTACAGACTCACTAGAATATATGGAGAGAACGGTTCAGAATATTAGGGATCAATGAAAGAAGGTCATTTAAATTAGAGGTTATAATTATGATTTTTCAACACCGATACCAATTATTGGAGGACCAAAAAAAGCCGATACCGATTAATCGGCCGATTAATATATATATATATATATATTTGTAATAATGACAATTACAACACTACTGAATGAACAATGAACACTTTTATTTCACTTAATATAATACATAAATAAAATCTATTTAGTCTCAAATAAATAATGAAACATGCTCAATTTGGTTTAAATAATGCAAAAACACAGTGTTGGAGAAGAAAGTAAAAGTGCATTATTTGCCATGTAAAAAAGCTAACGTAAGGTCTATTTTTCTCCACTTCCTGTCTGACTGACGTGCCCAAAGTAAACTGCCTGTTACTCAGGCCCAGAAGCCAGGATATGCATATAATTGGTACCATTGGATAAAAAAACACTTTGAAGTTTATAGAAATGTTAAAATAATGTATGAGACTATAACACAATTGATATGGTAGGAGAAAATCCAAAGAAAAACCAACCGGATATTTCTTTGGGGGAGAGCCCATGCTCTTTCAATGGAAAGCTATGGTTCCTATGCAATTCCAGCTCCCAGATTGCAATTCCTATGGCTTCCACTAGATGTCAACAGTCTTTGTTCAAGGTTTCAGGCTCGTTTCTTCCCAAACGAGGACTAATTTTGAGTTTTGGTACAGGGAGTTCTTTCCGTATGAAATATTATAGTTTAATTACATTTTAGGGTACCTGTGGATTTTGACTTGTTTTAACAAAGTTTAGCGGTAGCTTTTTGGATTCCTTTCTCTGCATGTTGAGCGAGTGGATTACGCAAATCGATGGCGCCAACTAAACAGACTTTTTGGGATATAAAGAAGGATTTTATCTAACAAAATGACCATGCATGTTGTAGCTGGGACCCTTGGGATTGCAAATCAGAGGAAGAGTTTCAAAAGTAAGTGAATATTTATTTGCTATTTGTGATTTTACGAAGCCTGTGCTGGTTGAAAAATATTTTGATGTGGGGCGCCGTCCTCAAACAATCGCGTGGCATGCTTTCGCTGTAAAGCCTATTGTAAATCGGACAATGCAGTTAGATTAACAATAATTTAAGCGTTTAACCTATATAAGTATGTACCTAAATGTTTAATATCCATAATTTTTATAATTATTTACTTGAATTGCGCCCCCTCCAATTTCTCCGGAAGTTTTCGACAGGTGTCCCGACAGGTGTACGACGCCTAGCCCTTAGAAGTTTTAAGTTCCTTGCTCAGAACATATGAAAACTGGTGGTTCAATATTCCCAGTTCTTCAATATTCCCAGTTTTAGGTTGTAGTTATTATAGGAATTTTGACGTGTTGACTATTTCTCTCTATACCATTTGTATTTCATATACCTTTGACTATTGGATGTTCTAATAGGCACTTTAGTATTGCCAGCCTAAACTCAGGAGTGGATAGGCTTGAAGTCAAGCATTGCTAAGAGCTGCTGGCAAACGCAGTAAAGTTTGAATGAATGCTTACGAGCATGCTGCTGCCTACCACCGCTCAGTCAGACTGCTCTATCAAATATCAAATCATAGACTTAATTATAATATAATAAACATAGAAATACGAGCCTTTGGTCATTAATATGGTCAAATCCGGAAACTATCATTTTGAAAACAAAATGTTTATTCTTTAAGTGAAATACGGAACCGTTCCGTATTTTATCGAACAGGTGGCAACCCTAAGTCTAAATATTGCTGTTACATTGTACAACCTTCAATGTTATGTCATAATTATGTAAAATTCTGGCAAATTAATTTGCAACGAGCCAGGCTGCCCAAACTGTTGCATATACCCTGACACTGCGTGCAATGAACACAAGAGAAGTGACACAATTTCCCAAGTTAATTTCTTTTAACTAAATATGCATTTTTTTTTTTTTATCCTTCCGTGTATTGATTTTAAGAAAGGAATTCATGTTTATGGTTAGGCACATTCGTGCAACGATTGTGCTTTTATCGCGAATGCGCTTTTGTTAAATCATACCCCATTTGTCGAAGTAGACCGTGATTCGATGATAAATTAACAGGCACCGCATTGATTATATGCAACGCAGGACAAGCTAGTTAACCTAGTAATATCATCAACCATGTGTAGTTAACTAGTGACTATGTGAAGATTGATTGTTTTTTTATAAGATAAATGTAATGCTAGCTAGCAACTTACCTTGGCTTCTTGCTGTCACCTCCGTGACCAAGGCCCTTCTCCCCCGATTTCTCAGTTTGGCCGGGCGGCCAGCTCTAGGAAGAGTCTTGTTGGTTCCAAACTTCTTCCATTTATGAATGATGGAGGCCACTGTGTTTATTCAATGCTGCAGAAATGTTTTTGTACCCTTTCCCAGATCTGTGCCTCGACACAATCCTGTCTCGGAGCTCTATGGACAATTACTTCGACCTCATGGCTTGGTTTTTGCTCCGACATGTACTGTCAACTGTGGGACCTTATATAGACAGGTGTGTGCCTTTCCAAATCATGTCCAATCAATTGAATTTACCACAGGTGGACTCCAATCAAGTTGTAGAAACATCTCAAGAATGATCAATGGAAACAGGATGCACCTGAGCTCAGTTTCGAGTCTGAATACTTATGTAAATAAGGTATTTCGTTTTTTTATTTTGAATAAATGTGCAACCATTTCAAGAACCTGTTTTTGCTTTGTCATTATGGGGTATTGTGTGTAGATTGCTGAAGACATTTTTTAACTTAATCCATTTTAGAAGGCTGTAACGTAACAAAATGTGGGAAAAGTCAAGGGGTCTGAATACTTCCCGAAGGTTCTGTATATTCTATTCTAATTTACTTAAAAGTGACTCCAAAATGACACAATACATTATTTACCATTCATTTCTATTGGGCACAACATAATCCGAAACACAACCAGAACAAACTGCAAATGCATCCAACAAGTTTGTTGAGTCACAAGCTTGATGTAGTCATTGCGTGCTCGGAATATGGGACCAAATACTAAACTTTTGACTAAATGTAATACCCGATGTTGATAAATCGTTTACTGTTGACAGGAGAACAAGAGGAGACAATAGGACGAGGTGGATAATTTTATAATAAGGCCGTTTAATCACATGTAAAGATATCTTAGTAAAATCTTGCAGCAAGGCTCTTTCTGTCTGATTCTTATGGAACCGTCCGGAAAAGAGGGTAGTTTCAACAGTTGTACAGTTTTATATAGACAACAAGCAAAGTAGGTTGATCTGCGAGTCTGGCCTTCCGATTGGTCGATCTGGGTCTTGGGTAGTCCTGAACAGGCCTGGTGTCCACGTTCCATTGGTTCCTGAGATAGTTCTTTGTCTTGAGCTCCAACCCTGAGTTGTGTGTGTCTGTGTGATTGTCATGGGGGAGGGGAGTTGTGGGTGTCGTGTATATGTCTAATGAGTCCAGCATATGTCCAAGAGAAAGAGGGGGTGTGGGCATATTGTGTCAACTATAGCTAATGTTGAGAAGTTGTTAAAACAAGTTACCAATATCTAATACAATTTCTTACACCGATAAATGAATTTGTCCAAATACTTATGACACGTTTAAATTGGTGTACACAAAGTGCATACATTTCTAAACGGTAAAACAGATATGTTTGAAAATACCCTCAAATGAAAGGTGACATTTTGTACTGTTGCCTCATGTAAAATATCTTAACTCAAATTAAAAATGCTGGTGTCACGATCGTCGTAAGAAGCGGACCAAAGGGCAGCGTGGTTTGAATACATTCTTTTAAGTTTAATGAATGAACACTTAAACATAAACAACAAAACGAATAAGACGAACGTGACCGCTAATTAAATACTGTGCAAACATGCAACATAACATAGACAATAACCCACAACCCACAATACAAAACAGGCTTCCTAAATATGGTTCCCAATCAGAGACAACGCAAAACACCTGTCTCTGATTGAGAACCATATCAGGCCAAACACATAGCAATAGACAAACCAGACATACAACATAGAATGCCCACTCAGATCACACCCTGACCAAACAAAACATAAAACATACAAAGCAAACTATGGTCAGGGCGTGACAGTACCCCCCCACCCCCTCAAGGTGCGGACTCCGGCCGCAAACCTAAACCTATAGGGGAGGGTCTGGGTGGGCATCTGTCCGTGGTGGCGGCTCCGGCGCGGGACGTGGACTCCACTCCACCATAGTCATAACCCGCTTTGGTGGCGTCTCTGGAGCGGGGACCCTTGCAGCGAGTCCCGGACTGAAGACCATCGTAGAGGGCGCCACTGGACGGAGGGGCAGCTCCGGACTGAGTGGTAGCTCCGGACTGACGGGCGGTTCCGGACTGAAGGGCGGCTCCGGACTGAAGGGCGGCTCTGGACTGACGGGCGGCTCTGGCAGCTCCTGACTGGCGGGCGGCTCTGGCGGCTCCTGACTGGCGGGCGGCTCTGGCGGCTCCTGACTGACGGGCGGCTCTGGCGGCTCCTGACTGACAGGCGGCTCTGGCGGCTCCTGACTGGCGGGCGGCTCTGGCGGCTCCTGACTGGCGGGCGGCTCTGGCGGCTCCTGACTGGCGGGCGGCTCTGGCGGCTCCTGACTGGCGGGCGGCTCTGGCGGCTCCTGACTGACGGGCGGCTTTGACGGCGCTGGACAGACGGGCGGCTCAGGCGGCGCTGGACAGACGGGCGGGCGGCTCAGGCGGCGCTGGACAGACGGGCGGCTCAGGCGGCGCTGGACAGACGGGCGGCTCAGGCGGCGCTGGACAGACGAGCGGCTCAGGCGGCGCTGGACAGACGGGCAGCTCAGGCGGCGCTGGATAGACGGGCAGCTCAGGCGTGCCGAGGCGCACTGTAGGCCTGGTGCGTGGTGCCGGAACTGGTGGTACCGGGCTGGGGACACGCACCTCAAGGCGAGTGCGGGGAGAAGGAACAGGGCATACAGGGCTCTGGAGACGCACAGGAAGTCTGGTGCGTGGTGTTGGCACTGGTGGTACTGGGCTGGTGCGAGGGGCTGCCACAGGCGGACTGGTGCGTGGAGAAGGCACCGGATAGAACGGACCGTGGAGGCGCACTACAGGTCTCGAGCACCGAGCCTGCCCAACCCTACCTGGCTGAATACTCCCCGTGGCCATGCCAGTGCGGCGAGGTGGAATAAGCCGCACTGGGCTATGTACACGTATGGGAGACACCATACGTAGGGCTGGTGCCATGTACCCCGGCCCAAGGAGACGCACTGGTGACCAGATGCGTAGAGCCGATTTCATGGCACCTGGCTCGATGCCCACCCTAGCCCGGCCGATACGAGGTGCTGGAATGTACCGCACCGGGCTATGCACACGCACCGGTGACACCGTGCGCATCTCTGCATAACACGGTGCCTGCCCGGTCGCTCTCTCTCCACGGTAAGCACGGGGAGTTGGCTCAGGTCTCCTACCTGGCTTAACACCACTCCCCGTGTGCCCCCCCCCCCAATACATTTTTGGGGCTGCCTCTCTGGCTTCCAGCCGCGCTTTCGTGCAGCCTCCTCATACCACCGCCTCTCTGCTTTCGCTGCCTCCAGCTCAGCTTTGGGGCGGTGATACTCACCAGCCTGTGCCCAGGGTCCCTTGCCGTCCAGTATTTCCTCCCAAGTCCATCTTTCCAGATAACGCTGGTTCTCCTGCTGCTGTTGCCTGTTACCACGCTGCTTGGTCCTTGTTTGGTGGGTTATTCTGTCACGATCGTCGTAAGAAGCGGACCAAAGCACAGCGTGGTTTGAATACATTCTTCTAAGTTTAATGAAAAACACTTAAACAAAAACAACAAAACGAATAAGACGAACGTGACCGCTAATTAAACACTGTGCAAACATGCAACATAACAGACAATAACCCACAATACAAAACAGGCTACCTAAATATGGTTCCCAATCAAAGACAACGCAAAACACCTGTCTCTGATTGAGAACCATATCAGGCCAAACCCATAGAAATAGACAAAGCAGACATACAACATAGAATGCCCACTCAGATCACACCCTGACCAAACAAAACATAAAACATACAAAGCAAACTATGGTCAGGGCTTGACAGCTGGTGTATAGCATAACCAAATTAAATTAGTTTTAGCTTCACTGTCCAAATAAATAAGTTGGAGAGTATACATATGGAGGGGAGTGTATTTTAATGTAATAGGGACATTAACCTGTGATGTAGCCTAGTTACCCACCTGTGCCATGAGAACTAGCAAGCCAGTGACTGCATTTACAATGGCTTTGATGAGATTTTGGGGCGTAGGGACAGGAGACATAGAAAATCATAATTCTAGATGGTTGTCTTTTTAAATGTATTTGGTGCTCTAATCTCTCAACATGTTTTCCTTTCCTTATAGTCCAATTCACCAGCACAATACAGCATTACTGGTTCTAAAAAATCCACTACTTCCTATGGTTCCTCACTGCAGCCAGATAGGCACTCATAATCAGACTGCAGTATAATCAGTTATGATGTCAGAATATTGTCATTTAGGGATTCAAGCACATCACTGAACTATAGATACAACAATCTCTTGTTAGGCAGGATGTCACAGTACAATGCATTGAAATATAATTACAGTTTTTGTTATACCCAGTATTGCATGTGTGAAGAGAACAAAATGGAATATGGAACAATGAAATATCTTCCCTTATCTCTGAGAGTTTTTCTAATAAGAGTAAGGATTTTCAACCTAGGTTGAAGAATATCAATAACCCAGGTAGATTGTTGCTTAAAGTTATGGACAAAAGAGAAGTAGTTGACATTTCCTATGTTATATCTTCCCTTCTATTTTCACACATCCCATAAGTCCATTCAGGGCCATGTATTCATGGCTACTACCTTCACAAGGTAAGGGTCCTCTGTGTTTAGCAAACAATACAAAGCACTTTACCTGAGACATGCAAAGAAAAATGCTTCAACAAGATACTATATCACTCTTTTCCTTTCACCCTGATGGTTGTCCAAATGGTAGTGTTTGTTAATCATCAACTTGTTATTGTACGCTTCCTTTGTGTGCTTATTAGATTTTAGACTGACATCTCAACATCTGTAATTTTGGAGTCTTTTTCATGACTTCAATCAAAGCGTAATTTCTCTGGCATATTGCCACGCTTCTTGATTGTTTACAACATTTATAATTAAAATACAAAGGCGTATGTATTTCTCAATCTACACGCCTGACACTGAAATGGGGCAGTTGAAAGGCGGTATCATTTGCATTAGCTTTATGCACTTAAAGCTAGAATCCTTAATTGAAACAATAACAAAGCGGCCACTCCTCTTCTGTTTTGGTAACAAAGCTGAGGGATGGGCCTGGAGAAATGTAACCACTCTCAAATTCATAGACCGAGCTATGGATGTAAGGACTGACCATCCATGATATCAAAATTGGAGTATGAACCATGTTTTGAGGCTATACAGTGTTTGTTAATTTGTACTTTTTTAAACAAACTTTGGAGTATAAACAAGCTTATATTTTGGGTTCGACAGCTGAACTAAGCTCATGAGGCATTTACACGTTATAAGTTCAAAAAGGGATGTAGCATCTAAGGATTCTAGCTTTAACCGATGGCCTCAACATATTATATTATCACAAAATACAAATGTATACATTTTCCTTTTCATGTAATCCCTAATGTGTTGGCACATTAAAGTGATGGTAAAGTACTGACTCTACTAATAAAATTCATAAAGTCAGTCATACAAGTATACTTGATCACACTGAAGGCTCAGGTATGTGTTGGGTTGTGTTGTGTATGTTGTGTTCAGCAGCTTTATGGATGACCCATTCTCTTGGCCGATGTGATGTTTATGTTTTGTAGAATAAAAGCTATTGGTCTCTTCAGTCCCCTCTTGCTTTGTGCTGCGCTCAGTAGCCTGCAGGGTGTAATTACTGCTCCAGTAAAGAAAACACAGCTGTAATGGGTTACTTAATGGCATTCTGCAGTGCCACTAACACTTAGGATGATACTGTACAACTCAAATATGATCCAAACTCTTTTTTAAACTGCATCATAGCAGCCTTAATATTGATTGGAGCAGCAGTGCAGTTTAAATAACTCTGCAAATTGATTTCCAGAGTACCAGTAATCATTTTGCTTTCATTTAAATCTGGCTGAAGATTCCATTTTGAAGAGTCTTTGTTCAAGTAAATAAGGGCTGAATCAATCGCTGGAATTGAAATGATAGGGAGCACCGCAATTCGATGTGGTGGAAAACTGAACGGGTTGAGCATAACATGTCAAGCCTGTTACCCACAGACAGGCTAGAAATGTTTTAACAATATGAACATCAGATACATATTTGGACATTAGATAGTGAATTAGACCTTCAATTTCAGACAATTGGAACAGAACATGAATGGTTTTGAGCATAAAGGATGTGGGGACTGGAATTCAGGCCTTACTATACAGTATGTTCAAAAAACATTGTGTGCTTATTAAGTGTTTGAATGGTGTGTTTATGAAGTGTTTGTATGGATTGACAAAGGCTGAGTTTAGACCAGCTATACATGTCTAAATCTAATCAGTAAACTTATATTTACCTCACATGTTTGAACTGTGTGGTCCTCTCTGTTTATTTTTAATACAGACTCTCCTTGTTATCCCCAGTGCAATGAAATGTCAGGTGAAACATTCTACATTCAGCTCTTGCTTCTATCACCCTTTTCTAAATAACAGACATTTCAAAACACAGCGAGGATGTTTTTAATTAAAGCATTTGACTAGTTCGCCCTATCAGTTAATAAGCACTCCAACCAGAAGTTATCTATATGCCTGGAGGACTATGCACATTTTTTCTGTTTTGTGAAGGGATGTAAACTGCTGTCAGCTCAGATGTGTCATTTTTATTGTGTTTTGATTGAGGTAGTAATTAATGAATGACTCTACAACGCGTTGAAAGCATTCCGCAGGGATGCTGGCCCATGTTGACTCCAAGGCTTCCCACAGTTGTGTCAAGTTGGCTGGATATCCTTGGGTGGTGAACCATTCTTGATACACACAGGAAAATTTGGTGTGAAAAACACAGCAGGGTTGCAGTTCTTGACATACTCAAACCGGTGCGCCTGGCACCTACTACCATATCCCGTTCAAAGGCACTTAAATATTTTATCTTGCCCATTCACCCTCTGAATGGTACACATACACAATCCATATCTTGTCTCATTGCTTAAAAATCATTATTTAACCTGTCTCCTCCCCTTCATCTACACTGATTGGAGTGTATTTAACAAGTGAAATGAATAAGGGATCATAGCGTTCACCTGGTTTCACCTGGTCAGTGTATGTCATGGAACGAGCAGGTGTTCCTAATGTTTTGTAAACTCGGTGTTTGGTGTATATAATCATAGATAGGGACTCACTGGTGCAACATCATGTAAAGAAATGCATGTATTCCTTTTACTATGCTGAATTTTACAGTGCCTTCGTTGTAAAATGTACACATTGGAGAGTATCAAATCCTGTTCAAAAGACTGATCTGCAATGATTTAGAGCTTAAATCAATTTATCACAATTTAGTCTGGAATTATTTATATTATGATGAAAAAGAGTTGAGAAGTGTTATTGGAGTATGTCTGTTGCCTTGGCAAGTCATTTAACCCTCCTGTTTTGTTCCGGTCAAATTGGACCAATTTACAAGTTTTCTCTCTCAAAAATGTAGTTCATTTAATATGATTGTCATAAGGTTCCATGACTTTGTCCACACAGGGCATCTGAACACACAAAATATAATTTGATGATTTTCATAAAATGTTAGATGTTTTATTTAACTTTTGTACACCTGTGGTGTTCCTGGTCAAAAATGACCGGTCAGTAGAAATTAATGGGTGAGACTACAATTAGCGTATAAAATTGAGTTCAGGCACATGCCCATTCATCAGATGGACACACTTCCTCTCCCAGACCCCCAAATGCATGTGTGTTTGAGCACACACACACACACCTCACTCCCCTTCTTGGTGTAAGGGGTGCGTAACCGGTGGCAGGGAAGTCAGACGCAGGAGAGCAGAACTAGGTAATAGCCGGAGCAGTTTAATAGCGAAACCAACGGCATCAAAATAACAAGACATGGGTACAAAAACCCGTCGCGCACCAATCAACACGTGCACAAGCACTTACAAATAAACAATCCCACACAAAGACATGGGGGGGGAACAGAGGGTTAAATACACAACAAGTGATTGAGGGAATTGAAACCAGGTGTGAGGAAAAACAAGACAAAACTCATGGAAAATGAAAAGTGGATCGATGATGGCTAGAAGACCGGCGACGCCGAGCGCCGAGCGCCGCCCGAACAAGGAGAGGACCCGACTTCGGCGGAAGTCGTGACACTTGGCTTCCATGGCAACCCCCACGGGAACCTTTTCCCAATAGAATCTTTCTCCCACGGGAACCACGCCTGTTGGCATTCTCACAAACAATCGCAACATTGTTTCAATAAATAATATAACTTTTCTCACAGCTCTGGTATATTAAGCTTTTTTGAGGCCTTGCTCACAATTCATTCTGTGGCAGCACAAATGCCAAATTATATACTGTATGTGAGGCTCTTGGTCATATCTTTGATCATGACACTGGTGGCAAGGGGAGAGATGCCAGGAAACTGACAGTGAAAATACATTAGAGGAGGAAGTGTCAGAAGTTGAAGACAACACAGAATAGGATCCAGACCAAGAGACAACCAATGAGGAACAATCCAGTGATAAGGAAGAGGGCCCTGCTGAGATTGTTGTTACATTCCGGTCAAAGAATGGGAATTTGTCCTAGTTTTCATCCCCACCTGAGAGGAGAGGTCGACTGAAAATGTTATCAGGATGACCCCAGGGCCAACGAGGTACACCATATCCCGGGTTGATGACATAAAATCCTGATTTGAACTGTTCCTGACAGAGTCAATCAAAACTATAGTGATAAACATGACCAACTTGGAGGGGAGACGTGTTTACAAAGACAACTGGAAGGAGGTAGACAAGACAGACGTCCAAGCATACGTGGGTCTCTTGATTTTGGCTGGTGTGTACAGATCCAGAAACTAATCTACCACCAGTATATGGGATGCAGAGTCTGGTCGGGCAATTTTTTGTGCCACTATGTCACTCCAGACATTTCACATGTTGTCACGGGTGATTCGCTTCGAGAACCATGGTACAAGACCAGGCCGCCGTCAACAAGACAAGCCGGCAGCAATCAGAGAGGTTTGGCACAAGTGGGTGGAGCACCTGCCACTCATCTATAACCCAAGTCCAGGCACATGCAACAACCACCATGTATTGTCCAACATGTGCATGAGAACACACAAAATGTAACCACCATTGATTGACAGATTGTGAACATTTTAATGTTTTTGTTATTGTTAGTACTACTGTTATTATTACTGTTCTTTAATGTGTTCAGACATTCATTTTGTAATATGGCAAAGTTTTCATGTTTAGTTTTGGGCCTATGTCCTTTCTTTACTAATAAAATCATACCGGTCAGTGCTAGCTGTGCCACCAGAGATTCTGGGTTCGAGCCCAGGCTCTGTCACAGCCGGCCGCGACCGGGAGGCCCATGGGGCGGCGCACAATTGGCCCAGCGTTGTCTGGGTTAGGGAGGGTTTGGCCGGCAGGGATATCCTTGTCTCATCGCGCACTAGCGACTCCTGTGGCGGGCCAAGCGCAGTGCACGCTGACCAGGTCGCCAGGTGTACGGTGTTTCCCCCGACACATTGGTGCGGCTGGCTTCCGGGTTGGATGTGCATTGTGTCAAGAAGCAGTGCGGCTTGGTTGGGTTGTGTTTCGGAGGACGCATGGCTCTCGACCTTCGCCTCTCCCGAGTCCGTATGGGAGTTGCAGCGATGAGACAAGACTGTAACTACTACCAATTGGATACCACGAAATTGGGGCGAAAAAAGGGGTAAAAAAAAAAAGAACACCATCACAAATCCATTACCACAGGAAAAGTCAACAGATGCCTCGGTTAGTATCTGTGCCTGCCTAATAGTGCATGCACTACACACACACTACTTTATCGTTTACATATTACATAATGATAATGCCAAAAGGAAAGAGCTGACAAGGTACAAATCTGTCGTTCTGCCCCTGAGAAAGGCAGTTAACCCACTGTTCCCCGGGCACCGAAGACGTGGATGTCGATTAAGGCAGCCCCCCGCACCTCTCTGATTCAGAGGGGTTGGGTTAAATGCGGAAGACACATTTCAGTTTAAGGCATTGTCACGTTCCTGACCTGTTTTCTCTTGTTTTTTTATGTGTTTAGTTGGTCAGGGCGTGAGTTGGGGTGGGCATTCTATGTATTGTGTTTCTATGTTGGGTTTAATGTGTTGCCTGATATGGTTCTCAATTAGAGGCAGGTGTTTGACGTTTCCTCTGATTGAGAACCATATTAAGGTAGGCTGTTCACACTGTTTGTTTGTGGGTGATTGTCTTCCGTGTCTGTGTATGTCGCACCACACGGGACTGTTTCGTTTTCGTTCGTGTATGTAGTCTGTACCTGTTCATGCGTTCTTCGTGTATTTGTAAGTTATCATGTTTTAGGTCAGTCTACGTCGTTTATTTGTTTTGTAGTTTGTTAAGGAGTTTTCGTGTTCGTCTTTTACTTTAATAAACTTCATTATGTAATATAACTATCACGCTGCACATTGGTCCTCTGATCCTTCTCGCCTCTCTTCGTCTGAGGAGGAGGACGAAGTAGACGATCGTTACAGAATCACCCACCAACCTAGGACCAAGCGGCGTGGGAGAGAGCAACAGCGATCGCAGGATTCATGGACATGGGAGGAAATATTGGACGGAAAAGGTCCATGGGCACAGCCAGGAGAATATCGCCGCCCTCGTGAAGAGCTGGAGGCAGCTAAAGCCGAGAGGCGGTGGTATGAGGAGGCAGCACGGAAGCGAGGCTGGAAACCGGTGAGTCAAGCCCAAAAATTTCTTGGGGGGGGGCTACAAGGGAGTGTGGCGAAGTCAGGTAGGAGACCTGCGCCAACTCCCCGAGCTTACCGTGGAGAGCGAGAGTACGGGCAGACACCGTGTTACGCAGTAGAGCGCATGGTGTCTCCTTTACGTGTGCATAGCCCGGTGCGGGTTATTCCACCTCCCCGCACTGGCAGGGCTAGATTGGGCATTGAGCCAGGTGCCATGAAGCCGGCTCAACGCGTCTGGTCTCCAGTGCGTCTCCTCGGGACGGCATACATGGCACCAGCCTTACGCATGGTGTCCCCGGTTCGCATACACAGCCCAGTGCGGGTTATTCCACCTCCCCGCATTGGGCGGGCTACGGGGAGCATACAACCAGGTAAGGTTGGGCAGGCTCAGTGCTCAAGGGAGCCAGTACGCCTGCATGGTCCGGTATATCCGGCGCCACGTCCCCGCCCCAGCCCAGTACCACCAGTGCCGGCACCACGCACCAAGCCTCCTGTGCATCTCCAGAGCCCTGTTCCTCCTCCACACACTAGCCCTATGGTGCGTGTCTCCTGCCCATTACCACCAGTGCCTACACCACGCACCAAGCCTCCTGTGCGCCTCCAGAGTCCTGTGCGTCCTGTTGCTGATCCCCGCACTAGCCTGAAGGTGCGTGTCCTTAGCCCGGTACCTCCAGTTCCGGCACCACGCACCAGGCCTACAGTGCGTCTCAGCTGGCCAGAGTCTGCCGTCTGCCCAGCGGCGCCTGAACTGCCCGTCTGCCCAGCGGCGCCTGAACTGCCCGTCTGCCCAACGGCGCCTGAACTGCCCGTCTGCCCAACGGCGCCTGAACTGCCCGTCTGCCCAACGCCGTCTGAACTGTCCGTCTGCCAAGCGCCGCATGAACTGCCCGTCTGTACTGAGCCTTCAAAGCCGCCCGTCTGTACTGAGCCTTCAAAGCCGCCCGTCTGTACTGAGCCTGCAAAGCCGCCCGTCTGCCATGAGCCTTCAGAGCCGTCCGCCAGACAGGAGCCGCTAGAGCCGTCCGCCAGACAGGAGCCGCTAGAGCCTTCCGCCAGACAGGAGCCGCTAGAGCCTTCCGCCAGACAGGAGCAGCCAGAGCCTTCCGCCAGACAGGAGCAGCCAGAGCCTTCCGCCAGACAGGAGCATCCAGAGCCTTCCGCCAGACAGGAGCAGCCAGAGCCTTCCGCCAGACAGGAGCAGCCAGAGCCGTCCGCCAGCCAGGATCAGCCAGAGCCGTCAGCCAGCCAGGATCAGCCAGAGCCGTCAGCCAGCCAGGATCAGCCAGAGCCGTCAGCCAGCCATGACCAGCCAGAGCCGTCAGCCAGCCATGACCAGCCAGAGCCGTCAGCCAGCCATGACCAGCCAGAGCCGTCAGCCAGCCATGACCAGCCAGAGCCGTCAGCCAGCCATGACCAGCCAGAGCCGTCAGCCAGCCATGACCAGCCAGAGCTGCCACTCAGTCCGGAGCTGCCGTCCCTCAGTCCGGAGCTGCCGTCCCTCAGTCCGGAGCTGCCGTCCCTCAGTCCGGAGCTGCCGTCCCTCAGTCCGCAGCTGCCGTCCCTCAGTCCGGAGCTGCCGTCCCTCAGTCCGGAGCTTCCCCTCATTCCGGTGCTGCCCCTTAGTCCAGTGGGGTTAATTTGGAGGGTGGTCATTGGGAGGAGGCTACAAAAGCGGGGATTGACTATGGTGGGATGGGGACCACGCCCAGAGCCTGAGCCGCCACCGTGGACAGATGCCCACCCAGACTCTCCCCTAGACTTTTGGTGGTGCGCCCGGAGTTCGCACCTTGAGGGGGCGGTTATGTCACGTTCCTGACCTGTTTTCTCTTGTTTTTGTATGTGTTTAGTTGGTCAGGGCGTGAGTTGGGGTGGGCATTCTATGTATTGTGTTTCTATGTTGGGTTTAATGTGTTGCCTGATATGGTTCTCAATTAGAGGCAAGATTGTTCGGCCGGATGGCCACAATGAACTGCCTCTTAAAGGTCTCACTCAGCACGATGTAGAGGTATGGGTTGACGCAGCTGTTAGCGTAACCCATGCTGATGGCAATGTTGTAGACATAGAGGAAGGCAAAGCTGGGCCTCTGAACCCCCAGGTGGGCCAGCTGCAGGATGTAGTACGGAGCCCAGCAGATGAAGAAGGCCAGGCATATAGCCACAGCCATACGGGTCACATTACGTGTACGTACTCTCAAGCTGCGTTGGGGCAAGGGGGCCACTGTGGCAGACATGTTCTGGAGGATCTTGAAGAACACCACGCAGATGATGACCAGAGGCAGGGCGAAGGCCAGCACAAACTGGTAGAGGGTAAACCAGTAGGTGTCAGTGGCTGGATTGGGCAGCAGGAGGGCACAGCCCACTGAGCCGTCCCCTCGGGGCATAAGGCCAGCATACATCCACACGGGAGTGATGGAGACCAGGGAGAGCACCCACACCAGACCCACCGCAGCCCCCGCCACGCAGGGTGTGCGCACATGGTTGAAGCGGATGGGATGGACCGTGGCCAGGTAGCGGTCCAGAGTCATGACGGTGAGGATGTAGGTGCTCACTATCTGGCTGTTGGAGTCCAGGGCGGTTATGACCGTGCACATGATGTCACCAAAGCACCAGGAACCGTTGCCCAGGAGCTGGTGGATGAGGAAGGGCATGCCCAGAAGGAAGAGGAGGTCCACTAAAGACAAGCTGAAGATGAAGATGTCCGGCACTGTCTGCTGGGCTCGGAACTTGGTCTTCTTCACAATGGTGTAGATGACAATGCAGTTGCCAATAATCCCAAAGAAGCAGATGACACCGAAAATGCTGGGCATTAGGACGCTGTGGTAGGGCACATCATTTTCTGTAAGTATGACAGGAAAATTACAGTGAGTCTCATGTTGCAGTGTCATTCAGACAGGTGTTTGCTTGCATACAGTAAGTCTTGATTTTTACTAACAGTATAATGTCACTCCTCGCTGCTACATCACAAAGATCAAAGACTCCAAACTAATCCTCAGAGATGGGAGCTGTCAACTAATGTGGTGCTGATATTCATTGCTAATTATAAACTGGGTGGTTCAAGCCCTGAATGCAGTTGTATATCAGATGGTATCCCAGGGGAAGGACAGAACATGTATTTTTGCTGTTTTAATTACGTTGGTAACCAGTTTAAAATAGCAATAAGGCACCTTGGGGGTTTGTAGTATTTGGCCACATACCACACCTCGGGCCTTGTTGTTAAATTAAACCACGCGTTTACATTTAATAATTTCATTAAAATGTAAAGTAAAAGTCATAGGACTAAATTCACAGGATAACATTGAATTCATTAACATTGATTTTACATTATAACATTCATGCATGAAATCAGGAAAATCACAGGCTACCTGCTGGACTTTCAGATGAGTTGTATGATGGGAGAGACGTCTGAGACCAGTTCTCATTCGATACATTTTCGAAGTCCATTTCGAAGTTAGACTAAGCTCAACAAAAGGATGGCCTCTGAATGAAGAATTATGTGAAAACAGGCAAATAACGTAGGCCTAATTACCATCAGAGTAGACTATAGAAATATATATTCTGTCATCAGTAGGCTATACTATTATTGTACTGCTTGGCTACTGTCAATAAAACCCACTTCATGCTCAAATAGATGCAGTCGAATAGTGAAATGTATTATTTCATAGTGGCAAGAATTGTTGTAATGACATCAAAATATATTCGGGAAATTCCTTGTCCTCATCACAGTCTCAAAAATATAAAACAATGCAAAATAATAATAATAATACTTCTCAGGTGAAACATCTGTAACTACTCAACATTCTTTACAACCCGAATTGTAAACATCTTAGACCCAAAGAAAGGCACGGGCGCCCTTGTCTATTCTGTGCACTGTAATTATTGGTGATGAACCAGGCTCCAATTATTCTAGTACATCAATGAATCAATCAATCAAAGTAATTCAGTGGAGACGGGGTGAATTTGTACAAACTGACCTTTTCCTGCTTCTATTTCTGTAGCCTCTCCTCAAAATCCAATTGGTCTTCTTCTATCTTTACACCAGTAGTGTTGCTAATCAAAGCACTCCCTCACACAAGAATACTTCTTGAAAGAGAGCCTGTGAGGTTTACAGTGATGTGCCTTGCCAACATTTCATATGGTGGCTTCGCATCTTGCCCTATATGGTAGAGAAAAAGAGGAGGGGTACATAGAGACACGTAGTGACAACTGATTTTACATCGTAGCAATAATAGGCTATGTGTGATACCAGTTTGTAAGTGCCTAGGAGGCCCTAGGTGCACAAGTAACACAGTGCCACTGTCAAGATTGATGCCCGTTTGTGATGGCACTGTTTGTTGGATTGACAACAACTGAGAACAAAAAACGTGCCACAAGGATAGGGGGACATTGACAATACTTCTAAATGTAGCTATTTGTATTCCAATCATTCATTTCCTTGCCTTTCGTCCCTTGACACCAGGGTGTAAGCATTATTATTTTGTGTGTAGACCGTAGTGGACACCATATGCCACTAGGTGACGCACTTTCCTATGTTTTCACCATCTAACTAGCTATGTAACAGAAATGTGTTTTAAATAGTACAACAACACTTTAATCTATATTGCCTATTGCTGCATCAGGCATACCAAAGTTATGTGACAGACAGAGATACATATATTTTCGCTGTACTTAAAAAAAAAAAAAAAAACGAGCAATGCAACCACAGAGATTTATGCAGCTAGCTGTCAGGTGAAAGTATCGCGATAGATTGTCCAGTGGATCGCAGGCGAGACCCTTGGGCTGGTCAGACACCCTGCTCACAGCGCGAGGCAGGAGCCGAAGCAGCAGCAGCATCTGGAAGGAAGCGGAAATAAACGTCGCTGGCTAGTTCGGGTTTAAGCAAAAACGGACGGATTTTGTACATTTACCTCCACTAACAAAACTATAAAGTGTGGATTCTAAACAATAAGGACATTTGATCAAGCAAGAAGTTTACATTTCACAGCTAAACTGGCGGGTGAGTTTTTGTCTCGTTCTACTGAATACTAAGCAAGGGCTAGCCAGCCAGCTACAGTACCCGCTAGCATACGAAAGTATTTTCTTCGTTTTTTGCTTTGGTTAGCTATAGTACTGTAGCTAGCTAATAGGCCTACCTGCTTGCCATGCAGTTTTTCCTAGAAACGACGAATTCACATGCAGAACTGCACACAAACATTTAACCTGGATATTAAACAAATAACTGTTAGTTAAATAGGTTGGTGTTTTGTATGTGTTTTTGTTGTTACTAACGTTAGTAACTAACTAAATAACCGGCTAGCTTTTTCGTTTTGGCTAGTTGCTAGCTAACGTTAGCTTCCGCTTTCAGATATCTAGCGTTTGAACTGGCTCATAACTCTAATTCAAAACAGCTGGAAACGGTGTTTCACAGTACAACCAAAATAAGTGAATTTAGCTACTGTAACACTTTAGCGCAAATGTAGTAGAATTGGCTATATCACTGGCCCTAATGTGGGTACCTAACGTTAGTTAGCTAACTAAGTTAACTGACTTGCCTACAAGTGGAAGCTCTGTCACAGATGGAAACAAACTGATAACGAGAGTTGCCAGAAAGCCTCCCAATAACGTGTATGGTCAAATAATAACCTAGAAAGATGTTGTTCACCAACTAGCTAGCTAGTCACTTAATATAACGTACTTCGCATGGTTGGTAAGTAAGCCTGGGTAACTAGTAGTGACCTACGTAGCGGAAAGTATCGAATTGATGCAGAAATGGTATATTCCAGTGCGGGTTTTGATTGGTGTGTGTGTGTAACAAGCAGGCTAAGAAATGTTTAGTAAACAACGAATCTGATTGGAGGGCTAGTAAACCACTTCGTATGAGGATAGTTGCACTACAACAAGTAGCTACAGACTTTAGCGCTCCCCCATTCCTTGACCCAACAATGGCCTGTCAATTGTCAAATCTTGGCCAACCACTAGTGTGGATTTAATTCTGACATTGCTACAGTTGGTTTTGCATTGCCAGGTGCTCCTGGTGGGTTGAGATTTCACTTAAGGACTAATGGAATGGTCTAAAATTAATATACTCCGTCCACCCGGGGCACCAGCCATGCAAAACGAGCTCCACCCATCTCATTGCCTTTTGGTTTGTTTTTTTATCAGCATCAAATGTATCAAGTGCACACCCGAAAGATGTCAACTGTCTGCCTTCATCTCTTTTTAGAAGAACATCTGTCAATTTCAGTCCCATCATCATACAGTGGTCGACCGACACAACATCCAGACATAAACAGAGATGCTAGATATTAATTTGTGGCATGTTTCTCCATTTTTTGCAGATACCTTCTGTGAGCTTTATGTGAGGATCCAGCCCTAAAGGAACGGGTCATAGACGGGAGGAGCGACTCGGAGCAAGCAACCGATCACGGAATTCTTGAACTGTGTTTTTATTTTGACACTGCTGGTCTCCACACATCAACGACAGGGAATAAAACAGCATTCACCCTAACAAGTACCCTAAACCCACGGTTATCCAACAACCAGTACCATGGAGGCCATTGCCAAATACGATTTCAAAGCCACTGCTGACGACGAGTTAAGTTTTAAACGTGGGGAAGTTCTAAAGGTAGGATGAGTGCATTTTTTTGTCTTCAAATTAATTAATTGCAAGGCTTGGTAACTGCTAGTTATCTGCTTTAAAGGATTGTATAATTCACCTGATCGAAGGTTGTTAATCTACTTATATTTTTACCGGCACATCAAATTGGTGTTCTGGGATCATATGCCCCTCAATTGTCAAGAAAAATTACGTTTGAATTACACAAACATGTTTTTCTATTGCAAACCAGCTACAATAAAATGTTTGTCATGTGTTGCAGTTATTTACTAGACAACAGTTTATTTGTCAGAGTTGTTGCCTTCTGCAATGTTCCTCTTTGCACTTTCTTTCCTCAGCCCGTTCTTCACACACAGTATAGTATCGGTATCTAAAGCTACACCTTATTCAATGAATAAGCCAACATCACAGTACGTTCAATACAAGGTTTAGGCCTAGTAGAGTGATTGGGCTCCACACAGGGAGCACAGGGGCTTTGTGGATGGGTTTATTTCACTGTATTGAAATGCCAATCCTGCAACTTCTCTAATCTGACAACCTGGGGCCAATGGATCACTTCAGACAGCCATCTTACTTGAGTAAGAAGCCTCACTCTCATGCTCCCTGAAAAGAGCTCAGTCCATTTTCAGAGCTTGATCATCATGGGACTGCAAGATATTAGGAGCAAAAAATTATATGCAAGTGCTCTGGGATTTAAATGTAATCATCATAATCCCTCTGAATGTCAATGGGTTTTAGGTAAAGAGGGGGTAAATTTACCGCCTAAGCACACCAGCTATCATATGTTTTATCTGATTTCCGTTTCAAATGATTGTGTGTGTGTGGCAAATGGAGCTAAACCTCTCTCTTGCTAGCAACTACATGTTTGTAAGATTCTGTACACTTTAAATCCTTTGAACTATTTGTGGCATTCTGTAGTGTTTTGTGGCTATTAGCAGTCCGTACACCCCATCAGAATTCCTCATGCACTATTTGTGTATTAATGTCATGGATGAATGTCAACAGAGATGTTTTCCCCTCTGGGACACTTGATGAACATAACACACCAGTGCAGACCGTCCCTGTTCTTACACCATAATAGCGGTGTGTGTTGACAGGCAACAGGTACCCACCCGCCTCTCATGCAGTTGGAGAGGACTCTGCTGTTGAAACAGTATCAGTAGTCATCTCCCACTTATTTTTAAAACCCACCCAGCCTCTTCAACATGAGTCACACTCAGAAAATATGTTCTTGACTATCTAATTTCTGGGTTTTAAAGCATAGTTAAGTAATGTTTAAAGCTAGTTAAGCACAGTGGTCTCTTACACAAGACCCCTATAACCACAGAAACACAATATTTCAACATTTAAAATCTAATGTTATTTGTCACGTGCCGAATATAAGTGTAGACCTTTTTTCCCCCACCTTTTTTAACCTCTTGAAGCTAGGGGGCAGACTTTTTTATGTTTGGAAAAATAAAATTCCCAATGTAAGCTGCCTATTTCTCAGGTCCAGGTGCTAGAATATGTATATAATTGACAGAGTAGGATAGAAAACACTCTAAAGTTTCCAAAACTGTCAAAATATTGTCTGTGAGTATAACAGAACTGATTTTGCAGGCGAAAACTTAAGGAAATCCAACCCGGAAGTGCCTTTCGTCCATTTAAAGGGATATCAACCAGATTCCTTTTCCTATGGCTTCCTCAGGGTGTGAACAGTCTTTAGACATAGTTTCAAGCTTTTATTCAGAAAAATTAGCGAGATTTATCAAATCGCGTCAGTGGATAGCTGAATGTCCTTCCATTAGTTAATGTGCGTGACACTGGTAGCTAGACATTTTCTTTCTCTCTTGTATTAAATAGTTTACAGTCCGGTTGAAATATTATCGATTATTTATGTTAAAAACAACCTGAGGATTGATTATTAAAAACGTTTCTACGAACTTTACGGATACTATTTGGAATTTTCGTCACCCTTTGATGACCTGCCTAAGGCGGTGGAATACTGAACATAACGCGCCAAACAATTTTTTTTTGATATAAAAATAATCTTTATCGAACAAAAGGAACATTTATTGTGTAACTGGGAGTCTCGTGAGTGCAAACATCCGAAGATCATCAAAGGTAAGCAATTAATTTTATTGCTTTTCTGACTTTTGTGACCAATCTACATTGCTGCTATGTGTTTGTAATGTTTTGTCTAGTGAGTGATAAACTCACACAAAAGCTTGGATTGCTTTCGCTGTAAAGCATATTTTCAAAATCTGACACGATTAACAACAAGCTACGCTGTGTTTTGCTATATTGCACTTGTGATTTCATGAATATAAATATTTTTTGCAATTCTTTTTGAATTTTGTGCTCTGCAATTCAGCGGTTGTTGATGAAAATGATCCCGCTAAAGGGATCCGTGCGTCAAGAATTAACCAGGTAGGCCAGTTGAGAACAAGTTCTCATTTACAACTGCGACCTGGCCAAGATAAAGCAAAGCAGTGTGACACGAACAAAGAGTTACACCTTACTGTGAAATGCTTACCTACAAGCCCTTAACCTACAATGCAGTTCAATAAATAGAGTTAATAAAATATTTACTAAATAAACTAAAGGGAAAAAATGAAATGAAAGTAACACAATAAAATAACTATGAGGCTATCTACAAGGGGTGCCGTTACCGTGTCAATGTGCAGGGTTACAGGTTAGTCGAGGTAATTTGTACATGTAGGTAGGGGTAAAGTGACCATGCATAGATAATAAACAGCGAGTAGCAGCAGTGTAAAAGCGAAGGGGTGGGGGTGTCAATGTAAATTGTCTGGGTGGCCATTTGATCAAATGTTCAGCAGTCTTATGGCTTGAGGGTAGAAGCTGTTAAGGAGCCTTTTGGACCTAAACTTGATGTTCCGGAACCTCTTGTGACTGGAGTCTTTGACAATTTTTTTAGGCCTTCCTCTGACATGCCTGGTATTTAGGTCCTGAATGGCAGGAAGCTTGGCCCCAGTGATGTACTGAGCCATATGCAGTACCCTCTGTAGCTTTAGGACAGGTCCAACGCTGGGGTGACAAGGAGTAGGCTAGCCAGAGATATACTCCCGTCCCTCCTAGCCTCAGATGCCAGCGTGGTGCTGGGCCCCTGTGATCCGACGCCCCCCTCGCCCAAGCCCCCAGCAGCATCGAGCTCTGCTTAAATATTAATCAGAGCGCGAGGCGGCGAGCAGCTTGATGGCAGAACGCAAAGCCTGCAGCACAGCGATACTCTAAAATTCCTGCAGGAGTTGCTTAAGCCACAGGCTAGACCGCCCACATGGCCTCGGCACCATCATCGACAGAGATCAGAGAAATACCGGTGGAATACTGGTGTGAGCGAAGTAACAGAATTAATTTTGATTGCATGGGCATCTAAAAACCATGTACTTGAAAGGTTCTCCCCCCAACAGTTTAATTTCAGCCCTCATCTAAGTGCTAACTTTGTAATAAGTAGGCCCTGCCATATGAGAACACGTCTCATATCTGTGGTAGAAATGTTTAAATGGCCTTGTCCATTCTGCCTCCCTTCATCCAGCCCTTCGTATCTGTCAGTAAGATCTTGAGGAGTTCTCTGATGCCTCTTGAATATGGTTACTTATAAATATGAAAAGGATTGTATGCAGACTAGGTGCAGTCAACTTTGCTTTTTAGCAATATACGTGGCAATATATGAATTCATTTTGGCCTGTTTTTTTTGTCTTCGTACGTGGTTCGCTGTGGGGTTTTGAAGAGGCCATATCTCATCTGGGGGAGAGAGGGCATAGAAAGTAGAGCTACATATAAGGGTTCCTATTAAATTTAATTTCAGAAGGAAAAAGTGATCTAATTTTTCACAGCCAGAATTGTTAGTGTTACTCTGAAAGAAGTTAACTTCTAGAAGTAGACAGCAAGCTACCCAGAGTGAAATGTTTTTTGATTGGGCAATTCAGACAGTCTGTTCTTTACCCTTCCAAATCAATTTTTAGCACTTGATCACATCAGATCCTCAACACGGAGAAGGACATTGTTAGCCTGTCTACCTTGCAGAGGCATGAGTTTGAATGTGAAAGGAGTATGCACTACCAGAGCATGGGGAGCTCTAGGGTTCATTGTCCTAGAGAATCGCTTTAAGTAAGTGCATTTGGCTAGCCCCTCCTGCTTTGTCCCTGGAACCTTGCATCTCATAATCCTTTCTCTGTGTGCTGCTTTTGTTCTTTGGCTGACATGTTTTGGATTCAATTTCTAGGAATCACCAGGGGGTCCTCAGTAGAATGATTGGTGCTTCTCACTTACGGGTGAATCCCATTTGAATTCAGTCACGTTGACAGCATCCCTTTTTATTTAAACAACATTTTCCATACATGTTTGGCCATTTTGCATACCCCACCATGAGACATCCATGTCTTCATTACTGGAAAAGATAAGCAGTTGAGTTTGATATTTAAAATCTCCAGGGGTGCCGTACTACTATGACTGACCCTGTAAAACAACACATTTCACTGCACCTGTCCAGTGTATGTGACAATAAAAACCTATAAACAGGGTTGTCAAACTATTTTATAATTAAAAAAAGAATACTAAATATAAATGCAACAATTTCTACGATTTTACTGAAACCACTCAATTGAAATAAATAAATTAGGCCCTAATCTATGGATTTCACATAACTGGGAATACAGATATGCATCAGTTGGTCACAGACACCTTAAATAAAGATAGGTGTGGATCAGACCACCATTTGCCTCATGCAGTGCGACACCTCTTCTTTGCAGAGAGTTGATCAGGCCTGTGGAATTTTGTTCCTCTCCTCTTCAATGGCTATGTGAAGTTGCTGGATATTGGTGGGAACTGGAACACGCTGTCATACACGTCAATCCAGAGCATCCCAAACATGCTCAATGGGTGGCATGTCTCGTGAGTATGCAGGCCAGGGAAGAGTTGGGACATTTTCAGCTTCCAGGAATTGTGTACAGATCCTTGCAACATGCGGCTGTGCATTATCAAGCTGAAACATTAGGTTTTTGCACAACAGTGAGCCTCAGGATCTCGTCATGGTATCTCTGTGCGTTCAAACTGCCATGGATAAAATGCAATAGTGTTCGTTGTCTGTAGCTATTAACACTTGTCTGTAGCTAATGCCTGCCCATACCATAATCCACCATGGGGCACTCTGTTCACAATGTTGACAAGCGCAAATTGCTCGGTCTGCGGTTGTGAGGCCGGTTGGATGTACTCTAAAACAATGTTGGAGGCGGTTTATGGTAGAGAAATTAACATTCAATTCTCTGGCAACAGCTCTGGTGGACATTCCTGCAGTCAGCATGCCAATTGCACGCTCCCTCAACTTGAGACATCTGGCACTGTGTTGTGTGACAAAACGGCACATTTGCGCATGGAACATTTCTTGGATCTTTTATTTCCGCTCACGATACATGGGACCAATACTTTACATGTTGCGTTTATATTTTTTGTTGTGTAATTAAATATTTGTTAACTTTTTAATGCCTATCTAAAAAAACGTAAACTCAGATTTTTTTAAAATATTCGCTTATGTTATAGCTTAGACCAGGCCCAACCCTCTTCCAAGAGATCCCACAGGACAGTCATTTAACACACCTGGTTCTACTTATTAGCTGCTCAACAAGACCTTAACTAGCTGAATCAGATATGCTAAATTAGGGTTGGACTGAACCTACAGGACAGTAGATCTCCAGGAAGAGGGTTGGGCTTAGACCCTATTTTATATCTGAGGATATCTGTGTGGCGGAGACACAACATGCTCTTGGATACAGGGTGGGTTTCATTTCAATTATAGAAATATAATTAATAGAATGGACCTATCCCTTCATACCACTGCAATTTAGCTGGTACACCATTGCAATTGATATTTTAACTTTTTTAAACTTTTAACTTCTACCAAAAAGATGGCTGTTCTACCAACAATATGCGTTTTTAGGTCCTTGACGTTTTAAGGTTAAAAGACAATGTTGGGAAAAAAATTAATAAAAAAATCACAAATTTATACACCTTTTAAAATTATATTAATCTCAACTGTTTATCTTTTCCAGTGTTGAAGACATTGATGTTTCATAGTATGGCCAGGTATACAAAATAGGTGAACTTTGAGCACGTTTATCTGTTGAATGTTTTTGCATTCATGTCCAAAAATTAACTTTCTTACAACAGGCAAATATGTATGGAAGGTTTTGTTTAAACAAAACATGTGCTGTCAAAAAGTGATTGAATTCAAATGGATTTATTACCCTTTCATCATAATTGCCTTTGTTTTTTGTGAATGAGTGCAGGGGGTGAGCTGACTGGGAAAGAGGGGTCATTAACAGAACAGTGCCGAGCAAGCTCCACTTTCGGAGAGGGGATGGTCAGCCTATTTAGAGCAACACCCCCCAGAACAGCAGTTTTTCTGCAGTAGCAGTGACTTGCCAATGTCACTCACTGAGGGTTTCCCTTCAGAGTCGTTCACAGAAATAGAGGGGCTACAGAATCTGAAATGGGGGGCTACAGAATCTGAAATGGGGAGGCGGTGCTTGGTTGATGGCTACCTCATCTGGCACCACCAGGTTTGAGGGGAACCGTAGTCCGTTCACTTGACAAGTCTCCCTTTCTCCAACTATCACTCTTAATTTCTTACCCCCCCTTTCTCACTCTACTGATAGCAGGACGCATGTCTGAATGTTCTCCCCTCCAGATTACTTTTCTGTGGGACAGGACAGATCATGCCCATATTCTCTCTCCATCCCCCATAATGCCCACAGGCGCCTCACATCGTTGCATGTTTAGCATGTAGGCTAAACCACGAAATGAAGCTGAGCGCACCAACTTCCATGTGATGGACTATTTTCGGCTGCTTTGGTTTAGCACGTTTTTTGGGGGGCATGTATTGGTGAGGCATACCTTTCATTGACTGCAATGCAAATGCCATTGCAGAGTTACTACATGTGCAGTGCACATACGATAATGCCTAAGATTGTGTTTTCAGTCTTTGCCATCCACCTAAACCTTGAAGGCAGCTTGGAGCAACCATTATTTGCTAAGATGGGTTTTTCTTCAGACCAATTGTTCCCCTGAGGTAAGGTAATCATCAGAGTACCGAGCATAACTGGATTATTACACTTAAAAAGATTAATCCTGGATTATAAACCAGCAGTTTGAAATCCAGGGGTTGTGTTCTGCCTTTTGTCAAGCTGCCGTTCCATATCACTGTGACCGTTTGAGGTTGGCCGCTTTCTATTTGAGGAGAGTGGGATTTGTTCTTTTTAGGTTTGGCCTGCTCCCAAACTAGCAGGGCTGAGAGTCACTAGTTGCAAGGTAGAGTTGGTCACATTTTAAATGGCCTGCTACATGGCTAGTGCTCAAGATGGGCCTTTTTCGTCTGCCTTATGTCTCAAACAGCAGTGTGATCATTTCTGTGTACAGAACAATCACTTCAGATAAAGTCTACTTATTGTATGACTGGTTCTACGGCACAGAAAGGAAAGTAACACATAAATAGGCCTAGTGTGAATCTTAACCTCAATTCCCCCAAATAGCCTGTTTTAATGGATAATCATTTGGTGGGTGCTTTATGTCGTTGGTTGGTTTTGTCTGTCATAGTTGGCACTTGCTGGCCAAGACTGCTACTTCCATTCAGTCTGGACATTTCGATATGTGATAAAGCATCAGTCAGTTTAATTTTAGGGTATCATAGCAGACAAAGCTGTCAGTGTGATATTTTAAAAATGGGAAAGGAAACTAGGTAGTTCAGCCATTCTGTTTCCAAGTCTGTGCAGTTTTATGCAAATTGTCAGGTTCACATACTGTAGAGTAGTCTTGTGATTGATGACAAGGTCTAGCCTACGCCTACATACCTACATTAATCTATTCCAAGGTATTTATCATGATAATGTGTAACTTTCACCTCTTTAAAGCTTAGTGTCTGTTTCTTCTGTCTACTGAATTATTAAACCCAGTTTAGTTTGCATGCAGGGTATTGCATTCAAAAAGCCATCCAAGATTGAGTATCAGTGTCTGAGGCACGCTTCTCTCAACATCTATCTCCAGTACTGCCTGCTAGTGCTAAGCCTAAGCATCTCTGCTTTTGAGACAAGGGGTCTCTCTCACGAGAGGATGGCCTGTGTTGAGGCTTTGTTTACTCAAAGCCCCCAAAGTCACCTTAAGTGCACCAGCATGGAGAGATGTGGTGTTTGTATTCTATTTTCTATCCCCCCTCCACCACACAGGAGCATCTGTTGAGCCCTTGTGTTTCACACAATGTGTCGTCTCTGTGTCACCTCTCTCTCGGTGTGTCACTGTTAGTCTCTGGGTGGCTGAAGCCTAGACTGTAAGAGTCTCTGTCCTCTGAACAAGATCGTGAGTTGGCCCTCTCAAACCAGAAGCTGTGCTGTGATGTCAGTGCCTACAGTCTGGTGGTGTAGCTGATGAAAGAAATGCTTGTATATGTCAGTGATTGATAAACTGTATGTCAATCACGGGATATCAACGGAAGGCCTCTTAAAGTCGAAGTAGGATTCTTAATCCAAACAGTTGCTAATATGTTTAGCGACTAGCTGGTGCCACACAGCAATTTATTTCACCCTCATTTCCGCCTGCTTTTAGAAATGACCCTTTACATAACTAGTTATCTAAAGCTCGACCATTGATGGGATGAAAGGGGTGGGATTGGAATGTAACATGCATTAATCGCCTCATGCTGCTGCTGCTGTGTAAGCCTTTTGTTGTGTTTCATAAACATGACAATGTCTTTTTACAGAAATATAAATCATTCTATAATCCAGATTCAAAAGATCGACTATGTGAAATCAAGATATCTTTAATCCTCTTTCCCTCAGTATTCAGTCAGTAGGTTTTGTGTGTGAATACGACAGCAGTCACTTTGGATTATTAGTTTGCGTTACTGATTTCTCTCGCGAGAATGCAATGTCTGGTTGAATAATTAAGGTGCACTAAAGCCCATGCTATTTGTATTTCTTGGAGTAGAGCTGGTCATGATTTTTACATGTTTTCTGAAGGCCATTATTGTCTAATTACGTGGTGCTCTTGGGAGTTCTTTCCATTGCCCGAAAAGAGGGAAGTAAGACTTAAACTGGTTCTATTTCCACAAGAGCTGACAAAAAGTCTGTGTTTACCATGATTGAGCTGTGGGAAAGTTTGGTGGAAATTAATCTGTGCATGCATTTTGTGTGTGAATGTATATGTAGCCTATTTGTGTTCTCTTTGATGTTACCCTTTCAATGTGTTTCCCTTCATGTGTTTTCTGAGACTGTAAGAACACTGATGACCTGCAAAATTACTATTACATTTTTTTTCCTTTATTTAACCAGACCCTAACCCTTCACCTAATTTGAACAAATTCTGAAATTAAATATCGGTTTGCAGGTCAGAAGTGTCTGCATAGCCTTTTTAGTGTTTTCTGTGTGAGTGAGTGGTCATAGCCACTCATGTGACCTGCCTTTTGATTCTGACCACAGTGGGGACGTGTGCAGTGTATGGTCCTGTTGTTTTCACATTGTGTTGAGCATTCAGGTTGCGCTGTTCCTCGGCCTCTACCACTGACTCACACAGCTGATTGACCAGCCAGGGCTCCTCTAATTTGCAGCCCTGAGTCACACACCAAAATGTATCCCTCTTATTTGTTACACACACACAGACTAAGCGGACAATCACATTCTAACAGCAACAAGGGCTGAAATGTTCCTACAAAAAAGCCTTTTTTTCTACCCTTTTTTTTCGTGCTCTGTTTAGCTTACCAATAGTTTTCTCAGGTGCTTGATGGTAGTCTTGGCCCTGAATTATACTGTCCATATTAGGCTAACTTTAATTGAAGAACATGTACCTCATATAGACATCTTTGTGTGTGGTGTTGCACATTGCTTATCAGTAAATGGCGTTCACAACAGAGCTGTAACTCCTACCTTCCTGTTTTTATTAAACGTACATTTTAAAGCTGTTAGATATTTGAGTTTCTGTAGTTTCTTTACATATTAACCTAAATAGTGAAGTGTTAATAGAATAATCTTAGCGCACACTAAAATGTACGTAGCTAAAAAGAAAAATATCTGGTTAATTTTTTCCTCACATTTTGCTGATTGGCTTAGTTTCACAGTGTGTCATGTGATTTTGCATCAGCGTTAAAAAGAGGAAGGAACTCATTTTAGTTTTGGGGGGTTTCAAAGAATTCTCCTTTTGGGTTAGGGTTTAAAATGATACACTAATCTCACTATGACGAGATCTGCTTGAGTTGTCATTTTACATCTCAGTTGGAAAGGAGGCCTATTATATCTCATGCCATTATGGGATTGGAATCAAAAGATGGGGCCTCTGCCTCTGACAATGGAACTTGAGGCCCCCTATTCTTTATGCTCTTGGCTAGTTCTCCTTTGAGACGCATGAATGCAGCCAGTGCTTTTTCAGATCTATTTGTACAGCAAAAGACAGCCCTCTATTTGAGAACCAGAGTGTCATTATAATGCGGCCAATGCCATATTGTAGAAGCAGTGAGCTGTAAATCTCCTTTTTTATCTGCCCTAGATGTTTTTCCTATGGGCACCTCAAGTCAGTCATGCCATATGACAGGGTAGCCAATACCTCGTTACTGTGCTCTTCTAACACAACGGAAGCTAAGGCTACATGAGCCATGATGCCAGATGCGTCCAGTCAGTGTATGTCATGTGAAATAAAAATGTTACTGATTTTTAAAGTCATTTTATTGTTTTTAGGCTATGCTTACTGTACATTTAGTCACCCATCTCAAATCATCCACTGTTACAAAAAAAACCAGAGGGGAATAGCCTAGTAGTGTTTAGGTTTGTGACTTGAGTAACTTCTTGTATCGTGTATTACATAGGAGCCTCATTTATAAACATTGCGTACATTTCTGCGTGCGCCATTTCTGACAAGTCTGTGTGTACAAAAATATTGAGATTGATAAACTTGGCGCATGCCATACATTTTTAATTTTTACCCCCTTTTCTCCCCAATTTTGTGGTATCCAATTGTCTCATCGCTGTAACTCCCGTACGGACTCGGGAGAGGCGTAGGTCGAGAGCCGTTCGTCCTCCGAAACACAACCCAACCAAGCCGCACTGCTTCTTGACACAATGCCCACTTAACCCGGAAGCCCACCAATGTGTAGGAGGAAACACCGTACACCTGGCGACCACGTCAGTGTGCACTGCGCCCGGCCCGCCACAGGAGTCGAAGTGCGCGATGGGACAAGGACATCCCTGCCGGCCAAACCCTCCCCTAACCCGGACGATGCTGGGCCAATTGTGCACCACCTCATTGGTCTCCCGGTCGCGACAGAGCCTGGACTCGAACCCAGAATCTCTAGTGGCACAGCAACACTGTGATGCAGCGCCTTAGACCACTGAGCCACTCGGGAGGCCCTGCGCATGCCATACATACTCATGTTTCACTTATAAACCAGACCTGCACCGTGAACGAGCAATAAAACTCTGCCCGGAAAATGCCCTCCATTCACCTTTTATGGTGACAATAACGCGCTTTATTTGCTGTATAATTTGGCACTATTTTGAATTAGGCCACGGCAGTTTTGTAAAAGAAGCAGCAATTGCATATTTGATCACATTTCTGTAGATGTGTGGGCAGAATGTTCTGATATTTTGCAGTGACTTTTTTTTCTTCCAAACAGCATTCATCCTGCCTGTCTGCATATTTTGCAACATTGGTTGTATGTTGGAATCAATTTAAATGTAGGCTACAGCCCATACTTCTATACAAACAACGATTTGTTAAATATTTTGTTCATCAATAAATTGTTTCCCTGTCCTGCCTTGGTATAGGCTCTGAGATGAAATAGTTTTATGATGTCACGCTCCTATCGCACAGCAATACTGTAGCCTACCCATACTGTCAAATATTTTACATAAGCTACCGGTCTATTTACTGTGTTGGCAGAATGTTAATGTATGCTGTATTTAGAAAAGGACTGTGACGACAGTTTCTGAAAGAGAATATAATGGCAAATTGTTGTTCACCTGTTCAATCCGTCTGTAGGCTATAAACGGCGCTGCCTATGGGATCACGTACAGCAGAACATGAAATACATGACTTATCTGTTCACTTATGCTCAATTGAACGAGTGATGTGCATGGCAGTTTGTTGTATTCAGGAATATGAACCCATCACGGCCAGAAAAGGTGAGGAATTTATTCTGTTATGAGTCCTATGTTGAATTATTTTAGATTACAAAAATAAAACACGAGCTGTGTTCGAATGCTCATACTAACTGCACTAACCGTACTATTTGTGACTTCAAATTGAGTATGTAGTATGCTTATAGGTCATCGTATGGATATAGTTAGTATGCCAAAAGTTCCCGGATGTCGTACTAAATTCACCAAAATACGAAGTATGCGAGCAGTGGACACTATTTCCGTGCTTTTAGGGCCCATAATGCGATTCTTTAGAAAATGGGCGTGCTAGCCAGTTAGCTTGGGTGCTTGACTGCCGTTGTGAGGTCAGAACGCCCGGCTCAACCCTACTCCTCAGCCAGAGCATCCAGGGTGTGCTCTGAATTTACAAATGGACAATCTGACAACGCTCTGGATTTACAAACGCCCAGAGCGCACTCTGGCACTTGAGATTGAATTGAACAACTTCCGGTAGACAGGCGATGCGCTAGTACGCTCAACTGAAAGGATACTGTTTGTTTACAGTATACTAAAATGAACTAATAGTATTTAGTGTGTGTATATACTCATTAAGTATGTAGTATACAGTATGTGTATTTGAACACAGCCTAGATTTTCTCTCTTCTCACTAATGGCAAATGTTAACATGGAGGAAAGGATATTCTCACATCAAGTTCAGTTTTAATAAACTGGGGCACACACGCTTTTGGGGTATATAAAAGAGGTTTATAAAATACATATTTCTCAGTCCCATTTTACACAACAATTTCTGAGAGATATTGCATCCTTTCTTTAGACCTAAGCACTGGGAAAGTGGCTGGATGATACCTTATTGCTTTGTATCCAATCACGTCTCAGGTTATCAAGACAACCTGACGTCCTGATATAAGCTCCAGTCAGGCGGTGCTCCACTTTCGCTCCCATAAAGCAGCAATAACTGACGGCCAGGAGAAGGCCACAGAGGAGAGTTTGCCCGGTAGCCTTCAGCAGCGTTCACTCACACTCATTTCCTTCTTAAATAAATAAAGATGAATAGCTTGACTGGCTGGCAAATTTAGCTCCTAACAGATCTTTGAAACCTGCCCGCAGAGCAAGATCTAAGGCCCTTCTCTGCCTCTCTCTTCCCCCGTCTACTCTTCTGCTGCTGAACTAGAGGCTGGTGTTGAGCAAACACTCTCCCATTGGCACTGTGAATGGTAAAGGATGGCCTTAATTGGTCTATATTAGAGCTGAGCGATATGGACAAAAATCTATATCATGATAAATTGCCTGAATTCATGCAATAACGATAAATTGAAGTTAATAACATTTAATGTGCACCTTTTTTGAATTATCCTTTAAACTACTACAACTACTAGTTTGATGGTTGTACCTATCAATTGTCCCATTAACAACCCCCCCATATTGGCAAACATTTAATTTCAAACTTTACATTTCTCTATAGTGTAGGCAACTTATCGTAATGAACAATGTCAGCAAAATGCCAGAGGACAGTCCCTCCTACTTCAGAGTGCTGGGAACCTTGGAATGCAGATTGAGCTTGTGCACTGGCACATGAGTGTGTGTGCAGTGCAGCTCTCACCACAGCTTAGCTAACTTCCTGTTTGGAGCCTCTTCCACCCCCAGCAGCTTCCTGTCTCCGCGGCACAGTCGATCACTACACCCTACACCTACAGTGCTGCACAGGATTACAAAGTGCAAAACGGCATGTAAGAATACACCAGCCTGTGGGTCTCTTACTCATCACCAAAGAGTAGCTGAATTAGCTATACTGAACAACAGAAATACAAACGCAACATTTAAAGTGTTGGTCCCATGTTTCATGAGCTCAAATAAAATATCCCCGAAATGTTCCATAAGCACAAATGTATTTCTCTCACATTTTGTGCACACATTTGTTGACATCCCTGTTAGTGAGCATTTCTCTTTTGCCCAAGATCATCCATCCACCTGACAGGTGTGGCATATCAAGAAACTGAAACAGCAGGATCATTACACAGGTGCACTTTGTGCTGAGGACAAAAGGCCACTTAAACAATGTGCAGTTTTGTCACACAACACAATGCTTCTGAGTTCTGAGGGAGTGTGCAATTGGGGTGCTGACTGCAGGAATGTCCACTTGAGCTGTTTCCAGAGAATTTAAGGTTAATTTATCTACCATAAGATGCCTCCAATGTCGTTTTAGAGAATTTGGCAGTACTTCCAACCAGCCTCACAACCACATGTAACCACGCCAGCCCCGGACCTCCACATCCGGCTTCTTCACCTGTGGGATCGTCTGAGAATAGCTACCCGGACAGCTGAAACTGTGGGTTTGCACAACTGAAGAATTATTGCACAAACTGTCAGAAACCGTCTTAGGGAAGCTCAACTGCATCCTATTCGTCCTCAACGGGGTCTTGATCTGACTGCAGTTCGGCATCATAACCGACTTCAGTGAGCAAATTCTCACTTTCGATGGCCACTGACACGATGGAGAAGTGTGCTCTTCGCGGATTAATCCCAGTTTCTACTGTACCTGACACACAGCGTGTATGGTGTCGTGTGGGCGAGCGGTTTACTGATGTCAATGTTGTTAACAGTGCTCCATGGTGGTGGTGGGGTTATGGTATGGGAAGGCGTAAGCTACGGACAACTAACACAATTGCATTTTATCAATGGCAATTTGAATGCACAGAGATATTGTGATGAGATCCTAAGGCCCATTGTCGTGCCATTTCGTGTTCCAGTTCCCGCCAATATCAAGCAACTTCGCACAGCCATTGAAGAGGAGTGGGACAACATTCCACAGGCCACAATCAACAGCCTGATCAACTCTATGCAAAGGAGATGTCGCACTACACGAGGTAAATGTATTTAAGACCAGATACTGAATGGTTTTCTGATCCATACCCTCAACTTAAAAAAAAAAAAAAAAAAGTTATTTCTGACCAACGGATGCATATCTGTATTCCCAGTTATGTGAAATCCATAGATTAGTGCCTAATGAATTGATTTCTGGTGACTGATTTCCTTATATTAACTGTAAAATCGTTGACATTTTTACATGTTGCGTTTAGATTTTTGTTCAGTATGTTTAATCATACTTCATGACAACCCCTCTTTTCAACCCCTTTCTCTTTTTAATTGCAGTTTGTTCTTTTTTCTCAGTTGTGATCCTTTTTTGGGGGGGCTCTCCATATCACTATCCACTAGCTTTTACTCTCAAAGGGGGAGCTCTGAAGCTTTTAGCCAGTTACTTCTTCTAAGCCTCCGATTAATCTCCCCTATCACTTATTAGCTCTCTGCGCAGCTATCGATCCCATCTCCCATTAGATTTACCACAGAGGAGAGAAGAGCCGTGCCTGCTGTGCCCTCTTATGCTGATCATTCCCCTCACTCCAGTCCAGTTCTGACCAGAGCCTGATTAATACATCAGGAATCCTCTGAGCAGACAAGTTGACTCAAACCAGATCAGATCCAGTAATTGTATTTTCTATTTTTTATTCCCAGAACCCTACAGTTAAATTATCGGGCTGTTTTTAAGTCCGCAGGAGTGGAAAATGGTTAAATCCCTGCCGTGGTGCTCAGTGTGAAGTTTTTGGTTCAGCTGAGGGCCTCTACTTCGCCATTCTCCCAGCCAGGAACCTTCCAAGTTCCCTTGCCGTGTTAAGGGACCAGCCACGTTGTGTGTTTCAGTAGCTGTAAGTGTAGCTAGTGATAGTCATGGGGTTTCTCTAATTAAGTGTGGCGTCCCATGAGAGTGGGGCTTAAATAAGCCTATGTCTCCCCCTCCCCTCTGTTGTCAGAACAGCGCTAATGTGACCCTATTAGGTAGCAGGGGAACTTTTCTAGAAGTTGTCTTGGAACACATTCTATGACACGAGCCATGGCAGCCCCCCCTTAGTAATGTGGAGTTTTAACGCTGCACCTGGCTGACTTGCAGAAGTGTATCATGGCTGTGAGTCATGTTTAGGAGACAGAAGTTAAGAGGAGGAAGTGATTGAACAGTGAACATGGTGTCCCTTAGCAACACAGTGGAAGGCTTTCTGTCCATGACACCACCTGCACCCTGTTGTCACTGCCCTCAGAAGGACAGAATCCACAGTGTCTGCTGGCTCTGCGCTCGCCAGAGCAGTAAATGCTATCTGCCCAGTGTCAGCTTGTGGCACTCTTGGGGAGATTGGGATCAGAGCAGGCCATTGCTTTAATCAGTCATCACTGGGCCTGATGGCTGCATGAGTGTGTGAGTCACTGATAAATATCTAACCAGATAATGTCACAGGTTCCCTGTGTGTGCCTCGGTTTATGGGCGAGGGCATTGAGGCAGGCAGACACCTGTGGGTTGGATGGAGCCCCAGGGTCCTCTGCATTGCAGGGTGGACACAAACTGAGTCACTCTCCCTTAACCTCCCACTCTCTCGCTCTCATATATTATCTCATGTCATCCTTTCACCCGTACTCCTCCTCTCCACTGTGCTGTAGTTGAGAGATGAGATTAGTCTGTCCCCTACCCCAGTAGCGGCTGGCCCTGAGCTCATCAACATGAGCGCCTGGAGGCCACCAGACCCAGGCTGCTGCTGCCAGCCTACGTCTCAGCTGGGCTCAGGAGGAGAGCGACATGGAGAGAGTGAGTTTGCTAGTGAGAGTGGGGAGGGAGGCGGCTCCAGCGTGCACTCTAATACGGTAATCCATTGTGGGCGGCATGTGAAGCTCGTTAAAGCGCCCTTCTAAAGCAGGGATTAGGGTGGCCCAATGCTCCTTGATCACAGCTACTGGACATAAACACCCTGTTAGACATCTCTCTTTCACTCACACACACACACACACACACCATCTGACACACCGCCTCCTCCATGCTGCAGATAAACCACATCTAATGGTTCTTTATGTATGTACGATAAAGGATGATTCTAGCCAACATAAAGACTTGTAGAATCTTTTTATTCTGTTGTCCGTTTTATTTTTGTCACACACACACACGAAGTTCTCCTCTCTGTTCCCTCTGCTTATATTGTTTACATGGGAACAAACTGTACATGGAATATAGGCTACTGCTAAATTGGACTTTATACACGCCGTGTGGGGCTGGCTGCTGCCATAAAATAGAGATGCCCTCATTTTCTATTTACCCGGAGGACTCTTCTTGAGCTGATCACAAGGAGTGTGATTCCTCTGAACTGGTCCATCATGCCTCTCCTCCTGAGAGGAGCAGGGCTTCGCAACGTAGCAGTGCGTCAAAGCCGTAATTAGGACTCCTCTGCCGCCCCTGTCTCCTCCTCCCTGTTAATGCAAATCACCCTTCCTGCGCTCATGTGAAGAGAGGGGTGAGTATCAACCTGCAGTATCAATCTCTTTTGGGTTGCTGCTTATTTTTGGTCCTTCCCATCCCTGGCAGTCCCCATTCCCCAGAAAACCTCCTCAGGGGATGGGGATTGGGCAGGGGGTGTGAACAGACTGCTGCTCTCCTCACTGACTGGCTTCACTGTGGCACATTCTACTGGAGCCCTTTCTCCTTACACAGAAGTAGTGTGGAGTTAAGGCTGAATCTCCAGTACTAAGCTAATCTCAGTGTTTTAGAATGTGTCAAGCGCGACCAGTAATGGGGTTGTCTGAATTGTTCTCTAACCCTCCACTGCTGATGATGGAAGCCAAAATGCCTCTTGCTTATCTGTTTCAGAGAGCGTGTTGCACAATCTTTAGATTATCGTGTAGAGTAGACAGACCCGACTGCCATTGTAATAATGGGTAGTCCATTCCACCACTGAGCAGTTGGTAAAGCTGGCATTGACCAGAGCTGAGCCCTAATTCCATACTCCATACAACAGCTGGCATTCAATACAGATGGCTGTACACAGTGCCAGATTTAGTCCTTTTTAATTCTCGACATGAAGAAATTCTAATCCAACAGACAAGAATTGAAATGTGGATTACCCTCATCTCTGCTCTCTACATATACGTCACTAGAAGTCCTGCTTGAGACCCTTTCATATTTTACTTTCCCTGGTGCCATGGTTTATGAAGTGGTACTTAAAAAGCCCTAGTGATTTCATGATGTCATGTATTTGTCCAGTCACCTCAGTTGAGTTTGAGCTGACTAGGGGAATGCAGCTGTGGGGTGGCGAGGCGGCTCCCCATGTGGTAATGGCCCTTAGCATTGTGTTAATTACAAGTGTTTGAGTGCTTCATTAGCGGCAGGGTAAGCTTCTCTTTCTGGTGCATTTCAGCACTCCTCAGAGCCAGTGTCTGCTCCCTTGCTGTGGGGAAGGAGGGTCAGTGTGCTCTTGACCTTCCCCAGTCTGTTGGACTCAAAGCACAGCCGCCAACGTGTCAACATACCAGGCCTTCCAATGGGTGCATTCCATGTACGCCAAACTATTTGCTTTGTCACGTTACTTTCACAGATTTTGAATACAGTTACTGTCTCTCGTGCGCTCATACACTACACACAGGCAGCATTGTCAGATGATGAACAGAGGCCTTGTTCGCGGATTTATCCGTCATGATCCTAATTGATACGATTCAATTGTCCGTGCGCGTTGAGGATGGGGTAAACTGATAGAGATAACCCTCGTTTTTCTGTTCCGGTCTCTCAAAAAGCTGAACAATAGTTGAATGTGAGTAGACAAGTTAATGAACCAGCCGTTGCTTCATCGCTGGATGGATGAACATTTGGGTTTTTATCTCTGTTGTTTTAATTGTAAATGCACGACAGAAGTCCATTAACAGAAACAACAGGCCTGGGAGGCCCATAGTTTGAAGAATCTTTATCTACTGGCCTCACTTAATTTCACACTCCAGCATAATCCGCCGTCTTGATTCATAGAAATGGTCTCTGGATTGCGTCCACAGTACAGACGCATGGCTATCAGTCACCTCCCCTCCTCCTCCTCTCATGCTAGGCTACACCAGGTAACCAGCTGGGTCTGTAAGCTATGCTAACGTCAGAAGAAACCCGCTCCACATGTTTATGTCAGCTACTCTCTCATCTGCATTGGGTTGTCATTGAAGTCTGCTTTGGGGATGGTAGTCAGTCAGACCAAGGGGTGCATAGAGTTCATCATTATGCGTCTCAGGCTTGGCCACCAGGGTTTTAGCGGGGGTCTGAGAAGCGCTGTGTGTGTGGGGGAGCCGGTCTGCTCAGTGGCAGCTGTGGAGGAGATTATCCCCTGGACTTTAGCATCGCTAATAGAAACTCCTGAATCTATTGTGCCTCAGTCAGATAAAAAAAAAAAAAAAAAAATCTCTTTAGAGGGAGGGAATGCAGAGTGCCCACAGAATTTCATTAACATAATACAGGCCTGCCATGGAACACATGAAGACAGAGCAATGCACAGTCACAGTTCTGGTGTTGCCTTCTCTGAAAGAAACTGCCTACAAAGCAAATGTTTTAATCTTTTTCACATCAGCTGCAGCTCTTTCAGCATATTTTTTTTTTGTCATCAGACCGTTTGCACTAGACCTAGAGTTGAATTTGATGTGAGAGAATTGTTCTTCATAGCCATTGTCAGTTAAGAGATACAGTAACAAAACTGGTTAAGCAGACTAAGCCAAGCGAGGTAAACAAGCCAACTAGGTTTACGGCTTTACCGTTTAAAGGAACTGCCTTGTGGTTTCATGTTATCATGGAACTACTTATGGAAGATTGAATGTTTTCAGCCTTTAAAAGCAACTCGGTCATAATCTGAGTAAACAGTCCTCTTCGAGCCCCAGGGAGAAGTGTAATCTCTTTACGCAGGCTGAGCAAACCTCTGCAACTGGTAGCTAACAACATAATGTGATAGAGAGTTTGCAAATTGGTTGCCACTACAAAACTTTTCTTCTTGGTCTCAAGTCAACCTTTAAACACACCTTCCCCAGGATGTTGGTAGAATACTGATATCACAGGGTTTTCATTGTGAATGGGAAAATATTGGTACAATAACTTATTTTGGTTTTGCTTTGTTCTGTTGAATGTACAGAGTTTGCATATTGTCTTTATTTGGTTAATTATTCATGGGAACCTGAATTAAATTACATTTTATGACTGTACCTTGAGCTGACATTTATTCTGGGTCTTTCCCCAGGAATATTCCAGCAAGGAAGCAGGCCTGTTTATTTATTTTATTTAACCTTTTATTTAACCGGGTAAATCATTGAACACATTCTATTTTACAATAATGACCTGGCCAAGGGAGGGCAGTAACCGTGCAGCAATGCAGACAGATGACAACATGCAGACAAAGCAGACATTCCACGCAAAAACAGAAGAAAAAAAATACATCTTTATAACACATCAGTAAAACACAGGGGACACAACTAGTAGCCACTTACTCGAAAAGCAGTCCCAGGGGTGGATAACCAGCTAATTTAACCTGTTAACTTCTTTGGGATAGGTGGGGCGGTAGCGTCCCACCTCGACAACAGCCAGTGAAATTGCAGAGCGCCAAATTCAAAAACAGAAATACTCATAATAAAAATTCCTAAAACATACAAGTGTTATACATCGGCTTAAAGATAACCTTCTTGTTAATCCAACCACAGTGTCAGATTTCAAAAATACTTTAGCGATAAAATTAATCACTTACCTTTGATCTTCATATGGTCTTCATATGGTTGCACTCACAAGACTCCCAGTTACCCAATAAATGTTTGTTTTGTTCGATAAAGTCCCTCTTTATATCCAAAAATCTCAGTTTTTGTTAGCGCGTTTTGTTCAGTAATCCACTGTCTCAAACAACATCCGGTGAAATTGCAGAGCGTGAAACTCAACAAAACAGAAATCCTCATAATAATCATACATAAAAGATACAAGTGTTATACATCAGCTTAAAGATAAACTTCTTGTTAATCCAACCGCTGTGCCAGATTTCAAAAAGGCTTTACGGCGAAAGCAAACCATGCGATTATCTGAGAACAGCGCCCAGCAGACAAATCATTACAAACAGTAACCAGCCAAGCAGAGGAGTAACAAAAGTCAGAAATAGCGAAAGAATTTATCACTTACCTTTGATGATCTTCGTATGGTTGCACTCACAAGACTCCATGTTACACAATAAATGTTTGTTTTGTTCGATAAAGTCCCTGTTTATGTCCAAAAACCTCAGTTTTGTTGGTGCGTTTTGTTCAGTAATCCATTGGCACAAAGCGCAGTCACAGCAGGCAGACGAAAAATCAAAGAAGTACCATAGAAGTTCGTAGAAACATGTCAAACAATGTTTATAATCAATCCTCATTTTGTTTTTGTCATAAATAATCGATCATATTTCAACCGGACAATAGCTTCATCAATAGAAAAGGAAAAACAAGAAGGGCGTGCTCTCGGGATCGCGCAGGACACATCTCTGGAAATTTCCACTGGCCTCTCATTGAAAGTGGTGTTCTCACTCATTTTTCAGAGTGAAAGCCTGAAACAATGCCTGAAGACTGGCCACATGTTGTGGAAGCCATAGGGATCGTGAACTGCGTCATAAGTCTTTGTATGGTGGATAGACTTTCAATGGAAAAACAGCCATTTCAAAATAATAGCACTTCCTAGATGGATTTTCCTTCCATATCAGTTCTGTTATACTCACAGACATTATTTTAACGGTTTTGGAAACTTTAGAGTGTTTTCTATCCAAATCTACCAATTATATGCATATCCTAGCTTCTAGGCCTGAGTAGCAGGCAGTTTACTTTGGGCACATCAGTCATCCAAACTTCCGAATACTGCCCCCTGTCCCCAAAAAGTTAATGAAACTGGGAATGGAGATTAATTGGTTGAGTTAAGTCCTGCTGGACTTTATTCCAGTCAGTAGCAGCAGAGTGTTAATGTTTTGGAGCCAGAGTTGGAGCAGGATGTTGGAACAGACAGGGAGATGTAGGCTGTAGGAGGACATGGAGAGGAATTTAAAGAGGTAGAGGGGGGCTTTGCTAGTAAGGGTTTTGTAAATTATGGTGAACCTATGAATTTGTTGTCTGCTTGTGAGGGATGGTTGTCCAAACTGCTCATAGAGGGAACAGTGGTGGGTGCGGTAGGGGGCTCCAGTGGAAAATCTGATGACTGAGCGGTACAGAGTATTTAGTTTTGAGAGCAGGTTTTGGAGGTGTTGCGGTAGAGTGTCACCATAGTCCAACAGAGGGAGGACACAGGACATTGGCGGGGCGGGTAAAGCAGGATTTGTTGCGGTAGAGAAAGCCCAGTCTGGATTAGATTTTGCGGTTAATGATATGGGTGCTGAAGTTGAGTTATTCATCAAGCCAGGTGCCCAGGTATTTGTAATGCGGTACTTGTTCAATGGAGGTGTTGTTGACAATGAGGGTGTGTTCGGCTGGAGACTGAGTTGTTTTTTTTGCTTGACAAGGTCATGTACTTGGTTTTGGTTGGGTTGAGAAGTAGTTTGAGGTCTGTTTAGAATGCAAGGTTGAGAAGCAGGTATTTCTCTGTGCTTTCTCTGTTCTCAGGTGAAGTTTAGAATGCAAGCTTCACCTGAGAACAGAGAAAGCGCAGAAAAAAATATCTGCTTCTCAATCTGTGGCGCCTCAATTTATCACTATTTTTTACATGTTTATGAGACCCCTGCGATCTGTTCTGACTGTCCTCTGATATCTCTACTTGAGACCTCATACTCACTCGGATGCGGCAGTTAGGTGCTGATGGAGTGTCAGGGTTGTACAGAGGTGGGGCTGTGTTTTGTTTGCCTCTACAAACCACTTCTCACTTAGAGCAGTTGCGGTGACCGTATTACTGCCACACCGGCGGTCACGAGTCATGAAGGCAGTCAAATTCCACGTGACCGTTTAGACACGGTAATTAGGCTTCTCCAAGCTCTGATGCTGCTGATGGTCATTAGTAGCCTACCAAACTTGCTAACTTCCTCTGCCTAGTACTCAGCACTCTGACATTAATGCAAATGTAATCGAATATCTAATCAAACACTTAATGAGAGCCCATTAGCTTATGGTGCGCAACATTTCTATAGGCTATGCAATTGCGTGAGAAAACATAGTGATGGCCTCTTAAAAAGAGGGATATCCCGTCAGCTTTCTATAGGCTAGGCCTAATATATTTATTTCTCAACTTTCATTATATTAAGCACATTGCTTGTCTTTACAACAGGAGTATAGCTTACTAGGCTGGCATGAAAATGAACCACAGGAAAGTGCATAGATTACATGTATATTTTTCCCATGTCCCTGTTTTGAGACAAGTGCATGATAATGGTCCATTCTAAATCAAAACAAATCTCATATTATTTAGTATATGTAAAGACTAGATTAAATCAATAATAGTTTGATGGTTGACAATATTAGCCTATCACTTGTGAATTATAAACTATCACTTGTGAATGATGCCCAATGTAAGGCAAGAAACAATGCCTTTTTTTGCAACTTTTTCAAATCATAGTCTCACACCTCATGTAGCCTAGCCCATAGGCCTATATGTGTTTTGATAAGGTTTGTATCACTAAAGTGGCAAAATTACTTCTTAAAATTAAGCACATTAATGTGCTTTACAAGGGGTGTAGAGTCTAACTGGCATACATACTGTACGCAGTGCGTGAGTTTCAAGTTTGGGGAAGATCATTTTCACCATAACTGCACCGTTTATAATAAAAGCATACATACATAATCACATTTACTGTCACTTTTGATCATGTTTTTTTCCTGCTAATGGAACATTCACGCTTATAGCCTACTTCCGTGTGTGCATTGCTGCGCTTATAATGAAGAAATAGTTTATCAACATTTTAAGCAAAATGTTCTGATCTGTTGCGTCGGCCACATTGCGTAAAAAAGTTTTTTTTAATGCTAGTGGTTGTATTAATTTGGGATCTATCGCATTCCACAACTGTCCCAGATTGTGTTTGGAATATTTATTTCTTGCACAGAATAGAGTAGGTCAACTTTTGTACTATGGGGGATAGTAGATTGACATAGGCTAGTGCTTTCGCTGTTCCTTAGGCCTACTCATCTTATTGGCTGACAAAAAGTAAATGTGGACAGTTCTTCCAATATCTTCAATTTGCACCTCGGGGCCTCCCGAGTGGAGCAGTGGTCTAAGGCACTGCATCACAGTGTTGCTGTGCCACTAGAGATTCTGGGTTTGAGTCCAGGCTCTGTCGCAGCCGGCCGCGACTGGGAGACCCATGGGGCGGCGCACAATTGGCACAGCGTCGTCCGGGTTAGGGGAGGGTTTGACCAGCAGGGATGTCCTTGTCCCATCGCGCACTAGCAACTCCTGTGGCGGGCTGGGCGCAGTGCACGGTCACCAGGTGTACGGTGTTTCCTCCGACACATTGGTGTGGCTGGCTTCCGGGTTAAGTAGGCATTGTGTCAAGAAGCAGTGCGGCTTTGCTGGGTTGTGTTTCGGAGGACACACGGCTCTCGACCTTCGCCTCTCCCGAGTCCGTACGGGAGTTGCAGCGATGAGACAAGACTGTAACTACCAATTGGATACCACGAAATTGGGGAGAAAAAGGGGTAAAAAAATATATACACTGCTCAAAAAAAATAAAGGGAACACTAAAATAACACATCTTAGATCTGAATGAATGAAATATTCTTATTAAATACTTTTTTCTTTACATAGTTCAATGTGCTGACAACAAAATCACACAAAAATTATCAATGGAAATCAAATTTATCAACCCATGGAGGTCTGGATTTGGAGTCACACTCAAAATTAAAGTGGAAAACCACACTACAGGCTGATCCAACTTTAATGTAATGTCCTTAAAACAAGTCAAAATGAGGCTCAGTAGTGTGTGTGGCCTCCACGTGCCTGTATGACCTCCCTACAACGCCTGGGCATGCTCCTGATGAGGTGGCGGATGGTCTCCTGAGGGATCTCCTCCCAGACCTGGACTAAAGCATCCGCCAACTCCTGGACAGTCTGTGGTGCAACGTGGCGTTGGTGGATGGAGCGAGACATGATGTCCCAGATGTGCTCAATTGGATTCAGGTCTGGGGAACGGGCGGGCCAGTCCATAGCATCAATGCCTTCCTCTTGCAGGAACTGCTGACACACTCCAGCCACATGAGGTCTAGCATTGTCTTGCATTAGGAGGAACCCAGGGCCAACCGCACCAGCATATGGTCTCACAAGGGGTCTGAGGATCTCATCTCGGTACCTAATGGCAGTCAGGCTACCTCTGGCGAGCACATGGAGGGCTGTGCGGCCCCCCAAAGAAATGCCACCCCACACCATGAATTGACCCACCGCCAAACCGGTCATGCTGGAGGATGTTGCAGGCAGCAGAACGTTCTCCACAGCGTCTCCAGACTCTGTCACGTCTGTCACATGTGCTCAGTGTGAACCTGCTTTCATCTGTGAAGAGCACAGGGCGCCAGTGGCGAATTTGCCAATCTTGGTGTTCTCTGGCAAATGCCAAACGTCCTGCACGGTGTTGGGCTGTAAGCACAACCCCCACCTGTGGACGTCGGGCCCTCATAACCACCCTCATGGAGTCTGTTTCTGACCGTTTGAGCAGACACATGCACATTTGTGGCCTGCTGGAGGTCATTTTGCAGGGCTCTGGCAGTGCTCCTCCTTGCACAAAGGCGGAGGTAGCGGTCCTGCTGCTGGGTTGTTGCCCTCCTACGGCCTCCTCCACGTCTCCTGATGTACTGGCCTGTCTCCTGGTAGCGCCTCCATGCTCTGGACACTACGCTGACAGACACAGCAAACCTTCTTGCCACAGCTCGCATTGATGTGCCATCCTGGATGAGCTGCACTACCTGAGCCACTTGTGTGGGTTGTAGACTCCGTCTCATGCTACCACTAGAGTGAAAGCACCGCCAGCATTCAAAAGTGACCAAAACATCAGCCAGGAAGCATAGGAACTGAGAAGTGGTCTGTGGTCACCACCTGCAGAACCACTCCTTTATTTGGGGGTGTCTTGCTAATTGCCTATAATTTCCACCTTTTGTCTATTCCATTTGCACAACAGCATGTGAAATTTATTGTCAATCAGTGTTGCTTCCTAAGTGGACAGTTTGATTTCACAGAAGTGTGATTGACTTGGAGTTACATTGTGTTGTTTAAGTGTTCCCTTTATTTTTTTGAGCAGTGTATATATATGCACCTCGGATAAGGACGTGCGCAATTGCGTCCCCAGTGTTGTCTGTCTTCACTTGTAGCCTGTGAGAAAGACCCAATCATGTGATGGAGAGCCATGTGAGTGAGATGTGCTTTTCAGCACTCAGGGAGAAGGGCACAACGCAGAACTCAGGGACAAGGGCACAACAGCAGCAAAAGGCATGGTGCATTACGCCACACAAAGGGGAGGCTGTTGTGAAATTTGAGGCATTATCAAGTGCTTGTCAAATTGTGAATGAGAGACTGATAAAGTGTGTACAGGCTGCACAAAAAAATGAAGCAGAGCTCATGCCTTTCTAGCTACTTTTTTCAAATCATCGTTAGTCGCATCATGCAGCCTTTCAATATATAAAACATCTAAATATATAGCCCAACATTTTAGAACAACTAAAGTTACATTAATAACTCTAAATTAAGCATATAGGAGGACCTATTTCTTTGTTAACCTCTCAACACAGAATATGTGCGCACTCCCTCAAATCGTTTGGAGAAAATATCCTTACTATTTTATTCAGCTTTTTTTCAATTGTATTCTTCATACTATAAAATAATGCCACGGAATTCTAAGCAAATCTTGTCTGCTAAATGAACTATTGTAGCCCACAGCCATTTGGCATAGCCAAATCAGGACCTAACAAAAGGACAACTCAGAGTATGCTATTCTGTTCTTCTGAAATATATTTTCTTCATATCATGTTTCTTTAGACCTGTCTAAAAAAAATATGGATTTATTGTGAAGGTGTAGGCTATATTACATGGATTTATTAGACTTTTTAAAATGTAGATGTTCCAAAGGCCTGCATCAGTGGCTTGTAGGCTATGTGTGGAAGCCAGGAGATGCTAAATGTGTTTATGTTAATTAACGGTCAATTACCGTGAGACGGACAGTTATTTGCTTGACAATCACCGGCTGACACAATTCCGTGACCGCCACAGCCCTACTCTCACTTTTACTTGACTCTTGTAACCACTTCTAGGTCACCATGCAGGGTAAAGTGGCACTTGTAGCTCTTTCACACCATCACCCACACACATCATGAGCTTCAGTCACTCACACCATTAGATCACACTTTTACCAGGACCCCTAAGGCACTGGTAGTCCACAGATTTAAAATGATGCTGTGCGTGAATCAGCAGTGAGTGTTTAGATATGTGTTAACAGGCCTTGCATTTCCCGGCGGCATCGACCGCCATGTATGGCCATAATTCCCCTAAAATAATCCATGCCTTACGGCCAAAGTGCTGAATATAATTCTAATTCCCTTCTCCTGGCTGCCAATCACCGTGCTCCGAAGCACCTCTCACTCACATAGCTCTCTCAGATATCTAAATTCTTATTATTCAATGCCCGACACACGATCTGGTCCTTCTCTCAGGTATCATAGCTCCGAAGTAGGCTGCAGTGAATTACATTTTATTTTCGTGTCAAATCGCAAGTTGGCAACCCATCCCTTATGGGATTAATTGACACATAAACAAATATTACAATTATTCACTGTGATAATTCTTCTTCCGGTGTTCTTTGCAGTGCACAACGCATAAAGAGTGAAACAAATTAAGATAAAAAACAATACATAATAGTAAATAAGGTTATCCAAACAATAATTATATCCCGAGAGCTGTAAAAAATATACATGCATATACAAGTGAAAGCCGACACATCGTAGTTGCAACGACACGCGTCCTTATGGAATTCCGAGGCACATATTGAAGATGTTAGAACTGTCCACATTTACTTTTTGTCAGCCAACAAGATGAGTAACAAACAGCAAAATCACTAGCCTATGTCAATCTACTATCCCCCATAGTACAAAAATGTACCTATTCTACTGGTCAGCTTCTCATTCTGTGTGTGAGATAAATATTCCAAATAGACTCTGGGACAGTTGTTACAACAGATCCCAAATTAATACAACCACTGTACATCAAACTTCAAAAAGCAATGAGGCTGATGCAACAGATCAAAATGTTTAGCTTAAAATGTTGATCAACTATTAGGCTATTTCTTCACATTATAAGCGCAGCAATGCGCACACGGCAGTAGGATATAAGTGCAAATGTTCCAAAATACAATTAGCGGGAAAACACTGTTCTCATAAGTGCACCGCAAATGCGAGCGGTTGAATATGACAGAGATGAAAATATCCTTCAGAAATGTAGAAAGAGGGAAGATCTGAAGACGCAACAACAAGCATGGGTTAATATGACTAGGATTGTGAATTTGGCTGCTGGATAACAAAATAAAGTTGAACCTGAGAGAAATACTGGTTTCAATGGCATATGAGGAAGTGTTTATAAAAGAATCCCCTTAACATTCCAATGGTCGGAACATGGTAAGACATGCCTCATAAAATGACGAAACGTCCAGGTTTTCAACATTTACAATTATGGTTAAATAGTTTCAAAAATGTTCACTGCCTCCGCTCAGATTGCAAGGTTGGTGATGTTTCAGTGGGCAACAGGCACTGGCCTTTCTCTCCTTTGTGAACGAACAGTGCCTCAAGTACACTACAGGACCTGTACACTGTGGACACCTGCTCGTTGAACATCTCATTCCAAAATAATGGTCTTTAATATGGAGTTGGTCCCCCCTTTGCTGCTATAACAGCCTCCACTCTTCTGGGAAGGCTTTACACTAGATGTTGGAACATTGCGCATGGTGATCTTAGGCTTGTGTGTGGCTGCTCGGCCATGGAAACCCATTTCATGAAGCTCCAGACGAACAGTTGCTTCCAGAGGCAGTTTGGAACTCGGTAGTGAGTGTTAAAACCAAGGACAGACAATTTTTTACGCCCTTCCGCACTTGGTGGTCCCATTCTGTGAGCTTGTGTGGCCTACCACTTTTCGGCTGAGCCGTTGTTGCTCCAAGATGTTTCCATGCCACAATAACAGCACTTAAAGTTGACCGGGGCAGCTCTAGCAGGGCAGAATTTTAACAAACTGACTTGTTGGAAAGGTGGCATCCTATGATGGTGCTACATTGAAAGTCACTGAGGTCTTCAGTAAAGCCAATATCTGTCTATGGAGAAAGCATGGCTGTGTGCTCGATTTTATACACCGCTCAGCAACCGGTCTGGCTATAATAGCCAAATCCACAAATTTGAAGGGGTGTCACATACTTTTGTATTTATATAAATATAAACTCAGCAAAAAAATAAATGTCCGTTTTTCAGGACCCTGTCTTTCAAAGATAATTCATAAAAATCTAAATAACTTCACAGATCTTCATTGTAAAGGGTTTAAACAGTGTTTCCCATGCTTGTTCAATGAACCATAAACAATTAATGAACATGCACCTGTGGAACGGTCATTAAGACAAACTAACAGCTTACAGACGGTAGGCAATAAAGGTCACAGTTATGAAAACTTAGGACACTAAAGTGGCCTTTCTACTGACTCTGAATAACACCAAAAGAAAGACGCCCGGGGTCCCTGCTCATCTGCGTGAACGTGCTTTCGGCATGCTGCAAGGAGGCATGACGACTGCAGATGTGGCCAGGGCAATAAATTGCAATGTCCGTACTGTGAGACGCCTAAGACAGCGCTACAGGGAGACAGGACAGACAGCTGATTGTCCTCGCAGTGGCAGACCACGTGTAACACCACCTGCACAGGATCGGTACATCCGAACATCACACCTGCGGGACAGGTACAGGATGGCAACAACAACTGCCCGAGTTACACCAGGAACGCACAATCCCTCCATCAGTGCTCAGACTGTCCGCAATAGGCTGAGAGAGGCTGGACTGAGGGCTTGTAGGCCTGTTTTAATGCAGGTCCTCACCAGACATCACCAGCAACAACATTGCCTATGGGCACAAACATCGCCTTCACTGATGAGTCGCGGTTTTGTCTCACCAGAGGTGATGGTCGTCTTCGCGTTTATCGTCGAAGGAATGAGTGTTACACCGAGGCCTGTACTCTGGAGCGGGATCGATTTGGAGGTGGCGGGTTCGTCATGGTCTGGGGCGGCGTGTCATAGCAGCATCGGACTGAGCTTGTTGTCATTGCAGGTAATCTCTACGCTGTTCGTTACAGGGAAGACATCCTCCTCCCTCATGTGGTACCCTTCCTGCAGGCTCATCCTGACTAGAGGTCGACCGATTAATCGGAATGGCCGATTAATTAGGGCCGATTTCAAGTTTTCATAACAATCGGAAATCGATAATTTTGGACGCCGATTTTTGCCGATATTATTATTATTATTATTATTTTATTTTTTTACACCTTTATTTAACTAGGCAAGTCAGTTAAGAACACATTCTTATTTTCAATGACGGCCTAGGAACGGTGGGTTAACTGCCTTGTTCAGGGGCAGAACGACAGATTTTTACCTTGTCAGCTCAGGGATTCAATCTTGCAACCTTACGGTTAACTAGTCCAACGCTCTAACCACCTGCCTCACGAGGAGCCCGCCTGTTACGCGAATGCAGTAAGAAGCCAAGGTAAGTTGCTAACTAGCATTAAACTTATCTTATAAAAAACAATCAATCAATCATAATCACTAGTCATGATGATATTACTAGTTTATCAAGCGTGTCCTGCGTTGCATATAATCGATGCAGTGCGCATTCGCGAAAAAGGACTCGTTGCTCCAACGTGTACCTAACCATAAACATCAATGCCTTTCTTAAAATCAATACACAGAACTACAGTGGGGCAAAAAGGTATTTAGTCAGCCACCAATTGTGCAAGTTCTCCCACTTAAAAAGATGAGAGAGGCTTGTAATTTTCATCATAGGTACACTTCAACTATGACAGACAAAATGAGAAAAAAAATCCAGAAAACCACATTGTAGGATTTTTAATGAATTTATTTGCAAATTATGGTGGAAAATAAGTATTTGGTCAATAACAAAAGTTTCTCAATACTTTGTTATATACCCTTTGTTGGCAATGACAGAGGTCAAACGTTTTCTGTAAGTCTTCACAAGGTTTTCACACACTGTTGCTGGTATTTTGGCCCATTCCTCCATGCAGATCTCCTCTAGAGCAGTGATGTTTTGGGGCTGTTGCTGGGCAACACGGACTTTCAACTCCCTCCAAAGATTTTCTATGGGGTTGAGATCTGGAGACTGGCTAGGCCACTCCAGGACCTTGAAATGCTTCTTACGAAGCCACTCCTTCGTTGCCCGGGCGGTGTGTTTGGGATCATTGTCATGCTGAAAGACCCAGCCACGTTTCATCTTCAATGCCCTTGCTGATGGAAGGAGGTTTTCACTCAAAATCTCACGATACATGGCCCCATTCATTCTTTCCTTTACACGGATCAGTCGTCCTGGTCCCTTTGCATAAAAACGGCCCCAAAGCATGATGTTTCCACCCCCATGCTTCACAGTAGGTATGGTGTTCTTTGGATGCAACTCAGCATTCTTTGTCCTCCAAACACGACGAGTTGAATTTTTACCAAAAAGTTATATTTTGGTTTCATCTGACCATATGACATTCTCCCAATCTTCTTCTGGATCATCCAAATGCTCTCTAGCAAACTTCAGACGGGCCTGGACATGTACTGGCTTAAGCAGGGGGACACGTCTGGCACTGCAGGATTTGAGTCCCTGGCGGCGTAGTGTGTTACTGATGGTAGGCTTTGTTACTTTGGTCCCAGCTCTCTGCAGGTCATTCACTAGGTCCCCCCGTGTGGTTCTGGGATTTTTGCTCACCGTTCTTGTGATCATTTTGACCCCACGGGGTGAGATCTTGCATGGAGCCCCAGATCGAGGGAGATTATCAGTGGTCTTGTATGTCTTCCATTTCCTAATAATTGCTCCCACAGTTGATTTCTTCAAACCAAGCTGCTTACCTATTGCAGATTCAGTCTTCCCAGCCTGGTGCAGGTCTACAATTTTGTTTCTGGTGTCCTTTGACAGCTCTTTGGTCTTGGCCATAGTGAAGTTTGGAGTGTGACTGTTTGAGGTTGTGGACAGGTGTCTTTTATACTGATAACAAGTTCAAACAGGTGCCATTAATACAGGTAATGAGTGGAGGACAGAGGAGCCTCTTAAAGAAGAAGTTACAGGTCTGTGAGAGCCAGAAATCTTGCTTGTTTGTAGGTGACCAAATACTTATTTTCCACCATAATTTGCAAATAAATTCATAAAAAATCCTACAATGTGATTTTTCTGGATTTTTCTCTCTCATTTTGTCTGTCATAGTTGAAGTGTACCTATGATGAAAATTACAGGCGCCTCATCTTTTTAAGTGGGAGAACTTGCACAATTGGTGGCTGACTAAATACTTTTTTGCCCCACTGTATGTATGTATGTATGTATGTATGTATGTATGTATGTATGTATGTATGTGTGTATGTATATGTGTGTGTGATATATATATATATATATGTGTCGACATTGTCAAGCCTTTAGATATTAATAATGATCCTACATTATATTTGTCAAACATGACTGGTGTTTAGCCGTGTGTGTGTTTAAAAGTCTCATTTAAAGTTTGGTTACATTTTCAGGCGCCTCATGTCAGCTTTGGTCTGGACATGACAGGCTGTAGCCAATACACAGTCTATCGCCTACACTTTGACATGTAGGCTAATGTTTTATTTACATTTACATACACTTATGCTTTTCTTAAGAGAATAGTTGTTTTTTGGTTTTCAAATCAATTTAATTGACTATTTTGGTTAATTGCCTTGGTGCCCTGGTAGATTGGGCAAATGGCCTTACCCCTAAAATCACGAAAATCCAAGCCTTTTGTAATATCTGCAAGAGAACATGAGGGAGTGTCTGTGAGCTGTTATGTTTGAGGTAGATAAGTCGTGAACTGTGTAGGTGATGAGACTAAGGTGGAGTGTAGTGTTTGTAATAAGATGTAGAGAAAGTGAGATCACCTGGAGTTCAGAGTTCCAGACCGCATGTCTGCCACGTCTACACATGTGCAATCAGTCACGCCCAGAGGCTGCCTGCCTGCATTGCCCCACCAATTGTAAGACCACACACACACTGCCACAGGCATACTCTTCCATCACTGTGCCCGTCTCCCCCCTGTGCTCCTCACAACCTATTCACATTCACTCACATTATCATAGTGCCACAGGCATGGACTCCTCCCTCCTTCCCCCCTCTGTAATTTTGTCTCTTGTGCCGTAGTGGCTGTGGTTCCACAGTGACAGCTGCTGTGCTGCAGGCTAGCTGGAGCAGAGAGGTCAGAGAGCACTGAGGCCAGTGAACAGCTGGGGGGGAAATTGCCAGACCCCCATCATCGGGGCTTTGAGAAGTAGGAGGGTGTGGTGGAAAGAGTGGATAGACCTAATGTCAATCTCACCACTGACACTGTACTGCTGACACTGATGACCTGGGATGCCTTCACGTAGTCTTACATGACTCCTGTTAAAGTTGTCTCCTGCTTGCCTCTTTCCACTAAGCCATAGTGCTTTTTACCACCAGGGGGACTGGTTGCTTGCGTGGGCTTCAGATCAACACTACACACCGAAGTAGAACGAGTTCTGAAAAACTTGACTCTTACAGGATGGGGCGGGATTAAAAGACACTGAAAGTTGAAGTGTCTGGTGTCTGTAGTGTCTGGTCAGATAGGGCTATGACGGTTAGATGTTGTGACATGAGTAGGTCCTTCCTCTCTACCATAGCTGCAGCTTTTCTTTTGTGAACAATGTAAAATGATACCTGATAGAAAACATGTCTAGCTGCATTTACATTGTTGTGTATGCATTATGGAGATGTTTCCCAACCGCTGTGTAATGCATAGATCAATATTCTGTGGCCAGAAGCCCTCTGTACTGCTGCACAACTCACTGTTCAACACAGCCTGCCAACTAAACTGTGCTGTACCAGTCTGCCTTCCCTTCTAGGGGAACTACACGCCTACTGTGTAAATTACTGTCTGTGTGAGATCAATCTCACCCGGAGCAACCCTCTTATCTGATAGTTGGAAGATCATTTTATAGCTCTGGATCAGAGCCTGTATTGTGTTTGATGGGGGCTTAAGAAGCCATCTTGTTGCTGGATGTGGTTGAGGTGCTGAGTGCCTGAAGGTTGTAGTCTATCTGTAGCCCCTCTTCTCACAGGTCCTCCAGGCCAATTCACACACTCTGATGTGGTCTGTGTGACCAAGTTATGTGAACCCGCAGACACTAAACACTAAACCACTATCTGCGAAGGATTCAGGTGCTTAAGTTTAGTTACTCAGTTTATCATCACTGCCTCACCTGTCAGCCATCTATGTAAATCAAAAAGAGTTTGATTCTGCACGCAATGCAACCGCCCCTTGGGTATTTCAGGTTAGGTTTAAAGATAGATGCAATATGCAGAAATCGCTCCAGCTTTTCCTGGTTGATAAAATTCTGATAGTTTGCCTAATTTCAGTTTTTGTGACAAAACAAGCAAGTATAGTGTAGATAGTCATTGTACCATCTAAACTGCTGTGAAATATCTTTTCCATAACCAAAAATATTTTTTTGTCAGCTGTTTGAAGTTGGTGTACAAAACCGAACGTAAAAGATGCAAAAAATGAAACTTAAGCACGGGAAGCATAGAAATAGCGCATATAGAACAGATCTACTGCTTCTTAGACTTGCTTTCAATGAGAATTACAGATCTATAACACACATTTCAATGTGAATTTGGTCAGGTCGCCCAAAAAGCCTTGCAGGCTTTAAGAACCCTCTGGTGTGACAGTGGTGGCACACCCACTCTGCCTCACTTTCCTTTCTATCTCTGGCTCTCTCTCTCCCAGTGCTCTGTGCACAGGAAGGATGTTGCACACTCTATTTCCTCAACACTTTTTTTGCAGACAAAAAGATGTAGGCCGGGTTCCTCCCTTGATCACACATTGTCAAGTATGGTTTAAAGGTGTTTCAACACCAAGCAGAGACCATGAAGTGTGTCCCAACACTGAAGCCTGTGGTCAGCATATCACATTGAAATACCTGTGTATTCTAAACTATATCTAGTATGACTCCTATTTCTTCTGAAATGGAAAGGCTGTACTGAAGCCGGAAGGTCTGATATTTGTGTGTTCAGTCAGGACAGATGGAGGTTGGAATATCTTTGTTTTGAGTGGGACGTGTCAATATATTACTGTGAGTCAGAACCCTGGTGAGAATTGATGACGACAGTTTCTTTCATCTGACTATGAGTGTTCGAGCCAGAGGCTTTACATGACTAACTGCACCAGTGTACAGGTGCATGTCTTTCAACAACAACAGCCACACACACACAAACTTAGACACACTCATGCACCAGTGCCCCCAAACCTGCAAACCACCGTACGTCTCTCATACAAGAGTGCTCCCACAGCTGGCCTGGTGTCATGGAGGCTTGCTTGCTTGGAGTGTACTCACAACAGACAAACGTGTCTCAGTCTGTCGTTTATGGCTGTGCCATATTAGTGAATACAAAACCGTTTCAGCCCCCCTTCACAGTGACCAGAGAAGTACTCTGTTTACTAGATGTGATATATTGTTAACCTCTCTCTCTTCCCTTCTCTAGGTATTAAATGAAGAGTGTGACCAGAACTGGTACAAAGCAGAATTGAACGGGAAAGACGGCTTCATCCCCAAGAACTACATAGAGATGAAAGCACATCCGTAAGTATGAACCACCTGACCCAGACTCCTAATATGACTCAGGAGGACTCACCTCTCCAGCTTATTGTTGCTGACTCGGGGTATAGGCAAACAGGACTCATCATGACTGCCAGGTCACGCTGGGCCACAGCTTCAATGTATCACATTGATTTGGCACTATGAAACAACTGTCTGAATTGAACAGAACAGTCCCGTCAACTCCTAGTACTGTGCTGAAATAGCCAGTACCACCGCAGTGGAATCTTCTCCCTGTGTGTTCATTGAAGCACTGAGGTTTCTTAGAGGATATTACCTCTGGAGCACACAGTGCCAGATTAGTGCTCTCTGTATTAGTGTGCTCAGGGCCTCTTAGACTTAATTTAATATTGACCCTTATTTCATCGCCACTGGGATTTTATCAGGTGGGATTTTGGAGTATGGAGGGGGCTGGGTCTGGCTGTCTCTGTCCCAAGGAGCTATGCCATTCCTAGGCTTTGTCTGTCTGTGTACAGTGAATGCAGATATATAGTGCAGGTATAAGCTGTTAGCAACTGCTCCAGGGCCAATTTATTGATGATTAATGCCTGGACTTGGATAGTGAGAAATGGCTGATCCATAGTCTGTGTTAATGAGCAGAGAGAAAGCAGAGGTCAGGTCAGCTGGTGTGGGCAGAGTGTGAGTTGTGAGTAACAGGTGTGGCTGTGATCATGGGGAAGAGATGTTCAGCAGAAACAAGTTATCTCGGGTCTGGTCCCTACCCTCAGTCTGTCTGTGTAATGGAAGCCCTGAGTGTAGCCTTAGTGTTTGGGACAGTTGTGATCTGATCCCATGCCAGTAGTAGTGGGGCAGGAGTTTGCCCTTTGTCCCTCTATAGACTAGCTGTGACGGAGTGGCACCAGGCAGCAAGTGCGCACACACACCAACTAGCCTGCCTTATTTTGGGTACAGTCCATGGGTAGTTGACGTGACAGACCTTTTTTATCCAAAGTAGCAAACACATTAATTTAACTGGTTAAAATTGTGACATCCTATGACTAAAAGCTTGGATCATGAGTAATTTCATGCAGTGTGTCATTTGTTTTCTTACAATTTTGAACCAAATGTGGTAATTGTCCAATGGTGGGACTGCTGTTTGTTAATTAATATACAAATGAATACAATTCCCTTCCCCTACTCTTGTTCTTATGACACAGAGTGTGTTTAAAGAAATAGCAGTCCCCAAGTCCGTTCATTATATTTCCGAATAGTTCTGCTTGCTTTTGGGGACAACATGTAATCAATGTCCACATGGTGTGACCCAATTCTATGATTAAACAACGAGCCAGCATTCGGGCACCATTGCGCTGGGGAGGGTTCTTTTGCAATGAAGTACAGAAAAAATAGTTTTTTAACTTTTCTGCCATTGCCATCAGGGCCTACTTTTTGGCCAACCAGCCACTGGTGCAGGTAGATGGAAAAAATGTACGAGCTACCCGGCAAAATATTTTTCCGCCATAATTATATAAAAAAACAACGGATGACCATGCTTTGTAATGTGGTGTATATTGCTCAATTATATTACATTTTTGTGACCCGAGTCTTTTAACCAAAATGTTCAGCTGCCCCTTTAACCCATTTCATCCTGAATTTTTCCCAGACATGAAAATATCAAAATCTTGTGTCATTAGTAACCCTTTGAAATAATCAATCATAATTTTTTTTACATTTTCATGGAAAAGTAGGTGAAAAAGTCTGTTTTATGGTTGGTCACAATTGTGACCGGTGGGATAATGTGATGTATACTGAATTAACATATTTCTCCAATGCAGTCATGAAAATTCTTTATTCCAGCCCAGTTATTAACACATTTAAAACTCTGTCACTGTCAGTCCCCAGCATTGCCACTAGAATGCCCATCACAATCTAGTGTGGCTATTTTACATATCAGAATCCTTATACAACACCGATATGAATACAGAGCAAAAACAAAAAAACACAACCATCAATGTATTTCAACATTGTAACATTGTTGCTTTAGTGCAACATGTATCGAAACATTAATATTGTTACTTTATTGTAACATTTGAAATTGTACTTTAGTGTAATATTCATTAACATTGTTAGTGAATGTTGCACTAAAATGTCACAATGACAACTGCATAGCAGTCGTGTCATTCATTCACATTGAACATAAAGGTAACATTTAGGATAGAGGTAGCCTGTAGAACATGCATTCAAGTAGAGGCCTACACTGGACAAAATAAAAAATAAAAAAATATTATACACATACATACATATATATCATAGAGGTAGGCTTCAGAACCAAGTGCACGATTAGTTTGTGCATCACTATTTTGAACTGTGATCAGTCAGACCTACTGGCATACAGTATGTCTTGAATCAATTGATCCTCTTTTCCAAAAACATTTCAGTCATTTTGATGGTCTTTTTCCCTTTTTCGTCGACTTTTCTTTTCTTCCTAGAGTCCGTTGTACTGCTTCTCCTCACCCTTTATTGACTTATCTAGTTTTCTTTTATTGGCTTTTTCAGCCCTTTTTCATTCGCTCTTATCTCCCTTTCTACTGTCCATGGTATATCTTGAAGCACTCAATGTGCAGTGGCGCTTTGCATTTCTCACATGCATAGGTAGTGCGTTCGTCACAATGATGACATCTATGGAACCGGTGCATCGTGTTGATTGGCCAGTGAGAAGCTTAGTCATATCTTGCTTGATCTTCAACAGTAGCAGCCAGTAGAGATCTCCTTCCGTGGCTCAGTGGTTTCGTGCCAAACTTTTGCATATGTGCCACTTTCAATGAGAAGGTGACCAGGTTGATGGTCCCTCCCATAACATCTCTGTAAAATAAATGGCTGTTTACGAGTGCACTGTTGGGAGACCATGCAAAGATGGGCCACCACCACTTCTTAGACCTGATGGAGATATGGTATCTTGAAACCTGTAGGTTGTGAAGTTCAACACCACCCATGTGCTCATTGTATCGGTTGATGCATTTTGGTTGTGGGACTTTGTGAAAAGGCACATCGCTCCTTGTTCCATCTCTTGACAGAGGTCTCACTGTATTTCTCCTCCATGTTTGTTGCCACTGTGACAATGTTATTGTCTTTCTAACGGACCAGCAACTGGACCAGCAACCGGACCCCGGGGTAACTTCATGAAGTCCTTCTTTGGCTTGAATGGGACATCAGACAATTTTGCCTTATCGTTCCAGAACTCCCGTATCCTCTTTTTGTAATTTCATCGAGGAGTGCAAGCGAAGTGAAGAGGTTGTCATGAAGGAACTTGCAACCTTGAGGCACCTGAGATTGCTCTGCAACACCAAGAACGACACTGGGTCTATGACCCAACCCAGTCTCAGGGAGGAGAGTGTGGCGTGGTGAGGGGTAGGTCATCATCACTGATAATGTTGTTCCTGTCATGATCTGTTTGCATATACATTCAACAGCCTGGCTGGCAAATGGCCTGTCTCCCCCTCATAGTCCATATCTGACCCATCGCTATCACAATCACTGAGGGATAACTGCAACGTTGCACGCCTTGTCTGGGCAGTCACCTAGATCCAACATATCCAGAACTTGACTCAAAGTGAAACTAACAGAAAGAACAGAGTAGAAAGTTAGAACAAGAACTATGTATGTGTATCAGTATGTGTATACCTGGATGCACTGTGTTATCCCGCCGGTCACTATTGTTGCCGTCAACATGTTTACTCATTCTATGACCACACTGAACAAAGTTAAGTAATTGCAAATGCATATATCAATACTAGACACCTTTTTTATTTTATTTCACCTTTATTTAACTAGGTAGGCAAGTTGAGAACAAGTTCTCATTTACAATTGCGACCTGGCCAAGATAAAGCAAAGCAGTTCGACACATACAACAACACAGAGTTACACATGGAGTAAAACAAACATAGTCAATAATACAGTAGAAAAATAAGTCTATATACAATGTGAGCAAATGAGGTGAGATAAGGGAGGTAAAGGCAAAAAAAAGGCCATGGTGGCGAAGTAAATACAATATAGCAAGTAAAACACTGGAATGGTAGATTTGCAGTGTAAGAATGTGCAAAGTAGAGATAGAAATAATGGGGTGCAAAATAAATAAATACAGTAGGGGGAGGTAGTTGTTTGGGCTAAATTATAGATGGGCTATGTACAGGTGCAGTAATCTGTGAGCTGCTCTGACAGCTGGTGCTTAAAGCTAGTGAGGGAGATAAGTGTTTCCAGTTTCAGAGATTTTTGTAGTTCATTCCAGTCATTGCCAGCAGAGAACTGGAAGGAGAGGCGGCCAAAGGAAGAATTGGCTTTGGGGGTGACCAGTGAGATATACCTGCTGGGGTGGGTGCTGCTATGGTAACCAGAGAGCTGAGATAAGGGGGGACTTTACCTAGCAGGGTCTTGTAGATGACCTAGAGCCAGTGGGTTTGGCGACGAGTATGAAGCGAGGGCCAGCCAACGAGAGCGTACAGGTCGCAGTGGTGGGTAGTATATGGGGCTTTGGTAACAAAACGGATGGCACTGTGATAGACTGCATCCAATTTATTGAGTAGGGTATTGGAGGCTATTTTGTAAATGACATCGCCGAAGTCGAGGATCGGTAGGATGGTCAGTTTTACAAGGGTATGTTTGCCAGCATGAGTGAAGGATGCTTTGTTGCGAAATAGGAAGCCAATTCTAGATTTAACTTTGGATTGGAGATGTTTGATGTGAGTCTGGAAAGAGAGTTTACAGTCTAACCAGACACCTAGGTATTTGTAGTTGTCCACATATTCTAAGCCAGAACCGTCCAGAGTAGTGATGTTGGACGTGCAGGCAGCAATCGGTTGAAGAGCATGCATTTAGTTTTACTTGTATTTAACAGCAATTGGAGTCCACGGAAGGAGAGTTGTATGGCATTGAAGCTCGTCTGGAGGGTTGTTAACACAGTGTCCAAAGAAGGGCCAGAAGTATACAGAATGGTGTCTTCTGCGTAGAGGTGGATCAGAGACTCACCAGCAGCAAGAGCGACATCATTGATGTATACAGAGAAGAGAGTCGGTCCAAGAATTGAACCCTGTGGCACCCCCATAGAGACTGCCAGTGGCCCGGGACAACAGGCCCTCCGATTTGACACACTGAGCTCTATCAGAGAAGTAGTTGGTGAATCAGGTAAGGCAGTCATTTGAGAAACCAAGGCTATCGAGTCTGCCGATGAGGATGTTGTGATTGACGGAGTCGAAAGCCTTGGCCAGGTCAATGAATACGCCTGCACAGTATTGTTTCTTATCGATGGCGGTTAGGATATCGTTTAGGACCTTGAGCGTGGCTGAGGTGCACCCATGACCAGCTCTGAAACCAGATTGCATAGCGGAGAAGGTATGGTGGGATTCGAAATGGACGGTAATCTGTTTGTTGACTTGGCTTTCGAAGACCTTAGAAAGGCAGGGTAGGATAGATATAGGTCGGTAGCAGTTTGGGTCAAAAGTGTCCCCCCCTTTGAAGAGGGGGATGACCGCAGCTGCTTTCCAATCTTTGGGAATCTCAGACGACACGAAAGAGAGGTTGAACAGGCTAGTAATAGGGGTTGCAACAATTTCGGCAGATAATTTTAGAAAGAAAGGGTCCAGATTGTTTAGCCCGGCTGATTTGTAGGGGTCCAGATTTTGCAGCTCTTTCGGGACATCAGCTGACTGGATTTGGGAGAAGGAGAAATGGGGAAGGCTTGGGCGAGTTGCTGTGGGGGGTGCAGTGCTGTTAACCGGGGTAGGGGTAGCCAGGTGGAAAGCATGGCCAGCCGTAGAAAAATGCTTATTGAAATTCTCAATTATAGTGGATGTATCGGTGGTGACAGTGTTCCCTGTCCTCAGCGCAATGGGCAGCTGGGAGGAGGTGTTCTTATTCTCCATGGACTTTACAGTGTCCCAGAACTTTTTTGAGTTTGTTGCAGGAAGCAAATTTCTGCTTGAAAAAGCTAGCCTTGGCTTTTCTAACTGCCTGTGTATATTGGTTTCTAGCTTCCCTGAAAAGTTGCATATCACGGGGGCTGTTCGATGCTAATGCAGAACGCCATAGGATGTTTTTGTGTTGGTTAAGAGCAGTCAGGTCTGGAGAGAACCAAGGGCTATATCTGTTCCTGGTTCTAAATTTCTTGAATGGGGCATGCTAATTTAAGATGGTGAGGAAGGCATTTAAAAAAATAAATAACCAGGCATCCTCTACTGACGGGATGAGATCAATATCCTTCCAGGATACCCCGGCCAGGTCGATTAGAAAGGCCTGCTCGCTGAAGTGTTTCAGGGAGCGTTTGACAGTGATGAGTGGAGGAGGTTTGACCGCTGACCCATTACGGATGCATGCAATGACGCAGTGATCGCTGAGATCTTGGTTGAAAACAGCAGAGGTGTATTTAGAGGGCAAGTTGGTTAGGATGAGGGTGCCCTATGAGGGTACCTGTGTTTACGGCTTTGGGGTGGTACCTGGTAGGTTCATTGATACATTTGTGTGAGATTGAGGGCATCAAGCTTAGATTGTAGGATGGCTGGGGTGTTAAGCATGTTCCAGTTTAGGTCGCCTAGCAGCACGAGCTCTGAAGATAGAACGGGGGCAATCAGTTCACATATGGTGTCCAGAGCACAGCTGGGGGCAGAGGGTGGTCTATAGCAGGCGGCAACGGTGAGAGACTTGTTTTTAGAGAGGTGGATTTTTAAAAGTAGAACTTCAATTTGCTTGGGTACAGACCTGGATTGTAGAACAGAACTCTGCAGGCTATCTTTGCAGTAGATTGCAACACCGCCCCCTTTGGCCGTTCTATCTTGTCTGAAAATGTTGTAGTTAGGAATGGAGATTTCAGAATTTTTAGTGGTCTTCCTAAGCCAGGATTCAGACACGGCTAGAACATCCGGGTTGGCAGAGTGTGCTAAAGCAGTGAATAAAACAAACTTAGGGAGGAGGCTTCTAATGTTAACATGCATGGAACCAAGGCTATTACGGTTACAGAAGTCAGAGAGGGCCTGGGGAATAGGTGTGGAGCTAGGAACTACAGGGCCTGGATTCACCTCTATATCACCATAGGAACAGAGGAGGAGTAGGATAAGGGTACGGCTAAAAGCTATGAGAATTGGTCATCTAGAACGTCCAGAACAGAGAGTAAAAGAAGGTTACTGGGGGCGATAAAATAGCTTCAAGGTATAATGTACAGACAAAGGTATGGTAGGATGTGAATAGAGTGGAGGTAAACCTAGGTATTGAGTGATGATGAGAGAGATATTGTCTCTAGAAATATAATTGAAACCAGGTGATGTCATCGCATGTGTGGGTGGTGGAACTGAAAGGTTGGATATGGTATAGTGAGCAGGGCTAGAGGCTCTACAGTGAAATAAGCAAATAAACACTAACCAGAACAGCAATGGACAAGGCATATTGACATTAAGGAGAGGCATGCTTAGTCGAGTGATCATAAGGGTCCAGTGAGTAGTGAGGTTGGTTGGGGTAACTGCGATTCAGACAGCTAGCCGGGCCATCGGTAGCAAGCTAGCATAGGATGGAGGTCTGTTTTTAGCCACCTCGTGCGTTTCCGACGGTAGATTAGTGGGGTTCCGTGTGGTAGAGGGGATCAATCCAATTGGCAAAATAGATATATTTATAGTGACCCAAGAAAAATTGTCCGATAGACCTATTCAGATAGCAGCCGATAAGACAGCTAACGATTAGCGGGCCGCAGATGGGCGTTCAGGTAATGTCGCGACAGAGGGGCCAGTTGGATAACTCCCTCGGGCAGATAACGTCGGTAGTTCAGTCGTGAAGGCCCGGTGGGGCTCTGCATCGGCAGTAAAACGGGTCCGGATAGGTGATTGTAGCCCAGGAGTGGCTGATGGAACTCTTCAGCTGGCTAGCTCCGGAATAATTGATGTTTGCTCCGGGATCGACGTAAGCCAATAGTCACACGGATAGCAGCTAGCTAGCTGCGAGATCCAGGTGTAAATGTCCAGAGCCTGCGGTTGAAATCCGGGGATATGGGGAGAAAAATAGATCCGGTCCGGTATGTTCTGGTCTGAGTCGTGTTGTACAAAACTGGCGATAGCTTTTCGAGCTAGATAGCTGATGACCACAAACCGTGGTTAGCTGAATACTAACGTTAGCCAGTAAACTGGCTAGCTTCTATTGTGGATTTCAGATTTGAGGTAAATAATACTTCTTCTTTTTTAAATTGGTGAGGTGGGTTGCAGGAGAGTGTTTTGAAGTTGAGTTTTTGGAAAAGAAAATATATAAAAGATATGCGAAGAAAGATGTAAATGTATATATACACGGGACAAGACGAGGACAAAGGACGTCTGACTGCTATGCCATCTTGGATATAACCTTTAAAGATTATGTGTATTAAAAATCTTTGTCCTATCTTAATGTTAACATACTTTACTAACCTTTTGTTTGGGAGCTTTGATGCAGCCATCGTCTTCTTATGGTGCAACCAGGAAGTAAACAGCTCTGGTCATGTGACAATTTACACGAAACATGTGACACTACACATCTTTCGTTGAGACCCTTTATTATTTCAATATTTGATGGAAATGTATTGATACATCATTACGTAAAATTGTCTGAGCCTTATAACTGAAAGTTTTTTTGCGGTCACTATTGTGACTAATGGGATTAAATAGGTTTAGGGCGGTAGGTTACCGTGGTAACGTGGCTACTCAAGTCTTGTCATGTGTGTCTGTGAGAGATTTGGGATTTGATTAGAGTGCCTGTTTACTATCAGTTGAAGCAGCAGACTCAAACTAACGTCGAAAAAAATGTAAATAGCCAAGAAAGATGAGGACAAAGTCTCACTTTGTAGACTTTCAAGTAAATTAGACCGATTTTATGTCTGTGCACAGTGGCTTCAGCGCTTCACTCAGTGCGCACAGCTCTGCTGCCAGTCACTGTTGCTGCGGGAGGTGGGATATATAGGATTTGTATCTTGTACTGAAATTTGTTTTTCAGTACATCAAATGTGAATCATCTTTCAGATAATCCATTGAAAGTTGTGTGTGTTATGGTCTTTGTTGCATGGCTTCTTATCCACAGAGGGCCAGTGTGGGTTCAGGTTTGTGTTCTAACCAAGCAATAACATACATGATTCAACTAATCATGTCTTGATTGAAGTCTATGATTAGTTGAATCGGGTGTGTACTGGTCGGCAAGAACAAAAAACTAAGTCCATTGATCTCTGTGGATATGACATCCCCCCCCTGTTATGAGTGCTACTTTCATGATGAATAATAATGATCAGTTTATTTTTATAAATTTGGGGGAGATTATATTAATCTAAATAAAATTGATTATTTAAGAGGTGGGCTTATTTGGAACAACCATGGGCTTAAAGGGTACCCTCTGTAAACTCTGTACCCATTAAGCTTAGTCGGAACTTTTCACACATTCTATCAAATATTTTTGTCTTCTTAAAACATGTAAGTAAAGTTATCAAACTTTGTTTGTGAGGTCTTTCATTTTATATTAAAATAAATTTAAAAATTTGAGCAGTAAATGTTACAAATGTCTAAACTCCTACTGAACACCCCACCGTACTGACAAATTCTCTAAAATGACTTTGGGGGGGGGGGGGGGGGGATTATGGTAGAGAAAATAACATTAAATTCTCTGGCAACAGCTCTGTTGTACATTCCTGCAGTCCGCTTGCCAATTGCACATTCCCTTAACTTGAGACATCTGTGGCATTGTTGTGTGACTAAACTGCACATTTTAGAGTGGCCATTTATTGTCCCCCAGCACAAGGTGCACCTGTGTAATGATAATGATGTTTAATCAGCTTCTTGTTATGTCACAACTGTCAGGTGGATGGATTATCTTGGCAAAGTAGAAATGCTCACTAACAGGGATGTAAACAAATTTGTGCACAACATTTGAGAGAAATACACCTTTTGCGCGTTTGGAATATTTCCTGGATCTTTTATTTCAGCTCAGTAGGACCAACACTTTACATGTTGCGTTTGATTTTGTTCAGTATAGATTTTGATGGTACACTTACCCTATTTGTGCAGTATCCTTTTGCAACCACGCCAGGTTTTCAATCACTGCAGGTGACCATTGCTCCGGCGGCATCTGTGTCTCTCTGCCGCTTGGGAAAGCCTGGTTCTTTAACATGGCCCTAGTGATATTGGGGACTGGCTGTGGTGCTCCCACTACTGGTTATCACTCTCTGCATTAGACCATCCATTCCCTTGATCCGTCTTTGTCTATCCCACCAATTACTCCTGTCCAATTGGCGTACGTGATCCACCCTGGGTAGGCACCTCCTTTGGAGATTGTTAACCCTGCCTCCAATTTATTACCCACCAGTGTCAGAGACACGTTGTGTTTCTCAAACCCCATTTTGCGATATACTCCAAAAACCCTCCAACAGAACACCTCTCAAGTGGTGCTTCGGGCTCCCACGGCTTCGGCTGTTGGTAGGAGAGGGGCCTCCCACTGGTTCGTTTGGGTCTCCTCCATCACTGGATAACTGTGCCCCTGCACATCGCTGCACGTGGGGTGTCTCCCTGAGTGATCCTGCCAGTAGCATATTCCTCTCAAAGATTAAGACATGCCAGGCTTAGTACACACAGCCGGTACAGTGAAACTGCCAATGGCTCATTTAAATCAGTTCCTTTGATCGCTCCAACGTTACTTGGATAACTGTTCTACAGCTAATACATGCCAACGAGTGCTGACCGTTGGGGATGTGTGTATTTATCAGACCTAAAATCCATGCAGGTACTCTAAGGCTTTTAGTGACTCTATAACCTCGATCGGTGGCGTGCCCTTTGTGGCGCTGACATCTAATTTGATTGTGTGCCCTATCAATTTCCGATGGTACTTTCTGTGCATACCATGGTGATCATGGGTAACGTGGAATCAGAGTTAGATTCCGGCTCGGAGCCTAAGAAACGGCTTCCACATCCAAGGAAGGAAACAGGCTCACAAATTACCCACTCCCGACTCGGGGAGCTAGTGATGAAAAATAGCAGTGCAGGACTTTTTCGAGGTCCTGTAATTGTTATGAGTACATTTTAAATACTTTAATGAGGATCCGTTACTGATGTTTAGAAGTTGCATTTTAGAGCGGTCAGAAACTTCATAGTTTCAATAATTACTTTTTAACCGTAACATTGTTGTTGTGTATTGTCCATCGGTGGGACGTCATGTTCTATAGAGTTACACCAATAAAAAATTGATTTTCTTGAACAAAATGTAAAATAATTGTTGAAGCAGCTAACATTATCATAGTACACAAGTAAAGTAATTGCTTTTTATCTAGGTTTTTGTCAAATTACAATTTTACTCAAAATGTAACGGGGAGACACTTGGTTATCATCATTATACAAGTAAATGTGTTTTTCAACTCTGATTACTGATTTAAAAACTAAGTAACTGATAATTAGTAAAAATTATTTTCTTGTCTATTTGAGAATCATTAAACCGTCATATTAGTATTACTTATGTCACACCAGAGGACAAACTCAAGGCACTAATGCATGAAATGTTTCATTAAATTGGATACAAATTTAAAATAAAAAGTGGCCACAGAACATTTTGAATTGTTTAGATATACGCTTTTGCAACTATATCTTTTTTTACTTTCAATTTTGAATAAATAATTTGTTCACTTTTGTTTTGGCCCTATGGCAACTATCCACATGCAATACAGTAGCTTCAGCCAACGCTAGATGTTAATGTGCCTGCATTTCATCTCCCGGTATGTATTCACAGACCAGACCATGAAATATGGAACTTTTGGACCATCCTTATAGTAGAAGTGGTGTAAGTAATAACACATTTGGGAGCCTGCTATAGTGAGTCAAAATAGCTTTAGATTGCTTTTCCATAGTGGCATTTATATCTGTGTGTGTGTGTGTGTGTGTGTGTGTGTGTGTGTGTGTGTGTGTGTGTGTGTGTGTGTGTGAGAGAGAGAGACGCAACCAGTCTGGCTCCACATGGCCTGGCTGCTCTTTCCGTGCCTGCTTTAATTGCTCTGCCGGCACCTTTATCAGACAGGGAGCTGTAGGCGGGGGCCGGCCGATAGAGGGCACAAATGCAAAGAAGCCTTGGTAATTTTATTATTGATTTTCACTTTCATGCAAAGGAGCCAAGATGTCATCTCTCTGGCTGCTCTGGTTAATAATTAACCGGAGAGAGCGCTTTCTCTCTCTCGCTCTCTCTTTGCCCCCTGCTGCTACAGCTGCCATTGGCCCAGCCAGGGCTGCTATCACAGACCTTGCTGGGAGTGAGACAGGCTCTGCTTCAACAGCACAGCATGCAATCCCCACTCCTCAACTCCTGTGCCCTCACTGTACACAACGCCCACGGTTCTGGTTCTCCTACCTGCAGTATTAATCGGTTGACTGGGGCAGAGGCTTTATCTGAAATACTGTATAATCTCTTAGGACTGTAACAGTGGGAGATGACCATGTGTCGTCCCTGATTGTGAGGGAGCAGATGTCTGTTTGCCTCATGCTGGGCCGGCTGTGTTCTCTCCCCTGACCCTGTGTGTGTGTGTGTGTGTGTGTGTGTGTGTGTGTGTGTGTGTGTGTGTGTGTGTGTGTGTGTGTGTGTGTGTGTGTGTGTGTGTGTGTGTGTGTGTGTGTGTGTGTGTGTGTGTGTGTGTGTGGTGCTGTCCCTCCCTCCAGGTGGTTCTTTGGCAAGATCCCCCGTGCCAAGGCAGAGGAGATGTTGAACAAACAGAGGCACGACGGGGCCTTCCTCATCCGAGAGAGTGAGAGTGCGCCAGGGGACTTCTCCCTCTCTGTCAAGTAAATGAACACACACACGAAAGGTTTAGAAGCCCTGCTCTACATATGTTGGGGCGAGGGACTGCTCTGCGCACCGTACAATGTATTGGATAACAGACACAAACATTTGCTATGTTTCTCTTCTTTCTCTTCCTGTGTTTAAATACACTACAGCACTAGCTGCTTTCTTTTTTACCCAGTGTTCTGTGCTGCCCCCTGGTGTCTATGAGCATTAACTCCAGCTCACTCAGTCATTTTACAGCAGGATTTCAGCTCTCTCTTTCCAGCTTGCACAATACTGACGCAAACTCTTTGATTTCCCAAGTCTGTTTCCACTCTGCTTTACTTAAAAAGGCTCAATTCAGCAGCCCTCACTGTCATGTTGCTGTAGTGTCTGTCTATGTAAATTAGATAGACAATTCAAGATAATTAAAGTGATCACTATGTGACTTCAGCTGTCTATTGCCCTCTGAGTACAGAACAAGGAGTTTGTCTTAGTAGAGACTAATCCCCCTGATGGCTGTGGAAGAGGCTGGTTTTATATCTGTCTGCAGCGTTACCATCCATGGGGTCATGACCTGTGTTCACACTGTTATAGAGACAGTCTGTCTTCCTAATGTGTTGCTAAGAGAACATGTCCACATGTATTTCCTTTGGCCGTTGGGATCTCTTTTCTCTGTTCTGTTTCAGCAGTTCTTTTTCTGTTGTCTGTCTGCTGCTGGCCAGCTACCCATGGTTCTCTTCCTCTGTCCCCCGTCTCCTCAGGTTTGGAAATGACGTTCAGCACTTCAAAGTCCTGCGTGATGGGGCAGGAAAGTACTTCCTGTGGGTGGTAAAGTTCAACTCGCTCAACGAGCTGGTGGACTACCACCGCTCCACCTCTGTATCCCGCAACCAGCAGATCTTCCTGCGTGACATTGAGCAGGTCTCCCAGGTGAGCACACATCCCCCTTAACCTTCATCTCTGGCTCTTTACCAGTGTGGCTTTGTAGGACACTTAATGGTCACAACAACAAACTAGGTTATTAGTGTAAAATAATAGCTTTGAGGGAGACCGATTGGCCCCAGAGTTGCTGACTCAATCCCTCATCCTGCTGGCCTAACCTTTGGATGTCATGGCATTGGCTCAGTTCACCAACGAGTCACGGTTGGTTCAGAAAACACAATCAGGGAAGAACCGAGGCTTTATCCTTTTGAAAGACTGTGTTAACATGTCTGGGACTCATGGATTTGTTTTGCTCTCTTTCTCTCTCCCGGCCCACAGAATCCCACATATGTACAGGCGCTCTTTGACTTTGACCCCCAGGAGGATGGCGAGCTGGGCTTCCGACGCGGAGACTTCATCCAGGTCCTGGACAACTCTGACCCTAACTGGTGGAAGGGAGGATGCCACGGGCTGACGGGCATGTTCCCCCGCAACTACGTCACACCAGTCAACCGGAACATGTAAACAAACACACAAACATCAACAACCACCCCATACCCCCCCGTCAACCCATCAAGAAGATATCAGGAACAGAGAGGGAGAAGGCAACAAGGAATGAAAAATAGAGGATTAGTTCTGTGGACTGCATCACCTTGTCGGTGGCAGCTGAGCAAAGCCAACTTTTAACACTGAGAATGTTCGCCTCTATAGTGAACGCTTCAGTCAGAACTGAACTGTCATTGAGGAAAAAACACAGAGAAACTAAGCATAGTGCACCAAAAGTGAAGATAATGAGAATGATTCTATACCTAGACTCCCACAGCTGCTTCTGTCCTCTACTTCTTCACATTCTGCGTTTCTTTTCCTTTTTTGCTGCATGTTTTAATCACCTAAATGAAATACCAATAAATCCTAACGCTGTTTTAAATAAAAACACATGTACAAATATTTTTTTAAATGATTGAAAAAATACAGATGTTTTCTGCAGAAAGTTACCAAGTCCAAGATCATTGGCATGTGAGCATTGTACATCAGCCCAGGGCTGTATAAATAAATCACCTACAGTATAGAGAGAATCCATTTTTTAAGAATATATATTTGTATGTGTTTTACCAGTCATCACAAATTGTATTGTTTTTTTCCATTTGTAAATTATGTTAAAAAATGTTAGTCTGGAATAGTAGCTCTGGGATAAACTGAATTATCAGTATAATTTTTCCTGGATTATTTGAGGGCTCCCAGTTAAAATGGCATGATATTTAAAACATGAAATAATTTCCTTGTCTAATAAATGAGAGAATAATCTGTTATTTCTAACAAAACCAATCGTGTCAGGAAGCTAACGCCGGGCAGCGAGTTAGAGCCATGTATGCTGCATGAGCTGTTGTATTATGATACCCTGTAAAAGGCCAGCCACCTTTTGAAGCCAATGTATTTATTGCAGCCATTTTACTCTTGGGCCGTGAATGTAGCTGACTGAGTCCATAGACATTGACATGAGGGAAGCAAGGTCGGAGAACTGAACTACACAACTGCAAGGGATTTCTGAGAAGTGCTGAATTAGTAATGGTGTCAATATAAGATTATATAGAGAGATGTATGAAAAATATGCATCAAACACACACGCGCATACATTAACAATCCCCTCCTTGTTAGACTCACACATGACAAGTAGGTGAGTTGGATAATCACATGATGGCGTGATAAACAGTTTTGAGAAAATTGTGTCTTTTATGCTAAAAGTTGAGAGATCAGCTTGACCAATGTTGTTTTTCTCTGTCTGTGGTGTGTCAAGCACTTTTTATGTTAAGCATTTGATTTCTGGTCTGGTGTGTTTTTTTCTGTGTGTGTTTAGTTTCTTTGTTCTCTCTGGATAGTGCCTTTCTCTCTGGTGTTTCAGTGTCTCCGACCTGCTGCTTTGAGCCCCTTTGTGGGGCCCGTCAATCCTGCAGTGAGAAACCATGTACATAATCCAACCTGTCCCATCAACCCCACATCTCCCTCCCTCATTGTGCCCTTCTTTTATGGAACTTTTCTTATTTAAGTGTATCTTGCCTTCTCTTCCCTATTGATACTGTTTTTTTTGCCTCTTTTTTTTTTTTTTTTAATTTAATTTAATTTTTAAATAAAAATGCAATTCTACAAATAAACAAAGAGATACCATGTGGTGTGGTCCATAGATAGTCACATACAGTTATTTTTTTATCTTGTGATTCAACAAACCTTTTGATGGCTAAATTCATCTGTCTAAAAATGTATAGAAATGAATAGCCCATTACCTGGCTTTGCATCTGACAACCTGTAGGGGCTGGGACATGCAGTGTTCAGCCATGAATCACAAATAAATACCTATATTGACACATCAGGCTCCCCTACGTGTCCAATGCCAAGTTCCTGTCCCTCTGGGTGCAATGAACAAGCTTCATTTGAAGAGGAAGCTGATGGCTTGGCGTCTTTAAGCACAGCCTTCGGTACTAGGGGTTGCTGCCCGGTGAAAATGTACACATTGCATTACCCTTGTTCTGTTGGACTGTCTGCTTTTGTGTTCTGTTATTTTTAGCCCTTAAACACGTCCAACCAATCTGGCCACTTTCTGACTATGTTGCGTCACATGCAGGCAGCCTTTCCACTGACGGACTCTTTAACAAAACAGCGGACTGGGAACATTAAGTGCTCAGTCCATGGAATTCATTGTAGTCCATCCTCAGTCCATGGAATTCATTGTAGTCTGAGGATGTCATGTACTGTAAGAAGTCTCATCAGGTCTGGAGTCTAGAGACATGTAAGTGAGCAGCATAAATATAAACAGCCATATTTGATGACGTCCCGGATAGCCAGGGAACTTCACAAGCATTTACCAAAACCTGTCTTCTCCAAAAATGTGTCAGACAATTTCCCAGGGTCCCTATCTCCCACCATTTGAGGATCAATTAAATTATCAATTGTCTGTCAAATTTTCCACTAAGGGACTTGCTGGCTTTGAAACCATGGAAACACATTTTTTATAGATCTTGATGCAATTCACTGCGTGTTATTGCATGATTGTGTTTACATAAATTATTAATTGTTTGCAAAGATGCAACGTACAGTTTATCTCTCTGCTTAGCGTGGTGTGTGTGTGTGCGCGTCAGTTTATCCATTCGGAGGTGTGGGTGTGTGTGCAGAGAAATACATATTTGTATTCTCCTTCAGACATCTAGAGACATTGACACACACAGTGAAATAACACTGAACTTCCCATGTCATACTTCCTGGGGCCTATTTCATTTGTGGAAATACGTGTTGGGCCTATGTTTTTGACACCACTGGAGCATCTTTTTTACTGTGTTCAATGTAGGGGTTTGGCAGGTGGAGGGACTGATTGGATGCTCAGGTTAAACTACAGCAGTAATACACTACACAAGCCTCAATTGTAGTATGGAGATTAAATTAAACCTGAGGGCCCTGGGCACCAAACATTTTCCAACATCCCTGACTCCTGTTCAGAGGATCAAGACAATAGATTCACATTACTGTCGTCTCTTGGATTAAAAGTCAAAAGGTAGTGAGTAAGTTAAACACCCATGTGGGAGGCATCCTATCACTCACCCTGGGCCACACCAGTTCATGATCCACTATTGGAAGGTAGTATTCGAAGGCAAAACCTTCTAGATCTTCCCACTGCTATTCTTTATGCTGTCATCATATTCAAATAGGAATAAAGACACCACTGATGTTCACCCGCTTACTGAACCTCATGCAAATAGTCTGTGAAATGCAAGCATTGGATTCTTTGTACTCCAGTCACCCCGTTACTTATCAGACTGAGATATCTCAATGGTGTACTTTTACACTACCACCATGACACTGTCAAAATGTCTCACTACAACCCAGACTGTCAGATCAACCATGCCAAAACATGTTTGTTCTACAATGCCTTTAATGGGTACACATAGTTGCCAATAGGAAAACTAATCTGTTGTACCCACTACATTACATCAAATACAGACGCAATTAAAAGGTCTGTGGTAAAGATGATCATCCTTGTATGACTGCAATCCCTGCCTTAAAACAGACATGTTTATTCTGGTATACATAGTGCATTATCGCCACCTCCTGGCAGCTATCATCATCTGAAATTAATTTGTTTTCCTCATGCCACCATTCGGTTCGACCACTGCATAGCGCTATAATAATGTTAATATTTTCCCCGTTTTCAATTTATTAGATATAAAAGTATGCATATGTCAATGTTTTCAAAGCTTCTTTTAAAAAATAACGTTAAAATACATTTTGTAAAAGTACATCACTACGATAATGAGGTGTAGTTTTTGCGTCCTTATATGTCCGTTGCGAGAATCATTCGAGATTAATTTGTAAATGCTGCCTTTTCCTGTATGAACGAACTGCATTTGTACTCCAATTATGACCAGACCACAAGACTGGACAGTGTACTGTATTGGCTTTTAGCAGCAACCTACAAAAAAATTGCCCGTTGTCGGCAGGATTCGAACCTGCGCGGGAAGATCCCAATGGATTTCTAGTCCATCGCCTTAACCACTCGGCCACGACAACTTCATAATAAAGCTTTAAAAAATGTTTGTAATCTATATAACAACGCGTAACAAGTTCTTGTTGAAAGTGTTACAATGAAATGTAGTTTCCGCTTAATAATTTGTATCGTAATGTAATTTATTTGATAGTAATGTTTTTAATAAAGTGGTATGATGTTGTCGTGGCCGAGTGGTTAAGGCGATGGACTAGAAATCCATTGGGATCTTCCCGCGCAGGTTCGAATCCTGCCGACAACGAACAGTTTTTTTGTAGGTTGCTGCTAAAAGCAACATCAGCCTGAACGTGACGATGAGGAAATGTCCACTTTTGGAGACATTGTAACACATACATACAGTAACGTTACAATCAATGATGTATATACATGGTGTTATGATCTATATTGTTATATAGAGTACCAGTCAAAAGTGGACACACCTACTAATTCAAGGATTTTTCTTAATTTTTTTACTATTTTCTACATTGTAGAATAATAGTGAACACATCAAAACTATGAAATAACACACATGTAAACATGTAATAACCCAAAAATTTGTTCAACAAATCTAAATATATTTCTTATTTGAGATTCTTCAAAATAGCCACCCTTTGCCTCCTTGATGACAGCTTTGCACACTCTTGGCGTTCTCTCAACCAGCTTCTTGAGGAATGCTTTTCCAACAATCTTGAAGTTCCCACATATGCTGAGCACTTGTTGGCTGCTTTTCCTTGTCTCTGCAGTCCAACTCATCCCAAACCATCTCAATTGGGTTGAGGTCGGGATATAGTGGAGGCCAGGTCATCTGATGCAGCACTCTCACTCTTGGTCAAATAGCCCTGACACAGCCTGGAGGTGTGTTTTGGGTCATTGTCCTGTTGAAAAACAAATGATAGTCCCACTAAGCGCAAACCAGATGGGATGGCGTATCGCTGCAGAATGCTGTGGTAGACATGCTGGTTAAGTGTGCCTTGAATGCTAAATAAATCACAGACAGTATCATCAGCAAAGCACCCCAACACCATCATACCCCTTCCTCAATGCTTCACAGTGGGAACTACACATGCGGAGATCATCCATTCACATATTCTGAATCTCACAAAGACACGGCGGTTGGAACCAAAAATCTCAAATTTGGACTGATCGGACCAAAGGACAGGTTTCCACCAGTCTAATGTCCAATGCTTGTGTTTCTTTGTCCAAGCAAGTTTCTTATTATTATTGGTGTCCTTAAGTAGTGCTGTCTTTGCAACAATTCGACAATGAAGGCCAGTTGATGCTGAGATGTGTCTGTTACTTGAACTCTGTGAAGCATTTATTTGAGCTGTAATTTCTGAGGCTGGTAACTCAAATGAACTTATCCTCTGCAGCAGAGGTAACTCTGGGTCTTCCTTTCCTGTGGCAGTCCTCATGAGAGCCAGTTTCATCATAGCGCTTGATGGTTTTTGCGACTGAGTTTGAAGAAACTTTCAAAGTTCTTGACATTTTCCGCATTGACTGACCTTCATGTCTTCAAGTAATGATGGACTGTAATTTCTCTTTGTTTATTTGGACTTGGTCTTTTACCAAATAGGGCTATCTTCTGTATAGCACCCCTACCTTGTCACAACACAACTGATTGGCTCAAACGCATTAAGAAGGAAAGAAATTCCACAAATTCTCTTTTAACAAGGCCCACCTGTTAACTGAAATGCATTCCAGGTGACTACCTCATGTAGCTGGTTGAGAGAATGCCAAGCGTGTGCAAAGCTGTCATCAAGGTAAAGGGTGGCTGATTTGTTTAACACTTTTTTGCTTACAACATGATTCCATATGTGTTATTTCATAGTATTGATTTCTTCACTATATTCTACAATGTAGAAAATAGTAAAATAAAGAAAAGCCCTTGAATGAGTAGGTGTGTCCAAACTTTTGACTGGTACTGTACATCATTGGTTACTACGATAAGGTTATCACACATAGTCATGTTATGATGGAGATAAGTTTATGATTTGATACATTGCAACACCAACAAGCCATCTTGTGATATACAGTATGAGATATACAGATTGGTCAGTGCTATCCGGGATCTTTGGGACATTCCTACCCTAAACCTTAACCTTAATCACAAAGGATTAATTACTCTAACCTTAACCATAGCCCTTACTTAACCCTAACCAATGTCAATGGTGTTTGGCGACGTCCCAATGATACCGTATAGCACGGACCGATACAGATTATAACCTCTTCTGATGATGTGATTTCAGTAATTGTGGTGGGAGATAAGATTGATCATCACCCCTTTCAAATTAAACATAAAAAAACGCATTATCAGACCTTTTGTATTTACCAATGCATACCCTGGCAGAATACATTTTTAAAAATTACTTCACCTCTATGACTCAAGGAGTAAGATCATGAAGGGGTATGAAGGAACATGAAAAAGGAAGGAGTATGCTTGCATTGGCAAAATAATAATTGAACATTATAACTTGAGAAAATGTAGAAAATATCAACAAATGTTTGTTAAAAAAATTTGAAAAGCAAGATAGGAACAAGCTAGGTATCATATCTTTTTCCCATTTATAGATATTCATAATTCACTTTTGTAGCCTACTTGAGGAAACATAATTTCGGTATTTTTATTTTTTGCAATTCGGCAATAATTGCAAACTTCAGTTCAGAGTGCAATGACTCAATGTATATACAAATCCCTTTGCCTGTTCAGGTCTACTGTACTGGAAGAACAGTCACCACGTGACTTCAGCACTGGGCCTTCGGTCTGTTTTCAGTAGTCGGAGAGGAAGAAAAATGGCGGCTGCGACCGATCAGAAGCGGGACGCCAACTATTCGTTTTGAGCTTTCTCACGTAAACCGAGACCGGGGCTTTACGGGACTACTTCTTTGGAATCTACGCAAATCAAGCTTTCTGGCGGTACCCGTTTTTCTGGGTTCTGTGAAGGCTAAATAAACGCAAAAATTGAAATAGAAAATAATAGCTTTTATATATAATGAGGGGGAAAAGAGGCAGGCCGCCCAAAACCCTGCGGATGCAGGAGCCTTCATCCGAGCCGGAGCGTGGCTTGAGACCCAGGAGGGAGTTGAGGGCAAAGGGGAGAGGTAGTGCCGAGGTCGATTTTGAGAGTCCCAAGAGGGGAAATAACTCATCATCGAGGGGCAGGAGAAAAGTGGGATCATCTCGCGGTAGGGGCAGAGGTGGTGGTGGCAGAGGTACTAGGGGCAGACGGTCAATCGCTAGATCTGTGGTTTATGATGATCATGAAAGTGATGAAGATGATGATGCTGTGAGTTTGAGATCTGAGGAGGACGAGTTGATAGAGGAAGAGACGATAACAGACGAGGAAGAAGAGGCCCTCAACGAGGAGTCAGACCCGCTTGAGGAAATACTCGAGGAGGATGATGATGCCAGCTACTGTACTGAAAGCAGCTTTCGGAGTCAGAGCACTCATGGCAGCACTCCGGGTAAAACCGCAATATTGATCAAGCTGCTTAGAGAATGTTAGAAAACAATGACATTGTAACTAATTAGAATTTGTCTGGGCGTATTTTCATTAGCATTAGTTCTTATAGTGCAGGAAGCTGTATTGTTCAAAATGGAGAATGCACTGACTGTGTATAAAAACAGGCCTAGTTTGAGTTCAAAATTGTTGATGATGGAATGAAAGCTTTGCATTTAGCGATCTAGGCAGTGCACGAGAGCCGAATTGCACATTTTTGAATTCTGAAACATCTTTAACTAACAGTATTGTGCGAGATGTTATTATACTTGTGTTTGCTAGTTTTGGATCTGACTTGGTTATTGCAATAGCTAGGTAGTTATAACATACCTTATCTAACGTTAGCAAGCTAGGCTAACAAGCTAATGCCTGAACCTGCTAAACAGCTGTGAATGCAGATTTATCATTTAGAAACAACTAAAATGACCAACAACATTATATTAACATTCCAGAGTGAGTAACATACACTAATAACTGGAGTGTTTCGTATTATAAAACAACACTTGATGATGCATCATTTCCTTGCAGGAGAATAGCTACTTAGCATGTCTAGCTAACGTTAGCTAGTTAAATACTTTGTCAAATGTTTCTTTAAATTTAATGAGACTTAATTAACTTGGGGTTTTTCTTTAACCCACTCTTACTTATCATTAGCTTCTCATATCCAGCATATTTTCACAGCTGAGAAGCAGATGAGTTCTTCAAGCTTGCTAGTTAGCAATGTCATGGGCTTGTGCTCTTGTCCAGGAGGACCCAGCTAGCTTGCTAGTAATTCACATCAGCCCGAGCTAATGACAGGACAGGGTACCATGTGGCCCATTGTTTTGAAAATAAGCGCCCTCAATTTCACCAGTTGTAACTATGTGAGGAAGAATTTTCAGTGATGCAGCACAATAATGTTTTACATTCCCCAAAATACATAATGGAATTATTAATTTCAATGTTAAATTAATATCTGTACTATTTAATATCATCACATGTTATAAACTTTGGAAATTAAATGCAGAAGTTATTTGTTTCAACACACTTTTGATGCACATTTTCTTACACAATAGATAGAAGTTACAATTTAGGTTATATTAAAGTTCATTATTATTTCTGGAAAGTATGTTTGCCAGTATCTTTCAAATTAATGTAAGAAAGATACAAAACATATCTGTAGAATAGCAGAAAAGTAATGGTTATGTTGCTGTTGCAAAACGTTATCACAGTGTTTGGATTAGACCCATTTTAAGAAGTAATTTTTTACATTGAAGGGAATGTCCATTGTGTTAAATTGCTGTTCTTGACTTTCTCAATTGCAATAATATAACCCCTCTCAATTTTCTTGGTTCCTGGGTTTAATACCCTTGCCAACTTTGAGTTGGTGTAGTGTTTCGCCAAGTCCACGACTTGATTTGTTTAAAGCGGACCTGACACCAATATAAAGAATCAAACATATTTCTGTGGCAGTAGATTTCAGAGACACTTGCAAACTCTCCTTTTACATGGCCACGGCTAACATTTTTTCACTTGTGTAAATTCTGTCCTCAACTTGTTGCTTTGAATTTTCATTAATCGATGATTTAAGCCCTTGAGACAATGTAATTCTGCTTTGTCTGGGTTTTATGTATGATTTACAGAATGCAATTTCAGTTTTAGTTTGCCATAATCTATGTGATTTAAAGACTCTCACTGCTCTCTCTGTCTGGCAGGGCGGAAGAGGACGCGGGTGCACTGCCCTCGCTCGCCCATCTTTGAGGAAAAGGAGATCCCTCCTCTGGAGCTGCCCAGAACCTCTAAGGACCTCACGGTGCCCAGCGAGGAACTGCTCAACGTGTCCTCCATCTACGAGGTCCTGCGCAACTTCAGCACGGTGCTGCGGCTCTCTCCCTTCCGCTTTGAGGACTTCTGTGCTGCGCTGGTAGGCCAGGAGCAGTGCACGCTGATGGCAGAGACCCACACTGCCCTGCTGAAGGCCATCCTGCGTGAAGAGGACACCTCCAACACCACGTTCGGTCCTGCTGACCTCAAGGACAGCGTCAACTCCACCCTCTACTTCATTGATGGTATGACGTGGCCCGAGGTGGTCCGTGCCTACTGCGAGAGCGACCAGGAGTACCACCATGTCCTGCCCTACCAGGAGGTGGAGGACTACCCCTACGGCCCTCTGGACAGTAAGATCAAGGTGCTGCAGTTCTTGGTGGATCAGTTCCTCACCACCAACATCGCCCGTGAGGAGTTGATGTCAGAGGGGGTGGTGCAGTATGATGACCACTGCAGGGTGTGCCACAGATTGGGGGACCTGCTGTGCTGTGAGACCTGCTCTGCAGTCTACCACCTGGAGTGTGTGAAGCCGCCGCTGGTAGAGGTGCCGGAGGACGAATGGCAGTGTGAGATCTGCGTGGCACACAAGGTGCCCGGGGTCACAGACTGTGTGACAGAGATGCAGAAGAGCAAACCCTACATCCGCCAGGAGCCCATCGGCTACGACCGCCACCGGAGGCAATACTGGTTCCTAAACCGAAGGATAATTGTGTAAGTAATTACTGGCCCCCGCCCCACTTCCCTTGTTGTGACTTCAACAATATTATGCACCATCTCCATACCATACTGAGTGATCTCACCTGAGTGATACATTGTGTTTTGTGATGTAGTCAGAGAGTGGATGTATGTCCTTGAGGTTCTTGAAAACAAGTTATTTGATTGCCTTCAGAATTATTTAGTTGTTTTTTCCAGTGCTGAATTGCTTGGAATAACATCAGTCATGTCTTGTGGATAGAATAATACACATTTTGTTGCTGAACACTATGTACACACAGATTGCCAGAGAGGGCTGATTTCTACTTGGAACATATATTTTTTAACTTGAATTTTAGTAGCTGGATGTTGCTGGTAATCACCCATATTCATGTAGAAGCAGCCTGGATTAAACATTTACTGCGTGTTAAAAATGTAGCTGATTTCAATGATGACTCAATCTGAAGAGTGGGATCTATCTGACAAGCTGTGTCCCAGAGGGATCATTAGTGGCGGTTTGAGACATCAGCCAGCGCAGCGAGGGTGCTGTGATTGTTAATTGTGCCCTTAGTTAGGGTGAAACTCCTGTGCTGTGATGCCATAGCCCCCCTGAGAGTTTACTGAACTGCTGCTGGAGTATCCACTTGTTCATCATGTTGCCTCCTCCATTTGAACATGTCTTCACAATTGCTTGGTCTCTCTTGCGAGAGGCAAATAAAAAGGAATAAGGGGGCTGAAAAACAACATGCGTTCGAATGGAATTTAAGCTTATTGCCAATTTGCATTCAGTGTTGATTTTCCTTTGAAGTTAAGATATCTTTCTGTCCCGGTTAACAATGCCTCATGCAGCATTATATGCCATACAATGATGCCATCTCATGACCTATTCATTAAGGTCCTTGAACCTGTTTTTATAAACAAACTAATTGTCAATTATATTCCATCTTATTTGTCACAACTCTAATAATGGTTGTTGACCTGTTATTCCAGTGAGGAGGACGGGGAGCATGAGAAGAAGAAGATCTGGTACTACAGCACAAAGGTCCAGCTGGGAGAACTGATAGAGTGTCTAGACAAGGAGTACTGGGAAAACGACCTGTGTGCCGTCCTCGAGGAGATGAGAGAGGAGGTGCACACTCACATGGACATCACTGAGGACCTCACCAACAAGGCCCGCGGCAACAACAAGGCCTTCCTCACGGCAGCCAACGGTAAGGCTAGACAGCCACCTGCTGGATGCTCTGAATCACTGTCTGTCACACTGAAGCATTTTTAGCTGGGCCATGGCTTCTATGCATTGTCAATATAGAAATGTCAATGATGACCCCTAGGCTACATGTTGTGTAGCTCCTGTGCGATTACATTCCAATATATTCCTGGTGAGGAGAGTACATTCTCCCTCGTGCTGAAGTATGTTTAGGATGGTTGATGTATTAGAACTGTCAGAGGGCCACAGGTAGCCTAGCGGTTAGAGCGCTGGGTCAGTAACTGAAAGGTCGCTGGTTCAAATACCCGAGACGATAAGGTGAAAAATCAGTCTGTGCTCTTAGCAAGGCACTTAACTCTCATTTGCTCCAGAGGTGCTGTACTACTATGGCTGACCCTGTAAAACAACACATTTCACTGCACCTGTCCAGTGTATGTGACAATAAAAAAGCATCAAACATCATAGATGTTGCTATTCCTCTTTCTCTCTCAGCCTTTTTACTTATCATGCAAACAGCGTTTTTCTTATTTCCATCGAAGGGAGAAGGTTGGTTTTAAACCGGTGTTGGTTTCTCTGTGTGGCTACTCTACTCCTCCTTGTTTGTTATAGAGCCTTCCTTTGTTTGTGCATTTCCTGACCACTAGATTTCATAGTTTACACAAACCAAGCTTTATATGGTAAGCTTGCTTGGTTCTAGTTGTACTGTTTTGGGATCAGTCTCCTCAATTGTTAGACAATGAGGACTTTCTTTGACAGATATTCCAAAGACGACGTAGATTTTCTTTAAAGTCAATGCAGAGTCTTTTCTCTCCTGTCTAGTTCCAACTGTACCATCTGTAGTGATGAATGTGCCTTGCTGGTATTTTATCCTCTTCAGAAGCCTACTGCTTCATCCTCCCTTTGTGGAGACACCTTTTTCTCTCCCTATGAAAACCTCAGTTATGAACCGTTGGCAGGTGGGGAATGGAAACTGATTTCATTTTTCATCTTCTTCTGTGACCCAGGATACTTTCACAGGCATAATGCTTTCTGCTGGCTGTCCACCTCTTTTTTTGTTAGATCTATTTCCCTGAATTAAGATTGGAATCTCTCTGTCTGCCTTTTATGGGGAGAGATTTTATACCATATCATCATAGAACACATTATTGATCCACCACTCTCTTGCTTTTAGTGCTCAGACAGCAGTTTCATTAATGTCATCTCCGGAACGTTGACCCACTGTTGCGTTTCAGGGAACAATAGTAGAGACAGCAAATCAGGAGTGACTCACTGACATGGGTTCTAATGAGTTGTTCTTGGTTTTAGCTGCCAATGGCTAACTATATTGGTATTTAACTGTGCTGGTGATCATACGTGTTGTGACTTGGTTATTATTACCGGTCACAATCCGTTTCCACTCATTCTTCACACAGTCTCAAGTAGTGCTAGAAGGTGTATTAGCAATCTGTAAGATTGATATGTTTGTGTGGTTGTTCTCTGAAGGTGAGTGACTGCTTCTATGAGAACTAGGATGGAAGGGGTTAACTGAGTGACAGGATGATCTTGACAATGTTACAAGCATTATACATAGGCCTATGTTACTTTCCAATTGCAATTTTACCAGCTGGTTTTATATTGTTTCAAAATGTGTAGGAGAGCAATATTGGAAAGTAATTATGGTTTGACTCCATTATATTTGTAATGCCATCCTGTAATATAAAGGCATCATTTCAACAAACAGGCTAGGGCTAGTGTGAGCCAAACAACTCCATTCCATTTCTTATTGTCTAGCATAGCTTCTCTGGTTGGGAATTAGCTACTTGACACATCCCCTTGTATTTTTAGTTGTTGTATTTTACCCCCTTTTTTCTCCCCAATTTCAATCTTGTCTCATCGCTTCAAATCGCCAACGGGCTTGGGGGGAAAAGGTCGAGTCATGCATCCTCCAAAACATGTCCCGTCAAACCGCGCTTCTAAACACCCGCCCGCTTAACCCGGAAGCCAGCCACACCAATGTGTCGGAGGAAACACTGTTCACCTGACGACCGAGGTCAGCCTGCAGGCACCCGGCGCGCCACAAGGAGTTGCTAGAGCGTGATGAGCCAAGTAAAGCCCCCCCGGCCAAACCCTCCCCTAACGAGGACGACGCTGGGCCAATTGTGTGCCGCCCTACTGCATGTAGCCCTACTGATTTACATAATAATGTGGTAAACAGCATGTAGCCCTACTGATTTACATAATAATGTGGTAAACAGCATGTAGCCCTACTGATTTACATAATAATGTGGTAAACAACATGTAGACCTACTGATTTACATAATAATGTGATAAACAACATGTAGACCAACTGATTTACATAATAATGTGGTAAACAGCATGTAGCCCTACTGATTTACATAATAATGTGGTAAACAACATGTAGACCTACTGATTTACATAATAATGTGATAAACAACATGTAGACCTACTGATTTACATAATAATGTGGTAAACAGCATGTAGACCTACTGATTTACATAATAATGTGATAAACAACATGTAGACCTACTGATTTACATAATAATGTGGTAAACAACATGTCGACCTACTGATTTACATAATAATGTGGTAAACAACATGTAGACCTACTGATTTACATAATAATGTGATAAACAACATGTAGACCTACTGATTTACATAATAATGTGGTAAACAACATGTAGACCTACTGATTTACATAATAATGTGATAAACAACATGTAGACCTACTGATTTACATAATAATGTGGTAAACAACATGTAGACCTACTGATTTACATAATAATGTGGTAAACAACATGTAGACCTACTGATTTACATAATAATGTGGTAAACAACATGTAGACCTACTGATTTACATAATAATGTGGTAAACAGCATGTCGACCTACTGATTTACATATGTGGTAAACAACATGTCGACCTACTGATTTACATAATAATGTGGTAAACAACATGTAGACCTACTGACTTACATAATAATGTGATAAACAACATGTAGACTTACTGATTTACATAATAATGTGGTAAACAACATGTCGACCTACTGATTTACATAATAATGTGGTAAACAACATGTAGACCTACTGACTTACATAATAATGTGAAAAACAACATGTAGACTTACTGATTTACATAATAATGTGGTAAACAACATGTAGACCTACTGACTTACATAATAATGTGATAAACAACATGTAGACTTACTGATTTACATAATAATGTGATAAACAACATGTAGACTTACTGATTTACATAATAATGTGGTAAACAACATGTAGACCTACTGATTTACATAATAATGTGGTAAACAACGTGTCGACCTACTGATTTACATAATAATACGATAAACAACATGTAGACTTACTGATTTACATAATAATGTGGTAAACAACATGTCGACCTACTGATTTACATAATAATGTGGTAAACAACATGTAGACCTACTGATTTACATAATAATGTGGTAAACAACATGTAGACCTACTGATTTACATAATAATACGATAAACAACATGTAGACCTACTGATTTACACATAAAGTTGAAACGTAGTCTCTGGTCAAACAGACCTAGCATGGTGTGTGGGTGTTGGCCATTTGTTTATCAGCTGTGTTGTTGTTTGTGTAGATGAGATCCTGGAGCGTGTGCAGGGCAGGCAGGAACGGCGAGCAGCGGAGCAGGCAGAGAAGGCCACTACAGACACCACCAAGATAGAGGAAGAGACCCCCACACACTGCTCTCCACTACCAGACCACAGAGAGCTCCAAGACCCCGAGTATAAAGAGGACGCAAGCTCACAAGGGAAGACTGGAGTTGCTCTTCTATGTGAGTTGTGTATTGCCTATGAAGTCCTTTTCTGGATGCATCTTTCATGTAGCTTTTTGAGGATGGCTACGTCTTTTTGTTGATCTGGTGAGGCGGTTGTGTGTTAAAGATCCAGAGTGAGTCTTGTATGTTTCACAGCAGTTGCAGCTCCCCCTGCTGGAGAAGAGAACACCACCGTCCACCTCCCTAAGCCTGGCTCGTCCACCCAGGACGGCACTCTCCCTAGACATGAACCCCCTAAGCCTGCTGAGGTGTCCTGCTCTGCCGTCTCTGAGAGCAGGGAGAGTGGGGAGGCCTCCATGGAGCCTGAGCAGGAGAGGCCAGGTACATGATGGAGAAAGCGCCCAGCAATCCGCATCTCTCCTCCCAGCCTCTCCTCCTTGTCACACCTTGCTGTAGCTATGCATGTGTGCATCCATCATCATCGGTCTCGTGCTCTGGCTGTCTGAAAGCATCCTCCATACTGTAGTTGTGCTTAATGTGATGTGATTGCTGTCACAGGGTGCATTGCTTTGGAGTCACTGTTACAGGCTTTTTGCTGCTGCTGCTTCTTGGCTAGATGATGATCTTCATGCTGGTTGGCTGCTGCTCAATGTGACCATTTGTTGATTTGATTATTGGCTGTGTTTGGTAGAAAGTCTACTAAAGAGTGCTCTTGGACCATTAAAGCTAAGTCATAGCTTCCTTTGAGGATGAGAGTGTCTTGAATGGCTGCAACACGGTTACACAGTATGCCTTTCTGGTTATCTACTGTCTACTAATTCAATACATGGATTACTAACAGAGTGAGTGGACTCTGTTGGGCAACCTTCACTTAGTCGCCCAGTCCAGAGTAATGAGTGTAACAGAGGGGGCTCTACTCTGCCACAGTACTGCTCACCTCAGTATCACTCATTAAACTGACCGCTGTTGCTGACTTACTGAGATCATTATCCTTCAGGAATAAACAGATTTTGTCGTAAGTATTTTCTTACTCCTTAAAGCACTCTGCTTTTCACATCTGCTTATGTAACGTTTAAATAGCCCATTATTGTATCCCTTTATTTCTGTGGTTTTCTTTTCCAAGAATTTGTCTTTCATCCATCTTCATATGATCAAGATCTGCCTGGTTATTTTCTTCCTTCCACAGATGCATTGTGCCTTTTTGGGGATCTTGTGCTCTTGCCATCTATTTTGTGTTCCATTGTCTTGTGTAGTGTTCAGCATGCAAGGCTGAACAGTGCTCAGGAGGCTGTAAGTGTAGCCAGTTGTTATTCTAGTCACCTTGTTCATTGCTTACATGTTCTATTTTCTCAATGCATTCATTGTGTTAGCCGGATCCTGATGCGGTGCATTGTCTGGTCCACACACTGAAAACTTGTTCTCAGATAATGGCGTTTCGGCAGCAGCATCCCTGGCAGGCAGCGCCCACCACGCTAAGTCTGTCACAACCAGCCTCTTATTCTCACCCCAATTCATTGGGGAAATTGGCCTCCGTTCCTTTAGCGGAAACGAAAGGCTGGCTGCCTGCCTGAACCTTCCACCTGCTACCTCAGTGCAGTATATACAGCAGGGCCATTTTAACCCACAGCTCAGATACACAATATCTTTCTTAATTTGGTTCTGCAGCCGCGTTTTGCACTGCTTGTGTTGTGTTGCACTGTGTTTTTTAGCCTTATCTGTTAGCCTGGACTGCTGAAGTGCAAATTCTTGCTCAGACTCACTGATTAAGCATTTCCCTGGTGTTATGTTAAGTCTGCATGATCATTAAGGAACAGGTGAGGCAGGGAAGGAATCAAGCCAAAAGCATTCTGTTTTTTACAATTGTTTATCCGTGTTTGCTCTGCATTGCCGTCATCATTTGCAATACTTTGTCAGTATAGACAGCTAGTGCCTGGTGATGCATGTTTTCACACAAAGGGAGCCTAAGGAGTTTGTGCTGCTCAGCTTCTCACTGTTCAATCCTCTCCTCCTCCCCAGATGATAAGCCTGTAGACTCAGAGTCCCATGGAGAGGAGGACCCCTCTGCCCAGTGCCAGCCTACTCCCACACCACAACACCCTGGAGACGAGAACAGCAACAGCAGCCACATCTCAGCGCCTGGGGTCCTCAGGAGGCCTGAAGAGCCAAACCTCGCTGACAGGTCCTCTCAATCCTCCATCACCAGCCAGGACGACACGGGTACGCCGTTGCCATACCATTCATACACTCAGGCCTCTGGAGGCACTCTGTTACTGATGCATGCCCTGACTCATTCAACTGTCAAGGGCCTTGACTACCAAGTGACATTAGAGATACTGTTTGTATCATTGAACATTGCCTCCACTGTGCTGGTTTTTGGCCCAATTAATCATGAATCCTTTCTATTTTAATTAATCATCACTGATCTTAATGATGTGTTCTGTTGCTCGCAGGTGAAGGCAAGGAGAGTGGGAATGGTGAGTGGTCAGTGTCTGGACGGACTAACAATCACATAGTGACTCGTCTGCGTAACCCGGACAGCAAGCTGAGCCAGCAGAAGACCCAGGGAGATGGCAGCCCTACATCCAGGGACAGCAAGGAGGTGAGACACCAACCAGACATTGTGTTAACCTTCTGTCGTCTGTGGAATTTCACCCACAGCCTAGTCTCTCACATTAGGAAAAGGCAGCCTTAGCAGGATTAAATGGATTGTCCTGCTATATTTTCAATCATCTAGACTGAAATCCAGTCCTCTGTTCCACATCGACTCACTTCTTTATTACACAATGTTACACAGTTAATTGAACTGCCGGTAGTCTCCCAATTGCCAAATCCCTATGGAAACGATGTCTCTCTTCTTAGCTGTGTCTCTATTCAGCTCAGTATATATATCCCCCTGTGTGTCTCTCCATTAGACATCTCCTCCCAGCTCTGAGAGTGAAGTGGCTCGTCTGGCTACTGTGAAGAAAGAATTGACGGCGAAGGGCAACCTGAACAACTTCTTCAAGCTGGGCCAGGAGGGCAAGTTCCGAGTCTACCACAACCAGTTCAGCACCAACACACTGGGCCTCAACAAGCACCAGCATCGTGAGGACCACGACAAGCGCCGCCACCTCTCCCATAAGTTCAGCCTAACCCCCGCCGGGGATTTTAAGTGGAACGGCTCCATCCACGGCTCCAAGGTGCTGACCATCTCCACCCTGCGGCTCACCATCATCCAGCTGGAGACCAATGTCCCCGCCCCCTTCCTGCACCCAAACTGGGCCTCGCACAGGTAGGCTCCAGAACAGACTACTTACTATGGCATAGGAAAGTGGGGTTCAGAACTGTTTCACACAATGGAGAAATGGAATATTATTGACTGATAAGGTCATGTGTGAAATCATGTTTTGCCATATAGTGAGGTTGTGGGTTTGGGATTTTACAGGACAAACTGGATTAAAGCGGTGCAGATGTGCAGTAAGGCTCGGGAGTTTGCCTTGGCGCTGGCCATCATGGAGTGTGCCATCAAACCAGTGGTCATGCTGCCTGTCTGGAAAGATGCGCTTGGACACACCAGGTAAGAGACATCGGTTGTGAATCAAATGACTTAATTAATTGCTGAATTGAGTTTTGAGTCATAGCACATCGACCCACATCGACCCTCATCTTGCTCTCTGCGGTCTAGTGTACAATGCTAAACTGAATTCATTATATTGCTTCACTGCTCTGCTGATTATGAAGCATTCTGTTCACCTCTCTTCAGTGCAGAGGTCTGTAGTGGTGTGGGCAGTGTATGCAGAGTAGCTGACGCTTTTCCCATGAGTGAGAGGAGGTTCATTGTTGAAGATAATGGGGCCCTGACTAAACAAGCCAGAGTCACCTTGCCGTTTTTATGTCTTTTTTTAATTCTCCCCCCTCCCTCTCCCTTCAGGCTCCATCGCATGACCTCCATGGAGCGGGAGGAGAAAGAGAAGGGGAAAAAGAGAGAGAAAAAACTGGAGGATGAGGAGACTATGCAGCAGGCCACCTGGGTGAAGTACACCATCCCCATCAAACACCAGGTAAATCTGGGTTCACTTTCCTCTCAAGTCCTGTTTGGGCTTTTATGACTGCATGATGTCTGACAACATAATCATCCCATCTTTTGTATGCGATTGTGTGGTCTTTTATTAACTGGTTCTTTCTCTCTGTGTGTAAGGTGTGGAAGCAGAAGGGGGAGGAGTACAGAGTAACTGGGTACGGGGGCTGGAGCTGGGTCAGTAAGACTCACGTCCATCGCTTTGTTCCCAGGCTACCAGGGAACACCAACGTCAACTACCGCAAAGCACTCGAAGGTAAGTGTTTCTTCTGTACACATATTGTCTCTGTCTTATCTCACTGATGATGATCAAGGGCACTCAAGCTGAAAATTTGGCTCCAGCATGCCTCAGTATAAATTAGGTGCTTCATGTGTTTTCATTTTAATCTCTCTACAGCAGCTAAAACTGGCAAAGAAAATGCAACATCCGGCCCAAACAAACTAAAATGTTTGCCCAAAGCACCAACAAGCACGGAAATCCAGGCAAAAGAAGAGTCTACTCCAATTACTGAAGAAAAAGACAAGGAGGAAACCTCCACCATGGAGTCATCTGGGAGCACTTCACCAGGAGAGGGGCAGACTCTGAAAGAGAAGGAAGAGAAAAATATCACAGAGAAGGTGGAGGAGAAGAAAGATGATCAGGTGGAGGAGAAGACTGAGGACAAGATGGATGTTGACTCTAGTCCACCATACACCTGTCTCAGTGAGGAAAAAGGTACAATGATATTACTTTTCATCAATAAACAAAGAGGGTCCCCTGCTGTTTATCTGAATAAGACATTTTATTAGATGACATTTGGTATTTTCCCCATTCTTACTATGATTGGCTGTGTTCTATATTCATCTGGTACTTAGCAGCTGTCTTTCAGGTCTCACAGTTTGCATTTTTTGGCTAATATCATTCATTGAGTTCTCTCTCTTTTAGGTATAGTGGACAGCAAATGCCCCTCGTCACTGACTGACCCTGCTGTGAAGGAGGAGCCCGGGGAGGAAGAAGAACCTAAGCAGGAGGACTCTGAGGCCAAGCCACCTGTCCGCCCATTCAACTGGGATGTGGTGAACGTCAGCGAGGGCTTCCAGCTCCGTACGGCCTACAAGAAGAAGGTGAAGACGTCCAAGCTCGACGGGCTGCTGGAGCGCAGAGTGAAACAGTTCACCCTGGAGGAGAAGCAGAGGCTAGAGCGCCTCAAACAGCAGTCAGCCCTGGCCAAACACACAGTCTCCAAGGAGAAAGTTAATACAGGGACTCCCACCACCATCAAGACTGAAGCTTCTACAGCAGACAAGTTAGCAGTGACACCGTGCACTAGTCTGAAAGCTGAGGGACAAGCAGACTCAGTAGTTAAAGACACAATTGTTAAAAGGCTTGACTTTGACCAGGAGCAGCCAGTGAAATCCCAGCCCTCAGGAGAGACAGATAATCTAGACGTCAGATTAGGCTCCACCTGTAAACCCCAGGCAGCAGGAGCCACAGGCCCCAACCTCAACACCACAGGGTTGGCCAACCATGAGAGCAGCGTTCAGGGCAATGGTGGGGATGCGTTATCTCAAACAGAGCTGAATGGAGGCTCCCAGAAAAGCATAGACCTCAACAACAAAGTCAATTTGACATCTGTAGAATCGGCTTTAGGTGCGGCTAAACCTCCCAGAGCAGAAGTGACGATAGCAGGAGAAAACGGTAGGAAGCAAGGTTATGAGGAGACAGAGCAAGGTAATGGACAGAGGGAGATAGAAAGCATGGACGTAGACCAAAGCAAACAACATTTAGTGCAGGTGAACGGGAAAGACGCTGTTGACACCAAGGCTCCTGTAGACTCAAAGATGCACTTAGACCTGGCCAACAATGTGGACACCAAGGTCATGCTCCAGACGTTAGAGGGTGAGATCAAAACACTGCCAGTGAAGGAGCCTGTAAAATCCATTATGAACGGTACTCTCTCTCAGGACGGGTTAAAGGTCAACAACACTGTGTTAGCCACAAGCCCAGCCTTGGCGGACGTAGAGAGAAAGGTTGTGGTGTCCGAGCCTGACTATCTGCCACCTCAGAAGGTTGCCAGACTGGAGAATAATGGCGACAGGGTGGCAGACTCCGTCACGTCGTCAATGTTAGGGCCTCCCACTGGTGTTCCCACGGTAAGCAACAGCACCAAGTCTGAGCCAATGGAGATTGGGCAGACGGCATCCAATAAGATCAGCTTGAGTAACAACACCACAGAGAACAGCAGTAGCAGTACTGGGGTGCTGAAGACCATCACTCAAGTCACCACAACCACTACTACCACCATGTCAACAGAGTCTCGCACGGTGCAGATAGCCGAGGTCTCCAGCAGCACTAAGCCTGCAGTGACGCCTGCTGCAGAGAGCAGTGCTGTGTCCACCCTCACCACCATGACCAAGACCACCGTCACCAGGGTCAGCTCCCCGACCCTCGGGGCCGCCGAGGAGACCAAGACTGTTGTCACTGCAACGTTGACAGATGCCAAATCTGGCCCCTCAGGCTCTTCAGTCACCTCCATGACAGTCAGTAAGGAGTACTCCACCAGTGACCGTGTCCGGCTGCTAAAGTTCTCCCGCTCCAAGAAGACCCGCTCTGGCACGGCCCTCCCCTCTTACCGCAAGTTTGTCACCAAGAGTAGCAAGAAGAGCATCTTTGTACTGCCTAATGATGACCTGAAGAAGCTGGCGAGGAGAGGGGGCATCAGAGAGGTACCCATCTTCAACTACAACGCCAAGCCAGCCCTGGACATCTGGCCCTATCCCTCCCCCAGACCCACCTTTGGAATCACGTGGAGGTTAGTCACTTAGCCATTAGGCTGCCATTCACGCAGTGGACACCTCATATGCCGTGCACTGAAATGAAAACACAGAAAGACAACAATACTTGGGCTAAAACCATTGAGAACATGGAACCATGTACATTTGTCCATATAGCTGTTTGGTTAAAGGTTGTTTGATAACACTCACTGACTTGGGTCTCCTATGCAGATACCGTCTCCAGACTGTGAAGTCTCTGGCGGGGGTCAGTCTGATGCTGCGGCTGCTCTGGGCCTGCCTGAGGTGGGATGACATGGCTGTCAAGCCCTCCCCTGCTGTAGGAACCACCCGCACAGGTGTGTGCACAGCAATCCTACCCTCCTCTACCTCTCTCTGCCCTTCTCCTTCCTGTCTCTCAATTTGAAGATGAGGCACCATTTCAAACGGACATATTTCCTTTCTGCTTTCCCCAGAATCCTCGGAGACGGCAATCACCACAACAGAGATCATCAAGCGGCGAGATGTGGGGCCGCACGGCATCCGGTCTGAATACTGCATCAGGAAGATCATCTGCCCCGTTGGCGTTACCGATGCTCCCAAAGGTAAAAGGATGAAACTGCATCCCAAATTCTCTTAGGATCACGCTGTCACAATCTTATAGTGGTCTCATGAATCTTTGCTTTGGATTGCCTTGCTCAGCTTGTTCCTCACCTCCTTCTAGTGTTCTCTCTCAAGTACCTGAGTAGGCAAATCCTTTGCAATGTAAGTGAAAATATGGAGTTTGAGAAAGTTGTTTATCCCACAATAGAAAGGATGACATTAATTGACAGATGTCGTTTTCCCCTTTACCTCATTCTCTACCTCATCCTTTCTCTGTCCTCCTGGGTAGAAACTCCCACTCCCCAGAGGAAAGGCCTGCGCTCCAGCGCTCTGAGGCCAAAGAAGCCTGAGCCGGCCAAGCAGACTGGGCCCATCGTCTTAGAGACGTGGGTGGCCGAGGAGGAGCTGGAGATCTGGGAGATCAGAGCCTTTTCAGAAAGGTGAGCAGGTGGACTGTCCTTAGCCTTGTTGCTGGGGCTGGAGTGAATAAGCTGCTGTACTGCTTGATATTATGTGACCTTTGAACCTATACTTCCCTCAAGATGTCTTGTTGTAACCCTGCCCAGGTCTGTTGTCATTGGATGTAGTATGACTAACTGGCTTGTCCTCTTGTGGTCACAGGGTGGAGAGGGAGAAGGCCCAGGCTGCAGACCAGGCTAAGGTTAGTAGAACGCTGAAGACAGCAGAGGAGGCCAAGGCCCAATTGGAGGCTCAGCTAAAGCACCAGAGATTGGCTGCTCAGCAGGTGGGAAGATCGGACATGTTTTCACCTTGCACTATGGTGACACCTAGCCTCCCTACAATCCACCCCCCCTCAGCCCAAACCTGGGGGGGCACAAACACTAAACACTGGGAGCTGGGACATTTCAAGGGCCCCTGTTTGGGTTGGTTTTGATCCAAATAATTGTCCTTTTAAACCATGTGCAATTACAAATGTGTATTGGAAGTTATGTTATGTATTATTCAGATGAGACATGTTCACTCTGTACTCACAGTCTTTTACTCCGGCCTCCACTTTCCAATGAGTTTGGTGTTTCTATGTGGTTTAGCATAGGTTTAGCATCTGAACCTTTGCGTTGTAGAAACGGTTGGAGCAACAGAAGCCTGGTGCCACCACCTCCACCTCCACCCCCACCAGCACCCCTACAACCTCAGCCTCTGGCACTCCGGCATCCCTGACCAGCCAGGTCACCCCGGGGACTAAACTGGTCCTGGCCACCAAGCTGGGGACACCTGTCACATTCCAGCAGAACAAGAACTTCCATCAGTCGTTTGCTTCCTGGGTCAAGCAGGGCCAGGGTAGTCCAGGTGAGTTTGGTGACGACTAGCTGCTCATACAAAATCATGGCAGTGGCTACTGTGGGGGTGTGTTTTAAGTTGATAGTGATCCTTGGTAGCAGTGTTGAAATATTATTTTTCATATTTCCATGTTTTTGGTCAGAAGGCATTTTCGTTCCCCATTCACTTTTTAATGGTGGCCATTGAAGTTCACTCGTGGATGTCAAACTGTTACAACAACATAGATAATTTTAGTGTTTGGATTCTTCTTTTTTCATTTGACCTATTTTGATAGATATTTACGGTATGTTGAAATGCCTTAATGGCCAGTGGTGTCCACTTCCTGTATCTGAAACACAGTCAAGTGTGGGGCTGGGAAAGGGAATTCTAAAAACCTTAACTTTTGACTCCTAGAAAAAAGTTTCAGGATCATAATCAGTCCAAAAAGCATTATGCAACGGCTTTGTTTGAATCAAAGCTGGGGGGGAAAGGACCCCTAGTGGACACCACTGCTATACACCCTGGCTGTTGTGGTTGCACTTGCACACGGTGTGTGACTGCAGGTGGGGTGTGTCTTGCAGCCTCCACTTGCTCACGGGCCACCGTGGCCAACAGCATGGTCACCACCTCTGGACAAACGTTCCAGATCTCTGCCAGCCCGGTGACCATGGCTGGCCAGGTCATCACCGCCAAGCTACCCATTCCGGCCAACAGCAAGATTGTTACAGTCAACATGCCAACCACACAAGGAGGTATGGATGACCTTGCCGTCTGTAAGGTTTTAGCCGCTATGATCGCATTGACCAGGCCTACCCCCACTCAGCAGGCCTACCCCCACTTAGCAAAACCATGAACCATCTCACCCCAGTGGAACCTTTGAGGGGCTTTGAGGTGTTGCTTTTGGTTTGAGTGTGCTGGCTGCCCTAATACGTAGAAAATGCCACTGATTAATACAAGAACATTCCAGGAAGGAGGACCCCTGGGATGCCCTGTCTGTCTCGCTCAGTAACAGACACAGTAATGGCTGTCCTGTCTGTCAGATTATTGATCCAATGGAAGCTTCCTTACGGTGTCTGGCTGCGTCCCAGACAGTCTCAACACAAAGGACCTGTTCTGCTTGATCAATACAGTCTGTCCAGGTCATCTGCAAGAGGGGCAGGTGAAATTTCTCCCACTGATGGCTGTGACTTGCCAGTATATTTGGAGATGTGATTCAACCTAGTATTTCTTTGGCAAACTGAATTCCTAGTTCCATGAGCGTTTAACAAGGGCGTTTGACTTGTTATAAATCTCATTATTGAGGTTCAACACCCTACTGTTGATCTACTTGTAGTGAATTCATACTGCTTAACACAGTCCCTCTCCGTCACAGGTATGGTGCAAGTCCAGCAGAATGTCCTGGGCATTATTCCATCCAGTACCCCAGGCAACCAGCGGACATACTCCTCATTCCAGAACCGCAACGCAACCATCAACATCAGACCCAACACCTCCACCTCAACCACCACTCAGCCGGTAGAGAATAGACATCCAAACAGATCTATCCCTCTCTTACATATTATTGCTCTGTCTTTTTCCCTCTTATGCTCTCCCCTGCTCTTTCTTTGAGTTATAATCTTAATTGGAATGTAGTGAAATTAGCATAATCATGTGTACAGTATCATTTATTTGTGTTTTGTTTCTTTGGCCCAGGTCATTGCCACCGGAGCCCAGATCCGTCCGGGCATGTCGGTGATCCGATCGCCCCTGCAGCAGGGCACCACCATGGGCAAAACCATCATCAGAACCCCCTTGATGATGCAACAAGGTATTCTACCAGCCAGTAGGTCTCTCCTCTGCCGCCTCCCAACCTGTGGCTGCATGGCTCTGCTCACTCCTCAGCATGCACATTACAGACAGTCGGCAACATTGCTTTGTGTTGATATGTTTATACGTATTCATTTTATTCGGATGGATATTATATTTAGAGCTGTATTGGTAGTCCTCCGATGTTAACTTTATGTATGACCTCCAGTCAATTCATTCATGATAAGCCACCTGATTTGTCTTGGGACTGTCCCATGCACTTTTGTTATTTAAGGCTACTTGTGTGTCCGTTTGTCTGCCTCACTGTCTGTCCTCTAGGCCAGCAGCAGGTGGTGACTCAGATCATCCGGGGCCAACCTGTCTCCACAGCAGTTTCCAGTGCCAGCCCTGTGCAGACCAGCGCAGGCCAGAGGATGCTGGGTGCCGCCCCGTCCCCCCGTCCTGTCACCCCTGCCTCCGGGCAGTCCCCATCACCATCCACCCCCCAAGGCGGCCGACCACAGCAGGGCCAGGTCAAACTCACCCTGGCCCAGCTCACCCAGCTAACGCAGGGGGCACAGGTGAGAAGCCACCTGCTCTCTTTTACACCTACTTTCACACATACTCTCACACTCCTGTTGGATGTATTCTCTGTGTGTTTCTATGTCTGACTGTGTGTGTCTGTGTGTTCCAGGGAGGGAACCAGGGTCTCACAGTAGTAATCCAGGGACAGGGCCAGACCACAGGCCAGCTGCAGGTCATCCCCCAGGGGGTGACAGTCATCCCAGGCCCTGGGCAGCAGCTCATGCAGGCTGCCATGCCCAACGGCCAGGTGCAGCGCTTCCTCTTCACCCCAGGGGCAACAGCCCATGTCCCCAACCCCGCCACCACGACCAGTGCTGCTGTCACCCCCGTCACAGCCACCACAACAACACCCTCAGGGCCAGGTATGAGGCCAGGCCACTTCAACAAGCATTGTACACAAGGCTTTGCAGAATTGTGAATTAGAATGTTCATTTGGATTGGTCTCTAGTTTGTGTAGATGTGTTAATACTGTGCTGCTGTCTCTCTCTCCTCTGTTGCAGCACTGTCTCAGCCTCCGGTTCAGACTCCCGCCACCTCTCAAGCACCGGCACCACCAGTCCAGCCCCCTCAACAGGCTATCGCTCGTGTCCAGCCCCCTCAACAGGCTATCGCTCGTGTCCAGCCCCCTCAACAGGCTATCGCTCGTGTCCAGCCCCCTCAACAGGCTATCGCTCGTGTCCAGCCCCCTCAACAGGCTATCGCTCGTGTCCAGCCCCCTCAACAGGCTATCGCTCCAGTCCAGCCCCCTCAACAGGCTATCGCTCCAGTCCAGCCCCCTCAACAGGCTATCGCTCCAGTCCTGCCCCCTCAACAGGCTATCGCTCCAGTCCAGCCCCCTCAACAGGCTATCGCTCCAGTCCAGCCCCCTCAACAGGCTATCGCTCCAGTCCAGCCTCCTCAACAGGCTATCACTCCAGTCCAGCCCCCTGCCCTCGTTCCTGCCCCCCCTCCAGTGTCCACACATCAGACTCAACCCCCTCAGACTCAAGTCCACATCCCCCTCCAGTCCCCAACTGCATTACCCATCCAGCAGATAGCCCAGATCCCAACCTCTCCACAACCGGTCCATATGAAGACTCTCTCGGTCTCCCCCTCTGTCACCCAGGCCACAGTGAGGCCCATTCAGGCCCATGCTCAACTCCAGCCCCAGGTTCCGGCTCAGATCAGGCCCCAGCAGCAGCTGCAGCTCCACCACCAACCCCAGCTGATCACAGTGCCGGGGCTGCAGCAGCAGGTCCAGGTGCTGGGCACCATCCAGACCCACGTTGCGGCCCAGCTCCAGGCCCAGCAGGGTGGGGCGGTGCCCCAGCAGATCAAGCTGCAGCTGCCTATCCAGATCCAGCAGGCAGGAGGCCAGGTGCAGGCCCACCAGATCCAGAACGTGGTGACCATCCAGACGGCCAGCGTGCAGGACCACCTGCAGAGGATCCAGCAGCTCAGAGAGCAGCAGCAGAAGAAGAAGCAGCAGGAGGCCAAAAGGGAGCAGAGCCTGCAGGCCTCCAGCCCCAGCGACATCATCCAGAAACAGGTGGTGATGAAGCAGAATGCTGTGATAGAAAATCTGAAACAGAGGAAGACCATGACTCCAGCAGAGCGGGAGGAGAACCAGAGGTATGGCGGTCATTGTTCACAGACATGACCCTAACATAACGACATTCATATGAATTACAGTACATGTTTTATCTATTTGTCAGTTCCAAAACCTTATTATGCTTAATCCTACCAACAATCGCCAACTATTTTGTGTTAGTTGTATTTTGTCTGATTCCATGATGAGTCTGACAAGCCCTCCCTTCTTCTATCCCCTGCTGAGCAGAATAATCGTCTGCAACCAGGTTATGAAGTTCATCCTGGACAAGATCGACAAGGATGAGAAGCAGGCGGCTAAGAAGAGGAAGAAGGAGGAGTCTGTGGAGCAGAAACGCAGCAAGCAGAATGCCACCAAGCTCTCGGCTCTGCTCTTCAAGCACAAAGAGCAGCTCAAGGCTGAGATCCTGAAGAAGAGGGCTCTACTGGACAAGGAGCTGCAGCTGGAGGTTCAGGTAAGTGCCATAGCCACCTCTGCATCATAGGCCACTGTATTGTAGTGCTCCAGTAGGGTGTAGAAGTGTGATATTGGATGTGTTGAGAAATATTGCGGCCACTGCCCAGGAATTCCTTACATTGTGATACCAACTGTCAACCATTCTCTCTCTCTCCCCTTCCTTTCCCCTGTCTCTCTCTCTCTCCCCTTCCTTTCCCCTGTCTCTCTCTCTCTCCCCTTCCTTTCCCCTGTGTCCTTCTCTCTCTCAGGAGGAGCTGAGGAGGGACATCAGCAGGCTGAGGAAGGAGAAGGAGAAGGCCCAAGCTGCAGCCTCTCAGGCAGCCGCTGCCACAGCCCAGGTGGCCTCATCCCTCTCCCCCACCATGGCCTCGCCCTCCTCCGCCCACAAACGCAAGAGGGACGACGAGAGGGACTCGTCCTCCACCAAGCCCAAGAAGAAGAAGATGATATCCACTACCTCAAAGGATCACAAGAAGGAAGTGAAGCTGTACTGTGTCTGTAAAACGCCCTATGACGAGGCCAAGTAAGATACGGATGCACCATATCGGGTTCCCATTGAAACACTGAACATGTAACTGAACTGTAGCATGTATGTCAAAGACGTCGAACTTAAGTCCACATGGTTTCAGGTTCTACATTGGGTGCGACCTGTGCTCCAACTGGTTCCACGGTGCGTGTGTGGGCATCACGGAGAAGGAGGCCAAGAAGATGGATGACTACGTCTGTAATGGCTGCAAGCAGGGCCAGGACTCACAGGACTCAGAGGGCACCACGGAGGAGCTGTACTGCATCTGCCGGACGCCATATGATGAAACACAGTATGATAACACAATACTAATAAGGTTATAGCTTGGGTGAACTGAATGTTATAGGTCCAAATATCCCTGACCTGTACTTCCCATGTCTTTTCTCCCAGGTTTTACATTGGCTGCGACCGTTGCCAGAATTGGTACCATGGGCGCTGTGTGGGCATTCTGCAGAGTGAGGCCACCCACATAGACGAGTACGTGTGCCCGCAGTGTCAATCCACGGAGGACGCCATGACGGTCCTCACACCGTTAACCGACAAGGACTACGAGGGTTTAAGAAGAATCCTGCGCTCCTTACAGGTATGAAAGCCTGTGGTCTCAGTGTCTTTACTGATAATGCATTTGATATGGCCAGAGTTGGGAGTCACATCATGTACCCTGTCTTGAATAAAATAAATTATTAAATGAAATAACGTTGCATTGCAGGACCAGTGTTCTGGTCTGGGGCACTACATTCTCAACATACTTCAGTATACCTCACTGTTGTAAATCTAGTGAAACATCTATTTTTCTGTTAACAGGCTCACAAAATGGCGTGGCCGTTCCTTGAACCAGTAGATCCCAACGATGCTCCTGATTATTATGGCGTTATAAAGGAACCGATGGGTAAGGGCAGATCTCTAAATCACTGTAATGTCATTGACTGTCGCTATTATTACATTTTATTGGTCACATACACATGGTTAGCAGATATTAATGTGAGTGTAGCGAAATGCTTGTTAGAAAAAACATTGTAATCTTGAATGTGTTGGAAAGTAGACACAAAATGTGTACTTGGCTAGTGTTTATGTTGATAGTTTAGAAAATATAATTGACCAAGACATTTACCTTTGGTCACTCTTCTCTATGTTTCATCCCCAGACCTCTCCACAATGGAAGACAAATTACAGAAACGGTATTACAACAAGCTCACTGAGTTTGTGGCGGACATGACCAAAGTCTTTGACAACTGCCGCTACTACAACCCCAACGACTCCCCCTTCTTTCAGTGTGCCGAAGTTCTGGAGTCATTCTTTGTACAGAAGCTCAAAGGTTTCAAAGCTAGCAGGTAAGTTCAGAGCTCTCATGACTCCCAAAGCTTCAGAGGCCCTGTCATTATGTCTCCTGTTACAAAAGACTCCCTCTGTCATGCTCCTCTGCTTTCCATGGTCTCATCTGACATTAGGGCATGGGTAATGGCTTGTCAGTCATATAATGTTCATGACACTCCATGTGACTTTGATTGAATCTGCTTTTGAGAATTTCCCAAGAACATCCTTTTTAATCTTTTCTTTTTCATTAAACCATGCATCCGTGTCATGCTAGTTAGCCTCATGCACTCTCTGGGCATGTCCGTTTGTGTTGTAGTAGCCTGACTTTGGCTGTGGTCTTCCCCACAGACCTGGCCGTGGTTTGTGGGCTGCTTGGTAGAGGGATGCAGTCTTACCAAAGCCTACAGGGCTGACTTCAGCTCAGACATCCTCCCTGCAATAGTTTTCAATAGAGCTTCATTAATGTTTGCTCCATTTCTGTGTCATGCATCACCTTGCATTTGTGTCTCTTTCACCTGTACCGCATGCATTTGATTTATGCCACTCATTCTCTCTTTCTTGCAGATTGTGATGTCATAAGTCTGACGTAATAGCTGGAGTCTGAGCTGGATGCTGGGGTCTCTAGTAGTGAATCATGGAACTTGCTGTTTCATAAACAGTGGAAATTCTGTGTGATTATTTAAGATTTAAAGAGATAAACACACAAACAAGTGTTCTTTCAGTGAAACAAACCATGCTTAAAAGTACATTTGCAATTATAGAAGCCAAATTCCAAAGATGCCTTCCGTGACAATCACAAAATGGCAGCCATGTTGACACTTACAAATCAAGTTTAAGGGATATGCTTTTTCTCTATTATTTTGGTAATTTTACCATTTAAAATCGTATCAATTATCAGCAAGATAAGTGTCAGGGAAGCTTTTACTTAGAAATGTGTAAATAAGCTTCACCCAGAAATGCATTTTTTATTTGTAGTTAGTTATTCATGGAGAAGGAGATTATAAAAACAACATTTGGGACCACATGTAAAGCTGTATATTTTATTATATATTTATCAAATTAAGTTCCTCTCTTCCTCATGGCTTTCTTTCAGCTGATTTAAATATCATGCATTCGTAATGAATGGGCATGATTTTAATATAGTGCACAGGTTTTGTAGGTAAATTACAGCTTAACTACTGGTTGATTTATTATTTGGATGTTTTAAATTTAGTGATTAAAATAAGATTATTATTGTATGGTTTTTAATCCTTTTGTGAAGGATTATTTTATGGTTAAAACAAAGAGAGCCTATGGTCAGAGGAATTTATACAGACTTAAAATAATAAATAAAATGTCACGGCTTAACTATATTGGACTCCATGCCTTACTGCATGAAGGTACCTCAGGATGTAGACGTGAAACACCATTTTCATTGACTAAGCATTCCCAATGAATTAGACCAACATGGCTGCTCTATCTCCTTCCTGACCCCATGGCATTCATTTTTTGTATCATTGTTTTGTTTTGTTTTTGTTCGTGTTAGTATGTTTAAACTATTCATAAGCATTTTTAAAGGTTCTCAACTGTTCCCCTTTTCCACATTCTATAGGTCTCATAACAACAAACTACAGACTTCGACCTCTTAGTATATACCACATATTTGAACAACAAAAAAATGCACTCTGCGAGAATTGGGTTAAATTCTGAACTATTAATCTATGTTGGGACCTGGCTTCTGTGCTTTGTGACCTCCTCCCTCCTTCTGGCCCCACTACTCAGCCCCCAAAGGAAGATTCTCCCTGTAAGACCAGCAGCGCTGCTCCCACAGAACTGTCAGGTGGAGCTGCTGCCTGCCCACCTCTGCCACATGGACATTTGACAAGGGGTTAAAATGGAGGGTTTGAATAAAGGCATTTCTGAAAAAGGTTACCTTGAAGAAAATACTTTCTTTGGCGATCTCATGTTTCCTTTTTTGTTCTTGATTTGAGTCTTTGTTACCCCTCTAGCCAGTTGAAGAAATTAAGAAAAGCTTAAGCTTCCATGCCCATAAAAACAACAACATTTGACGCCTGTTTGAACGTTGAAAAATGTTGAGCTGAGTTGCACTCAGTGTATCAGATTGCACAGTGACACTTGTGTGTCTATACCCTTTCAATCACTTTATTAGAGGTGGTGTGAAAGATACATCTCATTGGGAAGGACTTGCTTGAGTTTGGACCTACTAGCTTTTTGGACACTAATAGTTTGAATTTCAGTCAAGCTATGCTGAAAGGAATAAAGTATTTGGTATTAATTGCCCAGCAGTAATGACACAAACACAATATGTATTTGAAGGTATCCTGCCCTGTTTGTAAAACTTGTCAGATTTTGAATTTTTGTTTTTGTATTACAGCTGAAGAGATTGATGTATATTAAACATAATAAATGGAGAAGACTGAGCTCTCTTCCACTACTGAAAGTGTTGGCATATGCTTTTGTGAAATAAATTGCTTTAGCTATATGAAAATATTTTTCCCTAAAGCATTTACAGTGCATTCAAAGTATTCAGACCCCCTTCACTTTTTCCACATTACAGCCTTATTCTAAAATGAATTAAATAGTTGTTTCTCCTCTACACACAATACCCCATAATGACAAGGTAAAAACAGGCTTAGGAATTTTAGCAAATGTATAAAAAAAAATATTAAAATAATAATCACATTTACATAAGTATTCAGACCCTTTACTCAGTCCTTTTTGAAGCACCTTTTGGCAGTGATTACAACCTTGGCTCTTCTTGGGTATGACGCTACTAGCTTGGCACACCTGTATTTGGGGAGTTTCTGGAGATCCTCAAGCTCTGTCAGGTTGGATGGGGAGTGTCGCTGCAGAGCTATTTTCAGGTCTCCAGAGATGTTCGATTGGGTTCAAGTCCGGGCTCTGGCTGGGCCACTCAAGGACATTCAGATCCACTCCTGCGTTGTCTTGTCTGTGTGCTTAGAGTCGTCCAGTTGGAAGGTGAACCTTCGCCTCAGTCTAAGAACCTGCTCCAGAGCACTCAGGACTCCATCAAGGATCTCTGTACTTTGCTGTACAAGGCCCTTCTCTCCCAATTGCTCCGTTTGGCCGGGCAGCCAGCTCTAGGAAGAGTCTTGGTGGTTCCAAACTTCTTCCATTTAAAAATGATGAAGGCCACTGTTCTTGTGGACCTTCAATGCTGCAGACATTTTTTGGTACCCTTCCCGAGATCTGTGCCTCGACACAATTCTGTCTCCAGCGCTCTACGGACAATTCCTTCAACCTCATGGCTTGGTTTTTGCTCTGACATGCACTGTCACTTGTTGGAACTTATATAGACAAGTGTGTGCCTTTTCCAAATCATGTCCAATCAATTGAATTTACCACAGGTGGACTCCAAGTTGTAGAAACATCTCAAGGATGATCAATGGAAACAGGATGCACCTAAGCTCAATATCGATTCTCACAGCAAAGGGTCTGAATACTTATGTAAGTAAGGTATTTGTTTTTTATTTGTAATAAATATGCAAAAATTTCTAAAAACCTGTTTTGCTTTGTCATGATGTGGTATTGTGTGTAGATTGGTGAGAAATAAAAAAATATTTAATACATTTTAGAATAAGGCTATAACGTAACAAAATGCACTGTACATTATTTAATTGGCAGTTATGGGTAAGACCTTATGATCTCATCAACTAGCTGCATCTATATCATTTGAATTTCCATTAATAGGACTGGTATGACCAGATAGGAGTCCAGTGACCCTTTATCCCCAGTTCCAGGCATTCATGTCTGGATTGTAATGCATATACGGAAGCACATGTAAATGCTATATTCAGAGGTTGATGTTGATTATTGGTCATGATACAAAATAGTCAGTGTAATGTTTATCCATATATTTTAACAGATTTTAGTTGTCTGGGTTCTCTGATTTTAAGCGTATCTTCTGGGCGGTTTGAAACCACTCCTTGAATTGCATCAGATGTAGATATTGTTTTCCACACACAGACCTAAGCAGAAAACACATTTTGAACAGTTATATTTAATAACACAAAAACAACTGTTCCAACATGAACTTGTTTGGTAAAATTGTTTCTGATATGATACTAATATGATACAAATTGTATTATGAGGGCATGGGAGTACTGAAATCTCGCGATAGGTCTCTAGTGACAACATTTCCAGAGCGCCCTGTGATTTTTCAAAACAGTCCAATAGGGTGATGCTTTTAATCGAACTGACCAATCGGGGAGCTTTGTGACAGGAATTTAAAGGTCTGTACAAATGTTCAATGCATTAGCTAGAATTTCTAAAGAAGGACCGGCCGGGTAAGTGCTTGTCAAGTGCTCATATTTGGGAAATATTCGATGTACTTCTATATATTACTGCTTTACTTTGTTGAAGGGGTTTGCTAGCCACTCTTCCTGGTCACTTGTGACTGATATAACTTTATAGAAAAGCCAAAAACGTGTTCTTGGATCCTAGCTAGCAATTCGTATTATAAAACTATTTGTTGCATTTCGTTTAGGTGCTCAAAAAAATCTTTCTTTATCAAACTTCATCGAACATTTTTATCAGTTTGCTCAAAAATGTCTGCTAGCAACGAGAACGGTGTCCGTCTGGACAAGTTCAAGAATAAAGGAAAAGATGCGAATGTAAGTGACATGCATGGCACATTTTTCAGTGTTTATGGCTTGCTAGCTAAATGAATCTGGCTAGGCACAGTCACTGATGGTTGTTGATCACTTTGCAGGAACTTAGACGCAGGAGAGTAGAAGTGAACGTCGAACTTCGCAAGGCAAAGAAGGACGATCAGATCTTCAAAAGAAGAAATGTCACCACTTTGGTCGACGAGGTAACTTCCCCACTTCAAGAGAAAAGCCAAAACTGTCAGGTGAGTTTGTTAGGCCTGTCTGTTAATACAATTCCAGTGGCGCACAATTGGACCAGCGTCATCCGGGTTAGGGGAGGGTTTGGCCGGAGAAGGCCGTAAAATATTTTGTTCTTAACTGACTTGCCTAGTAAAATAATTCCAATGGCAACAACCTGTTGTCTTAATTTACAGGCCACTCGACAGTGGACCGTGGAGGAAATTATTGCAGGTGTGAACAGTAACAACCTTGATGCCCAGCTCAACGCCACGCAAGCTGCAAGGTAATCAATGTAAAACTGTCTGGGAAATCTTTTTATTTTTAAGTGTTGGCTATCATGATTTGTTGCTTTTTCAATTGTTCTCATTACAGGAAGTTGCTATCCCGTGAGAGACATCCTCCCATTGACCACATCATCAGTGCTGGGCTGATTCCAAAGTTAGTTGCTTTCTTGGGTTTGGAGTCACCCCCTATCCAGTTTGAGGCTGCCTGGGCTCTAACCAACATTGCATCTGGAACATCTGACCAGACCAGTGCTGTTGTGGAGGGCGGAGCCATTCCAGCCTTCATCAGGCTTGTCATATCTCCCCACCCCCACATCAGTGAGCAGGCTGTGTGGGCTTTGGGTAACATTGCAGGTAAAGCCTTCCTCTTTTGTTACAGCATCTCGTCAGTGTATAGAGCCCTAAACTGCATAAGTGATCTCCCACCCCTAACCTTGCATCCTTGATTTATTCTGTTAGGTGATGGGTCAGTCTACAGAGACCAAGTCATCAAGCATGGAGCTGTGGCCCCCTTGCTTAGTCTGCTCGCTGTCCCTGAGCTTTCTTTGTTCTCTGTAAGTATTCTTAGTGGCTAGACACTTAATGCGGTGATCCTTGGCAACCATTCATAAGTAATGGACAGTCACTTGACTTGTTCATGACACGCTACAAAGTATCAGTCTTGTTTTTTGATAACTCCTTGCCCCCACATTACTTTCCTCACTGACCACTGGGAGGTGCTGTAACTCAATTAATGAACACCTCTCAAATATTTGTTTGTCTTCTCTGCAGTCTGGCTACCTGAGGAACATCACCTGGACATTGTCAAACTTGTGCCGCAACAAGAACCCATCTCCCCCTCTGGCAGCCGTGCAGCAGATCCTGCCCACTCTGGTGCGTCTGCTGCACTATGATGATAAGGGTGTGCTGGCAGACACCTGCTGGGCATTGTCCTATCTGACAGACGGGCCCAACGATCGCATTGAGGTGGTGGTGCAGACTGGCCTGATATCCCGCCTGGTGCAGCTGCTTGGCTCTGGGGAGATCGCTGTTGTGGTATGTGCCCAGTCTAGTTATCCTGCAGAGGTGGTGGGCTGTCATGTACAATGATGAAGTAGTCACCATATTTATATACACTGCTCAAAAAAATAAAGGGAACACTTAAACAACACAATGTAAATCACACTTCTGTGAAATCAAACTGTCCACTTAGGAAGCAACACTGATTGACAATACATTTCACATGCTGTTGTGTAAATGGAATAGACAACAGGTGGAAATTATAGGCAATTAGCAAGACACCCCCAATAAAGGAGTGGTTCTGCAGGTGGTGACCACAGACCACTTCTCAGTTCCTATGCTTCCTGGCTGATGTTTTGGTCACTTTTGAATGCTGGCGGTGCTTTCACTCTAGTGGTAGCATGAGACGGAGTCTACAACCCACACAAGTGGCTCAGGTAGTGCAGCTCATCCAGGATGGCACATCAATGCGAGCTGTGGCAAGAAGGTTTGCTGTGTCTGTCAGCGTAGTGTCCAGAGCATGGAGGTGCTACCAGGAGACAGGCCAGTACATCAGGAGACGTGGAGGAGGCCGTAGGAGGGCAACAACCCAGCAGCAGGACCGCTACCTCCGCCTTTCTGCAAGGAGGAGCACTGCCAGAGCCCTGCAAAATGACCTCCAGCAGGCCACAAATGTGCATGTGTCTGCTCAAACGGTCAAACAGACTCCATGAGGGTGGTATGAGGGCCCGACGTCCACAGGTGGGGGGTTGTGCTTACAGCCCAACACCGTGCAGGACGTTTGGCATTTGCCAGAGAACACCAAGATTGGCAAATTCGCCACTGGCGCCCTGTGCTCTTCACAGATGAAAGCAGGTTCACACTGAGCACATGTGACAGACGTGACAGAGTCTGGAGACGCCGTGGAGAACGTTCTGCTGCCTGCAACATCCTCCAGCATGACCGGTTTGGCGGTGGGTCAGTCATGGTGTGGGGTGGCATTTCTTTGGGGGGCCGCACAGCCCTCCATGTGCTCGCCAGAAATAGCCTGACTGCCATTAGGTACCGAGATGAGATCCTCAGACCCCTTGTGAGACCATATGCTGGTGCGGTTGGCCCTGGGTTCCTCCTAATGCAAGACAATGCTAGACCTCATGTGGCTGGAGTGTCAGCAGTTCCTGCAAGAGGAAGGCATTGATGCTATGGACTGGCCCGCCCGTTCCCCAGACCTGAATCCAATTGAGCACATCTGGGACATCATGTCTCGCTCCATCCACCAACGCCACGTTGCACCACAGACTGTCCAGGAGTTGGCGGATGCTTTAGTCCAGGTCTGGGAGGAGATGCCTCAGGAGCATGCCCAGGCGTTGTAGGGAGGTCATACAGGCACGTGGAGGCCACACACACTACTGAGCCTCATTTTGACTTGTTTTAAGGACATTACATCAAAGTTGGATCAGCCTGTAGTGTGGTTTTCCACTTAAATTTTGAGTGTGACTCCAAATCCAGACCTCCATGGGTTGATAAATTTGATTTCCATTGATCATTTGTGTTATTGTTATCAGCACGTTCAACTATGTAAAGGAAAAAGTATTTAATAATAATATTTCATTCTTTCAGATCTAGGATGTGTTATTTTAGTGTTCCCTTTTTTTTTTTTGAGCAGTGTATTTCAACATCTATGGTACTATGTCTGTTTTCACCCAAGTGCCCACTGTCTTTGACCTGTCTCCTTCAGACTCCTTCTCTGCGTGCCATTGGAAATATGGTGACTGGCACGGATGAGCAGACTCAGGCTGTGCTGAATGCTGGGGCCCTCTCCATGTTCCCTGGCCTGCTTCGCCATCACAAGAGTAACATCCAGAAGGAGGCCTCCTGGACCCTGTCCAACATCACTGCAGGGAGAGACTCTCAGATCCAGGATATCATCAATGCTGGCCTGGTCCCTCTCATGGTAGATGTCCTACGCAAGGTATGTAGGTTTGTTTTCTGTAGTATCTTATATGATAGGATTTGTATAATTAGGAATGGTGGGATGTTTTTTTTATAATACTATTACACATCTGCATTTCTATACAGGGTGACTACAAGACTCAGAAAGAGGCAGTTTGGGCAATAACCAACTTTACCAGTGGGGGCACAGTTGAACAGGTTGTGTACCTTGTTCAAGCCAATGTGCTGGAGCCTCTGTTGAATCTACTCTCAACAAAGGACAGTAAAACCATCCTTGTCATCTTGGATGCCATCACCAACATTTTCCTGGTAAGGGGACTTTCTCACCAAGAATAAGTAAATAAATCTTAACGGTGTAGACATAAGCATTTGTACCCTGTAACTGCAAGATTCGGGTGACATATTTATTCTTTAACTTGTTTTGTCCATCAGGCTGGAGATAAGATTGGTGAAGCAGAAAAGCTGTGCATGATGATCGAGGAATGTGGTGGGCTAGACAAGATTGAAGCTCTGCAGTCCCATGAGAATGAGCTAGTCTACAAGGCCTCCCTCAACCTGATTGAGAAATATTTCTCTGGAGAGGTGAGCATTGTGTAATGGTGACTAATTGAACCTGTCCTATTATAGATGGTATTTCCTTTGCCTCAATTTTTCTTGCATGTGCTGTTTTCTAGGAAGAGGAAGACCAATGTGTTGCTCCAGAATTGACAACTGATGGCTATGCATTCCAGATCAGTGAGAACCAAAGCACTTTCAACTTCTAAATACCACTTTTCCTTTCATCTCTACTGTATACTGCCACTGTTTGTCCTCTGTAATAATGGACTTCTATTGTCTGAAATGTACATATGTTTTATAATTGTCTGTAAATAAATTTATTAAGATTCCAACTGCTGTAATTTCTTGAGGTTTGGGTGGATTGGCAATGCATTGAATTCCAATATGAATCTTTATAGCTTCCACCCTCTTTTTTTTCCCTGTAAGAACGAAATGCAAATAAGCGGTTTTTGCTACGGTATCTGGACTGTCAGAGCCAGTTATTTTTTTTTAAATTACACTAGTCTGACAAAGTTGTATTTTCTCAGTCATTGGCATTTTGGCATCCGATCATGTCAGTTTTTAGCCAAGCCGTACAGGCAGATGTTTCCATCCCCATGTCGTCATTGGTCATTTACTTACTAGCCTCCCTGAAGTGGGATCTGCACTGAAGGGCGCACGAGCTCCAGTTCAACTCTCGTCTGGCTGGGAGGAGGACTTAATTCCAATCGGTCCGAAGCTGAAGCGCGCTGAAGATGTGAAGTGTGAACTCGGTTCGCTTGCTTACTCTAAAATAATTAGTCGGCCGGAACACCGATGACCAAATACTCTTGCAAAATCAAATGCATTCTGTGGCATCCTATCTAGTAATTGTTTGTGCGCGACAGTGATTGTGTGATCATGATGACAGCAGTGCTGTCTACATCCGGGCAACAATGCCTTCACTCCATTATTGTTACTTCTGTCTGAAACTGGTTAGTCTTATTAAATATTAAGCTGGAAGCAAGATGTCTAACCAAGGAGTTCGGCGAAATGGTCCGGTTAAACTGCGTTTAACAGGTAAGACCCAAAATGTTGAATGTTGTCCCTCCACAAATGTGTCTACTTAGCGCGACCTAGCTACTATAGCTAGTTATGTTTATTGTGTGTCGCTAGCCCAGCTAACGACGTTAGTTTGTAGGACAAACGTGTGTTCGAAAGGGTGCTTGCTGTGGTTTAAAAGTTTGGGCGCACTTTATTTCGAGTAGGGCACGTTATGTATGTGACAAATTAAACAAACTAAGCTAAACTACACAGTAGCTAGATAACTTGGTAACGTTTCTGAAATGATTTATAACGCCTGCTAAATTAAATAGCTAGCTTGTTAACGTTGGCTTCTAACGTTAGCTAACCAGCTAATTTGACGTTAGCACAGGCAAAACAGAAGTAATCCACCTGGGATTACTGTTAGTAGCTAGCTGGCTAACTAAATAGTAACATCACTTGTTTAATCATTCTAGATAAGAAATAGTTGGTGTTAGCTGAAATTCAATTACGTCCACAAATTTGTGTAAGAACACTGTTAGGATAGATTATCCTCTTTCATTTTTAAACTATGCATATACCATAGTGATGTCCATGTGGGTAACTAACATTCTCATTATTTGCCATAAGTGTCACTGTCCCACATGACTTATTTGTAGTGCTATTAATCTAGCTAATAAAACAATGCCATTTCTACTACACAATCTGTATAATTGAAGCATCTAGATGGCGACTAAATGAGCTAGATGGAGAGACTATGGCTGCGTTTACACAGGCAGACCAATCCCAAAGCTGGTGGTTCCTTTTAACATGAGTCTTCAATATTCCTCGTTAAGAAGCTTTAGGTTGTAGATATTATAGGACTATTTCTCTCCATTTGTATTTCATATACCTTTGACTATTGGATGTTCTTATAGGCACTATAGTATTGCCAGCCTAATCTTGGGAGTTGATAGGCTTGAAGTCATAAACAGCGCAATGCTTGAAGCACAGCGAAGAGCTGCTGGGAAATGCAGGAAAGTGCTGTTTGAATGAATGCTTACGAGCCTGCTGCTGCCTACCACCACTGGTATATCAAATCATAGACTTAATTATAATAAACACGCAGTTTCTTTCAGTGAAATACGGAACCGTTCTGTATTTTATCGAACGGGCGGCAACCCTAAATCAAAATATTGCTGTTACATTGCGCAACTGTCAAATTATGGCAAATTAATTACAGTCTTTGTTAGGAAGAAATGGTCTTCACACAGTTCGCAATGAGCTAGGTGGCCCAAACTGCTGCATATACCCTAACTCTACTTGCAAAGAACGAAAAAGAAGTGACACAATTTCCCTAGGTAAAAGAAATTCGTGTTAGCAGGCAACTAAATATGTAGGTTAATGTGCTTGTGTATTGATTTTAAGAAAGGCATTGATGTTTATGGTTAGGTACACATTGGTGCAACGACGGTGCTTTTTTCGTGAATGCGCATGTTAAATCATCACCCGTTTGGTGAAGTAGGCTGTGATTCGATGATAAACAGGCACTGCATTGATTATATGCAACACGGGACAAGCTAGATAAACTAGTAATATCATCAACCATGTGTAGTTAACTAGTGATTATGTTAAGATTGATTTTTTTATAAGTTAAGTTTAATGCTAGCTAGCAACTTACCTTGGCTCCTTGCTCCACTCGTATAACAGGTGGTCAGTCTGCCACGCAGTCTCCTCGTGGAGTGCAATGTAATCGGCGTCCAAAAATGCCGATTACCGATTGTTATGAACACTTGAAATCGTCCCTAATTAATCGGACATGCCGTTACATATCGGGATTTTATTTGACGATATATCGTTTGGACAATATCGCAATATTATTTTTGCGCTAGTTGGCTGTACCTTCACCAAAACTCATATTTTTCCTTCATAGCTTGTTCTCCATCTGTCAAATATTGTATATACTAAATCATCACTATTTGGGCATGATAAGATGACATGATTGTGAAAATCTAATGTGTTTACTTACTGATAGGTGAGTTTGTATAAGTAATGAAGGTCTGAGCATGAGTTGTGAATTGATAATAGCAGCTTGTTGACTTTGACACATTGCTGTTGATGAGTTTGTTATTGGGTAAACCCTGAATGATGAGTTGTTACATGTGAGCAGTCTTGTCGCTGTTTGCGTTCCTCTGAGCTTCTCCTTGCTGACATACCCCCATCCATTCGAACCAGATGTTGCAGACGGTTGCCAGCTTTTAAACTGGAAAAATATGGCAAGCAAGCCGCTAAAACTAACACTTGTGGTGAGAATTGCCCCTTGAATACACAAGACAGGTTTCCATTAGGCTCTACAGCTGATCACTCTTAAATTATGTCACACAAACATGGTTAATGGCACAATACATGATCCGGTAAGTAATAAATTACAGCGTTAAAATATGGCTCAATGCGGAGCACCTTATCTGATCAGCTCTAAATTGTATTACTCAAACATGGTTCATGACCAAATGGTATCCATTCCAAACAGCCATAAATTTGTCAGGACACAGCACATGCTAACTTATGTCTCCCATAAAGTCATTTGAACAAAGAAGCTGTGGAAGGGAGAAGTGATCCCTCCATTTTAACACTGAGGCCTCTGATCCCCAGCTGTTTGTAGCCGAGAGCTGAATTTGCCTCACCCACCAACAGATTTGAACAGCACAGACATTGATTAAGAGATCTCCATAGCATCAGTAAAATGAAACGCTTAGCAATAGGTTCTAAAAAAAAATATAAGGGCCATCTGTTCTTAGTTTTATTGTCTGACCCTTTGTTAGTTGATTCAACTCTTTGTTTAGCATGCATATTACTCTTCTGGGTTTTGCCATGTACAGGAAAGAGGGAAGAGCTGACTATGGGATTGTCTAGCATTCTCCACAAAAGCATCCCCCTTTCTTTCTTTCTGTGAGTCACTCAGTCCTGTTCTTTCCGACTGTAAACTGCTCCCCTCCCAGTCCTAAGCGCGTGTCACCCCCACCCTCAGTGAGAGAGAAAGCTGTCGTGTGGTGCTGGGTTTCTCTGACTCAGTCAGTGGTTTTGGATCTTTCTTTTGACTGGGAACCAGCTACTATTGAGGACAGCATTGAACAAAGCTGCAGCTTTGTCAGGTTTACCTATTGAAATGTCTACATTTTATTTAGTCGATTATAGTTGCTAGCTACCTCGCTGGGATCTTATAAAATGGGCTGTTGAAAGAACACAGATGCACTTGTCTCATTTAAATCAAAGCAGCCCCAAAAAAAATCTTGTGACAATAGATTGCGAGACTAAACATTCTCTCGCTGTACAATTCTGATGAAGGATCCATTCTCTGTAGTCCTTAGTCTGCCTATTGGGTTAACATGTTAGGTAGTGGGGGGGAAACTTGCAGCTGGGCACAGATGGTGCTACAGAGGCACAGCACTTAATGATCAAGAGTTCTAAATGTGTGCCGAGTCTGCCTGGTGTGTTCATGTGACTCAGGCCGTTTTACAGAGTGCCTGTATGGAAGTGATTTTCGTCATCTGGGTGTTCAGATGGGATACATCGTAAATACACAATGATTAGGTACATGTGGGGAACTGTTGACTTTGCTACTCCATTGCAGAACAGTTCCACATTTTGCTTAAAGAAAAGGAAAACAAAATAATAGCAATTATTGCGCGTCATTTGTAAATGTTTTCCTTCCCCCGCTGAGGGCCCTTCAATAATTGCAATTTTTCCATAAATTAATTGACTGGGGTTGGCTTTCCTGTTGGTTCAGCTGCTCTTCAACGAGGACGAAGGCTTCTGCGGTCACACTCACAAACCGCTGCCAGCAATAGAGGCGGAGTGGGCAGCATCGGAGAGGAAGCTCTTTACAGATGAACACTTGTCCAAATGTCACCCCTGACAGGTGGGGAGCAGACGAGAAACTCCCTTTGAGGTTCATAGTAATAATAAAGTGAAGAATTGCAGTCCTATTACGCAGTAGGACTGTCTGTTGGTCCTCATGTTTTGCACAGATTGCTGGGGGGATTATGAGGCCTGTCCTCTCTACAGTGCAATGTGTTTGAGCAATCAGTCAGTGGTGGACCTTAGGAGAGTGGTGCTCCCAGCTAGGCCGAGCATAGGGTGGCCCAATCAGACAGAGCTTTATTATCTTCAGTGGTGGATTGTTTTCCCAACTTCAGAGTTCTTTATTGAACTTAATGCTGGCTTAGGTTGGTTTGTGTGCTTATCTCACTGACTCAATACATTCCATTCAAGTCGGGTTACTGGATTATAGTTTCCTTGTCTGATTTAGAAACTAAATGCACAGACCACCTCACATTCCCCTTTCTATAGACAGGTGGTTTGTTTACCAAACGAACTGATGCGTGCACAACTTTGGGGCAGCACAGATGGGGTTGGCTTACAAAGGATTATTGACATGTAAACCATATTTCATCTTAATGTTTATTGAGAACATAAATACATTTGCCCAATAAACACTGGTGTCTCTCAAAAGCATCATTAGTTGTTGATTAGCTAGCTAGCGAATTTTAGCCATGTTGGCATAGCCATGACATAAGTCAAAACACCGCAAAACAAGACAACTAGCTGAAACAGCCACCTATGATTCCCCACAGCTACAACAATGGCAAGAAGCTGCCATCTGACCATTCAGAATCATAACACAGCCTTTTGCCTCTTAGATGTGAGTGCATCATTGTTTTGACGTTGTCAACCAACCCGTCTGTCTATACTCCGCTCTGTCTTGCCTCTGTAGTCTATGTTCTTTGTGAAACCAGAGGGCATCCAATGATAAGCAGGTGCTGAGCGTGAGTATCAGTCGACAGAACATCTGCAGCCAGCCCCTCTCTGATGAGTGCTCTCCAGGCAGCGGCTGACATTATTTACAAGCGCCCCTCCACCTTACTGTCTGACAGAGGAAACACTGTCCTTCAAAGGCCTGATGTGTTAACCTGGCAGAGCCGGTTATTGGGTCAGAATTGGTTTAGCGGTGAGGGGGAGCTCTAGTGAGAATGAATCTGATGCTTGTCTGCAGGCTCCTCATATCACTGCTGCCTGAACTCCATTATTTTCCTCCCTATGCTCATTCGCGCTCTTTTCTCAAACGCTGCCTTTGAAGTGAGAAATGTCACTTTGGGGTATTTTTTCACTATGATTCACTTTAGATGCCCTTGTTGTTTTTCAGTTAAATAGTACAGGGAAAGTATTGGGTACTTAGAAATGGGTTGTGTTCGGTCTCACTCCCTTGACCAATGTAGGCTAGTCGTAATATCTAGTGTCTTAAAGGGATAATGCGAGATTATGGAAATACATTTTTAAAAAGTATGTCTGCGTGCAATATGAAGGAAGTTCGAGGTAGTTTCGCGAGCTGATGCTAACTAGCGTTATATGTTGTATAGCTGCAGTGAAATGTGTTGTTTTACAGGGTCAGCCATAGTTATATGGTGCCTCTGGAGCAAATTAGGGGTAAGTGCCTTGCTCAAGGGCAAATCTCTCTCTCCCTCTCTCTATATATATAATATATATATCTTTCTCACAGGATGTTGGTTGCACTTTAATTGGGGAGGACAGGCTTGTGGTAATGGCTGGAGCTGAATGATACCATTCCATTAGCTCCATTCTGGCCATTATTATGAGCCGTCCTCCCCTCAGCAGCCTCCTGTGATATATATATACACTGCTCAAAAAAATAAAGGGAACACTTAAACAACACAATGTAACTCCAAGTAAATCACACTTCTGTGAAATCAAACTGTCCACTTAGGAAGCAACACTGATTGACAATAAATTTCACATGCTGTTGTGCAAATGGAATAGACAACAGGTGGAAATTATAGGCAATTAGCAAGACACCCCCAATAAAGGAGTGGTTCTGCAGGTGGTGACCACAGACCACTTCTCAGTTCCTATGCTTCCTGGCTGATGTTTTGGTCACTTTTGAATGCTGGCGGTGCTTTCACTCTAGTGGTAGCATGAGACGGAGTCTACAACCCACACAAGTGGCTCAGGTAGTGCAGCTCATCCAGGATGGCACATCAATGCGAGCTGTGGCAAGAAGGTTTGCTGTGTCTGTCAGCGTAGTGTCCAGAGCATGGAGGTGCTACCAGGAGACAGGCCAGTACATCAGGAGACGTGGAGGAGGCCGTAGGAGGGCAACAACCCAGCATCAGGACCGCTACCTCCGCCTTTGTGCAAGGAGGAGCACTGCCAGAGCCCTGCAAAATGACCTCCAGCAGGCCACAAATGTGCATGTGTCTGCTCAAACGGTCAGAAACAGACTCCATGAGGGTGGTATGAGGGCCCGACGTCCACAGGTGGGGGTTGTGCTTACAGCCCAACACCGTGCAGGACGTTTGGCATTTGCCAGAGAACACCAAGATTGGCAAATTCGCCACTGGCGCCCTGTGCTCTTCACAGATGAAAGCAGGTTCACACTGAGCACATGTGACAGACGTGACAGAGTCTGGAGACGCTGTGGAGAACGTTCTGCTGCCTGCAACATCCTCCAGCATGACCGGTTTGGCGGTGGGTCAGTCGTGGGGTGGCATTTCTTTGGGGGGCTGCACAGCCCTCCATGTGCTCGCCAGAGGTAGCCTGACTGCCATTAGGTACCGAGATGAGATCCTCAGACCCCTTGTGAGACCATATGCTGGTGCGGTTGGCCCTGGGTTCCTCCTAATGCAAGACAATGCTAGACCTCATGTGGCTGCAGTGTGTCAGCAGTTCCTGCAAGAGGAAGGCATTGATGCTATGGACCGCCCGTTCCCCAGACCTGAATCCAATTGAGCACATCTGGAACATCATGTCTCGCTCCATCCACCAACGCCACGTTGCACCACAGACTGTCCAGGAGTTGGCGGATGCTTTAGTCCAGGTCTGGGAGGAGACCATCCGCCACCTCATCAGGAGCATGCCCAGGCGTTGTAGGGAGGTCATACAGGCACGTGGAGGCCACACACACTATTGAGCCTCGTTTTGACTTGTTTTAAGGACATTACATCAAAGTTGGATCAGCCTATAGTGTGGTTTTCCACTTTAATTTTGAGTGTGACTCCAAATCCAGACCTCCATGGGTTGATAAATTTGATTTCCATTGATCATTTTTGTGTGATTTTGTTGTCAGCACATTCAACTATGTAAAGAAAAAAGTATTTAATAAGAATATTTTATTCATTCAGATCTAGGATGTGTTATTTTAGTGTTCCCTTTATTTTTTTGAGCAGTGTATATAACTCAGCAAAAAAAGAAACGTCCCTTTTTCACGACCCTGTCTTTCAAAGATAATTAGTAAAAATCCAAATAAATTCACAGATCTTCATTGTAAAGCGTTTAAACACTGTTTCCCATGCTTGTTCAATGAACCATAAACAATTAATGCACCTGTGGAACGGTTATTAAGACACTAACAGCTTACAGACGGTAGGCAATTAAGGTCACAGTTATGAAAACTTAGGACAATGAAGAGGCCTTTCTACTGACTCTGAAAAACACCAAAAGAAAGACACCCAGGGTCCCTGCACATCTGCGTGAACGTGCTTTAGGCATGCTGCAAGGAGGCATTAGGACTGCAGATGTGGCCAGGGCAATAAATTGCAATGTCCGTACTGTGAGACGCCTAAGACCGCGCTACAACGAGACAGGACGGACAGCTGATCGTCCTCGCAGTGGCAGAACACGTGTAACAACACCTGCACAGGATCGGTACATCCAAACATCACACCTGCGGGACAGGTACAGGATGGCAACAACAACTGCCCGAGTTATAGCAGGAATGTACAATCCCTCCATCAGTGCTCAGATTGTCCGCAATAGGCTGAGAGGCTGGACTGAGGGCTTGTAGGCCTGTTGTAAGGCAGGTCCTCATCAGACATCACTGGCAACAACGTCGCCTATGGGCACAAACCGTCGCTGGACCATACAGGACTGGCAAAAAGTTATCTTCACTGACGAGTCGCGGTTTTGTCTCGCCAGGGTTGATGGTCGGATTCACGTTTATCGTCGAAGGAACACCGAGGCCTGTACTCTGGAGCGGGATCGTTTTGGAGGTGGAGGGTTGTCACGGTCTGGGGCGGTGTGTCACAGCATCATCGTACTGAGCTTGTTGTTATTGCAGGCAATCTCAACGCTGTGCGTTACAGGGAAGACATCCTCCTCCCTCATGTGGTACCTTTCCTGCAGGCTCATCCTGACATGACCCTCCAGCATGACAATGCCACCAGCCATACTGCTCGTTCTGGGCGTGATTTCCTGCAAGACAGGAATGTCAGTGTTCTGCCATGGCCAGCGAAGAGCCCGGGTCTCAATCCCATTGAGTTTGTCTGGGAACTGTTGGATCGAAGGGTGAGTGCTAGGGCCATTCCCCCCAGAAATGTCCGGGAACTTGCAGGTGCCTTGGTGGAAGAGTGGGGTAACATCTCACAGCAAGAACTGGCAAATCTGGTGCAGTCCATGAGGAGGAGATGCACTGCAGTACTTAATGCAGCTGGTGGCCACACCAGATACTGACTGTTACTTTTGATTTTGACCCCGCCTTTGTTCAGGGACACATTATTCAATTTCTGTTCGTCACATGTCTGTGGAACTTTTTCAGTCTATGTTTCAGTTGAATCTTATGTTCATACAAATATTTACACGTTAAGTTTGCTGAAAATAAGCGCAGTTGACAGTGAGAGAGTGTTTCTTTTTTTTCTGAGTTTGTGTGTGTGTGTGTGTGTTTTTTGGGGTTAATTTTCGGGATGGAAAGACACTTTCAGTGTAAACTTTAATGACTTAAACCAAATATAAAGTATGTAGAAAAGATAATGGACCTATATATTTTTTCATAATTTAATCTTTGAACTAACAATCACCAAAATAAAAGGTCAACGGTCAGGGAGAATTGAAAATTCCAAAAGAAATGAATATAGCAGTATATATTGTAGTATGTTTGAGTAAAAGAGCACAGCATTAGCCGTGGCAAAATGTATAGATTTGCAGGAAATTTGCTAAAATTTGCAAAAATGTATCTCAACTACATGGATTTAGTTTTTTTTAATTGCAGGAAATTGGCTTAAAAGTTTTAATCTTCTCTACACCAGCAAGATGGGGGGCCTCTATTTCGTTTTTTAAATTGCTCAGCCGACCGCGCACCCTGCCACGCCCACCACCTAAGCCTTTTTTTGATCCAGAAAAAAAGCTTTACTTCAGACATGTCTATGAATCCACACAAGACAAGACTGCTGCGTGGCAGGTAGCCTAGTGCGTTGGACTTGTAACCAAAAGGTTGCAAGTTCGAATCCCCATGCTGACAAGGTAAAAAAATCTGTCGTTCTGCCACTGAAACACTGTTCCTAGGCCGTCATTGAAAATAAGAATTTGTTCTTAACTGACTTGCCTAGTTAAATAAAGGTAAAATAAATAAATATGAATCCACACAGTGTAACAGGTCATGTACAGTAGCAGTCTTTAGAACAGGACAGAGGGGCCTGTAGCATGGCCAAGTGCCTTAAGTCAGACACTCAGCCCTCCTCATCTCTGTTGTTTAGTCTGACCTTGCCAGACCAGACCTTCCTCCCACTAACACAGGAGCAAAGGTACACATGACCCCATTATTCTTCATCACTTAGGCTATGCTCCATCACTCAGGGTTCCACTTTGCTGGGGATCCCTGGGTACTGTACTCTTGAACGGTTTTTACTAAGTTAATTTTGTGATCAGTTTTACTTGTTTGTGATTCTTGTTTTCTTTTTCTGTGGTTCGGGGAGGTAATGGTTTGCTCAGGTGAGTTTTACTAGATTAGATTAGAGGTCGACCGATTTATGATTTTTCAACGCCGATACCGATAACTGGAGGATCAAAAAAAGCTTATACCGATTAATCGGACAATTTTTATATATATATTTGTAATAAATTACAATTACAACAATACTAAATAAACAATGAACACTTTTATTTTAACTTAATATAATACATAAATAAAATCAATTTAGTCTCAAATAAATAATGAAACATGCTCAATAATGCAAAAACACAGTGTTGGAGAAGAAAGTAAAAGTGCAATATGTGCCATGTAAAAAAGCTAACGTTTAAGTTCCTTGCTCAGAACATGAGAACATATGAAAGCTGGTGGTTCAATATTCCCAGTTCTTCAATATTCCCAGTTTTAGGTTGTAGTTATAGGAATTATGACGTGTCAACTATTTCTCTCTATACCGTTTGTATTTCATATACCTTTGACTATTGGATGTTCTTATAGGCACTTTAGTATTGCCAGCCTAATCTCGGGAGTTGATAGGCTTGAAGTCATAAACAGCGCTGTGCTTCAAGCATTGCTAAGAGCTGCTGTTTGAATGAATTCTTACGAGCATGCTGCTGCCTACCACCGCTCAGTCAGGCTGCTCTATCAAATATCAAATCATATACTTAATTATAATATAATAAACATGCAGAAATACGAGCCTTTGGTCATTAATATGGTCAAATCCGGAAACTATCATTCCGAAAACAAAACGTTTATTCTTTCACTGAAATACGGAACCGTTCCATATTTTATCGAACGGGTGGCAACCCTAAGTCTAAATATTGCTGTTACATTGCACAACCTTCAATGTTATGTCATAATTATGTACAATTCTGGCAAATTAATTACGGTCTTTGTTAGGAAGAAATGGCTTTTCAACAGTTCGCAACGAGCCAGGCGGCCCAAACTGCTGTATATACCCTGACTCTGTTTGCACTGAACCCAAGAGAAGTGACACAATTTCCTCCCTAGTTAATATTGCCTGCTAACATGAATTTCTTTTAACTACGTGTGCAGGTTTAAAAATATATAATTGTGTATTGATTTTAAGAAAGGCATTGATGTTTATGGTTAGGTACATTACTGCAACTATTGTGCTTTTTTTGCAAATGCGCTTTTGTTAAATCATCACCCGTTTGGCGAAGTTGAAGTAGGCTGTGATTCGATGATAAATTAACAGGCACCGCATTGATTATATGCAATGCAGAACAAGATAGATAAACTAGTAATATCATAAACCATGTGTAGTTAACTAGTGATTGTGAAGATTGATAGTTTTTTTATAAGATAAGTTTAATGCTAGCTAGCAACTTACCTTGGCTCCTTACAGCCACAAGGTCCTTTTGATGCTTCGCTCGCATAACAGGTGGTCAGCCTGCTACGCAGTCTCCTCGTGGATTGCAATGTAATCGGCCATAATTGGCATCCAAAAAGGCCGATTACCGATTGTTATGAAAACTTGAAATCGTCCCTAATTAAATTGGTCAACCTCTACACTAGATATCCAGACTTGTTTCCGTTTCCAGGAAAAGGTGGTGGGGTACCTAGAATGTTCCTGGGCTCTGCTGTAAACCTGGATTGATGTGATTAACCCATACCTCTCTAACCTTGAGCAGATAGAGGTCTCTAAGTCACCAGTGTTATGGGATGCTTGGTGTGAAAACCCGCAAGGCACTCACAGCTGACACAAAGTATCTGTCTGTGCCCAGCCTGCCGTTGAGCCCTTGGTCCTCTGAGGAGATAGATCACGAGATGTTTATATTCACACCAGCTCACATTTCAAATGGCATTTCCACTAAAGTTGAACAAATATGCCAAGGCTTCCTGTAAATTATTTTTGCATGTGAGCAAAGAGAATTACTGTTTTAAAATGTCTATTTCTGAAGAGTGTCATGTCCGGTAGTTGGCTAGTTAGAAAGTCACCTAACATTATGCCCCTTCTCCTTTTTAAATAGAATTACACTTAATTCAGCAAGTATTTTTTGCTGTTTGACTGTCTTAAGGACGGCCAGGTATCCTTCTTTTAAAATGGCTGCATACAAGGTCTCGTTGAGAGGACCCAGTTAACTCTGTTATTACAGGGACTACTCTCAACATGATTGCACAGCCTTCAACTCATTCCATAGTCCTAGAGTTATCGGGACTCTCCAGAATGAGGTCTGTAAACTTATCCTTGTAGAAAGAAGAGGGACTCTCAATGTCAGATTTCGGGCTTTTTAACTTTTTTAACTCGCCTTGTTTGCGAGATTGACCCAGTTATTGTGTAACTGTCTCCTTAATAAGTTGTGGCTTGCTAGGTGGAAAATCATTATGAAAGTACCTTCCCCATCCAGGACCGCTCCATTAAAACAATCACAACAATAGCCCGATGATTCATTTTGATTTAGCTGGATCAGAGGCCGCAGACACTCCAGCCAGTCAAGTCTAGAGTATGAGGTCAAGGTTTCAATGTGCATTATCATTCAGATGGGATGTGTAATTACAGCCCTGGTCTGACTCGTCAGGGGAGGGGCCACAGGTGACTAAAGTGTAATGCACTAGGCTACATCTTACACCCCAAAAAGTTCAAGGAGCTTTTAAACGTGGCTGTCATATAAGTGGCCATAACCCTTTTCAAAGTGAGAGCAAGAAATAAGATCTCAAAGTTTTGACCGTGCCTCCTTATTAACCCCATCTCCCTGCACACTAATCAGAGCTGCCCAGACTTGGAATGATCTCATTATAGCAGCATGGCACAACTCTGCCCACATCCCTCAATTGCTAAAGCTGGGACAGACATGACACAATGGTGCGTAGACACGTGTTACACACTTCAAAACACCCAGTAAAAGCTGTTTATGGTAGACACCTGCACATTATGCCATTCGCTCATGGTTTTTAATCATGGAGCTCAATGACTGTCAGCTGCACATACAGTGAGCTCCAGAAGTATTGGGGCAGTGACATTTTTTGTTGTTTTGGCGCTGTACTCCAACACTTTGGATTTGAAATGATACAATGACTGTGAGGTTAAAGTGCAGACTGTCAGCTTTAATTTGAGGGTATGTTCATCCATATCGAGTGAACCATTTAGAGATTACAGCACTTTTTGTACATTTTAAGGGACCGAAAGTATTGGGACAAATTCACTTATGTATATTAAAGTAGTAATAATGTAAGTATTTGGTCCCATATTCATAGCACACAGTGACTACATCAAGTTTGTGACTACAGATTTGTTGGAGACATTTGCTGTTTGTTTTGGTTGTGTTTCAGATTATTTTGTGCCTAATATAAATGTATGGTGAATAATGTATTGTGTCATTTTGGAGTCACTTTTATTGTATATAAGAATGTTTCTAAACACTTACATTAATATGGATGATACAATGATTACTAGGGATGCGGTGATATTTTTTGCCAATACCGATATCCAATATTTTCCTTGCCAAAAAACCCGATACCGATAACCAATATCTTACATTTTAGCGGTCTTTAAGCATTCTTGTATAGTTAACACACACACACAGACGCAGCGGTCTAAGGCACTGCATCTCAGTGCAAGAGGCGTCACCACAGTCCCTGGTTCGAATCCAGGCTGTATCACATCCAGCCGTGATTGGGAGTCTCATAGGGCGGCGCACAATTGGCCCAGCGTCGTCCAGGTTTGGCCGGGGTAGGCCGTCATTGTAAATAAGAATTTGTTCTTAACTGACTTGCCTATTTTTAAATATAGGTTACACACACACCACACCACACTGACCAAAACGTTATTTGTTTGCATTTACATATGTCCCCATTACCAGAAAAACAATCAAAACCTATTTCTTTCACTCACTTGCTGTGCTGTTTCGTTATTAATTTTTCAGTCTTTTCATTCTCAACCAGGATTTCATCATACATGTCAAGCAGTGAAGTTTCAGCTCTGTCTGTCCGTGGCCTCTCTTCTTCGGTACGCACTGTTACTGTGTCCGTTTCCATCGTGTCCAGCTGTGTATGTAACATTTCATGTAAACCCTCTTCTGTGTAGCGCTGTATTTTATAGGTATGCACGTCAGATTTTGCACATCGGCATTAAACTAGACATCGGGCCGATGTTGGCATTTTTAGCTAATATCGTCCGATTCCGATATGCTCACTGATATATTGTGCATCCCTAATGATTACGGATAATCCGGAATGAATCGTGAGTAATGATGAGTGAGAACGTTAGACGCACAAATATCATACCCCCCAAAAAGAACTAACCTCCCCAGTTATTGTAATGGGGAGAGGTTAACATGACTTAGGGGTATGATATTTGTGCGTCTAACTTTCTCACTCATCACTATTCATGATATGTTCAGGATTAGTCATGGTAGCATCCACATTATTCTTATTTTCAATACAAGTGACACCAAAATGACACAATACATTATTTAGCATTCATCTAAATTGGCGACAAAATAATTTGAAACTCAACCAAAACGAACCGTAAATGCATCTGACAAATGTGTAGAGTCCCAAGCTTTATGTAGTCACTGTGCTATGAATATGGGACCAAATACTTATCTTTTTACTATTTTACTACACACGTGAATACCTTTGGTCCCCTAAAATGTGGGGTATGTGTACAAAAAGTTATGTCATTTCTCAACAGTTCACCCAATATGGATGAAAATACCCTCAAATTAAAGCTGACAGTCTGCACCTCAGTCATTGTATCATTTCAAATCCAAAGGGCTGGAGTACAGGCCAAAACAACAAAGAATGCGTCACTATCCCAATACTTTTGGAGTTCACTGTACCTAATGTTGACAATCAAGGATGACTGGGTCCCCCAAGAATGCATATAAACAGATACACATGTTGTGTGACTAGCCTACATGTTGTGTGTGTGGACTACATTGTCTCTTTTACTTTGAAAACATTATGCCCAAATCATTGGCGGTACATAGGGCCTAGGTTACCCTCTTGTTGTGTCTTCACCTATAGGCTGTCAAGGTTAAGGGATGGAGCACATTCATTGTATTACGTTGCTGTTCAGGTGAAAAGAAGAATCAGAGTCTACTCGAGGCAGTGTGATGGTTGGCATGGCCCAAATCGTGGCTTGCTCATGATGTAACCCTCCTCTCAAACAGAGTTGTGAAATCATTTTATGAAACAAACTCACAGGGAGGAAAATGAAGGGAGCAGCAGTATTTCTCTGCTCCAGGCCGTGGCGGACCTCCATGCCTGTTAAACAGGTTAGTAATATCCCTCTCTCCTCTGTAGCTCTACCCCGGCATCTCCTCCATTAGTCTACATCAGAAAGTGCAGAGGAGCCAAAGAGCTTTAGAGAGCCATGCAGCCACTCTAAACTGCCCAGTCCCAGCCAACAGTGGTGCAAGCTGGCAGAAGCTGAGTGCTCACTGTTTTGACTCCTCACTAAGCATCAGTGCTGTGGAAGACTTTACTCGACTGGATGACTTCCTCTCAGGCACATTGTATCACTCAGTGGAAAAAACACATGTAGGCCTACTTACGCAGGGGTACCAAAAATACAGCAAAAAAAACATGGGGATGAGTTCCTTCTTTTTGGTTCTCAAAATAGTTGGTGTGGACTCCTTATGCAATTACACAAGGCCTCGTGGAGGAAAGGGTGATGTAAGATGGATGACATGTTCTCACACCAAGAATGTCGTCAGCACTTTTGTTTGCATGGTCAGACATGTTTAGCAGTGAAAGGTTGCTTTACTGACTCTGTGTGACTCTTGTCTCTCCCGAGTGGAGCAGCGGTCTAAGGCACTGCATCTCAGTGCAGTCCCTGGTTCGAATCCAGGCTGTATTACATCCGGCCGTGATTGGGAGTCCCATAGGGCGGCGCACAATTACCCCAGCGTTGTCTGGGTTTGGCCGGGGTAGGCCGTCATTGTAAATAAGAATTGGTTCTTATCTGACTTGCCTAGTTAAATAAAGGTGAAATATATTTTTTAAATAGCGCTTCCCTCATGGTCTTCATCAGGAGAATGGTTCAGTTTGGCAACAATGAATGCCACCTTCCCCCTGGTGGACATTCTCTACAGTCCAACCAGACATCATGTCACCTGGCTGTACAGGTTCTTAGTTTGAGCACATCAGATCATGTACAGTTCTGTCGTCACTTTTCAACACTGGTGTGTTAAGTATGATAATGAGAGGTTTCTTGGAGCACATCTCTGATGGTTGACATTTATGTTTTTTCTCTTTTTGTATGTGGAACATTTTGAGTCCTCTGTAATTCCAACATGCGTTGTCATTTTACAGTGACTGTGTGACAGATGTGCCTGATGTCAGCTCCACTGTCCATCAGTGTGTAATAGTAGTCCTGGGGATCCAATTCAGCTGTATTTTTTTTGTGGCTGTAATGTACATCACAGCAGGTTTTCTCCCACCTTCCTCTCCATTCCCTAGTTGTTGCAGGGCTCTACACTGACATTTTTTATAAGGAGCACGTGTGAAAAATGTAGGCACACGCAAATAAATTTAGGAGCACAATGACAAATATTTGAGATATTAAAGCTAGAACCCTTAATTTATCTAGGCGCACTTCTAGAGTGTGGGAGATGAAGCATGTCTTTGAATGCTCCTATGATTTTGAGCCTAGTGAAAATATGTTTTCTTAAAAGCCTGCTCTCTGTTTTCCTTATGATCTGAAGTGACAGGTGAGATGATGAGATCTTGGTGGTGTTTTTTTTTCCCACATCTAATTTTAAAGATTTTCCTGGCAGCCTCTTCCCTGATCACTCAGCTCCTACCTAGACTCTTAATATCAGCATTTATTTGCCCAGCAGAAGTCTTATCAGATTAGCATATTTACATAAGTGGATTTCCTAAAATGTAAAAAATGCCTTGGATGGATATTTATATTTTCTACCAGTCCATTGGCCCAACCACATTTCCACACTTGCGCTCTGAAGAGTTGGGTTTGATGAAATTCTACTCTGCACTCCCCCACTAACCCCCACCCTGCCCAACTAGGCTACATTCAGGTCTACAGTTAAGTCGTGTGGCAAGGTCTTTAAAAAACAACCCACTTTTGTCCGGAGCAGAGCTGAGTGCACACATAGAGAGGAGAGTCCTGCCCAGCGGCAAACCTACGGGACTGTCCCACTACGCAGGGCTTTCTGGAGCGTGTGGCACGCTCATGTTAGCACAGCCAGCCCAGGCAGACATACCATGACACACAACACATAGGCCATATAAATGATCTACCCTCATTTAAAGTCTACGACTACCCTATAGAATGTCCATGAGGACTTTATTGTACTGTCTCGATTCTCTTTGAACCCGTGTGTGTGTGTGTGTGTGTGTGTGTGTGTGTGTGTGTGTGTGTGTGTGTGTGTGTGTGTGTGTGTGTGTGTGTGTGTGAATCATGTTGTCATGTCACTGTTCCTCTGTGGAGAGGCAATGGAAGCCCCAGCCCAGATAAGACTCACATTCTCTTGGAATGAGAGCCTAGGCCCGGATTTGAGAACCCACCAGCGCCTAATGGGCTGGCTGGAAGCAGAGGGATATTCGCCCTCAAGAGTGGGGAAACCAGGAGATGGATCAGGCTGCAGAAGGAAGCGGATTGGTGATTACAGATTAGGACCTGGTCCACCTCCAACACTTGTTAATCCGAACTCTTTCCCTCTCCTTCCTTCCATCTTTCTTCTCTCTTTTTTTAAGGCGCAGTGAAAGAAGGAGTGGTTGGGGGAAAAGGAAGCCTTTTGTTTACAGAAGAACAATGCTGCGAATGAGAGCTCTCAGTCCTGGAGTCAAAACAGGGCTAGAGACAGGCAGGCAGGCAGGGGATAGGGGGGGAGGGGGGCTTTCCAGGGAGATGTCAGACTGTCTGGTGGATTGGGTCAGGGCACTGGACTAGGAGAACCAGGTGGAGGGGAAGGGTGGTGCAGGGGTTAGCAGCAGCAGCACTATTGTTTTGGGTGACGCAATTATGATTTCACACCGAAAGAGGTTGATTTTGACATGTCCCTCTTTTTCTTTTGTTAAATTCCAGACCTGATTTTGACTTTGGACAGGCTGGTAATGTTGGGTTTTTGTAAGGCAGTTCTCTTTTCCCACACCCCCACTTCCTCCTCCTCCACAGGCACTCCAGTGTGATGGTTAACCACAGAGCTGTACACCAGGGCAGCACTGTGAATCCCCCTTTTTCCCCACAGCATCCATTTCCCATGTTCCATTCCACTGGGTTATCATTCGAGTGGTAGAGTTTGAGTGTGTGTTTGAGAGAGAGAGCGGGAGATGTGTGGGATCCAGCTGAAGTGCCTCCATTTTGTTTTGGCTAGTGATTGTTTGCTCATTCAGTGTGTCATGTGACCTCTCCCTCCCCAGGTGGCCTGAGTGGTGGGGTGCATTGAGTCCCCGGACACTGGGTCTCTTTGTGTCCAGCCCTGGGAGAGACTCACCCACTTCTCTTTCTCTATAGGTGGAACTTTAACTTTACCCCCAAGGTCTCTGCCTGCCTCTAACCTATCTGTTCATTGATTTTGACCGAGAAGACCAGGAAGTTGTGGTGTTTGCTGACACCCCCCCCCCCCCCCCCCCCCTTTGGGGAAACTACCTAGTTTGGTCTGTGATTTGGAAACCTATGATGTAACCCACTGACTGACTGTCCGACAAAAGGAGGACACACAACTCCTCTGCTTCCTATGCTGGAATGCCGGTTATGTTCCAGTTTAGTCATTAGATATGTTCCACTTGTTTGTTCCTGTCGGTGCCAACGACTCAAGGCTTGTAGGAGGACATTAAGTGATACCACATCTTTAACAGGATATTAAGAGATGAGGCTTCATGGGTCATAAGAGGGAAGTGTGTGTGGGTGGGTTTCTGAATGTGTGTCCAGCTGCAGCTTCAAATTCCTCTCCAGCTGTTTGGTTGTGAGCCATTTAGATAAGAATGTGGAGTAAATGTAGAATGTGTTAGCCTAAAAGGCTTTTGTCATTTATCAGAGTTGCATGTGATCCCGGTTCCCTATGAAGGCTGTGTGGACAGCCTGGTGATGGAGGGAAGGGCGCGCGGCGTGGTTATCGTTAGCATTCAAGCTGTGATATACAGCAGCTATTACTCACTTTGTCACCCCCACAGATACCTTAGTTGACTGATGTTGCAGCGCCGCGCCTGGTACAAGGCTGACACCATTGAATAACAGTACACTACAAGTCTACTCTGTCCACCCTGTCATATCCACACTCAACTCATTCCACTGCTATTCAACAATTAGGAATGCCTCAGCCCGCCTGTATTATAGTGTGTGTTTGTTTGTGTGTGGTATTCTTCTCCATTACTGTATTCATAGTTTTAAATGTCAACACTCATTAGCCTACTCCTCTCCTGTTGTGAGCAGCTCAATTGTGCTGTCCTTCCTCCCTGTCAGTCACACTGCAGTCGTTGGGTCTTTGAGCTGGCGGCAGCGCGACCAGAATGAGAAACACAGACAGACAGAGAGACCCTTCTCTCAGCCTTGACTCGATACCGCCGTCGCTATGGCGACTGAGGATTTAAGATGCGCCAGGATGCAGAGGGTTACGTGATGTTTTTCCGGAGTGTTTAGTAGGGGTAGACAGGGTGAGAAATTTTTGGAAAATTCGTTTTGCACCAGGGGTGGATTTTGGACATGGCTGATATTGTTCCTTCCGCATGGTCATGGCTAGAAGGGAAACTGCTTTTGTCAAATGAACGTCAAAAGTAGAAAAGTTTTTCTTACCTTAACCTAATTCTCCTAACCTTCTGTGTAAGTTCTCTTAACCTGTTAGGAAAAATATGACAAAAGCTGTATCCCATCTAGTCAAAACCCTTCCACATGGGTAATAAGGCGGAATTGGTTAGAATTGTCACTTTTTTTGTACAATTTTTGATTCTCCAGCTAGCTCTCTACCAATCAAACCCTTCACCCTTATTCACTTTGGCAAGTACATTACTCGATACATTACTCGATCGCAACTCCTTGAGAACATAATTTTGTTAAAAGTGGACATGGGAAATAAATTATGTGATTCTAACTAACCAAAATAATGTTTTTTACATTTCTACATTTTTTCCCAGGATTGTGAGTGTAGCGCTTTTTCTGTCTGTGTGTGCAAGTGCCCATGATGTTGCATTCTCTATATGTATGTGTGTGTCAAATCAAATTTAATTGGTCACATACAAATATTTAGCAGATATAATTGCTGGTGTAGCGAAATGCTTGAAATGTGTGTGTGTGGCCATGTTTATGTGCCTGGATGGAGAGAGCTATATATTTGTCAGTGTGTGAGTATGAGAAAGTGCGCCCGGCGTGACCAATAAAAATAGATTTACGATGCCGCCCTGTAGGTGCAAGCTGGCCGGTTTCATTTTCTTAGGGAAGGCTCCTGTCTTCAGGACAGACTATAAACCCATACATTTAAAGAATTCTGTGTGCTGGCAGGAAATGGGGACAATCATTTAAATTTATGTCATTAAAAAAAGCTATCGTGATAGAAAGTAGATTAGTAGGTGTTCCATAGGTTGGATCACATGGCTAATATATTTCTGTCAGCGATATGGTGTTTGCTATGTTTCTTCAGTGGCTTATGGACCGTTTAATGCAATATTCTGTGTTGGTGAGATGGGATGTGCAACCATTCTCTTTCTCCAGGGTGGTTCTCTGACTGTCCCCCCACAGTTCTCTTCCTTGCTCAACATTCAGATCCTTCATCAGTTATTTTCTATTTAGAAACTACTTGTAAATACACTACGTCACCAAAAGTATCTTCTTCAAATTAGTGTATTCTGCTGTTTCAGCCACACCGTTGCTGACAGGTGTACAAAATCAAGCACACAGACATGCAATCTCCATAGACAAACATTGGCAGTAGAATGGCCCGTACTGGAGAGCTAGTGACTTTCAGTTCATCAAATTTCTGCCCTTCTAGAGCTGCCCCGGTCAACTGTAAGGGCTGTTATTGTGAAGTGGAAAGGTATAGGAGCAACAACGGCTCAGCCGCGAAGTGGTAGGTCACACAAGCTCACAGAACGGGACTGCCGAGTGCTGAAGCGCAGAGCATGTAAAAATCGTCTGTCCTTAGTTGCAACACTCACTACATAGTTCCAAACTGCCTCTGCAAGCAACGTCAGCACAAGAACTGTTCGTCTGGAGCTTCATGAAATGGGTTTCCATGGCTGTGCAGCCGTGCACAAGCCTAAGATCACCATGCACAATGCCAAGCGCCGGCTGGAGTGGTGGAAAGCTTGCCGCCGTTGGACTCTGGAGCAGTGGAAACGAGTTCTCTGAAGTGATGAATCACGCTTCACCATCTGGCAGTCAGACAGACAAAACTGGGTTTGGCGGATGCCAGGAGAACGCTACCTGCCCCAATGCATAGTGCCAACTGTAAAATTTGATGGAGGAGGAATATTGGTCTGGGGCTGTTTTTCATGGTACGGGCTAGGCCCCTTAGTTCCAGTGTAGGGAAATCTTAACGCTACACCATACCATGACATTCTAGACTATTCTATGCTTCCAACTTTGTGGCAACAGTTTGGGGAAGGCCCTTTTCTGTTTCAGCATGACAATGCCCCTGTGCACAAAGCGAGGTCCATACAGAAATGGTTTGTCGAGATCTGTGTGGAAGAACATGACTGGCCTGCTCAGAACCCTGACCTCAACCCCATCGAACACTTTTGGGATGAAATGGAACGCCGACTGCGAGCCAGGCCTAATCGCCCAACATTAGTGTCCGACCTCACTAATGCTCTTGTGGCTGAATGGAAGCAAGACCATCCCGCAGCCATGTTCCAACAACTAGTGGAAAGCCTTCACAGAAGAGTGGAAGCTGTTAGAGCAGCAAAGGTGGGACCAACTCATATTAATGCCCATGATTTTGGAATTATATGTTCGACGAACACATGTCCACATACTCTTGGTCATGTAGTGTATGTAACACCATGAGAAGTATTAAACAACCATCATCGGGGAAACATTTAAGAGCGTGGCTGTTTGACATTCAGATTTACACACGAGAGGCAAGTGCTCAGCTACCATGGGAAAGAGCCCATGAGAAATCACTAACTAACCAAAATGAGGCCACAAGGAGTGACAGTGAGGTACAAACCAAGGGTCCCATAACCCTTTGTGTTCATGTAAGATTCAATAACTCACTGAATCCTCTCCCTGTAAAAGTATAAAGCAGAGCCGAGCGATTCAGCCCTCCGTCCCATAAGGGATGACACCCCTGAAGAGAGGACCGGGACACCCTGTACCGTCTAGCAGGTCCATCTCCGGGCTCCTACTGCAGTCCGTCTGTCCGTCCGTCCAAGGGGGAAGCCTGCTGAGCCGCTGGCATAGAGCCCGATCCGACCACGGCGTTGTTCCCTTTCCTGGGGTCAACCAGCGCTCACATTATCTGGAGCCCGCCATGTTTAGCCACGGTAGGTTAATTTAGCTGCCCTTCTCCAGGGAAACCCATCAGACAGTCAGGGCCGGACTCACGGAAATATGTGTACATCATTATAGTTTACAGCCGGTCTTCACTCTCTAGTTTACTACGTGATCAGTCAGACTATCTGCTCATTACCTGCATAACATTGACCTACCTATCCTACCACGTATTTTGGTGGTTAGGCTATATATTGACTGAAGGAGAGGCAGTTGGCCCATGGTGTCTGAGTTTACGCTTGTCTGTATATAATGTAGGTCCCTAGAAAATCTGTTTTATTTTTTTTGCCTGATTCCGTATTCTCAGTTTAGTTTTTCAAGGTTTCTCTTTTCAAACTTTTCTTCAGGTTTTCACTCTCAAAATCAAACTTTTTTTATATAGAAAAACAACAAAATTGGATGTTCTAAGTCCACAACAATGCTTAAACCACATCAGGAGACCACTTTAGGTCTGTGACATTGTTTATAAATGTAGATTTTGGGGTGTAGCACATAGCAAGAGGCTATTATTTAGTGTTATTTTTGTAGTGTATGTGATGGTATTTGATTTATTTCACCTTTATTTAACCAGGTAGGCCAGTTGAGAACAAGTTCTCATTTACAACTGCGACCTGGCCAAGATAAAGCAAAGCAGTGCCACACAAACAACAACACAGAGTTACACATGGAATAAAAACTCACTAGATTGATGCAAATAATCCATTTAAGCATAGGTTACTTTGTAGTTAACATTTAATTGAGAAGGTTTTTTGGAAAGCCTTTCCATCTACCAGAAGACTTTTCATTAGCATCATCGCTAACGACTATACGAAGTGGTAGACGCCCTCACTGCGCATACACAGATGGGGAATTCTCGTTTAACTCTTCAGAAAGTTGCAGGAAATACATATCACTGATGTATTCTGTTCATGTCTTATGTATGATAAGCTTGCTCAAATTAATTAATTTTCAAAACATTTAGTTGATTCCCTACTAAGTTCAATAAAACAATTTATATGGTTGAATTCTGTTTTAATGTCCATCGCCGTTCTCCGCATCACAGATTTTACAGGGCCCTAGTAATAAGAACTCCTCTCATGTTCTGATGGTTGGCTTACATTGGATGATGATTGCTGCCCGGTGCTCCATTCATGTCCTGCAGTCTATCTCATCATTGGCTTCTCTGCTGCCATTGTCTGGTTATCTCTGTAATTTCAGTGGTTTTATCTTGGGTCCGCTGTGCTCGGCTGTAATTCGGTCTGTTCTATATTTTACATGTATAAGTGTAGTGTTGTTTTCCTGCTGTATTGATGGCTAGGTTTAATGGTATGCTTACAGAAGGCCCGTTGGTTTTCATGTCCCGGTCAGAGGGACATTACTGCAAGTTCTGGTGTTCCGTGATGTGTCATTTCTCTACCACAGTCAGACAGGCCTACTGTGTCACCGGCCTCCTCTCTCTTCCCTCTTCCTCTCTCCCAGTTTACATTTGGCTATATGAGACTCACCATTACCCTTTCTCACTGGGACTCCCTGTAACGTTTTAACTGTTCATGGCCATCTCCTGTAGCTTTGCTCCGCTGCAGCTGTAAAAATACAGAAAATTACCAGCTTTGAGAGTCCATTTCTTTTGTTTAAATCATCTACTTTTGAGAAACACACTATGTAGCTAGTTTTCAGGACCCAGCGTATGTCGTTCTGTCCGTATTTGGTTGTAAAAGAAGCCAGACCTGAATAGTGATATCACAGAGTGCTGTTACCTGATTCGTACAACTCCTCACCCCCTCACAGCACCTCACACCCCGACATTCTCTCTCTCACACTTCTCTGCCTGTAAAGAATTAATTAGATCACTGGAGCTAGAGCGGGTGTGCAGAGCGAGGTGTTGTGGACCCTTTGAGGCCTGTGGTGTGTGTGATGACTGGCATACAGTGTCTGTGTGAGACTGACTGAGAGAGATGCATACCAGATGTTTGAGTAATGAGGTGGGTTTCACTGGAACGGAACACATTCCCAGGGATGTTTGCTGGAAGAAATTCTTCCTCGTCTGTCGAGCATGTTCTCCCTTCCCATCCCCCAAGAGGGTTTAGATTCGGTTGAGACCTATTTTTCTCCCTCCTCTCCATCTTAATGGTGTAATTTTCATTAAACCCAGAAACCCTTTGTGTGTGCTGAGTGTATCAGTAAACACCATGTGTAGATGTTTGTGTTTCACACTGTGGTCTGTGATTTGTGTGTTTAATTCAGTCCATGGCACTCTTAAAGGGTGTTCTGTTCCCTCTCATACGTTGTTTCAGCTCAGCCCTAAATTTATTTAGGAGTCAGGTTATGTTTCACATGCAGTGTAAGCACTGTGGTTCTCCCTGTGTTTAGCTGTGGGTGGGTGGGGAGGGGCAGATGAATAGCGGTGGTTGTAGATTCAATGGCTTAGGCTGCTGTCTGCCCCTATGGGCCTGCCTTTGTTTATTTGTGTTAACAAAGTAAAGTCTGGACACACCTGCATGTGAGCGGGTCTCTGTAGAGAGAAGACACACAAACGGCCTCGGGGCCCACCAGACATGAGACAGATTTCATCTCTCAAAGATCTGAAATCGACTCACATGGCAGCTATGGACGGCTGTCACACCGCAGCTGGCGTCTATGGGGATGGTATTGAACAGCGCTGGTAGTGAGCATAGTGGGTGGATTTTGATCAGTGGGATGTGACCGGGATGGCCCAAAAAATACATAGACCAAATACACAAAGGTAATTGAAGTACAATAGAAAGGCCATTATTGCCTGTGGCTGTGTCTGTACTGAAGGGGCTGAGTAAGTGACTGAGTGTGTGTCGGTGGCTCCAGACACCCAGGTGGCCGTTCATCCAGGCCCAGTGGAGGGTGTTTAAGTGGCTCTGCCTCATTGCCTCAGCAGCCCCTCCATGATTCTCACTGGGGATCTGCCCAATCTACTGCTCTGCTGCTGCAGGCTGGCTGCTGTGGGGAAGAGTATGCCCCTCCCTTTTAATAGTTCATATTGAATTAATGTGCGAATGCCCTATGATTCAGCATGTCGCCAACAAGTGCCCATATGCACTATCGTCAAGTTACTTTCTTGATTGAGTTGCTGTTAATCAACTACTATAGCTATAAAGCATGTTGATGTGGGTCTATTTTCTGGAGCGGAACAGGAGAGTTCCTCATGTCATTGAGTCATCACCTGGTTGTCAGCTTATGATCAGTACACACACTCAAATGTGGAGATATAGGGTCTGGCACAATCCAGTCTGGCTAAAGATATATGTTCATGTGTTTTCTCTATCACCTAAAAGTCACATTACTTGTCTTACATTACACATTATAAAAGAAATGCTCTTGCTGCTTATGTAATGTAGCCAGGGCTATCCATATCCAAGATGGAGCGCTTTTCGATTCAGTTCCCTGAGCAGCAGTGTATCACTTCAGCCCTGCACAAACCTCTCCCTTGGCTGTGATGTAACCACACGATCACAACAGCCTGTCAGTGTGTAATATGTGTCTATCTGCAACGATTAAAAATAACACCTCATTGTCCTCTTCTCTTTCAGTCCTCTGTGCCAAAAACCTGGTGAAGAAAGATTTCTTTCGTAAGTAACCCAGTGAAAGCTGTGTTTCTGATCCTCGACTCCATGTTAAATGGCTTTATAGTTTCATAGTCAGGGGGCTTGAGGGCTTTGATGTCTGCAGTGTGAGATATGTATTCCCCGTGAGAAATGTGAAATGTGGGTCAGTTTGAGCTGATAAAAGAGGGCCTGCTGCCAGCTGCTAGAGTTCCCTACCAGCAGAACGCCATGCTAACACACTTAACCAACCACTACAATACACCAGCAAAGAGGAAAGGGTTAGTAGCCTGTAATGTTACTACTGATATGTTTGTGGGGAGAAAGATGAGCTCACCACGTCACAATGATGTAGCTTATTATGAATATTATTATCAATGTTATATATATATATATATATATTATCAATAAACTAGGACTATTTTATTCCCTTTGTTTCATTCACATTTCATGCATTGAGTCACACAGGTCTGAAATATCTCTTAAGGATCGAACCCTTTTTTCAATTTTCGCCTAAAATGACATACCCAAATCTAGCTACCTGTCGCTCAGGACCTGAAGCAAGGATATGCATATTCTTAATACCATTTGAAAGGAAACACTTTGAAGTTTGTGTAAATGTGATATTAATGTAGGAGAATATAACACATTTAATCTGTTAAAAGATAATACAAATCGTTTTTTTCCATCATCTTTGAAATGCAATGAAAGGTCACAATGTATTATTCCAGGTTAGATGCAATTTCGATTCTGGCCACTAGATGTCAGCAGTGTTTGTGTACATTTTTAGACTGATCCAATGAACCATTGCAGGATGTTCAAAATGTTGTATTAAGTCTGCCCAAATATAATTGGGGCAATTCTGTAGAGGTTAAGTATGGGATATCAATAAAACGTTTATACCGTCATTTAAAGCTAGTGCATTTCAGAGTGAAACAGCACAGCATTTCAGTGTGTGCTAGGTGTCCATAGTGGCTCCAGTGTTTGGGTGTGTTTGGGTCAGGCTGTCATGGAGAGTGAGTGTGTTAAGGTCCCTCACTCAGGTGGTTTCTCTGGTGCCCATTCCTCCCATTCCAGCACTCAGGGGCTGAGTAAACACTCACTCAGTCAGGGCCTGGGTGGAGAGAACTCTGCCTTGTGTGGCAGCAAGGCAGGCTTGTCTCTGTGGGATAGTGTGTTTATGTATACGGAGAGAAGTATTTCTAAGTGCAGTTTGTTTTGTTTGTGTGGGCCTGCATGGCATATGTGTGTGTGTGTGTCTGTGAGCTTGTGTGTCCACCACACCCAGGCTATGTGCAGGTAAATGTCATCCAACAGGTCCCTCAGGTCTGTCTATTAGTGTCAATGTCATGTCCACCCGTATCTCTAGATATCTGTCACTCGGCTCAGGTTCAGTCACACTATCAGATTCACACATCAGCCATTCCTAGACTGTCATAGAATGTTATTCTTCAAAAGTAGTTTTCTTCAGATAACCTCTTTTCCCCCTTTCAGAAACCGGATAGTCTCACTTCCATCAGCATAATGAAATCATCAAATAATGATGGAGTGATGCCTGTAACATTTTCTCCTAGTACAGCCTGTCCTTGGCCAGGCCAGTGTGCTGAGGCAGAGTGTGTGTGTGTGTGTTCCCCTGCAGGCCTCCCTGATCCCTTTGCCAAAGTGGTGGTGGACGGCTCAGGACAATGTCACTCCACAGACACCGTGAAGAACACCCTCGACCCCAAGTGGAACCAGCACTACGACCTGTGAGTCCCCTCATCACTCAACCCACATAATGGATAGCGCAGAGCTTGCGCTTGACATACCATCCATATAGAAGCAGCTGTGACTAGATGTGAAACTGTGTATCTAACAGAAACCTTATCTTAACCTGCTGATTTAGTAATGAACCAGCATTCTGCTGAACTGCGGCCCCTCTCTATAACTATCACCAGTGCCCTCTATGCTATATCTACACCAGTGGAGGCTGCTGAGGGGAGGACAGCGCATAATAATGGCTGGAACAGCGCGACTGGAATGGCATCAAACACATGGAAACCATGTGTTTGATGTATTTGATACCATTCCACCATTCCGCTCCAGCCATTACCATGAGCCCGTCCTCCCCAATTAAGATGCCACCAACTTCCTGTGATCTACGCATTCCCTCACCCAACTCCAATGTGCCAAGTGTACATCAGGGATGTGTCACACATTGATTCTGCAGGATCTGAATGCCTTACAGTAAGCTGTGTTTATGTCTGTCCTCGCACTTATCTGTAGGCCAGCAATGACAATTCCACTGGGGTAGTTAACGTGAAAAAGAAAAACATTTACCTTTTGGGCAGAAATATGTGCATGTCTTGTTGCATCCATGTCGCTTTTCCCAAAGACTGCTTGTCTTGTGAAAACAACCTGGGGAGTGAAAGTTTCCAGTATTTGCCCAGTGTTTATCCAGCCGTCACGCGTAGCTAACAGAAAGAGGAAGCACATGTCTCCGTTTGTTTGGTTGCTCAGGATACCAGACCCTCTCCCAACATGGCTGTTTAATTAGCTGTTCATGTCCCGTTTGACAGGAGGGAAACATAGCCCTCAGTCAGTCAGTCAGTCAGTCCCACTGTGGAGGAGAGAGAGTGCTGGACACGGTGATGGATGGGAGGACATCGACCTGAGTGCTCCCAAGACGGAGCCAAACGCACGCACACACACCTCTCCATTTTTTTTTTTTTTTCACTTGGAACCTGCCTGTGTTTCTTCCTGTTAATGACTATGTTAAACCTTTAGGTGCCCTCCCTCTGTGTGTCAGGGTTAAGGATTACTACTCCATGCTAAGGCACATGGACTCTCCTCAGTGTGTGGAGTCTAATTGACTGAGGGTAGCTGAGCACACTCACACATATTCAAATGGTGTCTGAAACACCTGGTGCTCACGCTCAGCAGAGCCAGAAAAGCCTTTGCTTAGTTGGCACTGAAGCTTTTTTCCATTGGTTGTATGTGCACAGCATGAGGAAGTGTATGTGCTCATGGCAACATTGACACGTCAGGGCCTCCTCAGTGGTGCTGTCAGTGGTCAGACCAACAGACTGGCCCGTGACCGCTGACCCCAGCCAGCATTGTTGCGGAAGTGGCCTGTATGCCAAGGATAGCAGACTGTGTCTCGCTGGCAAACTGCCTCTCCTCGACTCCTATCCAGCCCAGTTAAAGTATGTGGAGCAGACAGACTGGACTGTAATACGGCTCTGTAGCCCTATTAGGGACAAACCAGGGGACAAACCTATCAGTTTCTTGTTCAGCACGCTTCAAACTACATTTATAGTAAGAAGTATAATATGTTAATGAATATGTCAAATAACATTTTATTTGTCACATGCTTCGAAAACAACAGGTGTAGACTAACAGTGAAATGCTTACTTACGGGCCCTTCCCAACAACGCAGAGAGAAAGAAAATAGAGAAATAATAGACAAATAAAACACGTAATAATAAATACACAATGCATAACGATAACTTGGCTATACACATTATAGATATGTACATAGGTAGAAAGTGACTAGGCAACAGGATAGATAATTAACAGTAGCAGCAGCGTAAGTGATGAGTCAAAAGAGTTAGTGCAAAAAGGCTCAATGCAGGTAGTCCAGGTAGCTGCTGGTTAACTATTTGTCTTGGGGGTAGAAGCTGTTCAGGGTCATGTTGGTTCCAGACTTAGTTCATCGGTACCGCTTGCCGTGCAGTAGCAGAGAGTCTATGACTTGGGCGACTGGAGTCTTTGACGATTTTGAAGGCCTTCCCATGACTGGCAACTGCTTGGCATCCGACCGCAATGTGCTACAGGGGGTAGTGCGAATGGCCCAGTACATCACTGGGGCCGAGTTCCCTGGCGTCCAGGTCCTGGATGGCGCCTTGCAGTCGGATGCCAAGCGGTGGTGCAGCTGTATAACCTTTTGAGGATCTGAGGGCCCATGCCAAATCTTTTCAGCCTCCTGAGTGGGAAGAGGTGTTGTCGTGCCTTCACGACTGTGTTGGTGTGTGTGGACCATGATAATTCCACCACTCCACTACAGCCCCGTGGATGTGGATGGGGGCATGTTTGGCCCTCCGTTTCCTGTATTCGGCCCTCCGTTTCCTGTTTTCTGGCACCATACTGCCAGATCTCGGACCTCCTCCCTATAGGCTGTCTCATCGTCATCGCTGATCAGGCCAACCACCGTCGTGTCGTCAGCAAACTTAATGATGGTGTTGGAGTTGTGCGCGGCCATGCCATGCAGTAGCGGGCGAACAGGGAGTACAGGAGGGGACTAAGCATGCACCCCTGAAGGGCCCCCGTGTTGATGGTCAGCGTGGCGGATGTGTTGTTGCCTACCCTCACCACCTGGGGGTGGCCCGTCAGGAAGTCCAAGATCTAGTTGCAAAGGGAGGTGTTCAGTCCCAGAGTCCTTAGCTTAGTGATAAACCTGGAGGGCACTATGTTGAACGCTGAGCTATAGTCAATGAACTGTATGCATGGTTCAGTGTTGCTTGCCTCGAAGCGAGCATAGAAGGCATTTATCTCGTCTGCTCACGTCACTGGGCAGCTCGTGGCTGGGTTTCCCTTTGTTCCCCGTGATAGTTTGCAAGCCCTGGAGCATCCAACGAGCGTCAGAGCCGTTGTAGTAGGATTCAATCTTAGTCTGTATTGACAAACTTCCTGTTTGATGGCACGTTGGAGGTTGTAGCAGCTTTTCTTATAAGTGTCCGGAATACTGTCCTGCTCCCTGAAACCGGCAGCTCTAGCCTTTAGCTCAATGTGGATGTTGCACTTATTAATGATGCCGGTGACTGATGTGGTAACCTCCTCAATTTTTTGGGATGAATCGCCAAGCATATTACAGCCTGTGCTAGCAAAACAGTCCTGTAGCTTAGCATCTGCTTCGTCGGACCACTTCCGTATTGTGTACGTCACTGATATATAATGATGAGATGTTAATTAATCTCCTATACCTTCATAGATACAAGTATTGGGATGAAAAGACACATGCACAATGTTGTGTTCCCATAGCCTGGCCCAGGCCCTTGTCCCTCTCTTTCCCATCTCTGCAGCTATGGGGACAGGGGGAACAGGTGGCGGTAGTGTCCCCAGGACCCAGCTGGTCCTATCCTGCCTGCTGAGGAAGTATGACAGCCTGGCCTGCCTAGCACCAACTGCCATGCAATATGCCATATACTGTAACTAAACCAACCAGAGACATAACATAGAGATGGCCTAAGAGGAGAAACTCTTATCTTATCTTATCTTACAAGTAATCATATTATCTGAGAGTTTGGTATGTTTGGCATGTGTATAGTGTATGTAAACATACTGTATCTTGTTTTGGAAAGCTTAATCCAATATCTAGTCTACTGCTCTTATTATAAGATACAATAATCATATCCAGATCTGTGTTGGATTTAATAATTCCCCCCTACAAATCAGTCCTGCATTCTAATGCTCTCAGATAGCACCCCAGACAGGCATTTGGCTTCTACTCAAAATGTCCAGACATCTTACTCACAGCCCCATTGTTTCACATCCCTTTAGTTTCGGTAAGCAGCATGATAATTATAGTGGGATGCAGTCTGCTAACTGTATGGATGATTAGTTTTACACTGAGGAAGGGAACTGGGCAGAACAGATGTGCCACGTCAGGTTCACGTAGTGTGAGTTTAATACCCAGGCCTCGACTGACACACAGTACCTAAGAGTGATAACAGAGGCAGTCAGGGAGTAATGTCATGGTTCAACTGTTCACTCTCTCCTTCTTTTCCTCACTTACACTATCCCTCTTTCTATCTCTCTTTCAGCCTCTCCTCCTCCCATTTCTCTCTCCTTCTCTGGGTGATTTTGGGTTGAAGGGCTGCCTTTGGATGAGTTATGACTCACAGGCGGAAAATCCCTCTCAGACACCTCCTGACTGTGTCCTTGTGGGGACGCAGCCCGCGGTGACAGGCAGCCCCGAGCGGATGTGTGCCTCCCCAGCGGGGACATCCAGGCAAAGACTGGCCTGTTGGAACAGTGCATTCACACGGGCTTTAGTAACATCTACAGTACATTGTTAGTGACTGGTCTCTCTCTTCTCTCCTCAGATATATTGGCAAGTCTGACTCCATCACCATCAGCGTGTGGAACCACAAGAAGATCCATAAGAAGCAGGGGGCTGGCTTCCTGGGCTGTGTACGCCTTCTATCCAACGCCATCAACCGCCTCAAAGACACCGGCTGTAAGGACTACCTGATTGAATTAGTGTGCGTGTGTGTGTATTTAATGCTGTGAGGTAATGTCTGTGTAGTGACCCATTGTCTGTCCCACAAACGGAGTCACAGGCTAGCGGAGTCACAGGCTAGCGGAGTCACAGGCTAGCGGAGTCACAGGCTAGCGGAGTCACAGGCTAGCGGAGTCACAGGCTAGCGGAGTCACAGGCTAGCGGAGTCACAGGCTAATAATCCCCTTCTCCTGTCACAGTGACACATTGAGCTGTACCCTCACAAGTGCGCACACTGTCTCCCTATTCCTGACAGGGCACAGACCAGGTTGTGAGAGGGGTCACATTCTGCAGTGCCAGAACAGGAAAAGACAATCAGCATCAGCCCACAATCACTGTAAACGTGTCATGTCAGAAGCGAATGGCTAAATGAGATTGAGGCTTGGCGCTCCAAGCCAACGCAGCAGTGGCAGCCAGACAGGGACCCAGTGATGGCTTTACCAAAGGGCCTCCCCCTCCCACTGTATGTATACTATGCTGATAGGCCTGCTATGGTCTTGTAGATGGAAAAAGGACAAAATCCCACTGCTTTTTCTAGAAGCCCCTGACACTTGTTTTCCTTGAAAACCCGAACCCTGTGCGTCAGCTGTGAGTAGTTTGCCTCTGCATTTCCTCTCATTCCCCCCTCCTCACGCCCTCCACCCTCGTCTGTCCCATAGACTGGCAGCATGCATGCGCCACAGTGACTAACCTCGGTTTATCTCGGTCGGCAAATCTAGACAACCGGTCATTTCACTCAGACATGCATAATTGTACAGCTATTTAAATGTAAGCATAGATTTGTTATGTCCCTCGGTTGTGGTCTTATTCAAGTGTATGTTTGTCATTCTTTTGCTTGTGCTTTTTGCAGCTGGTCCACTGTGTCCTGTCCACAGGCGTTTTAGGGGGCTTTGGGTTTGTGTGTGCACGCTCATTGCCCCAGTCTTGTAATGGTTTGACCGACCATGTTTTGGTCCCTGTTTAGTCTAGACGTACATCCTGAGCTGATCTGCATGACACTCAGACAACAGTGAACAGATAGTGGCATTTCTCATATCTGCAGGCAACGTGGTATTCCTGATATTTCTTTGGTCCTTTTTTTTGCTTTGTTTTTCAGCCTGGGCTGAGAACGTAGACAAAGAGTTTCCAGACATTGGCAGGGGTTCATGTCCATGTTCAGTCTGGGTGGAATAGTGCCGGCTTTGTGCAGAGATTTGTCAAATGTTTGACCTCTGTAGTGAACTGCAGGCTGCTCGGTACCGATGCTCAGTGATTTTTTTTTACGGTCCATGGCCACTCCACAGACCATCTGTTCCAGTGCATATCCCATACCCAGCCTCCAAGGGAGGGGGGAGAGAGAGGAATTCACTGTGGGTGATGTAAATGATACAGAGCAAAGGGACTTGTCTGCGGGGACAAAAACCCTCCCAACACATGCTAGTTTACATGTCTCTCAGACAGTGATCGATCCCCCTTTCCTCTCTCTCCTCTCTTCTTCCCTCTACTCCTTCCCCTCTCTCCTCCACAGATCAGAGATTGGACATGAACAAGCTGGGCCTCAATGACAGTGACACAGTGAGGGGTCAGATAGTGGGTGAGTACAGCAGTGACCAGCAGGCCACACAGACTTTCACCACACACTCACGTACATTCACGTAACACTGTTATGTACCTGAAGTGTTACCACTCCATTATTAGAACCTCAGGCTAACCACAGTTGTTTTTATAATGCTGATAAGACCTCACTACACCACCACGCATAGAAAGAGAACTAGGAAAGAGAACAAGAAACCCTCCCAACACCATGTAGGCTCCCTCCAGTAACCTGAGCCTGCAGGGGGACTTATTTTCCCAGTGATTCGTTGGTGTGTAAAGCGTTGAGCGCTGCCCCTGAGCGTGCCGTGCCTCTGACACCAGGCTCGATGAGCGCCTCCCTCTGACTTCAGACGGCCCACACTTCCATCTGCACAACAGGGCATGGTGACAGACAGTCACAGCACCTCTGACCCACCAACATGGGCACTGAACAGCCTGGGTGGTGGCAGAGAGGCCAGAGTTAGCTAGCTACAGTAGACATAGAGTCTAGCATTGATACGTGCCCTCCACTCACTTCTTGGGTCCTTTCCAGAACTGGGATTTGGGACTGGTCAGACCACTGTCAGAGTGCAGACGGCTGGTACTTCTACTTCCAGACACGATCATCTTGTCACCCACAAGAGGATTTGACAATGTGATCCTCTTAAAAATGGATTCCTCATTTAGCCCTAAATAACATCATTACAGTATTGCATTACAGCAATTCACAGTTTTAAAATAGTTCCTCTTTAGTCTCTGGTATGAGAGGACATGAACAGAGTGAGATTCTACCACCCAATCATTCTCCTATGTGTATCTGAATGTGTCTGTGTGTCCAAAGTGAGCCTGCAGTCCAGAGACAGGATAGGCACAGGAGGCCCAGTGGTGGACTGCAGCCGTCTGTTTGACAATGACCTGCCAGACGGGTGAGTACCATACCCACCAACACACCACAACTCCATTTAACATTTGTCCGTACTGGACAGTGGACCCACTATCACCACATCATACCCTCACAGCAGGGCCAGTCTGAGCCTATGATAACCACACTGCCCCACAACCAAAAGTGTTCCAGACAGCATGTGGTGTGGTGTCCCAGACTCCAATCTAAGTAGCCAGAGGCTCTGCTGTTCAGACACTTCACCAGCTTAGCACGACTGACCTCACCACTGAGCCAATGATGTTGGCTGGGGTTAGGGAGTCTAGTCTGGGGTTGGTGTGCGCCAGAGGAATTGGGTGAGCAGATGGGAGACTGTGTCCTATTAGCTAGCAAGACGCTCTGTGGGGAATATCTGGGTCATGTTTAGTAGGGGGGAAATGTTTTGAAACAGTGAAACAGGAGGTACTACCTGAACTTGGTTGCCCTCAATGTCCACTCACTGCTTTGTATGTGTTTGTATCTGCTGCATCCAGCTGGGAGGAGCGGAGGACTGCGTCTGGCCGAATCCAGTACTTGAACCACATCACACGCACCACACAGTGGGAGAGGCCTACCAGGTGAGTCAGCCTGGCCTCAAAGTCTTTATGTAACATAGTAAATGTAAATCTGTGACACTCAAATTAGTATGATATGTTTGGTATGATGACATAAGACACAAGGTTACTGAAGCCAAAACACTAAAGGAGGAAGGTTGGTCGGGTAGGATGGGTGGGCGTATATAGCGAATGTCTAGCAACCCAAACTTTAGCATTTTTGCTAATTAGTAACTACTTAGCATATTAGCTAATCCTAACCTTAATTCTTAACTCCTAGCCTAGCTAACATTAGCCCACCCTCCCTGTCTGACTGTGATCTCCTCCTGTTCCCTGTCTCTCCCAGGCCTGCGTCGGAGTACTCCAGCCCGGGCCGGCCTCTCAGCTGCATCGTGGATGAGAACACGCCCATCCTGAGCACCAACGGGGCCACGCCCACCATTCCGTGTGTCCCGTCCAGCGACCAGCGGGCCCAGGAGAGACGCGTCCGCTCCCAGAGACACAGGAACTACATGAGCAGGACACACCTCCACACACCCCCAGACCTGCCTGAGGGATACGGTTAGTGGAAAGAGGATTCTAACACACAATATGGACACACCGGACATACACAAACATACACACAATCACACTATAGGACTACCACTTCGGTTCCCACAGCCAGACTAGACTGGAGCATTCTGTATTATGAACATCCTCTATGACAGACATGTCTCCTTCTGTTTTAAGACCGGTGTCGTCATTGCAATGCCTCGGTGTTAACTGCCTCCCTCCTCCTCTCTTCAGCCCAACGCTCAGCTGAATCATCCTGCTAATCTATGTCCCTATTCAGTCCCAACAGCACAGCCACCATGACTCTGCAGCGCAGCATAAGCAGCCTGACAGGCCCCATTTTAAAAAAACTAATTGAATCGATCTAGCAGTTAAAGGCTGGCGGCAGCCGCTCACTCCTTCCCCTCCTCTCTCCTTCTTCACATGCAGCCCATGGGCGGCTGCTTGATATTCAGACACTGTGTAGTCTTGCTGAGGATTTAGGAGTGCTGGCCAGAGGAGTAAATCACAGCAGCCCAGCCCAGCTCTTCAAGATTAGGAGGGTGCTGTCTCTTTTTGGGCCAGCTCCTCTGAACCGCTGTTAGCAGCCCCAGTGGCGGGCCAAGGTCGACCAAGAAGTGTCACTCTGTGTCGAATGCGTTGGGCGCATCGGTGCTCAGCGGGGAGGGGGGAAGGTGGAAGTTATGTACACATATGTTAGAGAGGCAGGGCGGTGGGTCCTAAGGAATGCCAGAGAAGAGCTTCCAAGCTCATGGAAATATCTCCGTCAAGCTGTGATGAATGAGCTCACCAACACACAGACAACCATCTTCTCCCCCTGTCAGCCCCGCAACTGGGATCCAAACTGACTCAATCCCTGCTTTTATCTCCGTCTGTGTGATCTCTCTTACGCTTCCACACACGCTCGGATCAAGATACGCACGCACATTGACGCACCAATAACAATCCTCACAGTGGAACAAATGTATAACTAACAGCTTTATTTTTCTTATCATCCACTCACATCTCTCACTCATCTCTCACTCGCTCACTCATCTCTCACTCGCTCACTCATCTCTCACTCGCTCACTCATCTCTCACTCGCTCACTCATCTCTCACTCGCTCACTCATCTCTCACTCTCTCGCTCATCTCCCACTCTCTCGCTCATCTCTCTCTCACTCACCTCTTACTCATCTCACTCTCACTCATCTCTCTCTCATCTCTCACTCTCACTCATCTCTCACTCATCCACTCTCTCACTCATCTCGCACATGTGTGTACTTGTCTGTAACCATTGCTCTGTACCTCTTATACCTGTATGAGTAGCCATGCTATTGTTCCCCCCTTACAGAGCAGAGGACCACGCAGCAGGGCCAGGTCTACTTCCTCCACACCCAGACAGGAGTCAGCACATGGCACGACCCTCGAGTGCCCAGGTATACCCACCACCACTGTCTGAACACACAGAGCCCAGGTATACCCACCACCACTGTCTGAACACACAGTGCCCAGGTATACCCACCACCACTGTCTGAACACACAGTGCCCAGGTATACCCACCACCACTGTCTGAACACACAGAGCCCAGGTATACCCACCACCACTGTCTGAACACACAGTGCCCAGGTATACCCACCACCACTGTCTGAACACACAGAGCCCAGGTATACCCACCACCACTGTCTGAACACACAGTGCGCAGGTATACCCACCACCACTGTCTGAACACACAGTGCCCGGGTATACCCACCACCACTGTCTGAACACACAGTGCCCAGGTATACCCACCACCACTGTCTGAACACACAGTGCCCAGGTATACCCACCACCACTGTCTGAACACACAGTGCCCAGGTATACCCACCACCACTGTCTGAACACACAGTGCCCAGGTATACCCACCACCACTGTCTGAACACACAGTGCCCAGGTATACCCACCACCACTGTCTGAAAGCACAGTGCCCAGGTATACCCACCACCACTGTCTGAAAGCACAGTGCCCAGGTATACCCACCACCACTGTCTGAAAGCACAGTGCCCAGGTATACCCACCACCACTGTCTGAACACACAGTGCCCAGGTATACCCACCACCACTGTCTGAACACACAGTGCCCAGGTATACCCACCACCACTGTCTGAACACACAGTGCCCAGGTATACCCACCACCACTGTCTGAACACACAGTGCCCAGGTATACCCACCACCACTGTCTGAACACACAGTGCCCAGGTATACCCACCACCACTGTCTGAAAACACAGTGCCCAGGTATACCCACCACAATCAGTGGCTAGCTCTCCTAAGGCTTGTCCAGACCCTTCTGTAATTGTGCTGCTGGTTACATGCTGACAAGCTAAGAGAGAGGGCTGGTGTCATAGTCCTTTGTAGCTCAGTTGGTAGAGCATGGTGCTTGCAATGGCAGGATAGTGGGATCGATTCCCAGAACCACCCGTATGTAAAATGTATACGCTCATGACTTTAAGCCGCTTTGGATAAAAGAGTCCACTAAATGGCATGTAAATGTTAAACCACAGGGATCTGAGAGGATTCACAGCAGACACCTCTGGCACGCCCTCTGCCTCCATACTAGAGGTCGACCGATTATGATTTTTCAATGCCGATACCGATTATTGGAGGACAAAATAAGCCGATACCGATTAATCGGCCAATTTATTTTAAAAATTAAAATTTTTAATATATATATATCATACACACACACACATTTTTGTAATAATGACAATTGCAACAATACTGAATGAACAATGAACACTTTTATTTTAACTTAATATAATACATAAATACACACACACACACACACAGCTCTGAAGTGACAATGATACTGAAGAGTCTGCTTAGGAGACAAATACTCTCAACTGTTTGAATAAAAATAGAGTTTAAGTTACCTGTGATGAATGTTGAAAACAAAAACTTTAATTTCTATGTGCAGGAAATTCTATTTTAATAATGGGCATGGTAAGAATTGACAACCAAAGTGCGAGTCATAATTCCCATGACACCTTCTAGCAAAATCTGAAAAGCGGTTCCTTCATTTATTCCATAGGATATTTTTAGATTCACTTAAAATAAGGTCTGTGTTTTGTGTAGGCTTACATCACCGTGCCAATTTTATAACTGTGTAGATATCCATAGACAAAGGTAACTCTGATCAATATTGGCTAAATATAAGCGAAGATAAAAAAAAAAAATGTAGAGTGGATTTATGAAAATATGTTGACAAACGTTACCTTATCCTAGTGAGATTTACACGGGTATCAAAACGTAGAGGCGGTTTAAGCCTGCACAAAACACAGACCTTATTTGAAGTAGATCAAGACATTCTCTATGGAAGACATGAACGGTAAAATAATGAAGGAACCCCTTTCAAATTCAGCCGCAAGTTATTACAGGAATTATAACGCGTCGACTATTTCTCTCTAAACCATATACCTTTGACTAATCCGGAAACTATCACCTCGAAAACAAAACATTTATTCCATTCCGTATTTTATCTAACGGGTGGCATCTATGAGTCTAAATATTCCTGTTACATTGCACAACCTTCAACGTTGTCATAATTACGTAAAATTCTGGCAAATTAGTTCGCAAAGAGCCAGGCGGCCCAAACTGTTGCATATACCCTGAATGCAAGAGAAATGACACAATTTCACCTGGTTAATATTGCCTGCTAACCTGGATTTATTTTAGCTAAATATGCAGGTTTAAAAATATATACTTGTGTATTGATTTTAAGAAAGGCATTGATGTTTATGGTTAAGTACACATTGGAGCAATGACAGTCATTGATTGATTGTTTTTTATAAGATAAGTTTAATGCTAGCTAGCAACTTACCTTAGCTTACTGCATTCGCTAACAGGCAGGCTCCTCGTGGAGTGCAATGTAATCAGGTGTTAGAGCATTGGACTAGTTAACTGTAAGGTTGCAAGATTGGATCCCCTGAGCTGACAAGGTTAAAAATCTGTCGAGGCAGAACGTTCCTAGGCCGTCATTGAAAATAAGAATGTGTTCTTAACTGACTTGCCTAGTTAAATAAAGATTAAATAAAGGTGTAAAAAAAAATATATATATGCAAATCGGCGCCCAAAAATACCGATTTCCGATTGTTATGAAAACTTGAAATCGGCCCCCGATTAATCGGCCATTCCGATTAATCGGTCGACCTCTACTCCATACCCTCAGCACACAGCCTTCAGCCCTACTGTACATGTGGCTCAGAGATGCCATTCACTCAGGCATGTGTGTCTCATGGATTACCACAGGCCCAGAGGAGATCACACATCAACACGTCAGTCTACTGGGAATAGACTCAATAGAAAGAAAGTCAGTGATTGAAAAATACCTAGACGTTGCTGTTCTCTTGCCCCCGTGGAAATATGTGTGATAGATTGCGTTTTTCTTGCACTTGATGCTATCCTCTTGGTCATGCCACACCCTGGTTGTGTGTGCAGCAGATGCTGGGCTGCCAAGCTCCCAGTGCTGAGAGGCTTGGTCATTTGGCTGGGACTCAGTCTGATAAGTCACTACCTCTGAAGTGGGGCTGCTGTCATTTCTTAGTTGCTCTCCACAGACAGCTAAAGGAGTCCAGCTGAAAGGATTGCATGGCAGCAATAAATCATTTAGACGGGAAGAAGAAGAATGGAATATAAGTGATGTCGTTTTGGAATCTTTTCTCGTGTCTCTTTGTTTCCCAGTTACCATCAGCCTTGAGGTCTGATTCATACCTTGAATTTGATTGTTCTTACGTCTCATTCTTTGATTCTTTTTATTTTCTGCCCTTCACCTCTGACTGTGTTGGGGATTTGTGCTTCCCAGAGACCTGAGTAATGTAAACTGTGAGGAGCTGGGCCCACTGCCCCCTGGCTGGGAGATCAGGAACACAGCCACCGGCCGGGTCTACTTCGTGGACCACAACAACCGCACTACGCAGTTCACAGACCCGCGCCTCTCCGCCAACCTGCATCTAGTCCTTAAGTGAGTATCGGGTTATACCAGCGCCACAAATTAAACATGGTCCAGAGCCTCATAACAGCCCAGATAAAATGAGAAGTAGTTGAGGGAGAACTGTACTGTATGACTGGCTGGCAGTGTGGCTGTGTAACTGTGGTGTTTTGTTTTGTGTTCTGCAGCCCAAGCCCCAATGGTTCCCGCAGCGGCATCGAAATTCAGAACAGTTCGATCAGGTGAGGCCCTCTATTTCTCCCCTCTATTCTGTGGCCGACCTCTATTTCTTCAACACTTGGTTCTGGGGAGGCAGAACAGACTGCACACAGAAAGACACACACAGATACACACACAGACATATTGACTCCCCCACACAGGATGCTTTACAGGAAAGTCCAGTGCCAAGGTGTGTTAAACGCCTGTTGGGGTTCAGCTATCAGAGCAGCCTTTCTCCTGTGCACACACTCTCCCTCACACACTCCCACACACAACCTCACCCATCCAGACACACACACACTGCACGCACAAGGCTGCATTCCACCGCCCGGCAGCGGTTTTGATCATGCGGGGGTTTTAGCACACAATCCGTCACAAAGCTTATTTTGGCTCGACATCAGATAACAATGTGCAAACCAAGACTGATGTGTCTGTGGCTGAGGAGCGTCTTACGTCCAGGAAACGGAGCATAAATTTGATGCCCGAGTCAATGACTGAATTGTGTGTGTGCATGATAGTGTGTCTTGGTGTGTGTTGGTGCGTGCCTGTGTGTGCAGTGTTCGTCAGTGCATGCGCTTCAGAATTTTTCCTCGCAGCTGTTCAAACACGGCCCATGTAACGATAGCTGCAGCATTACCCACAGTGCAGTGTAAAGGTGGAGCAGAGTACGGGCGGGTTCGGTGGGCCTCCTCCGTGTGACCTCATTCCTGCTCCGTGCCGGGAGAGGCGGAATGCACCGATGAAAAGATCTGCTGTTATTTTCCCCTGTTCTGACAGATCAAAGAACGTGTTTGGGACTTTGGTGCTTTTTCTTTTTCTGCGGTCCTCTGAAAATCATATAAATCCCAGGCTGGCACGCCATGTATGTTTGTAATGCAGGAATCTTGTCTTAAGCACAATAATGTCCAGATGTGTGAAAAGCAGTGCACAGTGTTTCTTCTTTTTAAAAAGCACTGGTCCGATTATTATTTCACTTTAAAGTTGGGAATTAGAGTTTACTAGGTTATTGATGTCTTTATTTTAGAGGAATAATTGTATTGAAATGGAAGGTGTTTAAGCTGAGCCAAGAGCGGGTTTGTGGCGATTAGAATGATGTACGATGGGCCCTGGGTCCAACCACATACCTTCCCTGGGTTCTGCTTTAAAGGGAGAAACCCTTGGCTTTGTCTTGGAGAACCTAAGGCTGCATTTACACATGCAGCCCAATTCAGATTTCTTCCCACTAGTTGGTAGTTTGACTAATCACATCAGATCTTTGACATCAGATCTTTTTCTAAGCTGATCTGATTGGTCAAAATACCAATGAATGAAAAAAATATCAGAATTAGGCTGCCTGTGTTAACGCTGCCGACAGGATCTCTAGGTGTGCACTAATGTAACACACATTGGAGTGTGCAGTCTGCTGGTTAGCAGAGGGCTCATGGGCCTGACCCAGTCTGACTGGATCATCCTATCTGAGAATACCTTCTCTGATTTTGTCCCCTCACGGACCACTGTGGAGCAAAGAAGCTGGACTCTGGCTGAGACGAGGGGTGGGAGTGACATTCCAACCAGCGACAAAACTCTGGAAAAGATATCAGAAGGCCGGCGTGGTTTTCCATCAAGACATCTGCCTTTTATCAAGGAAAACGATTTCAGAAATTCTCACCCCTCATGCTGTCATCCCACAAAAATGTTTGATATATACGTGTCTTTCAAGCTTATAGTTTATTACCCCTTTTATTTGCTAAAGACATTGCCTCAGCGGGCCACAATACGTTTTTGGTTAGACTTACCCTGTGATGTTGCAATCTCCTGACTCTAAGCCTGGTCACTGGACAATAGGTAACAAAATTCTTGTTGGGCCTCAGATCTGCCCTCTGAACTCTGGCATGAACACTCAGAGGATCAGTTCCCAGGGGTCTAGTGTTCTCTAGCTTTACACTGAGTTCACTGTATTACTGTCTGAGCTTCAGCAGGTAACACACCACGCCATCTTACTCTCTTAAAACAAGTTAAAAAAAAAGAGAGAATGCGCACTAGGCGGTGTGTGTGTGTGTGTGTGTGTGTGTGTGTGTGTGTGTGTGTGTGTGTGTGTGTGTGTGTGTGTGTGTGTGTGTGTGTGTGTGTGTGTGTGTGTGGTGTGGTGTGGTGTGGTGTGGTGTGAGTGACGGGCAGGAATGTTTGATTTATGAGTGAAACTGGAGGGAGTGCTGCTCTGTTGCTCGGTACCTCTCCTCTCCCTGTCTGAGGCTTCCTCTCTGTATGGGTGCTGTCCGGAGGCAGCCCTTCCTACCTCCACCCCCTTCCCTCCCTCCCTCTGAGTCTAGTCTGCAGGATATAAAGGGATTGAGGAGGAGGACTGGAGTGCCCTATGGGGCCCTGCTGCTCTGTGGGATCGCAGGAAGTGGTCAGCTCAGCTAGACGAGGCCAAAGACGGTGGGAGTCTAGAGCAGTCAGTCCTTAGAATAAGCTGTCACTGTGTATTATGTGGATATAAAGATCAGGATGGCTGCTACATGACTGTCAATTACTCCTGCTCAGTGTATGACCCTCCAAACAAATATTTTTGAGAGCTAGGATTGTGTATTTGCCATATTTTATGACATTATACCGAATAAAAGGTTGTCTGGTTTTGTATAGTACAGTGAATGGCAGGTGTTTGGTAGGTGTCCCAGACAGAAATAGGTTTGCTGAGTTGTTAGAAATGACTGGATTTCAGTGGTTTTGGCCTATCCAATATTATATGATCCTGTACTTTTTGGGCCTAGGTAAATCCATTTAGCCAGGATGGGTTGTTGTTCCCTGATTCTCCTGTCACAGACTCTCTGCTTACCCTCTCTCACACTTACTCTCCTCTCTCGCACACATAAGGCGTCAGCATGCTTCAGTTCGGCCTGGCGGCTAGCCGTAGTCAGCGAGGCGAATCGAACGAGTGTGTTGGCGTACTCCCATAAAAGACCTTCGCTTGAAAGCAGTAATAGTACTGTTTGTCAATTTTGAGACGCCGTAGCCAGTTTACACTTCCTCAAAATAGTTAGAATTAATCTAAGATAACTCAAGAAATCTGTAATTCATTTAGATGTTTTTGCCGAGGAAATCTTAGCGCTAACTAAGATGTTTGGTGCAGTAATATTTCTAAATTAAAAAATGTGCATGAAAACGAGTCATCTCTGGTTGAATGACAACAAAGACTTTACTGAAGAATCCCTACTGTTGACCAATCACAGACAAAGGGGTGTAGACTTCAGCTACTGACTTCGGCAAGAAAATGTTGTGTGCCCGAACAAGAGAAGAAGAAAACTAACCGAAGTCCAAAACGTCACAAATGCTGTCATAATATATGCACACGATCTTCTGAACTTTTCCGTCTGGAAAGCATGCGGATGTCTTTACACACTCTGCCCCTCTCTCTCACTCTCTCTCACTTTCTCTCACTCACACACACACAACCCTTTGTTGCCGGCTGTACAGCCTGGTGTTTATGACCCTGCTCAGAGGGTGAGTGTGCCCACTATGCCCCACTAAAGTGCAAAAGGCCAGCATGCAAATAATCCTCAATTTCTGGCTCCATAAAGGGCCTTTTGATTCTCTCTTTCTCTGTGTCTGTGTGTGTGCATGCGTGTTTCTGAGCAGAAGAGCCTTCCACCACCACTGCCGTGGTTCAGAAGTTCACTCTCATGCCAGAGATTTGGGCAGGAGTCAAGGACCTCGTTCACTACCACCACAGATCATACTCATAGCCTGTCTTTTGATCTGGAGGTTAACCGTTCTACAGCACTGATGTGTTATCACAGTTACAGCCACCCACTGAGGTGGTCGTCTTAGCTGTTAGGGACCCTACACAACTTGGTTGTTCATTTATTGGGTTCCTATAGTCAGCAACACGTATCCTCTTATGAAGGAACTTGCATTGAAATGTCACTCCTGTTAATAAACAAATAAAGAACCTTCCTGAACAATTTAAGCTGAAGACATGAGGTCTATGGACACACCCTCATTGAACCCTCATTGCTCAGTGCAGAATGAGACCGACACTGAATCTATTTGCAGATGTCTCTTGCTGTAGCCACATTTTGCTTCCCCCCCTGTAGAACTGTCTATTTTCTCTCTGTCTGTGCCGTGCTGTCTCTCTCTCTGTGAGACCACCGTGGGTCCAGCGCCAGGTGGGGAGTGGAGGTGGCATGGCACACACCTGTGAGCTGGCAGAGCCCAGCACGGCAGGGGCCCACGGAGTTGCCCACGAGGAGAGTACGACAGAGCCGTTTGTATGGAGAGCCTGGCGGGGCGTAGAGGAAGGGTCACTGGCTGCACCTCACCTCCGTCCTGTAAGCAGACAGACAATGTGGCACCTACGGACACATCACACCACCCTCTGGCTCTGCCCCCTCGTGTGCTTGTTCAGAAATACCACCTCCACCTATGTCTGTGGGCACATGGCAGCTTGTTTGACTTGATGTGCTTCCCAGATGACCTCAGTGTGTTTACCTCTCGTTCTCCAGTCAGCAAAAGGAGGGAGACAGAATTCCTGCCTGGCTTTATTTGGAGTTTTTAGGGTTTCTATTTTAATTTTTTTGTTTTATTTTTGTGTACCTGTATGTGTTCCGACCCCAAGTCTCAACAATGATCTTTCCCTCTCCATCTCTTCTTTTTCTCCATCCCCAGCCGTCAGAACCAGCTGAAGGAGCAGGCCCAGCAGGCACTGGTGTCTCCAGGTAATCTGCCAGAGGAGGCCGAGTGCCTCACGGTGCCCAAGTACAAGAGGGACCTGGTGCAGAAGCTGAAGATCCTCCGCCAGGAGCTGTCCCAGCAGCAGCCCCAGGCAGGCCACTGCCGCATAGAGGTGTCCCGCGAGGAGATCTTTGAGGTGAGACCGTCGAATTAGTGTTATTCCCTCAGTTCTTGAACACAACCAGCATTATTGAGTCTTTAATTAGTATTACTGAAGAGGTTGTCTATCCCGATCCTGAAGGAAAGCATCAACTCTGGACATTTTCCTCACTCTCATTTACACTTGTAAAAGTTTATTATACCAGATAGTTTACCTCACTTTCAAACCTCAAGCAATGGTTTTCCATCCTCTACTTCCCTCTCCTCTCAAGGTCGTTGCTCGTCATGTTTCTGTCACGGCGTTATCCACCATGCTATTATCTATGATGTGTGAAGAGAGTTTGTTCATATCCAAAGCAGACCTCTTATTTGAAATTAGGCTTTTGTGAAGTGCACTCCTCAGTGGGGGAGGTTTTCTAGTTTGGGAGGTGTGGAGCCTCATCAGAGCAACAACACCTGCAACAGACTACATGACCCTCGTAAAATATGTGATGGAATGTGCTGGAACAGCTTTGTCTGTTAATCTGAAGGAAGACATTTTTGTTGGCTGATCTCAACACGAAAGGGAGATGGGGGTGGATTTTAAGGCTAGACATAACTTCATCGCTTTTCTGGACACGCCGAGCTGTTAGAAATACGACTGTGTGGGCAAGTGTCAGCTGGTGGACTGTCAAGCTGTCTCAGTGTGTACATTCTATTAAAGATAAGAGGCCTTATTTCTCTGGTGTCACCGCTGACACATCCTCAGTGTAACTGGAGGGCACGGTGGACCAGCTCTGGTGTCATCGCTGACACATCCTCAGTGTAACTGGAGGGCACGGTGGACCAGCTCTGGTGTCACCGCTGACACATCCTCAGTGTAACTGGAGGGCACGGTGGACCAGCTCTGGTGTCACCGCTGACACATCCTCAGTGTAACTGGAGGGCACGTGGACCAGCTCTGGTGTCACCGCTGACACATCCTCAGTGTAACTGGAGGGCACGGTGGACCAGCTCTGGTGTCACCGCTGACACATCCTCAGTGTAACTGGAGGGCACGGTGGACCAGCTCTGGTGTCACCGCTGACACATCCTCAGTGTAACTGGAGGGCACGGTGGACCAGCTCTGGTGTCACCGCTGACACATCCTCAGTGTAACTGGAGGGCACGGTGGACCAGCTCTGGTGTCACCGCTGACACATCCTCAGTGTAACTGGAGGGCACGGTGGACCAGCTCTGGTGTCACCGCTGACACATCCTCAGTGTAACTGGAGGGCACGGTGGACCAGCTCTGGTGTCACCGCTGACACATCCTCAGTGTAACTGGAGGGCACGGTGGACCAGCTCTGGTGTCACCGCTGACACATCCTCAGTGTAACTGGAGGGCACGGTGGACCAGCTCTGGTGTCACCGCTGACACATCCTCAGTGTAACTGGAGGGCACGGTGGACCAGCTCTGGTGTCACCGCTGACACATCCTCAGTGTAACTGGAGGGCACGGTGGACCAGCTCTGGTGTCACCGCTGACACATCCTCAGTGTAACTGGAGGGCACGGTGGACCAGCTCTGGTGTCACCGCTGACACATCCTCAGTGTAACTGGAGGGCACGGTGGACCAGCTCTGGTGTCACCGCTGACACATCCTCAGTGTAACTGGAGGGCACGGTGGACCAGCTCTGGTGTCACCGCTGACACATCCTCAGTGTAACTGGAGGGCACGGTGGACCAGCTCTGGTGTCACCGCTGACACATCCTCAGTGTAACTGGAGGGCACGGTGGACCAGCTCTGGGGGGAAAGCGGTGTTATTGTTCCACTCTTCTGTTCTGTCTGTTTACTGTCATTCTCACAATCCACTTTTAATGAGACTGTCCCCGATACTTGGAATGTGCTGGACATTGTGGGCCTGTGTCTGCAGCTCTCGGCATGTGGGGTGAACGCACCAACCCAGAGTGGGGTGTAATGATCCCAGACTCTGAGTACCAGGGGGAAAGTTTGTTACTAAAACACTGGTGTTTAATGTTCTACAGAAGCCCCCTCTGGCGAGGAACATGGGGTGTTTCTCATCATTGTTTCAGGACAGTTCCTTCTTTTCTTTGTTTTTTTTTGTCTTCAGCTTGAAGCCATTTGGAATTGCACAGGTCTTTGGTTTGCATGTTTAGGACAGGCAGACAAGCCGGGCTTGGCCAGACTCATGCTCTGCATTCCTGCCCCGTTTCCCATGAACCACTGAGACTGGGACAGTGGTGGGGCTGGGGTGAGACTCACGGGATCGCTTGGTGGAATGTGTCGCGTTGGAGAATGTCCTCTTATCACCCCCACCTCCTGATAATGTGCTTTGATTAAGGGTGGACTGGACACTCAGGTTACTTTGGCAGGGGAGGAGAGTGCGTAGCTAGGCAGGCAGGGGCCAGCCAAGCTGGTCCTAAATGACAGCACAGGAATGTTTATTCTTTGGCTCAGTCCCCAGAGCCAGCATCACTCACACACAGACGTTACAGTGCAGATAGATGCATCCCTCTGGCCACAGACCCTGGACTGCACAGTATTTACCAGATGGTCTCTGATGGAAGTACTCAGTAAGTTTGGGGATGCAGTCCTCCATCCCAGTCCCGTTCGTTACAAAGGTGTATCTCTGTATGTGTTACAGGAGTCTTACCGCCAGGTGATGAAGATGAGGCCGAAGGACCTGTGGAAGAGACTGATGGTGAAGTTTAAAGGGGAGGAGGGGCTGGACTACGGAGGAGTGGCCAGGTAGGAATCCACAGCAAAGCATGAGGAAAAAACTAAGTTATGCTCAATATGCATCATCATGGAACAAAGAAGATTTCTATTGTGTGTTAGAGAAGTAAATGCACCAGGTCTGGAACCAACAGGACCTGAACAGCTTCTACCCCAAGACATTAGTCTACTAACTAGTTAACCAAATAGCTACCCGGACTATCTGCATTGACCCTCTTTGCACCAACTCTTTTGACTCAAGCATATAGCCAGGTTATCTCGTTGTGTATTTATTCCTCGTGTTATTATTTGTTCTATATTTTTCTCTCTCCGTTTTTGGGAAGGGCCCATAAGTAAGCATTTCACTGTTAGTCTACACTTGTTGTTTAGGAAATATGTGACAAATAACACTTGATTTGATTTTGATTTGAATGCCACCATCTGCTGAAACAAGGTTGGCCCCCAAGGGGTAATATTGATTTAAAGCACCCAATCTGAGAATTATACTTCTGCTTTTTAAATTGCCATGGAGTATTCACTTTCTGAAATTGATGTTCCCTGCCTTGAAAAAATATTAAATGGATCAAGAGATTTCACAATGGATGTTCTCATCGTCTGTCTCTCTTTATCTGTCCCTCTCTGTGTCTCCTGTGTGTGCAGGGAGTGGCTGTATCTGCTGTCCCATGAGATGCTGAATCCGTACTACGGCCTGTTCCAGTACTCCCGCGATGACATCTACACCCTGCAGATTAACCCCGACTCAGCCGTCAACCCGGTGAGTCAGAGGCCCAGACGCCGCCACCAGCCCGCCCCACTGTAATGTGAAAGACCAGGTCACATGGACCGCTCATCTGCTCTAGTCTTGCACAATCTTTCTGCCTCTGTCTCTCCTCTGCCTGTTTATTTGTTTGGCCTTCCATTTCCCTATCAGCTGTTCTCATGCTAGATGCTAGATCTCCTAGAGACTGGTGGTGAATTAGGCAACTATTTAATTGCTGTTTTGAGACTCTTTACTGCCTCTATAGCATTTGGTTGTTAAATCCATCATAAGGGAAATAGTTTACAACTGCAAATAGTTTGGATGCTGCTGCTCACCTTTTGAGTCCTAACCTTTGTTAGGATTACGCACTGCAATAAATTCCCAGCTGTAAGAATAGCAGGTATTTATAATTTACCAAGGGCTCAAACCTAACTTAAGACATGCGTGAGGAAATCTGAGTTATAGCGCAAATCTCCCATCGACATCAATGCATGACTTTGAGTTGTATGCATGCATCCTAAATTAGGATTCTGCCTTGAGTTGCTCAATCTTGGTAATTCTCTGAAGACTGGGAGATGCCATGCTAAATGGATGTACTATGAAGTGTTTAAGAGGACTAAAGGTATTTCTGTCCCCCTCCCCAGGAACACCTGTCCTACTTCCACTTTGTGGGTCGTATCATGGGCATGGCGGTGTTCCACGGCCACTACATAGACGGGGGCTTCACCCTGCCCTTCTACAAACAGCTGCTGGGGAAACCCATCACCCTGGACGACATGGAGTCAGTGGACCCAGACCTCCACAACAGCCTGGTCTGGATCCTGTGAGTAGGAAGGAAATGGGAACAACATCCTCACACAGACCAAGATGCGCACACAGAGATTAACATGGTTTTTAATGATAATAGTTGGTAATGGCTCATTTTAATTCATCGGGTGATAATTTGGTGTATGTGAACTATAACATCTACTGGTGTACTTTTAAAGTCCCTAAAATAACCACTCATGATCATGTAGCTACACATGATGAGCTCCTCAACTGAACTTTGATCCATACATACATTAACATTCCCCCTCCCCCAGCACCATCTCTCTCTAACCCCCCTGTCCGTCTCTCTCACCTCTCAGGGACAATGACATCACAGGCGTGTTGGACCACACCTTCTGTGTGGAGCACAATGCCTACGGGGAGATCATCCAGCACGAACTCAAACCCAACGGCAAAATCATCCAGGTCACCCAGGACACCAAGAAGGAGTATGTCAGGTGAGTACTCCCCCACCGACCCCTCCTCACCACACAGGAAGAGGGTTGGTCTAGCAGTCGACAGTCAAGCCCAGCAGGGAGGAGATACTGTTTGGATTTCAGATGAGCTTTGCGGCAAGTGACCAGCCACAGTTAACTGACCTAGGATCAGGGAGTGAAGTATATGTGAAAGGCTTTGCTATACCCCTCAAAGAGGCTCAGAATCATGGCTTTGCCTTCACGTTCCAGTATGAATCATCGATCTCTGACTCTCTCTTTCCCTCTCCCTCGCTCCCTACAGGCTGTATGTGAACTGGCGTTTCCTGCGAGGCATCGAGGCTCAGTTCCTGGCCCTGCAGAAGGGCTTCAACGAGGTCATCTCCCAGCACCTCCTCAAGGCCTTCGACGAGAAAGAGCTGGAGGTATGAATGAGACACATCCCCCAGACTAGCAGTACTTATCTTCACTGTCCATCCTTTACAAAGGACTGCATTCTCCCAGACATCAGCATTTTCCCCATCCATTTCCTCCCTACAGTTTCCCTTTGACTTTCATTTCACTCTCTCCCTCTCTCCACCTCAGCTCATAGTGTGTGGCCTGGGTAAGATCGACATCAACGACTGGAAGTCCAACACGCGGCTGAAGCACTGCACCACCGACACCAACATCGTCAAGTGGTTCTGGAAGGCCGTGGAGTCGTACGATGAGGAGCGCCGGGCCAGGTTGCTGCAGTTTGTCACTGGCTCCTCCAGGGTCCCCCTGCAAGGCTTCAAAGCCCTCCAAGGTACCCTCACAGCACTCACCCTCCTGGGACATGTACAGTAGCTACATAGTTAGGTTCTCAGTGTTTCACTGCGCTTCACTGGGAGAGTTGCTTGCTAGCTAGCCCTTGTCCACCCCCTATAGGCATGTAATATTGATTGTTATGACGGCTTATAACATTTGTTATGACAGCGTAACGAATGTTTATGCCAGAGGGAGATGGGTGAGGGTTGTTTGTATTATACTCTACTGTTCCCCGAGGCAGCTCGGCAGGCCTCAGTGTGTTGTTGTTGTTGCCTGAGCTGAACCCTCTATGCAGAGCAGGCTGAGCAGAGTCCAGTAGTTCAGTAGATCCAGTCTGTCAGACAGGATGCCCAGAGAGCACCCAGGCGTGCGGAACACACTGTGATCCACTGCTCTTCCTGTCTGGCATGCCGCTTCACTCTGCTCTTCCATGTTACATAACAGGACCATCGCTGCTGCTGGTCTCAATACCAAGGTCCGCGCAGGCCGATGACAACATACACAAACCCAGTGCTCTTAGTGCCCACACTTGGCGCCGCAGAGTGCTGAGCAAGCTGTCCAGTACAGTAATGTCTTTTGTGTGTGAGTGAAGTGTGCTCTGCCGTTGTGCTTCACAGTAACTGTTGATATGTTACAGGTGCTGCAGGCCCACGACTCTTCACCATCCACCAGATCGATGCCAGCTCCAACAACCTGCCCAAAGCCCACACCTGGTGAGTGTCTGTCTGCTCTGACCCTGCAGCTTGCCCTTCAGGAACAATGTATGCCTTTGTCAAAGCTGGGAAGGGCACTTTGATATATCAACATCATGCTTTAGGTTTAGGTTTCCACCCATGTATATGTTAACCATGAACATAGAGAGGTCCTAATACCAAAGGCTCAGGCTCAAGTCTCTCTTGCCCTCTGTTTGTTCAGCTTCAACCGGGTCGACATTCCTCCCTACGAGAACTATGACAAGCTGTATGACAAGCTGCTCACTGCTATCGAGGAGACGTGTGGCTTTGCTGTGGAGTGAGACGCTGCTGACTCAGGGGTCGGCAGGAACAAGGAGTGGAGGAACTCGACCATAGTCAGACCCCACCATCCAGTTCACCCAGGGGAAGGGGGCGTCTGTGGTCCAGTGGCCCAAGGACTCTCTCGCCCACAATAGGGACATGTGGCCAGGCCGAGGGGGGGAGGCAGAGGAGACCTGAGCGAGCAGTCTCGTCTGTCTAGGGGTTTCCCCTCACCCCCCTCTTTTAAAAATAACATTTTCAGCTGCTAATAACTCAGACTATTTACTAACTTGTGGAACTGCAAAAATGGCTGGCTCTTCCTTTTTTTAATAAGTTTAGTTTTAGCATTATAAAAAATAGTCAGTATTCCATGTAGCTACGCACCATCTTACCAAGCAGAACATGAAGTCCACAACTAAACAAAACATTGGCCACATAAACAAGACTGGTATCACTGGTTTGATGGAGTACATTGTTACCCACGGTTACCAACAACACTGAATGGTGCTTGGTATGTTTGGAGGCAGGGACTGAAGGGAGCATGAAGGCTCCTTTGCACCCCCTGGTGACTGAGTCCTTTTCTACTACTGAGGACTCTTGGGGCATCTATCTTCACTCAGAGGCTGGACTTTGGAGCACATGTTCAGAACTTGACCTTATGGAGAAAGACATGCAGGGCCCCATTGTCAACGACCCTGTCCAAAGAAAGCGGGCTGGTTTTCAGCGCTCCATTCCCAGAAACCAGTGTCACACGTCTGACATCTAAGCTTGTTTGGAAATTTAAATAAATAGCTTGAATGGTGTTATTTTTATATAATGGGAAAATTAAAAAATAAACACAAAAATTATATATAATATATATAATTTATTTCTGTTATATTTCAGAAAGCTTTTGCCATTATTCCAGAAAAAAAAAGCCAATATTAAAAGTGTTACTGTTTAAGCTTGAAAGAAGTACACTTAGATTGCTGTGGGGGAAATCTTTACATAGCCTCTTTCCTACACAGTAAGTAGAGAGGTGGTCTTAAGGGTGGGTTGTCTTTAATACACACAGTCCTCTGAGTGACATAATACTTTTGACTGAATATTTTCAACTATTTAGATATTAACCTGACCCTTTAAATTCCAGTGACATCATCCAGTAGGTACTTGTGGTGGGGTATGTATGATGAGTTCCATAGGAATTTCTCATGATTTCATGATTGTTTCTTCAAGGTGATCTGCTCTGTCCCCACAAAATAATGGCTAAGAGTCCCTGCTACCCTGATACATTTTGTTATGTGAAGATTACACACATCCTTTGTAAGTGCTACTCTTGTCATTCTGGCAAATAACTACTACTACCTTCCGGTTATGGTCTTCTGGTGCTAAATAAGACAGCAGTTTGCTCAATTCTTTCAAGATATTGGCAACCAGTCTTATACCTGGGGCTGAGATGGGCGCATAGCAAACTACATACAAAAAGTTGCAATGAATTGAACAAACATCACTCAGACCTCAAGCCACATTCTCAGGAGATGTCATATTAGTTGTTGTATTATTTGGGAGCTGACGTGGTCAGATACAAAACCTTTTCCTCTGTAATGGTTGAATGACTTATACAGTACATTATGTTGAGTGGCTATAAAGTCCACATTTGTCATATGTATTGTAACCCAACAGTAGACATTGACATGTGATAGTTGGGGTTCTATATCTCCATATTGGCTATAAATTAAATCTGAATGAATGAGATGAACCCCCTAATTCTACTCACCTGAACCTAGCTCTACAAGTATGGGTTTGGGGGAGAACATATTTATTTTCTACTCATTCAAACAAATTGTTGAATGTTTTCTTCTTCTTTTTAAAAGGCTACCTGTCTAGCAATCTATGACCGTGGACTGTTCTTAAAGTTAGCATACATTGAAAATGAATTGCTCATCTTTTTCTTTTATAGAGGTGTATGCAAAGTGACGTGTCCTCAGATGGTGCTTTGTACTGTGATAGGTTATTGTTCATTAATGTGGATCACACAACCTGTAATTTATCTTTAACTTAATTTTTAATTTTTTTCACACATACAGAACTATTTGTCGCCGTATGTACTAGGTGACTTCTATCTATTTACCAGATAGGTCATGGACTGATTGATTTTATATCTAAACATATTCATTTACTTTAAAAGGCACAAAAAGATCCCTCGACAGTCTGTTTCTTACACAATCTCTCTGCATTACTCCATAGCTGCCTCCCTGAAGAATGGAACTTTTTATTAACAAGTCAAATTTTAGATGCAGCTTTTTGTTGCTTAATTTTTTTGCATGATCCACGAGCAGGACTATATCTCTTATAGCTGACTGATGCAATTAGATGTACTTAACACTATCATTTTTGTAAGAGTATTTTATTTTTGTGTGTAATTTAGGTCTAATTAAACTTGCCTTTGTCAAATAATATGAGGCACCTTGTATGTGGCTGTGCCTTGTCTTTTGTCTGTGTATGTGAGAGATTTTGGGGGCTTTCAAAGGATTTGGGCAGAATTTCGCAGTATTCAGGAGCTCAATTTGAGCTCCTGTGCATTCAATTTCCTTTGATCATCATTGACGTCACTACAACTGGATTGGAGTCCACGTGTGGCCAATTCAATTGTTTGGACATGATTTAGAAAGAAACACACCTGTCTATATAAGGTCCCACAGTTGACAGTGCATGTCAGAGCAGAAACTATATCCTGAAGTCCAAGGAACTGTCCTTTTATCTCCAAGATAGAATTGTGATGAGGAATATATCTGGGGAAGGGTATAAAACAATTTCTAGAGTGTTAAAAGTTTCTAAGAGCACAATGGTCTCTATCATTGGAAATTGAGAAAATATAGAGCTGGTCGTCTGGCCAAACTGAGCAATCAGGCAAGAAGGACCTTGGTCAGGGAGGTGGCTAAGAACCCCAATGACCACTAACAGAACTGCAGAGTTCCGTGGCTGAGATGGGAGAACCTGCCAGAAGGGCAACAGTCTACAGCAATTCATGAATCTGGGCTTTATGGAAGGGTTCCTCCTGAGATATATTATACTGAACAAAAATATAAACAGCATGCAACAATTTCAAAGATGTTACTGAGTTACAGTTCATAGAAGGAAATCTGTCAATTTAAATAAATTCATTAGGCACTAATCTATACATTAAACATGACAGGGAGCCAGGCCCAGCCAATTAGAATGAGTTTTTCCCCACAAAATGGGCTTCATTACAGACAGAAATACTTATCAGCACCACCCCCTCAGACGATCCTACAGGTGAAGAAGCCAGATGTGGAGGTCCTGGGCTGGCGTGGTTAAACCTGGTCTACAGTTGTGAGGCTGGTTGGATGTACTGCCAAATTCTCTAAAATTACGTTGGAGGCGGCTTATGGTAGAAATGAACATTCAATTCTCTAGCAACAGCTCTGTTGGACATTCCTGCAGTCAGCATGCCAATTGTGACAAAACTGTACATTTTAGTGGCCTTTTATTGTCCCCAGCGCAAGGTGCACCTGTGTAATGATCCTGCTGTTTAATCAGCTTCATGATATGCCACACCTGTCAGGTGGATAGATTTTCTTGGCAAAGGAGAAATGCTCACTAACAGGGATTTGTGCAGAAAATTTGAGAGAAATAAGCTTTTTTTACATATGGAACATTTCTGGAATATTTTTTATTTCAGCTCATGAAACATGGGACCAACACTTTGCATCTTGTGTTTATATTTTTGTTCAGTATATATTATTTACAGTATATTATATTATAAAAAGGGACATGACAGCATGTCTGGAGTTTGCAAAAAGGCATGTGAAAGATTCTGAGAGCATAAGGCAAAAGATTCTGTAGTCTGATGAGACAAGAATTTAACACTTTGGCCTGAATGCAAAGCGCTATGTCTAGAGAACCAGGCACAGCTCAACACCAATCTAACACCATCCCTACCGTGAAGCATGGTGGTGGCAGCATCATGCTATGGGGATGCTTTTTAATGGCAGGGACTGGGAGACTTGTAAGGATAGAGTGAACAATGAATGGAGCAAAATACAGTCTAAATGACCTTAGACTGGGGCAATGATTTACGTTCCAACAGGACAAATACCACAAGCATACAGCCAATGCAACACTGAAATGGCTTCCAAACAAGAATGTGAAAGTCCTTCAGTGGCCAGACAAAGCTCTGACTTGAATCCCATTGAAAATCTGTGGAAAGACTTGAAGATTGCTGTTCACTGCCACTCCCCATCTAACTTAACAAAACGTGAGAAAATCTGCAAGGAAAAATGGGAGAAAATCCCCAAATCCAGATGTGCAAAGATGATCGAGACATACCTACGACGACTCAAAGCTGTAAGCGCCACCAAAAGTGCTTCTACTAAGTATTGACTCGGGTGTGTATAAATTGCAAGTGTATAATTTGAGCAGCATTATAAGAGCCTGGTAGCAGCAGTTGTGATGTGTGCTAAGGTGCAGAGAATCAGCAGGTGATCAGTCCAGTTCAAGTGTTCAGCAGTCTGATGGCTTGTAGATAGAAACGGTATCTGAGCCTGTTGGTATCAAACCTAATGCTCCGATACCGTCTCCTTGACGGTAAGGGAGAGAACAGCTCGTGGTTTGGGTGTGTGGGTCCTTGATGATGCAGCGTGCCTTCCTCCGGCACCGTTTCGAGTAATGTCCTGGTTGGGTGTAAGCACGGTCCCAATGATGTACTGGGCTGTCTTCACCACCCGCTGGAAGGTAATTCCACAATCAGTTCCTTTGTTTTGTTGACGTTGAGGGAGAGGTTATTTTCCTTAGCAACTGTAATTGAGAATAGCGTAGTACATGAAGAGTATTGTCTGCTAACGGGTCTCTGACTTCAAATCAGGAAAGGGGATACGAGAAGGGTTACTTTGGAAATGAGAAAGATGACATTGGGCATTTTATATACAGTATAAGAGCAGGAAATGTTAAACAAAATCTGGAGTAACGGCTGTTATTACAATACTACACTAGTTTGATTACCACGATACAATAAACAGGTCAGTTTAGGGCCGTGTTTACTTGAAGATGAAGTATTATAGCACACTAGTATGTTTTATGTCATCCTTTAACCAGCTTTTAAATCTTGACAAAGTGGGAGCTGTAAAGCTTTTCATTTTAATTTGAGCATTTATTTGAATTAGAATGAGTCTGGCATGTCCTGAGCACCAGAGGCGTGAACTGAAGTGCTTTCATCAATGATGATGGTGGTGATAGGAGGGGGCTTGGGGTATCAGTATCTATTTGCTCAGACAAAGGAATGGGCATACATAAGGTAATTTTTGGTAGTGCGATGGACTGTATAGGCCTAAACAGATTGTTTCTGTGGTAGCCTACAGCCAACCTTGACATTGATGTTATTTCGTAGATCCAAGCAGTGGTACACCACTCTGCATATTAAACTTGATCACGTACAGTGCCTTCAGAAAGTATTCACACCCTTTGACTTTTTCCACATTTTGTTGTGTTTTACAGACTGAATTTAAAATGGATTCAATTTAGATTTTGTGTTACTGATCTACACACAATTACCCATAATGTCAAAGTGCAATTTTGTTTGTAGACATTTTTACAAATGAAAAGCTGAAATGTTTGGAGCCAATAAGTATTTGTTATGGTAACCCCAAATAAGTTCAGGAGTAAAAATGTGCTTAACAAGTCACATAATAGATTCCACCGACTCACTCTGTGTCAAATAATAGTAGTTAACATGGTTTTTGAATGACTAACCCATCTCTGTAGCCTACACATACAATTATATGTAAGGTCCCTCAGTCGAGAAGTGCATTTCAGCACAGATTAAACCACAAAGACCAGGGAGATTTTCCAATGCCTCATAAATAAGTAGATGGGTGAAAATAAAAAAAGCAGACACTGAATATTCCTTTGGATGCGGTATCAATGCACCATCAGTTGCCGGAGAGGAAGGAAACCACTCAGAGATTTCACCATGAGGCCAATGCTTATTTTAAAACAGTTACAGAGTTTACTGGCTGTGATAGAAATGGGATTTGTTTGATTTGCCACAAACATAATGCTTGTATTCAGGACAAAAAGTTAATTTCTATGCCACTTTTTTTGCAGTTTTACTTTAGTGCCTTATTGCAAACAGGATGCAGGTTTCCGAATATTTGTATTCTGTACAGGATTTCTTCTTTTCACTCTGTCAATTAGGTTAGTATTGTGGAGTAACTACAATGTTGTTGGTCGATCCTCAGTTTTCTATCACAGACATTAAACTCAGTAACTGTTTTAGAGTCACCATTGGTGAATACTTTCCGAAGGCACTGTAATTAACGGCAGTAGCCTATTAAAGGCATTTTAGTGAAAAAATATATAGACATCTGACCCAGAACTACACTAACAAGTTCTGAGGTTAGGGACCTTTTACTGTAAATCAACATTTTCACATTACAGAGCAGCTTTTCCAATTTCCAAAAACCCTTTACAGTCTATTATTCATTAAAAACATAACCTGATTAAGTGGCTTTAGGTCTACCATATTTTACGCTAAAGTACTCAGCAGAACTCTAATTTTAGGGAGATGTTCCTGCATATCGACTGCACTAGTTTGAGACTGCCATCTAGCCATATTTTTTTTTACTGAATGTGCTTTCTTTGAGCACTGACGTCACTTATGGTAAAAGGAAAGCAACCGGATCACAACTGTTTTTTTTTGTACATATGCTTTCGCCAACAGGTTTCATTAAATAATCCCAAGTGAAACACCCAGAGAGCTATGTGTAAATATATCGCTCTGATACACCTAAAAGCGAGAATTTGTTTGTCAAACGGCAGTCAAGCATCGATCATCATGTCACCAGAATTAGACCCTCAATATTTATTGGAAATGAGCATCAAGATCACCGTGAACTTTTACCAACCTGTGAAGTTCATAATAATTGATTTCAAATGTAGCCCAATAAACTGAATGGTTTCCCGAGTCATACCATATCGTCGCGTGAATTTCTCACATAAATCATTTTACGGACACACCGTCGGCATTTATGTCACAGCTGTTAATACGGTATGAATTTACTAGTATAAAACTAGATGGAAACGTGGTTATTGTGATACGCCTGATAAAATGTGATACATTGACAATAATACCTAGCTAAATTCCACAATTGTACACAATAGCATTCTGTCGTATTAGAGATTTAATTTGGCATAGCTTATGTTTCAAAACCTTTTTTTATAAAATAGATTTCCATATGGGATACAGATACTTTATCTATAAGGCGCTTTCAACATTATAAACACATTGCGACAAAATTACCTCCTCCATTTCACAACATTTTCGGAACATAGACGCAAAATATGCACGTGTTCCTTCCAAATAGCTTTGAATGTGACGTTATGCAATGTGCTGCGGTGTAGTCAGTTCATGGCGGATTAATACTTCACTCAGACGGTGACACTTCCTCATGCAATAAAAGCCGAATCTCTTTTTTTTAGTTCACCGGCATTTCAGCATCATCACGGCAGTTCGCGTTTGATATCGGATTTTCAGGCGTAGTTTATTTATCGTTTTTATTTATACACTTTGTTTACAAGATGCCTGGATTTTCCGACAGAGATCGTGGTAGAGATAGAGGGTAAGTGTTTGAATTAATTTTAGGCGAATTTAACACCTCGTTGTCTCGCCAGAAATGGCTGACATGACGCACGGGATAACGGTAGCTAGCGTATTCGTTTAGCTAGCTAGGTATATTTCGTATTTTATTTTTTTACTCAGATTGACGTTTTTTAAAACTTTTAAAATGTTACCTATCGAAATGTATTCAGAATCAGAAAGGACCAACGTTTTTGTAAAGGCCTCGTTTCGTCATGAAACTAGCAAGAGGCCTGATCTGAACCCGAAAAGTCTTAGCTGGAGGCCTGTTTATTAAAATACGAACAAGCTAGTCCGCGGTTGTAATTTTTTAATTCACGTTATCACATTTTCATAACGTTAATCTTAACATTAACATTGTGCCTCATCGTACAGCAAATGTCCGATAACCGGTAAGCTAGCCGACTAAATATATTTGTACGCCATGTGGCATTATTGAATGCGGATACAAAATGCCGGCCGGGTTTTTTTTTTCATTGTTCCTGTGCTGGATATATATTGAAGATTGCTGTGTTTTTTTTTTAACGTGAATCAGAGTCCAATAAGCCAAGCATTTCTTCTAGTTTGGTGAAACGCTGGCAGTAGTTTCTGCATTGTATTGAAGTTGGGGTAATGTTTAATTAGTTACACGCTGACTGCTAGTTCTGTTAAATCTAAAATGTACTTTTCTTTGATTGTATTTACTCAAGCGAGTTTATCCACAGGTAACCTACATCTCTTTTACATTGGTTGGCGTGACTAACATTAGACCATCCGTTTCCCCAGTTATGGCAGCGGACCACCTCGTTTTGGAGGCGGCGGAAGAGGAGGAGGAGGTGGGGGGAAGTTTGGTAATCCCGGTGATAGACTGCGCAAGAAGCACTGGAACCTTGACGAACTCTCTAAATTTGAAAAGAACTTTTACCAAGAGCACCCCGATGTTAATCGTAGATCTCCGGTATGTAATCCAGTGGTCTAAATCCAGATGCAGCTGAATTTTCTGTAAATGTTACAATTGTCATGTGTTCTTACATAGGTTCCTTTTTTCCCCATATCACCAATGGCCATTTGGTGTAGTTGTCTTTTGCATTGCCATGCCAATTGATCTGAGTCTCTACATGTTTGTCATTGCAGCAAGAGGTTACACAGTACAGAAGTACTAAAGCTGTTACTGTGAAGGGGAGGGACTGCCCTAATCCAATTATGAAGTTCCATGAAGCCAGTTTTCCAAGTATGCACATCCACTAATATCTGACACATTCAGTTGAAATATTTATTTTTGTTCCAGACGTGTCTTCAATCTGGGTTTGTTTTCATGTACAACCCCCTTTTTCCACAGCCTACGTTATGGATGTCATTAACAAAGCAGGATGGTCAGAACCAACACCGATCCAAGCACAGGGTTGGCCACTGGCGTTGAGTGGCAAGGACATGGTTGGCATTGCACAGACAGGCTCTGGGAAAACTCTCTCAGTAAGTGTGAGAATCTTAGCCTTGATGACTATTCCAGCAACTTAGAATGGCTCTTAAAAATAAGAGGACTGATAGTGTTTCTCTTTATTGCAATGTAATTTTTCTTTTTGCAGTACTTGTTGCCTGCAATCGTGCACATTAACCACCAGCCTTTCCTGGAACGTGGAGATGGCCCTATTGTAAGTACCCATGGATATTCAGACTTGTATCTAATCTCGCATCCACCCAACATGGATTTATGGTATTCAATCTTTCTTTCAGTGCTTAGTGCTTGCCCCTACCCGTGAGCTGGCTCAGCAGGTCCAGCAGGTGGCGGCAGAGTATGGCAGAGCTTCTCGCCTGAAGTCTGTCTGCGTTTATGGGGGCGCGCCCAAAGGGCCACAGCTCCGTGACCTGGATAGAGGTAAGTTCCACAACCACTCTATGTATTTGGCTGATTTGAATCTATGGAATTTGGTGCTCAAGATTGTTTATTATAGGTGTGGAGATTTGCATTGCCACACCTGGCAGGCTTATTGACTTCCTGGAAGCGGGGAAGACCAACATGCGCAGATGCACTTACCTGGTCCTGGATGAGGCTGACCGAATGCTCGACATGGGTTTCGAACCACAAATCCGAAAAATTGTGGACCAAATCAGAGTGAGTTCTGTTGTGATGCATTAATGTGCTAATAGTCTACTGATCTCACTTGGTACAGCCAAGGGAAAATTCTGACACCTTCCTTCTCTCCAGCCTGACCGACAGACTCTGATGTGGAGTGCCACCTGGCCCAAAGAGGTGCGCCAGCTGGCAGAGGACTTCCTGAAGGACTACGTCCAGATCAATGTGGGAGCTCTGCAGCTGAGTGCCAACCACAACATCTTGCAGATCGTGGATGTTTGCAATGATGGCGAGAAGGAAGACAAGTGAGTCCTGTGGTATTTCTGTACTGTATATGTAATGGGTGGAAAATATGACTTAGACGCTTTTGTTTAGTCACTAATTGAATGCTTCCCGGCCTTCCCCTTCCAGACTCCTCCGCCTACTTGAGGAGATCATGAGTGAGAAGGAGAACAAGACCATAATCTTTACAGAGACCAAGAGGCGATGTGATGAGATCACTAGGAGGATGAGGCGGGATGGGTAAGTGGCATCAATACTTCGTTCTTTAAACTCGGTACTCATGTGTTTTACTGGACTTAATTGACACTTGCTCCTTTTAGTTGGCCAGCAATGGGCATCCATGGAGACAAGAGCCAGCAGGAGAGGGACTGGGTGCTCAATGGTGAGTTATCACAAGAACAATTTAGTATGAGACAACCTCTTATGTCCAGCTATCAATTTCCTTTCCTTTTTTCAGAGTTCAAGTTCGGAAAGGCTCCAATTCTCATTGCCACAGACGTCGCTTCCAGGGGTCTAGGTTAGTTTCATTCTGTCCTTGGTCCCTTGTACCAACTTTTTTTCTGAGAAAGTGGTTCTTTCTGTAACTTCTGCCTTCTGAGTTTCTCCCCTATCTGAAGGAGCGGTCTTTTGAGGCAGGGCCTTGGCATGACACGCCCAGGTCTCCAGAGGGGGAAGGAGGACTCTTGGAGGTGTCCTGACTGGGACATCACCCAGTCACATACAGAGGTGGCGGGGCCTGAGTGCTGACTATCACGCTGGGCTGCCCAAAAGGGGGCCTTAGCCGCTGCACCCCTGTAAATGCAGCTGTTCTCTGGCATCGGTTTGGACTGCTTCACACCCAAGCTCATGGCTCCACCAGGCTCTGCTGTTTCCATGTCTTGCATGTCGGTTTGGGCATTGTATTGCAAGTCATCGAGTTCTGGAAGGTGTAGCTTTTCTCAAACATGTTTGACAAATGTGGCAGTTTCCTAAACTTCTGTTTTGAGAGCAGTTGTAAGTCCAATTACACGTTCACCTCTGTAATGATATGGCTACTGGCGCTTAGTGTCAGTGGGTCATGTCAGTTGGCTGGGGACAAAATCCAAGCTCGCACTCCTCCCTCACCTGCGTTTCAAGTCATGTCGAGACCTGCCAACGAGAGACATTTGATCACGTGAACACTGGTTCTTGATGAGACTGGGGGTACTTTTGTTATGGGTCACAGGAGTAAGTGGCTCCATCTTTTAGCTTTTCCCAATTGTTTATGGTCTTGGCAAGACGTTGCAGTGTGGCCTTTATAGCGAGCTTCTTATGAGTGTGTGGGAAGAAAGGGCCTTCGTTATCACCATAAGGTCCTTGTTTTGGCACATGAGGCAACAGTGCGCATAGTGGCCTTACTGTGTAGAAGCACCCTGCAGTCACTTGGCATTGTGTGGGGAGTTTTCTGCAATGGGAATGGACTAGTGAATGCATACTCCTTTATGGTAAGACTTCTGATCCTTGTTTAGGGGTGGGGGCTGTTGAGAATTAATTGAGAGGTTATCTGGATTGGAAGCATTTGGAGTGTGCATCGTTTCTCTCTTCCCACCGTAGTATCCCCACAGATTTAGTCTTTCTGAAGTTGTCTAATGCTATTCTTTACAGCCTAGTGGAAAACCCAGCTACATCCAGTGAATGGTTGTACTAACTTTGCTCTTTTGGTCTGGCTGTTGTGGTGTGCATCTTTGTGCGCTCCCTCTGCTTTTTTTTTTTTGTTGCCACACTGCAACACATCCTACAGATGTTGAAGATGTGAAATTTGTCATCAACTTTGACTACCCCAACAACTCTGAGGACTATATCCACCGCATCGGCAGAACTGCCCGGAGCCAAAAGACTGGCACAGCCTACACCTTCTTCACCCCCAACAACATGAGGCAGGCCAGCGACCTCGTTGCTGTGCTCCGTGAGGCCAACCAGGCCATCAACCCTAAACTCCTCCAGATGGCGGACAGAGGAGGTAAATCTAATTGGTGAGATACAGGAACTGTGGTTCAGCTGCAGCCATTTTTTTCCCCCTTTTTGTTGACGTGGATGGGTTTGGCACAGTCAAAGCTATGGGATCTTGATTTATTTTTGTGTTAGCCATTCATTTACCCCCCTACAGTGTTTTCCAATGTACCCATTTCATATCACTCAAACTAGCATGAAAGCCCATTCTAATTTGTTCTTGTTGTTCCTTTCAGGTCATTCAAGGGGAGGCAGAGGTGGTAGTGGATTTAGGGATGACCGCCGGGACAGGTACTCCTCCGGGGGCAGGCGTGACTTCAGTAGCTTTAGGGACAGGGAAAACGATAGAGGTTTTGACAGTGGACCAAAGAAGGTCTTTGGCACAAATTCACAGAGTGGAGGCTATGGGGCAAGTGGCTTTGACAAAAGCGGCAATGGTTTTGGCGGCTACGGCAGCAACGGCCAGTCAAACTATGGTACCAGCCAGGCCGGGGCGTTCCCAACGCAGAACTTCCAGGCCCCACAGTTTAGTGCCAACCAGGGAGGTATACAGAATGGCATGAGCCATCAACAGTTCCCCTTCACGCAGCAACAAGCGCCACAGCCCATGGTGCCTTACTCAATGCCCCCTCAATTCCCACAGTAAACATCCACATGAAAGTAAAGATGGTAACTTATTGCTTTTTTGTCTTGTTTAGTCCTATACTCTATCCAAAATTGTACTGTTTAATTTTTTACACAGGGTTCAATTGATTTTTTAAAACCTCTATCAAGTCCTTGTGGGGGGGGGGGGGTCCTGCAGCAATAGTGATGGTGCACAGTTTTGCTTTCTTTTACTTATTTAATTTGTTACATTCCTCAGTGATGTTTAGTCTTATTTTGTACTAGTTCTTGCAGATGTATTGTTTTGTCCCACCTGTACCATTTAAAGTGATATGTTAAGATCTTAACTGGGAGGCATGGCCTTTCGATTAAAAACCAAAAATGCATATCGTGTTGTCTTTTCTTTTACACCATTACATGAATTTCAGTGAATGCTTTACTTCAACATCAGGTAAATGGCTGAACACCCGGGAGTGGTAATCTTCCGTCTAGCAGAATCTATGAACATTGTCAATAGCTTAAATTAGTGAATGCTTATGCTTGACTACACCGCACCTGTTAATACTGGGGATTGAGACTTGCAGTTATGCCAAATCAATGTAATAGTACTGTTGGATTTAAAGACTTCCTCGAGTTATTTATTTTTTGCAAATGGCAAGGAGTTCAGAGCTATCTCATCTAGCAACTCAATATAACACCCCCCCCCCCCCCCCCCCCCCTGCTTGTGCTATGGTGACATTGTCAACCTATTGATGTACCTTATGTAAATCAGGGGTTAAAGGTTTTGATTAAACAACCTCCACATTTGTCAGTGATAATGGGTACTGTCTGACCTGCCACTAAGCTGAATTTCCCTAAAATTGACCAGATGGGTAACTGCATATACCTAATTCGTTGTCTAAATGCCGAGGCAAATGTGCACATATAAAATGTCACCCCCATCGGTTTTGCAGGTGTCTGCTGTGCAATGCTAGGAAAGGCTCTCAGCTGGTATGGCTGATGTCATAACCGTTTAAGTTTTGAGTCATGGTTTCTTCTGCTGTTAGTGGCGCTGTGTATGTTATACTTTACCTAAAGGAGGGAGGGGCCTGTCTGTACTGGAAACACAATACCAGCTGTCATGTCTTGAACACAGCCTTCTAACTATTGACTCAAGTGGCCGCTTTCGATTTTATTTTTGGGGGAAGGAAAATTGTCAGTCAATTTCATCTGATGCCATCCATCCATTATGGCCTGGATTTACTCAAGTATTTACCTAACATCTTTCTCTGCCTGCTTTCACTGAGCAGCACATGAAACCATCTTCACCCATCCCTCTAGCAAGCTGGTGAGGGTTGGGTAACTGGTTGACCCTGTCTGCCCACTGAGGCGTTGGCAGGGACTTGTTTGGGTGAAATGACACAAATCTATTCAAGCTCAACACAGATGAAACAACTGTATTAAAGGTTTTGACACCTTGTACTGTATCCATTCTAGATGGCAAGCAGATAGGGACTATATTGTGATGTCTGACCCTGCTGGGGAAAAGCATGGAACTTATGAGCTCAGTTTCTTCTAGATGGCTTGAGGGTGAGAGGTACATATTTTCACAACCGTGATGATCTGAATGGCCCTAAAGTACATTACATGACCAAAAATATGTGGACACCTTGTCGAAACTCTCATTCCAAAAACATGGCCATTAATTTGTAGTAGGTCCCCCCTTTGCCGCTATAACAGCCTCCACTCTTCTGGGAAGGCTTTCTACTAGATGTTGGACCAGTGCTGTGGGAACTTGCTTCCATACATCCACAAGAGTATTAGTGCTGTTGGGCGATTAGGCCTGGCTCGCAGTCGGTGTTCCAATTCATCCCAAAGGTGTTTAATGGGGTTGAGGTCAGGGCTCTGTGGAGGCCTGTCGGGCTCCCGAGTGGCGCAGAGGTCTAAGGCACTGGTTCTCAGTTCTAGAGGCGTCACTAAAGACACCCTGGTTCGAGTCCAGGCTGTATCACAATCGGCCGTGATTGAGAGTCCCATAGGGCGGTGCACAATTGGCCCAGCGTCGTCCGGGTTTGGCCAGTGTTTGCCGTCATTGTAAATAAGAATTTGTTCTTAAACTGACTTGCCTAGTCAAATAAAGGTACTCCACACCGATCTCGACAAACCATTTCTGTATGGACCTCGCTTTCTGTGAGCTTGTGTGAGCTACCACCTCCTGTTGTTGCTCCTAGATGTTTACACTTCACAATAACAGCACTTACAGTCGAACTGGGCAGCTCTAGCAGGGCAGCAATTTGACAAACTGACTTGTTGGAAAGGTGGCATCCTATGATGGTGCCACCTTGAACGTAACTGAGCTCTTCAGTAAGGCCATTCTAATGCCAATGTATGTCTATGGAGATTGCAGCAAGTGTGGCTGAAATAGCTGAATCCACAAATTTGAAGGGGTGTCCACATACTTTTGTATATATCGTGTATGTTTGGCATGTTAACTGTAAATACTGCCTGCTTTTTTAGCCTAGGAAAGCTGGTTATATTTATCTTTCCTTGTTTGCTGCAGCCTCGCCTCTCATGACTGGTGCTTTCTCATGATCCAGCAGTGAGAAATAATCCAAGTGGCAGTTTTGGAGGTCCTGTCCCAAGCAACAGGCCACAGTGAATCACAGACACAGGTATTATGTTCTTCTGCATCCATTCATGTCTCAATTTGTAAATGTGCAATTAAGAAGTGTTTCAAAGAGAGTGATTCTTTAGAACTCTTTGTCAGGGTTGAAATGACACGTTAGCGGAGATGGCGCCTATGGACATGGTCGCCCTGTTCCTAGCTCGTAACCAATTTTGCAGTATATTTTTGTGTGTGTTATTTCTTACATTATTTGCTCAGAACATTTCTTGCATTATTACCTACATCCGAAAATTACTTTTGGATATTAGATCGGCATTTGGACCAGAAATTCAACGTTCCGAATTCTGACATTGCTCGTTCTAATATCTCTATATTTATTATTTATTTTTATTTTGGGGATTTGAGTGTATTGTTTTGTACTGTCAGGTATTACTCCACTGTTGGAGCTAGGAACATAAGCATTTCTTTACACCCGCGATAACATCTGCTAAATATGTGTACGCGACCAATAACGTTTGATTTGATTTGATATTCACTAGACATTTCCCTAAAAATAGGGGCCTGGGCCAACATAAGTATTAAACACCTGCTCTTGGGGACCATTTTGATGTTTTCAATGATTAAGGGAATGCCCTTGTTTGCTTTGTTCCCATAACCCTTGTAGTTCAAGCCCTGCTCTTCAGTGTTACATACCTTGACTGAAATGTGCTCTCTCTGTAAATTATTTGTGTGTTCTTGACTGAGCCTCTCCCAGATGAATGGCAGCCAGGTTTGCATAATGTGGAATTTAACCAGGTATGTGTTCTGCCCTGTGGTGTAGTTGGATAGAGGAGGGGTGTGGTTGAGTTACATGTTAAGTCAGTAAATGAGATTGGACATTTACAATGCAATAATATGCAGCACCAGTAGCCCACACCTTATGACCACATTAGGAAAACCTGAACTTTGAAAGATGTGATTTTGTCATCACCAGCACTGCTGCTTTACTCAGAGTGAGTATTTTTTTAACTGGGATTATGAAGTGAGATAGGCCTACATCTTTTTTAAATGAACGATAAAGGGACGAATCTGGGTTTGGCAGATGCCAGGAGAACGCTACCTGCCCCAATGCATAGTGCAAACTGAGAAGTTTGATGGAGGAGCAATTATGGTCGTTAGTTCCAGTGAAGAGAAATCTTAATGCTACAGCATACAATGACTTTCTAGTCGATTCTGTGCTTCCAACTTTGTGGCAACAGTTTGGGGAATGCCCTTTCCTGTTTCAACATGACAATGACCCCAAATGCACAAAGCAAGGTCCTTACAGAAATTGTTTGTCGAGATCGGTGTGGCATGCACAAAAGTCCTGACCTCAACCCCATCAAACACCTTTGGGATGAATTGGAACGCTGACTGCGAGCCAGGCCTAATTGCGCAACATCAGTGCCCAACCTCACTAATGCTCTTGTGGCTGAATGGAAGCAAATCCCAGCAGCAATGTTCCAATATCTAGTGGAAAGCCTTCCCAGAAGAGTGGAAGCTGTTAGAGCAGCAAAGGAAGGACCAACTTTATATTAATGCCCATGATTTAGGAATGAGATGTTCGACAAACAGGTGTCCACATACTTTTGATAATTTAGTGTATGGCATACAAGTAACTGCCAAAATATAGAAAACCAGCATAGTGTCTAAATAGAGCGTTTGGTTACCACGAGCTGCCAGGGTCAATGCGCCTTGGCATAGTTCTACAAGTGTCTGGAACTCTATTGGAGGAATGCGACATCATTCTTACATGAGAAACTCCTTTATTTAGTGTTTTGTTGATGGTGGTGGAAATCGCTGTCCTAGGCGCCGCTCAGGAATCTCCCATAGGTGTTCAATTGGGCTGAGATCTGGTGACTGAGACACACACATGCCCTTTAAACCCCCTATGCATCTTTGAAATCCTTCTTTTAAAGTCACTGAGATCTCTTCTTCTAGCCATGGTAACCAAAATAATAAATGGGCCTTTTTATACATGACCCTAAGCATGATGGGATGTTAATTGCTTAATTAACTAAGGAACCACACCTGTGTGGAAGCACCTGCTTTCAATATACTTTGTATCCCTCATTTACTCAAGTGTTTCCTTTATTTTGGCAGTTACCTGTAGGTCCCTCTTCATTCATCACTCTTCACTTTTTGTATCTTTAGTATCTTGCATGTTTCTCTACTGGCATGTTGCCGTTGGTCAGGAGAGTACTGTACCCGCTATGGATGTGAGCCAGACATACCTACGTCAAGCCTGATGCTCAACAGCATGCTAAACCACAGCTTTCAGTCAGCCATAGACATCACGTTATGAGTTAGTAGCGTTAATATAACTCAGACATAAACTCCCACCTCCCACTTTTCTATTAATTGCACATGCTTGTGTAATTATATACCAGGCGGTGTCAGAGGAAGGCCCTAAAAATGGTCAAAGACTCCAGCCACCAAAGTCATAGACTGTTCTCTCTGCTACCACATGGCAAGAGGTACCGATGCACCAAGTCTGGAGCCAATGTGACCCTGAACAGCTTCTACCCCCAAGCCATAAGACTGTTAAACAGTTAGTTAAATAGTTAACCTGGACTGTCTGCATTGACCTTTTTTGCACAAACTTTTTTTTACTTATTACATGTGCTGCTGCTACTGTTTATTATCTATCCTGTTGTCTTGTCACTTTATTCCTAGTTATGTGTACATGTCTACCTCAATTACCTCGTACCCCTGCACATCAACTCAGTACTGGTACCCTGTGTATATTTCCAAGTTATTACTCGTACCCCTGCACATCAACTCAGTACTGGTACCCTGTGTATATAATACCCTGTGTATATAACCAAGTTATTACCTCGTACCCCTGCACATCCACTCAGTACTGGTACCCTGTGTATATAACCAAGTTATTACCTCGTACCCCTGCACATCCTCTCAGTACTGGTACCCTGTGTATATAACCAAGTTATTACCTCGTACCCCTGCACATCAATTCAAATCAAATCAAATTTATTTATATAGCCCTTCTTACATCAGCTGATATCTCAAAGTGCTGTACAGAAACCCAGCCTAAAACCCCAAACAGCAAGCAATGCAGGTGTAGAAGCACGGTGGCTAGGAAAAACTCCCTAGAAAGGCCAAAACCTAGGAAGAAACCTAGAGGAACCAGGCTATGAGGGGTGGCCAGTCCTCTTCTGGCTGTGCCGGGTGGAGATTATAACAGAACATGGCCAAGATGTTCAAATGTTCATAAATGACCAGCATGGTCAAATAATAATAATCACAGTAGTTGTCGAGGGTGCAGCAAGTCAGCACCTCAGGAGTAAATGTCAGTTGGCTTTTCATAGCCGATCATTAAGAGTATCTCTACCGCTCCTGCTGTCTCTAGAGAGTTGAAAATAGCAGGTCTGTGACAGGTAGCACGTCCGGTGAACAGGTCAGGGTTCCATAGCCGCAGGCAGAACAGTTGAAACTGGAGCAGCAGCACGGCCAGGTGGACTGGGGACAGCAAGGAGTCATCATGCCAGGTAGTCCTGAGGCATGGTCCTAGGGCTCAGGTCCTCCGAGAGAGAGAAAGAAAGAGAGAAAGAGAGAAAGAGAGAATTAGAGAGAGCATACTTAAATTCACACAGGACACCGGATAAGACATGAGAAGTACTCCAGATATAACAAACTGACCCTAGCCCCCCGACACATAAACTACTGCAGCATATGGTGTATACACATGGTGTATTTATTATAACTTGTATTATTATTTGTTATTATTTTTAGATTATTTCTCTATTTTCTTTCTCTCTGCGTTGTTGGGAAGGGCCTGTAAGCATTTCACTGTTGTTTACAAGCATGTGATGAATACAATTGGATTTGATTCGATTTTTGATTACGAGGGCACAATGCACATACACTCATAAATATTTATCTTTCTACCGTCAGCAGAGGCCCCAGCTCTTCCCTCAGCGGTAAGGGTACTCTGCATTCCTCTCTGAGACCTTGACTCATTATACTAGGTGTGGCAGGTAGCCTAGTGGTTAGAGTGTTGGACTTGTAACCGAAAGGTTGCAAGATCGATTCCCTGAGCTCACAAGGTAAAAATCTGTCGTTCTGCCCCTGAACAAGGCAGTTGTTCACTGTTCCTAGGCCGTCATTGAAAACAATAATTCGTTCTTAACTGACTTGCCTAGTTAAATAAAGGGAAATAATATATATATATATAAATACTAAGAGGGGTAATTCAACAGGGTGTGTGTCTGATAATCACTGATACTCAGAAGCCTGGGGAACTGTAGCCTACTGTACTGTAGTGTCCGATGCTGTACCCTATGGCTAAGCTACAAACAGAATACAAGCACGACCACCCACTTTAGTCTGCACAGTTTTGACTTCCTAAAATAAAGGATCAATGGTGATGTCAAATGCTTGTCAAGTTGTCACGTTTTGTTTATTATCTTAGGTTGTTGTAAGATAGACTTGTTTTAACTTGTCCAGTTTCACTGCACCCTTTCTGTAGTGGGCTAACACAACATTTAAATCACACTACTACAGATAGCTATTACGTTTCCCTTGGATATTTTTGTGATATTTTTACTACCCACAGATCACACCCTCTTAGTCTGATACTCTCTAAACATTATTGTCCTTCTCTGTTTGCTTGTTGGGTGGATAGCACAGTTGGAATGTGGTGTGCCCAACCTTCAATAAAGGTGTATGTAGTAGTAACTATGATCATTCTTGTTGGATATGTTTTTATGTAGTGTGAACTTTAGGCCGAAGTGGATGTTGGTGTATTGTTTGGCATTACACTATAGCCTTTTAGTGTTCTGGCATTTCATCCCAAATATGTCTAGAATCTAGATATTCTGTTTGTAATGACAACTAATCAGTGGTTTAATGTCATTACTAGATAATTCAATTTCCAATGTTTCAAGGTGGAAATTCATTTAGATTGGTTTGATTGAAGTCAGTAAATGTGAGTTAGTAGCACCCTGGAATCTAACAGGTGACTGGCCCTGCCACATTCCAGTGTTTCTCCATTGGAAGTCTACCAATGAGGAATCACACTGTTATAATAATGTGTATCTCTTAGTGTTGACTCCCTTGATCTAGAAAAGCAGTGCCTATTCAACAATGTCTATAAAAAAACTATCTTTATTGATTATGCCCAGGTAAGACAAAGTAAATATATTAAAAGATAGGAATGCAGGTGTGTAGGAATGGAGAGAACGTGAGAGAGAGACAGAGAGAGAGAGAGTAGGATGGAGAGCAGGAGAGAGGAACAGGTTTACCCGGTCTGTTCCTCTGGTCTAGTGCCTTCATGATGACACACCTGTTCATTGGGGTGGAGCTGAGACAGGTGGCTGCTCTTTAACTAGAGAGAGGAGACACGGCTAGAGAGAGAGGTACAGCGAGGAGAGGGAAGTGAGGAGTAAGATAATTGCACTGGGACTGACAGGACACACAGCCTCCCAGGATGTTCAGCAAGAAGAAGGAGTACGACCTGGTGAAAGTGGCCCAGTGAGTTTTCCCTCCGTTGCCTGAACTTTGATGTGTCATGTTTCCTTCTCTTTCCTTCTCTTTTCTCTGTCTCTTATTTATTATTTTAATTTCATCTCAGCCTGCTTGTATTCCCTGTAGGGGCGACCTGGAATCTAGTCCACTGCACATGTGGGCATTTGTTGACTGGTCTTTTCTATGTCCAACTTGGAATGATAGTGTATTTTTGAGAGTCTGCAGTCTTCCAGGAAAATGCAGTAGATGATTTAGATGAAGTATCAGATTTGATCTATGAGGACTTAGTATTGGTAACGTCTCATGGCTACCTTACATAAGCATTAAATATATCATATATGTCGCCGATTGATGATGAGACAAGACAATCATTTCTGTAGTAACTGTCACAATGTGTTTACTTTACTGAGAAAAGAGTAATCTCATTGGTATTTGGACTGTGTTGTATGTAACCACTGATGTGTGCCTTTAGCAATGGGGTGTGACATTAAGGTGCAATGATCTTCCACATTGCTCTCAGTATTCAATAGATGGCTGCTCTGACTAATTATGTAGACAGAGCAACAATAGCTCTGATGGATAATACTATGTTACACTAAGGTGGCCTGGCCCGGTAACAAAGAGCCCAGAGCACATAAAAGCACTGTTTGAAGAAGTGTGATCTCACAGAAGTGAGTGACAGACAGCAGATTTGGAATGTGTTTAGGTACATCGCTGGAAGACTCAGGATTTATATTTATATAGAGAAGAGGGTATGTACTGTGTGTTCTGTTGCTTAAACAGGTTCTATCAGATTTGTGTATATTGATAAATCAATAATCTGAGGCTTATCTTTCAGTTCCTTTACATCACTGAACACTGTGTCACTCACCACATGCAGGAACACCCTCCACATCACTCCTACACTGGGGGGTGTCTTGGAGTGACAGGGTGTAGAGTCTGGATCTGTTGCAGCTCTCTATCTTATAGAACCAGCAGGGTGACTTTTAGGCTTCCCTTTAGTGTCTGCCTGTCACACTCCTACTCACCCTGACATGTGTGTGTGCTGTTTGCTTTGGTACGGTAGCTATGCATTATCTAACTCCTTTTAACCTTCTTTAGGATGTGACAGGATATGTCTGCCAAACCTATGTGGACTTTGTCATTTAACCACATATACTAACAGAGATAAGCAGTTGCCTAAATGACTCAGAACTGTCAACAAGGCATGTGTGAGATACTGGATACCACAATGTTAAAACAGTAAATCTCTCCCCCCACTATCACTATTCATTTTATTGTCCCATTGGAATGTAATTGCTTTCATCAGCTATTAACTTTGATCAAAGTGATTCATGGGGACATCAGTAGAATTCCATGTGCTATGTCACCCATTCACTGTAAATTCCTGAGGACACTCCTCAATAATCCATCAATGTGAGGGTGTGTATGAATAAATAGCTGACTTTCATAACAGCGACTACGAGTGGGAATGACAGAACAATAAGTACAAGAACATACAGACTTAAAGATGTGTTGATTGCTAGAAGAGTGTAGATGAGTGAGAGTCCTTTGTAAAGTTGGATGGGGGAGGCTGAGGAATACTTTTTGTTCTGCCTGAGTCTGGTTCTCATTTGGATTATTCTACCAAACCTGGAATCTGGTTCCTGAACATCCAGGTTGCTCTACTGAGCTCTCTTAGATAGGCCTACTGGTTTCAACAATGTGTCAATTACACTGATGTGAATGGAGGTTTGTCTTTTCTCTTCCCAGGAGCCAAGGTAATGATGTGGCCGTGCTGGTGGCGCGCATGCAGAGCAATGCAGACCAGGTGGAGAAGAATGTGCTGCGCTCTGAGGAGCTGATGGCTGTGGTAAGAGGTCCTACCATCCCTACCCACACACTGCCTGTGTATGTAATTACACAGTTATACATACACCTTTACCTAACACGTTACAATGCCCAACTTAATGAAATACGCATCCCTTAATTCCACTTGATCAAGCAAAAACTTTTCAATCCCCCCACAGATAATTTATCAATGTGCAATTCAACACAAATGTGTCATGATGGGGAGTGCCTTTCCGTTTCTGTTCCAGGACACAGTGAATGACAAGAAGGACAGGCCCTTACTGCACCAGAAGGAGAATACAGAGATCCTAGCTGGGGCTGAGGGGCTGCTGAAGGATCTGTTCCTGGATGTGGACCGGGCCAAGAAGCTTTCACACCCACAGGCTGGAGAAATAGAGATTGAGTGAGTTCCAGCAAGAACACACACACACACACACACACACACACACACACACACACACACACACACACACACACACACACACACACACACTTATAATATATGAAACAATGGTTTTGTGAAAGAGATACTTTTCCAGAGGCTCTCAGAGAACGTTCTGAACACTCATGTTCTCTCTTTCCCTCTTTCAATATGCCTCTGATTTCTCCTTTTTTTCTGTTCCTCAGTGTGAGAAACCTCCATGACCGCTGGTCTAAGGACTGTACCATGTACCGGGACCTGTATGAGGCAGTGCAGGAGGTGGAGCTCACTCCCAGGATTGACTGGTCTCAGGTGCTGGAGGAGAAACAGGTGAGCCTGCCATATCCTTGGCCATATCTCTATTCAAGGTCAGTATGACCATAGACAGTACTGTCCTGCCATTATATAACAACTTTGGTTGACCACCGCTTTCTGCTGGTGCATCCAAACCTTTGGTATTAGCTCCTAGTTGCTTGGAGTAACATATCTTTCTGAATGTAGTAGTAGTGGTACAAAACTTTATTATCCCCAGGGGGAAAACAGCCAAACAAAGTTAACAAGACATGTGGTTGAGGTAAACATACAGCTGAACTCTAGAGGATTTACTGTACCTGTGTGCTGTGTGTTATAGAAGCAGATACGTGCAGAGAGGTACGGGCCCAACCTGTCTGATGTGGAGAAGCAGATTGCCTCTCATAACATCCTGCACCAGGAGATCGAGGCCTACGGCTCCCAAATGAACCGCAGCAGCACTGGCTCTCCGGTAACGACTACAAAGCCCTCGGCTGCTTTCTTCATTCTGAATCTCACCAAAACTAGGGAGAAACTCTAAACAATGATTTTCATGGTTTGTTTTCTGTCCACAGGCAAAGTTGTCTACCATTCAGAGACAGTACACAGATCTCTTGGTGAGTCCAGAAGTTATGTAATACATATGTGTGTGCATTAAAGTATGGCTCTCAAAGGGGCTCAGAATGCTACACTGTTGTGGTTGTATTTGAACCTTTGTGCCTGTGCTATCTCTCCATCGTTGACTATAAGATAGTCCAGGTGTGACTGATCTGTCTCTCCCCATGCTGTGTGGTGCAGGAGGCCTCCCTGTGGAGACACAGGTACCTGGCCTCTCTGTATGACTACATGCAGGGCTGCAGTAAGGAGCTGGTCTACCTGAGCGAGTACCAGGAGAGGGTCCTCAGGAAGGACTGGAGCGACCGCATGCTGGACCCCCCAGGGGTGCGCATGGAGTACGAGAAGTTCAAAAACAACACTCTGCTAACACATGAGAGTGAGACCAACCAGCTACAGATGGATGGGGATCGTCTCATTGAAATGAAGCACCCTGCCAGCTCCACAATACGGGTATGTTTATATGGCTACAAAATGTTAACTTTTACCATTGTAATAGCTTAAGTATAGGACATTGAGTTACTCACCCCATGAGTTACTCACCTCATCATCTACTCTGATCTTCCATGGGACAATATGCTTGGTTCGTCTCAGGCACACAGCGACGCATTGCAGAACGAGTGGCAGAGCTTCCTAAACCTGTGCATCTGCCAAGAGGTACACCTTGACAACATAGATAACTACAGGAAGGTATGTAATCTCTTAACCCTGGGAAATGACGTTTCTTATGGCTCGTTCTCATGGCTCAATGTAACATTGCTCCTATGTGTGTTCCTACCTACAGTACCAGCTGGATGTAGAGACCTTGTCTGAGTCCATGAAGAGACTCAACTCTAATCTGGACCCCAAATCACTGGACAACAAGAACAACCCAGAGATCCTGCTACAGCTTGAGGTGAGATTTGGCTTATTCTTTGTATCTAAGTTCAGTCGTTTCTATGACATACAGCATTATTTCAATCTGTTCTCTAATATCTTCTGTATCTCATATCCTCAGGGTGATGAGAGAGCGATAGAGAGGAACGAACAGCGCCTCGTAGCCCTGAGGGAGTTCAGCAGCACCATCGCCCCTCTGAAGCTGCGGCGTCTCCGCCCCACCAAACCCACCCCTGTGGTGTCCCTGTGTGAATGGACCAATGGAGAGGTAGAAAACAGCTTCATAGAATAGCATTGTGAGAGTTCTGAGAAGCTAAAGGGCAAGCTAATGTCCTGTCAATTGACAGCTGTAGCACAATATAATGATGCAAACTCCTGCCACCCTTAGGACTCAGTGTCTCAAGCAGAGAAGCTCATGCTAAAGTCCAACTTAGACAATGAGAAGTGGGAGGTCCAGACCAGCACTGGGAAGACCAAAACCCTGCCTGGAGCCTGCTTCCTGGTCCCACCGCCAGACACTGAGGCCCTTGAGAAAGTGGAAAGGTAAAGAGGGAGAAAAAAAGACTCTCCTTATTACAATGACCCAAAACTTAACCATCATCACAGGCGAACTGTAATGACATTGTGTGTTTGTATGTCCAGTCTGTACAGAGAGCTTTCTAACCTGAAGAGAAAGAGAACCACTCTGATGGCCTCCCTGAGGAGCCCCGGTGTGGAGGTGGTGCGCTCAGTGAGAGCAGGTGAGTGGAACATCACTCCACTTGCTAAGAACTTCAGCAGAAATCACTTAGTTTGAACTCACAGTGGGACCCGAGTAGATACAGGGGACTAGACTCAGTGTGGCCCTCTCCTGTCCCCTTATTTCTCACTGTGCCCTCTGCTTGTCCTCAGCCCCTGTGGCTAATGCCCCAGTGGACACAAAGACCACAGTGCTGGCCAGCCAGCTGGACAAGATCAGCAAGAACCTGGACCACAGTGAGAAGGACATCCTGAGCCGGCTGAGGGCCCCTCTGGATCGCAGTGACACCACACGTGACCTGGCCAACAGGCTGAAGGAGCATGAGGTGAAGGGATTGTTTTTTATTTCAGACCACTGCAGGCTGCTACATAGCATCATTATAATGGACAGCGTGGTTCCAGAGTGTGATATCCATGGTGTGTTTTGCCCTGCAGAGGGACACCCTGACTGTTAGGAACCTGGAGGCAGAGAAGGCAGCGGTCCAGAGAGATATGAATCTCATCCTAGCCCAGAAGCCCCTTGGGCCCACCACCTCCGCCCTGTCACTCAAACTGAGTGGTCTTAACAACAAGTTTGACGACACCAACGTCCTCTGTGACCTGTACAACAAAAAGTAATAATTTAGTTTACAATGTGAAATTTTTAAAAAACTATGTAAAGGTTGCGTTAACTATATGTTCTTATTTTTTTACTTGTTTTTATTTTATTTACATCCAATTCCTCAAGATTATTCTCACTCACTAATTTCTTTATCTTGACCAGAGCCACAGCTTCCATGTTCCTGGAGAGGCAGATCAATATGGTGGACAACTCAGTCTCTGGCTTTGAGGAGCAGCTGGCTGAAGATGCTGCCATCCCTGATGTTCCCAACATCCTCCAGACACGCATCCAGAAGCTTCAGGTAACAGTATTTCAGTCATATGACTACTTAAAGTTCATCACACATCATGTCATTATGATGGACTCTTACAAGTTGCAGTGAGTGTTTTGCTTTGATTGATCCATCCTCTTTGATCAGTCCCCTGTGTTTCTCCCTTGTCCTACAAACAGAACATGCGCAAGGATGTAGCGTTAAAGCAGGACGAGATGCTGAAGCTGAGCAGGGACTTGGAGTCCACAGAGCAGCTGAGCAGCTCCCTGCAGAAGGGCTTCCATGAGTACTGCCCAGACATCCGCCGCCAGCAGACAGAGGTCAAACACCTGAAGAACCGCTATGCCAACGTCAACAGTCAGCTACAGGAGAGGTGAGAACCCCATCTGTCCCACAGCTAAACTCAGCAAAAAATAAACGTCCCTTTTTCAGGACCCTGTCTTTCAAAATAATTCATAAAAATCCAAATAACTTCACAGATCTTCATTGTAAAGGGTTTAAACACTGTTTCCCATGCTTGTTCAATGAACCATAAACAATTTATGAACATGCACCTGTGGAACAGTCGTTAAGACACTAACAGCTTACAGACGGTAGGCAATTAAGGTCACAGTTATGAAAACTTAGGACACTAAAGAGGTGTTTCTACTGACTCTGAAAAACACCAAAAGAAAGAAGCCCAGGTTCCCTGCTCATCTGCGTGAACGTGCCTTAGGCATGCTGGAAGGAGGCATTAGGACTGCAGATGTGGCCAGGGCAATAAATTGCAATGTCTGTACTGTGAGACGCCTAAGACAGCACTACAGCGAGACAGGACAGACAGCTGATCATCCTCGCAGTGGCAGACCACGTGTAACAACACCTGCACAGGATCGGTACATCCGAACATCACACCTGCGGGACAGGTACAGGATGGCAACAACAACTGCCTGAGTTACACCAGGAACGCACAATCCCTCCATCAGTGCACAGACTGTCCGCAATTGTAACGGTTGTTCTCCTCCTTTTCATCCGAAAAGGAGGAGTAGTGATGGAACCAAGGCGCAGCGGGTTGTGAATACATAATTTATTTAAAGAAAAGACGAAAACACGAACTTCACTATAAACTAACAAAACAACAAACGGAGTAGACAGACCTGGACGACGAACTTACATTAAACACGAAGAACGCACGAACAGGGAAAATAGACTACACAAAATGACGATGTACAAAAACAAACCGAACAGTCCCGTATGGTGCGACAAACACTGACACAGGAGACAACCACCCACAACGAACACTGTGAAACAACCTACCTAAATATGACTCTCAATTAGAGGAACGCCAAACACCTGCCTCTAATTAAGAGCCATACCAGGCAACCCTTAAACCAACATAGAAACAGAAAACATAGAATGCCCACCCAAACTCACGTCCTGACCAACTAACACATACAACAAACTAACAGAAATAGGTCAGGAACGTGACATAACCCCCCCCTTAAGGTGCGAACTCCGGGCGCACCAGCACAAAGTCTAGGGGAGGGTCTGGGTGGGCATCTGACCACGGTGGTGGCTCAGGCTCAGGGCGAGGTCCCCACCCCACCATAGTCAATCCCAGCTTACATCTCCCCCTACAAATGACCACCCTCATATTACACCCACTTAATCTTTTGGGTAACATCGAGACAAGGGGCAGCACCGGGATAGAGGGATAGCTCAGGACAGAGGGATAGCTCAGGACATAGGGATAGCTCAGGATAGAGAGGTAGCTCAGGATAGAGAGGTAGCTCAGGATAGAGGGGCAACTCCGGACTGAAAGGCAGCTCCGGACAGAGAGACAGCTCTGGACTGAGGGGCAGTTCTGGACAAATAGCCGCTCTGGGCTGAGGGACAGCTCATGACTGGCTGACGGCTCTGGACGCTCATGGCTGGCTGACGGCTCTGGACGCTCATGGCTGGCTGACGGCTCTGGACGCTCATGGCTGGCTGACGGCTCTGGCAGATCCTGTCTGGTTGGCGGCTCTGGCAGATCCTGTCTGGTTGGCGGCCCTGGCAGATCCTGTCTGGTTGGCGGCTCTGGCAGATCCTGTCTGGTTGGCGGCTCTGGCAGATCCTGACTGACGAATGGCTCTAGCGGCTCCTGACTGACTAACGGCTCTGACGGCTCTGGACAGACGGGCGGCTCTAATGGCTCGGGACAGACGGATGGCTCAGACGGCGCTGGGGAGACGGATGGCTCAGATGGCGCTGGGGAGACGGATGGCTCAGATGGCGCTGAGGAGACGGATGGCTCAGATGGCGCTGCGGAGACGGATGGCTCAGATGGCGCTGCGGAGACGAATGGCTCAGACTGATCCTGTCTGGCGGAAGGCTCTGTAGGCTCATGGCAGACGGGCAGTTCATGCGGCGCTTGGCAGACGGACAGTTCAGGCGCCGTTGGGCAGACGGCAGACTCTGGCCGGCTGAGACGCACTGTAGACCTGGTGCGTGGTGCCGGAACTGGAGGCACCGGACTGGAGACACGCACTTCAAGCCTAGTGCGGGGAGCAGGGACAGGGCACACTGGACTCTCAAAACGTACTATATGCCTGGTGCGTGGTACCGGCACTGGTGGCACCGGGCTGAGTGCACGCACCTCAGGACGAGTACGGGGAGAAGGAACAGTGTGTACAGGGCTCTGGAGACGCACAGGTGGCTTAGTGCGTGGTGCCGGAACTGGAGGCACCGGGCTGGAGACACGCACCATAGAGAGAGTGCGTGGAGGAGGAACAGGGCTCTGGAAACGCACTGGAAGCCTGGTGCGTGGTGTAGGCACTGGTGGTACTGGGCTGGGGCGGGGAGGTAGCGCCGGAAATACCGGACCGTGCAGGCGTATTGGCTCCCTTGAGCACTGAGCCTGCCCAACCTTACCTGGCTGAATGCTCCCCGTCGCCCGACCAGTGCGGGGAGGTGGAATAACCCGCACCGGGCTATGTAGGCGAACCGGGGACACCATGCGTAAGGCTGGTGCCATGTAAGCCGGCCCAAGGAGACGTACTGGTGGCCAGATATGTAGAGCCGGCTTCATGGCGCTTGGCTCAATGCTCCATCTAGCCCTACCAGTGCGGGGAGGTGGAATAACCCGCACTGGGCTATGCACACGTACAGGAGACACCGTGCGCTCTACTGCGTAACACGGTGTCTGCCCGTACTCCCGCTCTCCACGGTTAGCCTGGGAAGTGGGCGCAGGTCTCCTACCTGCCCTTGGCCCACTACCTCTTAGCCCCCCCCCAAGAAATTTTTGGGTAGTACTCACGGGCTTTTCGGGCTTCCGTGCAAGACGCGTCCCCTCATAACGCCGGTTCCCTTCTCCGATTGCCTCTGCTCTCCTCAGTGCCTCCAGCTGTCCCCATGGGAGGCGATCCCTTCCAGCCAGGATCTCCTCCCATGTGTAGCAACCTTTACCGTCTAATACATCCTCCCAAGTCCATTCCTCCTTCTTGCGCTGTCCCTTCCTCTGATTACACCGCTGCTTGATTCTGGATTGGTGGGTGGTTCTGTAACGGTTGTTCTCCTCCTTTTCATCCGAAAAGGAGGAGTAGTGATGGAACCAAGGCGCAGCGGGTTGTGAATACATAATTTATTTAAAGAAAAGACGAAAACACGAACTTCACTATAAACTAACAAAACAACAAACGGAGTAGACAGACCTGGACGATGAACTTACATTAAACACGAAGAACGCACGAACAGGGAAAATAGACTACACAAAATGACGATGTACAAAAACAAACCGAACAGTCCCGTATGGTGCGACAAACACTGACACAGGAGACAACCACCCACAACGAACACTGTGAAACAACCTACCTAAATATGACTCTCAATTAGAGGAACGCCAAACACCTGCCTCTAATTAAGAGCCATACCAGGCAACCCTTAAACCAACATAGAAACAGAAAACATAGAATGCCCACCCAAACTCACGTCCTGACCAACTAACACATACAACAAACTAACAGAAATAGGTCAGGAACGTGACAGCAATAGGCTTAGAGAGGCTGGACTGAGGGCTTGTAGGCCTGTTGTAAGGCAGGTCCTCACCAGACCACCGGCAACAACGGGCATAAACCACCGTCGCTGGACCAGACAGGACTGGCAAAAAGTGCTCTTCACTGATGAGTCGTGGTTTTGTCTCATCAGGGGTGATGGTCGGATTCGCGTTTATCGTCGAAGGAATGAGCATTACACCGAGGCCTGTACTCTGGAGCGGGATCGATTTGGAGGTGGAGGGTCCGTCATGGTCTGGAGCGGTCTGTCACAGCATCATCGGACTGAGCTTGTTGTCATTGCAGGCAATCTCAACGCTGTGCGTTACAGGGAAGACATCCTCTTCCCTCATGTGGTACCCTTCTTGCAGGCTCATCCTGAACTGACCCTCCAGCATGACAATGCCACCAACCATACTGCTCATTCTGTGCGTGAGTTCCTGCAAGACTGGAATGTCAGTGTTCTGCCATGGCCAGCGAAGAGCGCGGATCTCAATCCCAATGAGTACGTCTGGGACCTGTTGGATCGGAGGGTGAGGGCTAGGCCCCCCCCCCCAGAAATGTCCGGGAACCTGGACAGGTGCCTTGGTGGAAGAGTGGGGTAACATCTCACAGCAAGAACTGGCAAATCTGGTGCAGTCCATGAGCCGGAGATGCACTGCAGTACTTAATGCAGCTGGTGGCCACACCAGATACTGACTGTTACTTTTGATTTTGACCCCCACTTATTCAATTTCTGTTAGTCACATGTCTGTGGAACTTGTTCAGTTTATGTCTCAGTTGTTGAATCTTGTTATGTTCATACAAATATTTACACTTAAAATAAACACAGTTGACTGTGAGAGGACGTTTCTTTTTTTGCTGAGTTTTTATGTCAGAGTTGTATATGTCTTGTGTCTGTGGTTACTTCTGTGGTCTATGATATACTGATGCTTAAAAAAAATCTATTGTTATAGAACGGTTCTGCTGCAAGAGGCAACCAATAAGAATCAAGGCTTCCAGAGCTCTATCCAATCATTGAACTTATTTTTGACCAACCTGCCTAATAATACGATCAATCCAAGTGATGGACTTTCTCAAATTAACTTCAAGCAGAACTCTCAGAAGGTTTGTGGGTTTATTTTTGTGTTATTTTATCTCAACAATTGTCGCTGCTATGAACATCGTCAGTTTTCTGCAGTACATTTCTCTTGTTCTTATTGTGTGTTTGCTTTCGTTTCAGAGAGTGGTGGAGGACATAAAAAAGAAATCAGATGATGTGGGCCTAGCAGTGAAACAATCCCGTGACTTGCAGAATGTCCTCAATGTGAGTTAAAAAAAATACATCTAATCAGAGCTACCATTAAAAATGTCCATATCAGTTGAAGGGTTTTGGTCAATGTTGTTCTTAAAAGAGAAAATATATATTCACCATGTCTCATAGGAGTATGAGGCCAAATCTGATAAGTACCGTGGTACACTGAAAGATGTGGATGATGAAGATGCAAAAAGACGCCACACATCCGCCATGGCTGACGCTGTGCTGAAAAAGGTATTGTGGACCTGAGAGACCGCAACAATCCTCATCCTATAGTTGACTTAATTTGCATTCAAGTTTGGGCATTGATTCAAGATCCATGATCTGACTAGAGGCGGTGTGTTTCTGTTTCAGGAAAGAGCTCTACTGAACCTCTACTCAGAGGTGTCTGCAGAGAATGATCAGCTTCTCAACAAGATGGGATTGGCTAAGAACATAATTGCCCAAGTATGACACAATTACTTTCTAAAACATCAACACAGTGGATTCTGTAATTCCTATTTAAAAAACCCACTCTAGTATAGGTTAAACTATATTGTCCACTGTTACCTGCTCTGAACAGAATGACGAGAAGGTGAGCCAGGTGGTGGTGAAACAGCAGCGGCAGCTCCAGAGCCAGCAGAAAGACCTGGAGGAAACAGACGTTCTAAAGAGAGAGCTGGCGGATGAGATCACCAGGCGCTCCCATGCTGAGAATGACCTAGCAACATACAGAAAGAGGTTTATTTCACTAAAAAGCCGTAGAGGTGTGGAACGAATGGAGGAGAGGGAAGTTGTGCAGTACTACCGTGACCCCAAACTAGAGGGTGACCTGGTGTCCCTGAAGAGTAGAATCCAAGATGAGACTATAAAACACTCTGGCACCCAGACCGAGATAAAGGTTGTCAATGAGAATATCATCCGCCGGGAGACTGAGCTGACAAATGTCAAACCTAGGCTGTTGACCAAGGTGTTGACTGAGTTTGAGAGGGACCCCCAGCTTGACAAGGAGGCCACCAAGCTGAGAGAGGAGATGCGCAAGCTGGAGCAGGAGGTCCAGGTGAGAGATACAGAGACGGTCCACATGAAAACTGAGATCACAGTTCTGGCACAGAAGAGACCAACTATCAAAGAGAGAGTAGTGAAAAAGGAGGTGGTGAGACTGGAGAAGGACCCGGAGATGCTGAAAGCAGTTCTGACCTTTCAGACCGAAATCTCAGAGGAGGGGTTAAGATCCAAGTCCCTCAATGATGACATATTCCGCACTAGGAGCCAAATAAACACACTTGAGAGGATCATTCCCACAATCCAGCCAAAGATTGTTACCAAAGTGCTGAAGAGGGTGGAGCAGGACCCAAAACTTATTGATGAGGTTAAGACTATCCACACCAGCCTGGAAGAGGAGAACAAGATCAACAGTGATTTGATGAAGGAACTCACCAGCCTCCAGATCCGATACAGTGAAGTGGAGAAGGTACGGCCCAAGCTTGAGGTCAAGGAGATCATCAATGAGATCTACAGGGTGGACCCTGAGACAGAGGTGGAGCTGGTGAGGCTAAGGAAAGAGCTGCATGACTCTAATCGAAACCGCACTGATCTGGAGAAAGAAATCGACTCAGTTATGGTGGATCTTAAATCTCTGCGTTCCCAGAAACCCAAGTCAGAGTACAAGGAAGTGACCCAGGAAGTGATTAAAGAGGAGAAGAGCCCAGAGGTCATCAGGGAAATTAAGAGGTTGAACGACCAGGTTTCACTTCTGCGGGTCTCATATGACAGCACCCTGGATCTGCTGAGCCGCCTGCGCAAAGATAGAGATGAATGGAAGGTCGAAAAGTCTAAGTTAGAGACAAAGCTTGTTAACAAAGAGGTGGTCAAATACGAAAATGACCCCCTACTGGAGAAGGAGGCTGACCGTCTGAGGAGAGATGTGAGGGAGGAAATCCAGCAACGACGCAACATGGAGGAAACTGTCTTTGACCTGCAGAACAAGTACATCATGGTGGAAAGGCAGAAACCAGAGGAGAAGATTGTGATGCAGGATGTGGTGCGTCTTGAGAAGGATCCAAAACAACTCCTGGAGTATGAAAAGCTGAACAAGAACTTGGATGAAGAGGTTAAATCCCGTAGAAAACTGGAATTGGAAGTTCGACAGTTGAGAGCCCTGGTTGAGGAGAAAGAGAAAAACTTGGCACTGATGGAAGACCGGCAAAAAAAGATCCAAGTAGAAACAGAGCTTAGACAGATCAAATCTCGCGTCCTTGAGCTTGAAAATACCCCTCAACCCATTGCGGAGAAGATCATTATTGAGGAAGTCCTCAAAGTGGAGAGAGACCCCAAGCTTGAGAAACTAACCAGTGGCTTACGCACAGACATGGATATGGAGGAAACCAACATCAGACGGTTGGAAAGGGACATCCGAAACCTGAAGATCAAGTTGGACATCCTGCGCAAGGAAAAGTCCATTGAAAAGACTGTATATAAAGAGGTGATTCGGGTGGAGAAGGACCAGAATGTGGAGGCTGAGAGGGACCATCTCAGAGATCTAGTGTTGCAGGAAAGAAGTTCCAGACGGGATCAAGAAGATGAAATCCAGAGGCTTAATACCAAAGTGACCCGGCTCCAGACAACAAAGTCAAGCACCTCTCACGAAGAAACAAGCATCACCCTCAATAGAGATTCCCTGATGAGAGAGAAGGAAAATCTCCTCAAAACACTGAGGACTTTGGAGTCTGAGAAACATGATTTAAGCATATCGTTCAAGCTGCAATCCAAGCTGATGAGTGAGAGAAACCAGATAAACAGGCAAAGAGGCTTCAAGATGGATTCTGAGGTACAACGTCTAGAGAAGGACATCCTGGATGAAAAAGACCGGATACACCAAAAGGAGATCTACATTATGGAGCTGCAGAACAATCTTAAGAAAGACGACCACTCTGAGACACACACCATAGAGACCAACCTCTCCACTAGAATCAGCATCCTTGACCCCGAGACTGGCAAATACATGTCACCATATGATGCCTACTTAGAGGGCCTGATTGACCGCAACAAGTACATCCACCTTCAGGAGCTACAATGTGACTGGGAGGAGATCACCTCAATGGGTCCAGATGGGGAGACCTCGATTCTGCAGGATCGCAAGAGTGGAAAGCAGTTCTCTGTCAGGAATGCTCTAAAGGATGGCCGCTTGACCCAGTCCGATCTGCACCGCTACAAGGAGGGTAAAATGCCTATCTCAGAATTTGCTCTCCTGGTCGCTGGGGATTCCAGACCAAAGCCTTACATTGGTCCAATCGCAACACCAAGGACACCGACAAAGACCACTGCGGCATCTTCTTTGAGCACAATGCCATCATCACTAAGGTCTTCCTACTCAAGTCTCACAAACAATAGATACGGCAGCAGTAGCAACCTGAATATTTCTAGCGGTGATGAGCTCTTCCCAATCTCTGGGGTGCTGGACTCCACCACCAACAGCCGTATGTCTGTACGTAGTGCCCTGACTCGAAACCTTATTGACCCAACCACAGCCCAGAATCTCCTGGAGGCACAGGCAGCCACGGGTGGCATCGTCGACCTCAACAGAAAGGACAAGTTCTCTGTTCACAAAGCAGTTGAGCTGGGTCTCATTGACAAAAGTCACATGCATCTGCTGCTGAATGCTCAGAAGGCCTTCACTGGAGTGGAGGATCCTGTGACCAAGGAGCGTCTCGCAGTAGGGCAAGCTGCTGAGAAGGGCTGGATACCTCAGGATAGTGCCATGAGGTACATGGAAGCACAGTACCTGACTGGGGGGCTGGTGAACCCCCATAAAGCTGGTCGCATTAGTGTCCAAGATGCTCTTAACACCAAGATAATCGACAGCACAGTAGCCAAGAACCTCCAAGACAAGTCTGCCCACACCAAAGAGTTGATTGACCCCATCACGAAAGAGAAGATTTCGTACAAGGAGGCAATGGATCGCTGCAAAAAAGATGTCACTACAGGGCTCTTGCTGCTCCCTGCAGCCTCCAGCGGTGACTCCAAAGATGCACCATCATACTCCAACTATCGATTCCCTGGCTGACACATGCCAGATCTAGAGAGATGCTGCAGCTCCAGGTGCTAAATAGAAATAGAAATTCACATCACAACACAAACACATGTTCTTATGTCTTTATGGTAAAGGTAGAACATTTTTATAGTTCTGATTGTTGAAGTCAGAAAATGTCTAGGTTGTACTGTACACATTTACCTGTTCTTTATTGATGCTATGATTCTCAAGAGTTGCTGTACACATAATTTAAATGAATGTTTGGTGAAGAGCTTTCTTTGATTTGTTTTTCAGTATTGTGAGAGCCATTTCTTCCAATAAACTTTCAAATAAGCACTCATTACATTTTTCAAAACAAACTTTGGTATCTATGTATGATTACTCCTATATGATGGTAATTGTTGAAGTTAAAGTTGTTTATTTGTCACATGGACAGAAACACATTGTGATGTACTGTACACAGTACAAGGACATTCTTACTTGCATGTTCACCTCTAAACAATGCGACAATAGAAAAAGTAAAAAACTAATAAAATAAAAATTGAACTCAATGGAATTTAACAAAAAAATTTAGCAGGAAAATGACTTCAAGGATGCTCAGGGATTAGCCTTTCATATAATAGTATTGTCTTTTCAGTAATGGTAGTGGCCCCCCTCTTTCCTGGTGTTTAGTGTGCTGCCCACTGTCAATTTCACTTCTGTGACCCAGCTGAGACCACATGATAACATGAGGATGTCCGTGTTTTGACATTCTCACGAGATGGCAGAACCATACAACAAGGTAGCATGCTAATGCAATACACCGTGGATTTAATCTGGAGAGTTTCTGTGCTGTGCAACCGGAACGGGCCGTTATGCCAGTAAATAAGGATCTACAGATGTAAATGTCCCTCCCCTTGTCCTGGTGAGAGGTGAAAGGTGTTGTGGGGACTGGTGAGAGTCCCCTCTGATGGGATGTCTAGTAAACAGATTAGTTGGTTACAGGCAGGGCTTTATGGGATTACTGGACATGAGCCTGCCTGGGGGAGGAAGTGGCCCCCTCCTGTAAATGGGGTCGTAAATTTAGTGACCTGGTGCCATAACTGGTTAAAATGATATAGGGATTAAAAACAGAATACAAAACACAGCCTAGCTATGAGAAGAATGCATTTGACAATGGTGAATTTCTCCATTAGGTCCAAATGCTTTATTGTATTTTGCACTGGTTGGTGAAATGACTTGGTTCCATGCTGAGGTAGATGATCCCTAAATTCCAAAATTGAGAAAAATCCATCAAGCAACAACTTGAATGCCCTGGGTGGCAGATTGATCATTGTAATACTGTTCTTTTAAACAGCAGTCAAAGGTCTAAGGGACCACTTTGTTGATTTGTCCTTGCTGTCTGAATAACTGTCATGACTGAAACGACACAAATTATGGTATACATTATGACGACAACACTCATTCACTAGCAGTACGGAAGATGGTGTGGCATGGAATCGTCCGTCCACCTCAATGAAAGTACAGTAAGTATCATGACTCAGGAGAAGACCCAGATGCAGACAGTTCCAAGTAACAAAGGTTTATTACAAAAACAGGGGGCAGGCAAACGACAGGTCAAGCAGAGGTCAGTAATTCAGAGCAGAGTCCGAAACGTACAGAATGGCAGGCAGTGTCACGTTGGTATAAAGGGATCGGGAGACTTACGCATTCCTGCGCCTTAGGGTTTTTTATTGAACCAAATTACAGCGTGTCATGTAAAGACATGGGGACGAAGACCAAACAAACACGTATGCAAAACAGGGTTGAAACCCAAACAAAAGAGCGAGGAGTACCTTGAATAAATACACCGGGGTGAGACCTGTAACATACACAATGATACCACACGACAAAAGCCGTAATCTGCACAATACAAGCGGCACGAAAGCCTAAACACAGCACAGGTACTCACACGACCAACAGACATTGTAACAATCGACAGCCCAATGGTGTGAACCAAAGGGCACATTTAAACAATTACAATCAGTGGGAATAGGGACCAGGTGTGCGTAATCACACAGTTCTGGAGGGATCCGTGACAGTACCCCTCCCTGACGCACACCAGCCCTGAGGACGATCACTGGAACGCAGTGTGGGTCGATCAGGACCCGATGCAGCTGCCGAAGTTGCGTCGTCGTACAGGCCATTTGCCGCTGCCAAAGTTGCGGCGGCGTCGGACGGACCAGTTGCGGCAGCGTCGGACTAGCCAGTTGCAGCTGCTGTAGTTGCATTGTCGGACGGAACAGATGTGGCGATGTCGGACGGCCCAGTTGCAGCTGCTGAAGTTACGGCGGCGCCGGACGGACCAGTCGCAGCGTCGTCGGACGGGCAATTCCCGCTGTCTCCCTTGATGGTTGATTATTCTGTCACATCGGTAAAGGGATCGGGAGATAGGTGCTGGAATGCGTAATAGGGATTTTTATTTACCCAAATTACGGCGTGCCATGTAAAGGCACGGGGACGAAGACAAAACAAACACATATACAAAACACAGGGTAGACACCCAAACAAAAGAGCGAGGAGTACCTTGAATAAATACACCGGGACGAGACCCGTAACATACACGCACACGATGATATCACACTAGACGAGACCCGTAATCATCTGCGCAATACAAACGGCACAAAAGCCAAAACACAGCACAGGTACTCACACAACCAACGGACATTGGAACAATAATCGACAGCCCAATGGTTTGAACCAAAGGGCACATTTATACAATTACAATCAGGGAAATGGGGACCAGGTGTGGTAATGACACAGTTCCGGAGGGATCTGTGACAGGCAGGCTCAGGGCAAGCAGAGGTCAGTAATCCAGGGTAGTGTCACAAGGGACAGAACGGCATGCAGAATGGTCAAAACCGGGGAAACAGAGCAAAATCAGGAGTATGGGAAAACCGCTGGTATGCTCGACAAGACGAACTGGCAACAGACAAACAGAGAACACAGGTATAAATACACTGGGGATAATGGGAAAGATGGGCGACATCTGAAGGGGTGGAGACAAGCACAAATACAGGTGAAACAGATCAGGGTGTGACAGTAAGTTGTTTTCAGTCATTGTAAACAAAGCATAATGAATGACGAAAGTAATTGCAGGCCCTTTTGTATTGCTGTGTGATTATTGCCATAATGCCATACCACGGTCTTTGGCACTGATCCTGTGTCCACTGCACACAAGAGGAAGCATTTGCACCACTCTGTTTCCACTGTTGGGATGAATAGGCGTCACTGACACCTGTCTTTCATTTAATACAATTTAGTGCCGCTCACGCTTCTAACTGATGGCTGGGGGAGTCGACCTTCTTTCATTGCTGTGACCTCAGCAAACACATCATACAGCAGCACTCCTCACTAACGGCTAGAAAATATCCCAACACTATTACATCCAGAGCAGCAAGGAGAAATGCACGCATTTCTAACCAAAAGGATGGAATTAGGTGATCTGTGGCTAGAATTCGTTCAAACACACCATAGCAGTGTTTACATGGCTTTGTTGACATGTATGGTGATGGTTGTCTCCCCTTTGTAGATGGGATTTAAATAATTTGTCATGATACAATTTTAGGATGAAAAATCGGATCATGTTATAATTGAGCTTACTTTGTAGATTTGGTTCTAAATAAATGAGTGAGGGGAGTTTATTTCCTTGTGCCAGATTTACCCTTCCGTGTGAGTTCAGTTGTGTACCTGGCAGGTTTGTGGATGAAGACTGACAGGGTGACAGTATGCTTTATTTGGCAAAAAGTACTCTGCAATACTTTGCCTTCTCTCCAATAAATACCACCTTGAGAGAGATGATCAATTTAAGCAGGTGTAATAATACACTTAATGTAAAAAAACAACACTAATATATGGCAGTCAGTGCTTTATTTCCACTGAATTCCAAAAATTACTATTTCACCCTCACCGAAACTCACAGTCAGGAATTATAACAATCTGTAACTTTCAATTTGAGTCAAAAGTTAGCCCCTGCACTTTACATTTTTGTCACTTACAGTTAGTGCATGTCCGTGGGACAACCACAGAGGTGGAAGAACAGAGCACTCTGGTTGGGGTGTAGGGTTTGAGCATAGCCTGAAGGTAGGGAGAAGCAGTTCCTCTTGCTGCTCTGTAGGCAGGTACCATGGTCTTGTAGTGGATACGAGCTTCGACTGGAAGCCAGTGGAGCGTGCCGAGGAGCGGGGTGACATGGGAGAACTTGGGAAGGTTGATCACCAGGCAGGCTGTGGCATTCTGGATAAGTTGCAGGGGTTTGATGGCACAAGCAGGGAGCCCAGCCAACAGAGAGTTGCAGTAGTCCAGGCGGGAGATGACAAGTGGCTGGATTAGGACCTGCGCCACTTCCTGTGTGAGGTAGGGTCATACTCGATGGATGTTGTAGAGCATGAATCTGCAGGAGCGAGTCACTGCTTTTATGTTTGCAGAGAACGACAGGGTGTTGTCCAGGGTCACACCAAGATTCTTTGCACTATGGGAGGGGGACACCGTAGAGTTGTCAACCATGATGGAGATGTCTTGGAGTGGGCAGGCCTTCCTTGGGAGGAAGAGGAGCTTCGTCTTGTCAAGGTTTAGCTTGAGGTGGTGGGCCGACATCCAAGCTGAGATATCTGCCAGGCATGCAAAGATGCGTGTCGCCACTTGGGTGTCAGAAGGGGGAAGGAGAAAAGTAATTGAGTGTCATCCGCATTACAATGATAGGAGAGACCATGTCAGGATATGACGGAGCCGAGTGGCTTGGTGTATAGAGAGAAAAGGAGAGGGCCTCGAACCGAGCCCTGGGGGACAACAGTAGTGAGAGTATGTGGTGCAGACACAGATCCTCTCCATGCCACCTGGTTTGAGCGGCTTGTCAGGTAGGATGCAATCTAAGAGTGTGCAGAGCCTGAGACGCCCAGCCCTGAGAGGGTGGAGAGGAAGATCTGATGGTTCACTGTGTTAAAGGCAGTGGACAGATCTAGGAGGAGGATGAGAACAGAGGAGAGAGAGTCAGCTTTGGCAGTGAGGAGAGACTCACTGATACAGAGGAGAGCAGTCTCAGTTGAGTGACCTGTCTTGAAGCCTGACTGACATTCTGAGGGAGCTAGCGAGAGAGTTGGTCAGAGACAGCACGCTCAATTGTTTTGGAAAGAAAAGAAAGAAGGGATACCAGTCTATAGTTTTGGATGTCAGAGTGGTCAAGGGTTTCTTGAGGAGGGAAGCGACTCTGGACATTTTTAAGTCAGAGGGGAGGCAGCCAGTGGTCAGGGATGAGTTGATGAGGGAAGTGAGGAAGGGGAGAAGGTCTCCACAGAGATGGTCAGGAAAAGGGAGGAGGGGATGGGTTGATCGGGCAGTTTGTCGGGTGGCCGGACATCACTAGTCTCAGGATTTTATCTGGAGAGAGAGGGGAGAAAGAGGTTAAGGCGTAGCGTAGTTGTTCTGTGTCAGTGGGACCAATAGACTCACTAGGCTGAGTGAATGAGGAGCTGATGTCATCAACCTTGTTTTCAAAGTGGTGACAAAGTCGTCTGCAGAGAGGGATGAGGAAGGGGTGGAGGATTAAGGAGGAAGGAGAAGGTGGAAAAGAGTTTCCTAGGGTTAAAGGAAGAAGCTTTACATTTGGAGTGATAGAAAGTGACTTTCACAGCGGATACAGAGGAAGAAAATGTAGAGAGGAGGGAGTGAAAGGATGATAGGTCCTCCATAAGTTTAGCTTTTCTCGATTTTCGTCCTGCTCTGTATGCTCGCAATAATTTTCTCAGCAATGGAACTGGAGGGGAGGGCTGAGTCGGCCGGGAGGAAAGGGGACAGTACGAGTCATAAGATACGGAAAGGGAGGAAAGTAGGGTTGAAGAGGCAGAATCAGGAGACAGGAGGGAGAAGGATTTAGCAGAAGGGAGAGATGATAGGATAGATGAGGATAGAGTAGTGGAAGAGAGAGAGAGCGAAGATTGTGACAGCACATGACCATCTGGGTAGGGGCTGAGTGGGTTGGGTCGGAGGAGGAGAGGGAGACAGAAAAGGAAATAAAATAGGGATCTGAGACCTGGAGGGGGGTTGCAGTGAGATTAGTAGGCGAACAGCCTCTAGTAAGGATTAGGTCAAGCGTATTGCCTGCCTTGTGAGTGGGAGGGGTCCGGGAAAGGGTGAGGCCAGAAGAGGAAAGAAAGAGGTGGAAAGAAATTAACCGAAGGTAGATGTAAGTAGGTTGAAGTCGCCTGGAGATATCAGGAGTCCTCTAGCTATAGATTGAAAGCTGCTATCCAGTAGTTTTTCCTGTCCAGTAGCTGGCCATGTTCACGCAAGCTTTAGTTCTGGGTCGTGACAAATGTTAGGCTGCGTTTACACAGGTAGCCCAATTCGGATCTTTTCCCACATATTGGACCAATAACTTTGCAAAAGATCAGAATTTGGCTGCATGTGTAAAAACAGACAAAGTATGCATATGATGTTGTGTATTCTTATGAATAAATATAGTTAAATGAATCAACAATAAATTTCATTATTATACTGAAGTCATCCAAATTGAACATGCTCAGAAAGTTAATACATTATCATCTTTATTATATTTTTTAATAACAAAAACAGTACAAAAACATATTTAAGATATGATTGGTTTCAAGGGTAAGACAGGTTCTGGTGGAGTAAGAGAAGATATTACATGGTTTGATTAACACTCTGCACATATGACCCAAAGGGAAATGAATAGACAAACCGTTTCAGTAACAAATTAATCCAAATTTGTAACGGCTTTCTTCCTGGGATGAAGGAGAGGACCAAAATGCAGTTAGTGTTCAACATGTTTAATTAAACAATAAACGATAAACATTACAAAACAACAAACGTGAAAGCCGAGACAGTCCTATCTGGTGCAGAACACAAACACAGAGACAGGAAACAACCACCCACAATCCCCAACACAAAACAAGCCACCTTTATATGATTCTCAATCAGGGACAACGATTGACAGCTGTCTCTGATTGAGAACCATATTAGGCTGAACACAGAAACAGACGAACTAGACACACAACATAGAATACCCACCCCAACTCACGCCCTGACCAACTAAACACATACAAAACAACAGAAAACAGGTCAGGAACGTGACAGAATTGGTGTGGATGTAGCCTACTTTTCTCATTGTATGAAAACGGGCTTGTTAAGTCACTAGATCTACTGGCAGTCCAATGAAAGGATCCTCGTGTAAATCCTCAGACGTTTACAGTATACCTAATGCCCACTAATAGAGATAAAGAGGCACGGTTGAGCTGCTAAGCCTGGTAGTCAGTGACGTCAGTCCATATACCGTCAGAGAGGAGGGGGCTTGCAACCCAAACCTTCAGACAAAACTTACAATAAATAAAACGGGAACATTTGCAGTAAAAATATAATCTCACACAGACAGAAGTCACACGATATTTGTTCTGACATTCATTAGCATGTAGCTAGTTAACGTTGAAATAGTCACATATTAAATAACGTTAGGTATCTGAAATTAAAACATTGTGATAAAGCTTAAAGACTCCCTGCATTGGTCATGCATGTATGGTGTGCACTTTAGACTACCATCTTAGATATAAATGTAAATGTTTACATCACTTTATTTTACATCATAGTTGATATGTACAGCAGGAATCTAATATCTTACTCAGTAAAAAAAGATTTACACATCCGCAGGCTCAGGCTCAGTCCTCTGAGTCTCTTCCTCCAATAACAATGCAGACTCACTCCTCTGAATCGGTTCCTCCAATAATAACACAGACTCAAGCCTCTGAGTCTGTTCCTCCAATAATAACACAGTCTGAGGAAAACCAATAGCTTCACTGTTGCGCCGCATCAGGGCATGGCCCCTCACAGGGTACTGCATCTCTGTGAAGGTCAGTGATGCCACCGTGATGGAACAGCGGCCCTGCACCTTGAAGCCAGACTTCTGGTAGAAGGGAACCAGGAAGTCCTCACACATGAGCACTGCACGGCGCACATAGGGCAGGCAGCGTAGATACTGCAGGTAGCGCCACATCAGGATAGGGCCCTTGCCCTGCTGCCGGAAGGTCCGGTGGACCGCCAGCACATGGATATGAACTGTGGAACCTTTGGGCTTGTGAAGAGTTAGGGCGTCCTGCAGCAAAGGAAAAATGCAAATGTAGCTCAAGTAAAGTTCATTCAATAATGTGTACGGTGATGTAATACAGAGCACCTGATTTCGAAAAACGATCAGTGAGCTAATAAAAACACAGGAAGATATAGAGTAAATGACCTATGAATCAATAGGAAATGATATAACATCATAGGTGTCTTACTAGGGTGAGTCTGTCCTGGTCCCATTGGGACCCAATGATGAAGGCTACTAGTCTCCCCTCCTCAAACCAGCCCATGGACAGCTCTGGACACAGCGTGAGGAAATGACGCACCTCATCAAGGTGGAGCGGGCAGTCTCCTGACACAGAGATAAAGGCTGGCGGAGGAAAAGAGAGACACACGTTTTCATCATCTTTGAACTCACTGTATTTAAGAATGCCAAGGCGGATCCGTATCAGTGCATTAAACCTATAACAAGGGATTAATACAAAGTGTTATGGAAATCAAGAGACAGACTAGCGAGCCCAGTCAACGTGCGTAAAGCCCAAGGAGAGGCTGTTGGCACGAGTTTTACGCGTGACTTGAGTACCCCTGATAACGCTCATACATTGTATATTCGTGCCATTAATTCATAACACATAATACATACACACATTTAGAACTGAATCTATGGACAACTTACCCTCTTTCTCGATTTCGAACACGCTGATGGCATCTTGCGTGTTGAGCGGTCGGAACTCACTTGCTGGCAGTGTGTGTCTTCTTTGGCGCCCAGGAGAAACAGAAGGGGAAAGGCGCGGTTTCAGGAAAGGCAGGGCGCCCACTAGAGACATTTTACAACTTTTATAACTCCAGTTGGATTACTTCGATATTCTTCTGTTCCTTCTATTGTTGTTTGTTTGCGCAAGTCTTCTCTCTTGGCTGTTACACGAGGGTTAATCTTCAGTTTCCTCCTCTTGTTGGGACAGCCTGTGCACAGATGACCAAGAGGGAGTAGAATCCGTATTTATAGGATGTGGTCCATGTAGATGTGAGTCATTTTACCATTTAGAATATGAATAGTACGACGTCGGTGCTCATGAATGAAATAATAGAATTTGGAGCGAGGGGGAGTGGAGAGCAATTAACTAGAACCAGAAATTAAGCGACCTGAGGTCAGCTGCTTTACGCACAAATGGCAGTGTTGTGACAACCTGTTTATTAATTGCCTAGAGAATTAATGTAACACAGAATAGAGAATTAACACACTGAATGTAATGCATTTACAATATGTTTTTTCCTCTGCCATTCGCTATTTGATTGCCATCATGTGCAGATACTCATATGCAGATACTCTGAAATGATATGGTAACCGACAAGAGCACTGTAACTGAAAATAACGTTGCTTTACTTACCTGATGCAATCTCATTCGAACACTCTCTACCTGCCTTATTGTCTTATCTCACCCTCTCGTTATCTCCTCCCTCCTCTCTCTCTTGCGTGCCCTGAAAGACGTCCACCTCTTCATTATAAAGCCAGTGATTATTACTATGTCACGTGACAGATTATAGAAATTGTTTCCACAACTCGACGTATTAGCTTCTATCGTCATCCCTTGAGTTTGACTGACACATGGCAAAGTGGATATTCTCCTGTATATTTGGGAGATATAGTAGGCATGGAGTAATTGTGGTCAACTCTTGCTCCAGCCAAGTTCTCTATACAGGTCTCCTTAGTATAGGCCTACAAATGATATTATTTAGTGGTTACTCTCTCAACAGGTGGATATTTAGAATGGGTATCCATGGTTAGAGGGAGAGAAGCTATCAGCAGTACTGACACTGAAACACTGCTATCATAAAGATAAGATTAGTCTGGTCCTAAAAGCAGAACTATAATACACCCTCAAATACACAACACCTGTAATGGACAATATTAACCCCTGGATTATCATTTTCACTTTATATAAAAACTAAAAAGACAATTAACATTGTTGATGCTCTCTGGAAAAGATGGTTGCTAATGATGAACAAGACAGAACTCTTGAAGAATTTGGGAATTTTATTACCATTCAGACAGTCGATACAGCATGATTCATGTATTTAGTTGTGGTTCTTACTAAATGAAACACTGGAAAAATATAGATCTCTCTCCTACACAGGAATGATGACATAAAAAATGACATGAATGCAATGAGAAGACTACAGCAGTATTTGAATATTAATAACAGTACTATGATGTAGTCACTCCACAGTCCACCCTACCAGACAAGGGTACAGGACACAGAAGATAACAGTAGTTCAACACAATTGCAATTACTCCACTCAGATGTGTTGAGACCGGTTGTTTTTTGTACATATTACATAACAGTCACTAGGGTCAGCCAGGGTCAGCAATGGATGTCCGCTTGTCTGTTCGGTTGAGGAGAGATTATATTCGGTTGAGGAGAGATGATACTCAGTATACACTGTCTAGCATGAGCTACCGTACCAGAGGTGATTCAAATGCAGGTTTTTGATATTCAGATGGAAATATGATAAGTGATTGTTTTCATAACCTGGATACCAGTATGCTAGTGAATCAATGCAACCAAACATACAATGAATGAAAGTGAGCTATCATAAGATTTTATACATTACTACTGTTGTACCATAGAAACAAATGTGCAAGTACTTTGTCAGAACTTCCACCACTTGCACTGCAATGACTGGTTAAGGTAAATCCACTAGGGGGACCCCTCACACTGCATAAAGAGCAGTGAGGCGTCCCAGAACGGGCCACATTAAAATAATTTGCATAGCTAATCTCTCAATTTGGATATGTGCTTTTACTTGTGTATGCATGGTCTATGACCTTGTCAACACCACCAGCAGAGCCTGACACATGAGGATTAGGTAGGTAGATAGGTATGTATGGGGTAAAAGGTACCGTACAGTATGTTTAATATTTTTATCATAAATTATTTATCCAGCATTTCACTGTACTTGTGCATGTGACAAATAAAACTTGAACTTTTATTTATCTAAAGGTATATCAAAGTAAGGTACAGGCACAGAAATGGAAGATTGAAATCAGAATGGGAGAAGTTAATATCACATCTGCAGTCAGCATACCTTCAGGAAGAGTCATTTTAAGCATCCTTTTAGATTCATTATACAGTACATTAAAACCATTCCACCCATATGACATTTTGATCCAAACCAAACCAAGTGTGGGCTCTAGGATTAGTTAAACCAGTAATTGTTATATCTCTGGGGTGAACCCAACCTGGCATGAACTGGTGCGAGTAGAACTGATGATAATGCTCACATCTGCTCCAGTGCACTAAGCTCATCATCTCCGCCCTGACAAGAAAAAGGCCCCAGCAGAGAGCACAGCACTCTGGCCTGGTCGCTCCAACTCTTATTGATCGAGTCAATGTGCAAAACCCACTGACCCATGCAGTGCTGCGTAGTGCAAAACCCTGTTTCCCTTCTTAGTGTGTGCTTGGACAGAAAACAACAGAAATATTTATATTATTTTATCTACAATAAAACCGTTCATAAAAATCGACAATGTGCTGTATCTTCTTCAACTGCTTGTAGTTCTATCAGCTAGTATTTTTCATTCACCCATAAAGCTTCAGAATAAGGACACATTAGGTGCTGATGGCTCCAAAATCTTGTGAAGGAGGACGGAGTACAATCTTAACACAGCTAGAAGAAAGGGATCATATGTAGCAGACGAGACCATCCCCCTCCTTGCTAAGTGCTCCAGATCTGAAAGGGAGAGTCAAGCCTGTGTGTTTGTGTGTCAGGAAGGAGGTGGTCCAAGAAGCATGTTGGCTAGAGCTGCAGCAGCAGCAAGAAGCATGTTGGCTAGAGCTGCAGCAGCAGCAAGAAGCATGTTGGCTAGAGCTACAGCAGCAGCAGCAAGAAGCATGTTGGCTAGAGCTGCAGCAGCAGCAAGAAGCATGTTGGCTAGAGCTGCAGCAGCAGCAAGAAGCATGTTGGCTAGAGCTGCAGCAGCAGCAAGAAGCATGTTGGCTAGAGCTGCAGCAGCAGCAAGAAGCATGTTGGCTAGAGCTGCAGCAGCAGCAAGAAGCATGTTGGCTAGAGCTGCAGCAGCAGCAAGAAGCATGTTGGCTAGAGCTGCAGCAGCAGCAAGAAGCATGTTGGCTAGAGCTGCAGCAGCAGCAGGAAGCATGTTGGCTAGAGCTGCAGCAGCAGCAAGAAGCATGTTGGCTAGAGCTGCAGCAGCAGCAAGAAGCATGTTGGCTAGAGCTGCAGCAGCAGCAAGAAGCATGTTGGCTAGAGCTACAGCAGCAGCAAGAAGCATGTTGGCTAGAGCTGCAGCAGCAGCAAGAAGCATGTTGGCTAGAGCTGCAGCAGCAGCAAGAAGCATGTTGGCTAGAGCTGCAGCAGCAGCAAGAAGCATGTTGGCTAGAGCTGTAGCAGCAGCAAGAAGCAGGTTGGCTAGAGCTGCAGCAGCAGCAGGGTAGGAGACAGGCAAGATATATAAGAAGGCAACCTCAGCTGGCCAGGTTCCTGAACCTCCACGCTGCTTGAACACAACCTCACTAGCACCTAACCCCTTCCACCCCATCCATTAAACGAAGAGGTAAAGTGGAGGTTTTCACTGATGAGAGAGAGAGAAGAGTAACCTAATATCATTGGTGGAGGTCTACAATGCTGCATTCTCCAACGTTGTGCTTCTCCATAGAGAACCTACATCCATGACTCGAACAGTATATCATGAGGTGGGAAGACCTTCATGTCAGGCCCGTGTCTCATCCTCCACAGAATGATTACCCCGGGGCTAGACAGCGGGCGTAGAGCTGGTTGCCTGCCACATCCTCGCGGGACAGAAGAATGTGCTTCTCTTCACGTGTGTCACACTTATTAAGTCAGACAGCGGAGCACACAAGGTACTCCTCAGCCATGGGCTCCTCCCTACTAAACACACCGCTCACAACACACTATCATACACACACACTCTTAGCTGAGACCAGCCAGCTGCAAGAACACCCATGGCTTTGACCCTGAATGAAGCATGGAGAGGAAAGGGAGGATCTCTAAACAACAGGACACAGAGACATTCAGTATCTATATCTGTAGAAAAAAAGAGGGGGGATTTTCCAAAGGCTGATATAATGTCTTTGGCACTTTGTATATACAGTAGACAGAGTAAGAAAGGGAGTGAGAAGTCAGAGCTGTGGGGAGGACAGACTCTCCGAGTAGATTCTCAGCCTGAGATGAGCCTGGCGATTCCTTCATGAACCTGGGCCTGTACTGGCCCGTACTCCACCATCTCCCCGTCCACAGTGATCGCTCCCTCGGGGGACAGAGGCTCCAGGCGAAAGGCCTTCACCCTCTCATACACAAGGTGTGGGCAGCCGATAGCCAGGTGGCCCCCCTTCTCCATGGTCATGAAGAGTGTGAGCAGGGCTAGCCTGGAGATGCCTGCACGCACGTACAACAGGTGGATGAAGCCGTCGTCTGCTGCGGCCCCAGGGGCGGCAAACAGGTCCTCAGCCAAGTGGGACTGGAACATGGCCAATACCAGTACAAAGTCTTCCTCATTCACTACTGTCCAATGATCAGGCACCGGCTGCTCTAAGGCTGGTAGGAGCGAGTCAGGAGGCCCCTTCTGGTTGACTGGTTGGGGCTCGGTCCTCATGGTTGTGATGGCAATGTTGGAGGAGTTGTGGGCGGTGTTGTGGTTGGAGTTTGTGCTGTGGTTGTGGCGAGAGTTCTGATTGGGGGAGCTGTTGGGCCCACAGGGTAGAGAGGAGCAGAGGGAGGAGTTCTGGGGTGTGAAGGTAGGAGCAGGCAGGTATGCCAGCCTACCCTGATATACCTTGAGGGAGGCCAGGCGCATCAGCGTACCCACCAGGAATCGCATGGGGCCAACGAGGCGGTACTTCTCGCTCTCGATGTCGACGTCGGCCACGAAGCCCCAGGCCAGGGAGAGGAAGGAGAAGATGCGCTGGCTGGAGGCCAGGTGGACAGAGACCAGGTCCAGCCGAGTCACCAGGCCTTTACACAGCAGGAAGCCACAGCTCAGCAGCAGCTCCTTACCCCAGGCCGGGGGAGACCTGCAGGGAGTAGCAGTCAGCTCACAGTAGACTGGGGCAGTTCGGTATCAGTCTGTGGTTCAATTGAGCCGGAGCTACTCCTTCACTTAAAAGTAATGACCCTAACCCTAACTCTAGAATGGTAATACATTGTACTTACAGCAGTAACCCTAACCCTCGCCATAACCCTAACCTTAGGTTCATGTCCACAAGCCGGTTAAATCCTAATCCCATTGTTTTAAAGTAACTGTTCAGTGAAAATCTCACTTTTAAATTCATATTCTGCTAACTCATACCCAAATAATGTTGTTGACTTGTCCTATACTCGTTTTTGTGGCCAAAGTATAACTTGGAGAAAAACTCAAAGTGACCGTTTCAAAAAGGCTTGCTATCTCCTCATAGAGTATGATGTCATACTCCTGAGGAGGATGAGCTGGCCAATCAGCAGTCTAGAGGAGGATGAGCTGGCCAATCAGCAGTTTACTCACATTAATATTTTTAATGACCGGTACACTGTACACCCACACCATTCCAACACAGAAAAGCTGCTTTTTAACATTCTTAATTACATTTTTTTTTGGAAGGAACACTATTTAACTCATATTGTAATTAACTATAGGTCATATTTCATAGAGATCTGGAAACGCTGGACAGTTACAGTACTTTAAACATAACCATCTTCACTGTCTGACTGTAAGATAATGGGGTTAGGGTTGAACTGGGGTGTGGACATGAAGCTAGGGTAAGGGTTGTGGCTAGGGTAAGGGTTGTGGCTAGGGTAAGGGATGTGGCTAGGGTTAGGGTTGTGGCTAGGGTAAGGGTTGTGGCTAGGGTAAGGGATGTGGCTAGGGTTAGGGTTGTGGCTAGGGTAAGGGTTGTGGCTAGGGTAAGGGATGTGGCTAGGGTAAGGGTTGTGGCTAGGGTAAGGGTTGTGGCTAGGGTAAGGGATGTGGCTAGGGTAAGGGATGTGGCTAGGGTAATGGTTGTGGCTAGGGTAAGGGATGTGGCTAGGGTAAGGGTTGTGGCTAGGGTAAGGGATGTGGCTAGGGTAAGGGTTGTGGCTAGGGTAAGGGTTGTGGCTAGGGTAAGGGATGTGGCTAGGGTAATGGTTGTGGCTAGGGTAAGGGATGTGGCTAGGGTAATGGTTGTGGCTAGGGTAATGGTTGTGGCTAGGGTAAGGGATGTAGCTAGGGTAATGGTTGTGGCTAGGGTAATGGTTGTGGCTAGGGTAAGGGATGTGGCTAGGGTAAGGGTTGTGGCTAGGGTAATGGTTGTGGCTAGGGTAATGGCTGTGGCTAGGGTAATGGATGTGGCTATGGTAAGGGTTGTGGCTAGGGTAAGGGATGTGGCTCGGGTAAGGGATGTGGCTAGGGTAAGGGATGTGGCTAGGGTAAGGGTTGTGGCTAGGGTAATGGTTGTGGCTAGGGTAATGGATGTGGCTAGGGTAAGGGTTGTGGCTAGGGTAATGGTTGTGGCTAGGGTAAGGGATGTGGCTAGGGTAATGATTGTGGCTAGGGTAATGATTGTGGCTAGGGTAAGGGTTGTGGCTAGGGTAAGGGTTGTGGCTAGGGTAAGGGATGTGGCTAGGGTAAGGGATGTGGCTAGGGTAAGGGATGTGGCTAGGGTAAGGGTTGTGGCTAGGATGTGGCTAGGGTAAGGGTTGTGGCTAGGGTAATGGTTGTGGCTAGGGTAAGGGTTGTGGCTAGGGTAAGGGTTGTGGCTAGGGTAATGGTTGTGGCTAGGGTAAGGGATGTGGCTAGGGTAAGGGTTGTGGCTAGGGTAAGGGATGTGGCTAGGGTAAGGGTTGTGGCTAGGGTAAGGGATGTGGCTAGGGTAAGGGTTGTGGCTAGGGTAAGGGTTGTGGCTAGGGTTAGCTTGGTTCGGGTTGAACAGGGGTGTTAGGGTTAGGGTTGTTCATAGGTTGCAAACCTTTATTCAACTGTGATAGATATCTGATGTTATACAACTCGCTGTGTATTTTTTTTTTTTTTTTCTGTTGATGTTGTATATGTAGGTGGCTCATATTTCACAAACAGCAGTAATAAAGGCGGTCCAGACACTACCTCAGTAGTAGTCCACTGAATTTCTAGTTGCTCTAGAACCCATTACATCACTCCATTAAAAGTAGCTATCAGCAACCGTCAAATAATGACTCTCCTTGGACTTTATGAAGTGTGAAGCTGAAGCAGACACTATCTCTCTCCCTTGTCTCTCGAAGAAATGTGCCTAATCTGCCCAGTCAGATAATTACATCCATAGAAAAGGGATAAATCACCTTCTTTGTCCAGGCCAGTTTTCCTATCGCATTCCATTCTACTGTACTCTATGCATTTAAATGTCTCATTAGTGGACTTACTTAGTGTAGTGGTGGACGGAGGCTGCCAGGGCGTTGCCCGAGCCCCCTGGTAAGATGCCCAATGGGGTCTGGATGGCCTCCTCCCAGTCCTCTCTCTCCAGAAGACCATTCAACACCTGACCGGACAGGCAAACACACACAAACAGCATCAGGCCATGACCCTCCAACTGAGAGTTGTACCCCACAAACCCCACTGCTTATTCAAACAGTCTTAGGGAAACTTTAGACAAGTTAGCTATGCTGGAAATGTGTTCATGCAGTGTCTATACTTTTGGCACCTCGAACAGCAGCCCGTCTCCTGACAGGATGACCAGAGCGTCCCACTGTGACAGATCAGTCTCTCTCACCAGGTCCCTCGCATGGTTCTGGTGCTCTATGTGGGACAGAGAGAAACACCATGAGAGAGGGACAGCGAGAAGGAGGGAGGAAAGAGAGCGAGAATAAGGTCCGAGAGATGGCCTCCCTTCACCAGAAGCCCCCAGGGAGGGATCAGTGGGATGGGAGAGAAAAGAGATTCAATTTCCCTCTATCAGTCCATACATATCACATTAGACCATGCAGTGGCTATTCAACTGGCCGATGGCAGTCTTCAAAGCAGCCAGGCCTTAGTGCAAACATCTGCCACTGCTGTGACGGTTAATGTGACGACTGGGGCCGACTCTGTTTGTTTAGTGGAGTTTTTATTGGAGATGTCCTTGAGACAGTCGCGCTGCAGGGGGTCTTATTGGATCCCCCCTAAGCACACTGTCTAGCACCATTCTGCCAGCTGAGACTCGTGTTCTGCAGCAAATATCAGCTCTGCTAAAGGCAGTACTGTGTTTGTTTGTTATTGCAATTGTGTGTGTCTATGCCTGTGTCTGTGTGGGTGTGTTGAGGCATTGTCATCACAAGGGCATTACTTTTCTGCTTGAGTTACCGTATGTTTTGAGGTTTGAAAAATGACCAGAAAAAACTCCATTACTACATCCACCCCCCTCTCCTCCTCCTCTTCCTCTCCTCTTCTCCTCCTCTCCTCCTCCTCTCCTCCTCCTCCTCTCCTAGCATAACATGTATCTGTCCCCTAGCCCTCCCTCACCCACTGAGTTACCTTTAAGTCCATGCTGTTTTGTATGTATGGGGAGACTGACAGCGGAGTGATGTGGTCCTGTGCTGTCAGGCAAAAGCAGAGGGAGGTTGTTGCGGCTGACTCAGCACTCTATGCTGCTGGCTGGAGGCTGAGGCTGCACTTCCCAGCCCTCTCCTTATTCACGGGGTCAGTGCCACATGCAAACACACATAGACAGGGGCTACCTCACCATCTCTTGACTTTCTGGATTTTACGTAATCCTCTCTTCTGATGAGCTATAGCTTGGTAGCTACTCTCTGTTAATGTGATATGAATCAAGGTCCCTTTTGGGTTAGGATGATACCGCATGCCCAATATAACGTTTTTTTGCTTTCAGTTCCTGAATACATAGCTACTTGAACATTGAACTGTTTTCCACATGAGCTCCCTCAGTTTCTGAGGGAGACACACACATGCAGGTGCACACAAGCACATGAACACACACCACAGAAAACCCCAGATTCACCCCCTCGCTGAAAGACGATCCTCTCAGTGTGCCTTAGTCCTCTGGCAGAGACTAGTAGGTGACATGATAGTTCTGCAGGGCTCCATTCTCTAAGTGGAGGCAGGCAGGGCAGCGAGGTGGCGCTGGTTAATCCACTCAGACAGGCTAGCTACAGTACCCAGGCAGTGGAGGGGGAGCAGTGCTAGCTGAGCGCTAGCTGAGAGAGCCTCTGGTGACCCATATTCTCCCAGCCCCAGCTCCCAGCAGTCCCAGGTCGGCATCGTCACGCCGACTGTCGGTAATTAGACTGTCTTTGTTCATCACCACCCAGATGCTAACCTTCCCCATGTCCCCTGGGACTGAACTCACACTCTTTCTCCTCTCTCTCTGTTCTCTCCTTTTTCAGTTGTTTCAAAGATTAAGAAGGCATTGAACAACTCATAGGTGTCTTGGTGATGGTTTGTAACGTTGGCAGAGATAGCTTCTTGTCAGCTATACCGGGTGATGGTTTGTAACGCTGGCAGAGATAGCTTCTTGTCAGCTATACTGGGTGATGGTGAAGTATAGGTGGTGGTGTTAATATGTAGTTGAAGGGATTTTTAAAAGTCTTTCTGGCTCCTTGGATTGTTCCTGCTGCTCAAAGATACCTGACTTTTATTCAGTGAAAGGTTATGCAGAGTTCAGTGACTTTGAACTCATTGCTACTGTTAGTGAAAAGCAGTTGAGAGTATATAATACTGGGAGCAGGGGATCCAACAAGGCAGTGCCAAACAGTCAAACACTGTGTGTGTGTGTGTGTGTGTGTGTGTGTGTGTGTGTGTGTGTGTGTGTGTGTGTGTGTGTGTGTGTGTGTGTGTGTGTGTGCAAGCAATCAGGGCAGTGCGATAATAGGGTTCAAGCAGGTAGGTGTGTAAGGGACTGAGTGTTGACCAGTGATGACTAGTGTGTAGGGGACTGAGTGTTGACCAGTGTGTGTAGGGGACTAACCAGTGATGACCAGTGTGTAGGGGACTGACCAGTGATGACCAGTGTGTGTAGGGGACTAACCAGTGATGACCAGTGTGTAGGGGACTGACCAGTGATGACTAGTGTGTAGGGGACTGAGTGTTGACCAGTGATGACTAGTGTGTAGGGGACTGAGTGTTGACCAGTGTGTGTAGGGGACTAACCAGTGATGACCAGTGTGTAGGGGACTGACCAGTGATGACCAGTGTGTGTAGGGGACTAACCAGTGATGACCAGTGTGTAGGGGACTGACCAGTGATGACCAGTGTGTAGGGGACTGACCAGTGATGACCAGTGTGTGTAAGGGACTGAGTGTTGACCAGTGTGTAGGGGACTGACCAGTGATGACCAGTGTGTAGGGGACTGACCAGTGATGACCAGTGTGTGTAGGGGACTAACCAGTGATGACCAGTGTGTAGGGGACTGACCAGTGATGACCAGTGTGTGTAGGGGACTAACCAGTGATGACCAGTGTGTAGGGGACTGACCAGTGATGACCAGTGTGTGTAGGGGACTAACCAGTGATGACCAGTGTGTAGGGGACTGACCAGTGATGACCAGTGTGTAGGGGACTGACCAGTGATGACCAGTGTGTGTAGGGGACTAACCAGTGATGACCAGTGTGTAGGGGACTGACCAGTGATGACCAGTGTGTAGGGGACTGACCAGTGATGACCAATGTGTAGGGGACTGACCAGTGATGACCAGTGTGTAGGGGACTGACCAGTGATGACCAGTGTGTAGGGGACTGACCAGTGATGACCAGTGTGTAGGGGACTGACCAGTGATGACCAATGTGTAGGGGACTGACCAGTGATGACCAATGTGTAGGGGACTGACCAGTGATGACCAGTGTGTAGGGGACTGACCAGTGATGACCAATGTGTAGGGGACTGACCAGTGATGACCAATGTGTAGGGGACTGACCAGTGATGACCAATGTGTAGGGGACTGACCAGTGATGACCAATGTATGTAGGGGACTGACCAGTGATGACCAATGTGTAGGGGACTGACCAGTGATGACCAGTGTGTAGGGGACTGACCAGTGATGACCACTGTGCAGGGGACTGACCAGTGATGAACAATGTGTAGGGGACTGACCAGTGATGACCAGTGTGTAGGGGACTGACCAGTGTGTAGGGGACTGACCAGTGATGACCAATGTGTAGGGAACTGACCAGTGATGACCAGTGTGTAGGGGACTGACCAGTGATGACCAATGTGTAGGGAACTGACCAGTGATGACCAATGTGTAGGGAACTGACCAGTGATGACCAGTGTGTAGGGGACTGACCAGTGATGACCAATGTGTGTAGGGAACTGACCAGTGATGACCAGTGTGTGTAGTGGACTGACCAGTGATGACCAGTGTGTAGGGAACTGACCAGTGATGACCAATGTGTAGGGAACTGACCAGTGATGACCAATATGTAGGGGACTGACCAGTGATGACCAATGTGTAGGGGACTGACCAGTGATGACCAGTGTGTGTAGGGGACTGACCAGTGATGACCAGTGTGTGTAGGGGACTGACCAGTGATGACCAATGTGTAGGGGACTGACCAGTGTGTAGGGGACTGACCAGTGATGACCAACGTGCAGGGGACTGACCAGTGATGACCAATGTGTAGGGAACTGACCAGTGATGACCAGTGTGTAGGGGACTGACCAGTGATGACCAGTGTGTGTAGGGGACTAACCAGTGATGACCAGTGTGTAGGGGACTGACCAGTGATGACCAGTGTGTAGGGGACTGACCAGTGATGACCAATGTGTAGGGGACTGACCAGTGATGACCAGTGTGTAGGGGACTGACCAGTGATGACCAGTGTGTAGGGGACTGACCAGTGATGACCAGTGTGTAGGGGACTGACCAGTGATGACCAATGTGTAGGGGACTGACCAGTGATGACCAATGTGTAGGGGACTGACCAGTGATGACCAGTGTGTAGGGGACTGACCAGTGATGACCAATGTGTAGGGGACTGACCAGTGATGACCAATGTGTAGGGGACTGACCAGTGATGACCAATGTGTAGGGGACTGACCAGTGATGACCAATGTATGTAGGGGACTGACCAGTGATGACCAATGTGTAGGGGACTGACCAGTGATGACCAGTGTGTAGGGGACTGACCAGTGATGACCACTGTGCAGGGGACTGACCAGTGATGAACAATGTGTAGGGGACTGACCAGTGATGACCAGTGTGTAGGGGACTGACCAGTGTGTAGGGGACTGACCAGTGATGACCAATGTGTAGGGAACTGACCAGTGATGACCAGTGTGTAGGGGACTGACCAGTGATGACCAATGTGTAGGGAACTGACCAGTGATGACCAATGTGTAGGGAACTGACCAGTGATGACCAGTGTGTAGGGGACTGACCAGTGATGACCAATGTGTGTAGGGAACTGACCAGTGATGACCAGTGTGTGTAGGGGACTGACCAGTGATGACCAGTGTGTAGGGAACTGACCAGTGATGACCAATGTGTAGGGAACTGACCAGTGATGACCAATATGTAGGGGACTGACCAGTGATGACCAATGTGTAGGGGACTGACCAGTGATGACCAGTGTGTGTAGGGGACTGACCAGTGATGACCAGTGTGTGTAGGGGACTGACCAGTGATGACCAATGTGTAGGGGACTGACCAGTGTGTAGGGGACTGACCAGTGATGACCAACGTGCAGGGGACTGACCAGTGATGACCAATGTGTAGGGAACTGACCAGTGATGACCAATGTGTAGGGGACTGACCAGTGATGACCAATGTGTGTAGGGGACTGACCAGTGATGACCAATGTGTGTAGGGGACTGACCAGTGATGACCAATGTGTAGGGAACTGACCAGTGATGACCAATGTGCGTATGGGACTGACCAGTGATGACCAATGTGTAGGGGACTGACCAGTGTTTAGGGGACTGACCAGTGATGACCAACGTGCAGGGGACTGACCAGTGATGACCAATGTGTAGGGAACTGACCAGTGATGACCAGTGTGTAGGGGACTGAAGCCTCGGTGAGCATGGGCTCGATTTGCCCAGAGAAAAGCTGGAGAGCCTGGCCCCGCCCACTCTGGGGGTTCACCAGAACCATGACCCTGCAGGGCCGCCGTACCTCATAGTACTTCACATCTGAGAGCGAGAGAGAGAGAGAGAATAGAAAAACAGAGCAATAGAGTGAGAGATGTAGATAAACAGAAGAGGGAAGAAAGAATAGTTTGTGAGTTGGTATTCTCAAGCTGTCAAGGGAATAATTGCTCCACTTAATTTTCTAGTATCAAGGAAACATCAATCATGCAACTCTCCATTGTCTTTCAAAATGTTTTTCTGACATCAATCTCAGACATGTCAAAGTGGTTATGAAAGGAGTCTCTACCCTCTAGATCTCTTGGCAGAAAACCATTGTTCAAAAAGATAGCATTAAACAGTGATACCAAGGGCAGTGACACCATTCACTCACAGATGGTGCTTGACGTTATTGTTTTTGTGACCCACTTATTTTTCCCCAGAAATGTAAGTCAAACAAAACACATGCCACCTCAACTCATTCGCCTAATGTTGTAGTTGATGATATGCTCTGGAACTTTGGCGAATACTAAGTATTTTTTAAACCTGCCGCTTTGGGCTGGATGTGTCAATCTGCAGTTTTACCTAAATTAGCCACAAATCCCTAGTTTGAAAGCAACAGCTTTTCTGTGCTGCGCTATTTTCCCTACATTTTCCCACAGGTGGGCCAGCCCCCTAGCAATTTGAGTTGCAGCGAATGAGCTTCAGCCCCTCGCAATTTGAGTGAAAGCTAGCAAGATGCACACAGAGCAGAGCGAGAGAGAAAGCATTGACGTGGTGCACATATCTGCACATAAGTGAGGTAACACAATTTTCGGGGACCACTTTTGGCTCATGAGTGCTACTTTCAGAACTACTGGCTAAAAAGTATACAAAACTACCGGAGAATGTGGTTATCTTTACAATTATTACCAGACACCAACGGATTAATTAAAAGCTGGCTGAACTTGTTCAGATGTTGCAGAGCCCCATGAGAGATAATTTCAGGGACAGTTGTTTTTAACTCAGGATGAACTCCTAGCCTCTGATACTGTAGTTACTATAGATGCCCTTGTCTTTCTGCACAGGGGACAGTGTCTTCTCAGAGGCCATAGTAAATCATAAGAGAGATTTAGGGCTGTCCCCGACAAAAACAAATCTTAGTCGAGAGTCGTCTGTTCTTTCGAACAATAGATTGCTCCAAATTTAAAAACATGTGTTTTTCCATTTATAGACACACCCTATGTTTGAATACAATCAACTATATGCAGGCTACTTATCTTGTCTGATGCTTTAAGCACTGCGATTAAAAATTAAGACACACAAATGACTAAAGAGGAAGCTAGAGATCAATAAGCCTAACCTGTTCCTGACCCGACCCTCCTCCTCTCGCTGCTGCTGGGCTTCGCAGATTCTGCCATTATGCTCCTGAAGTTGCCGGTAATAGGATACACCAGCGGTTGGCAACCTTTTCCATTTGGAGTGCCAAGTTATCATACCATTTCTCCTGATCTGCGTGCCAGTTATGATTTTCATATGCACATATTCGTGGAACAGTTTCATTTAATTTATATTAAAGTCCTCATGTCTCAAAATCAATTTCATGTGGTTAATCACAATTCTATCTAAATTAATATTATTCAAATAAAAAAATTACTTCTATTGCCATTGCTAATATGTAAAAATATCCTGGGCTCTCAGAGTTTCCCAAACAGACAAAGCTGTAGGCTATTTGCGCAAGGGATAAGAAGTAATCAGGCAGGCTTATTTTATGACGTTTCAACCGGATCAGAGCATGAGATTTTTTCACCCTTTCATGCTGAGTGGTTATCAAAAGGGAGCAAATTTTTCAATTAGGCTACGTTAAGGAACTATTGTCATTCTCAATGGATGTAAAAACAGACTTTGTTTATTTGCTGTTTGAGGCGAAGGAAAAATGACTTTGAGAAACTCCACAGTGACGGTGAGTTAAGACAATCAGAAATAGTATCAGATCCCCAAATGGGCACATTTATAGGTCTACATTTGTGTGCAGGCCAGGTAGCCTAGGCCTACTTCTATGTGTAATCAGGTGCATGTACTTACTCAAGATTGACAGTTAAGACAATCAGAAATAGTATCAGATCCCCAAATGGGCACATTTATAGGTCTACATTTGCGTGCAGGCCAGGTAGCCTAGGCCTACTTCTATGTGTAATCAGGTGCATGTACTTACTCAAGATTGACAGAAGCGCTTCAAACAAAAGACAGTGAATAAATTGACAACTCGGAAATGGAATGAAATAAACCAAAACTTAGGTTGTGCACCCTGCCAACAACGTTTCCACTCCTACAATGACAAGACTATAAAAATAATATAGTTTTTAGCTTACAGCACCTGGTATTCCCAGGCGATCTCCCGTCCCAGTACTAACCAGCCCCGACCCTAAACAGGCAGTTTGTCACAAGCATATTTTGTTTACCCCGTTTTCTCCCCAAATTAAGTCCCTTGGCTCATCTCTGCAACTCCTCAATTGGCTCGGGAGAGGCGAAGGTCCTCCGAAACATGACCCGCCTGGCCACCTACTTCTTATGACACTGCTCACTTAACCCGGATGTCAGCCGCACCAATGTGTCAGAGGAAACACCGTTCAACTGATGACCGGAGTCAGCTTGCAGGCGCCCGGCCCTGTCACAAGGAGTTGCTAGAGCACGATGAGCCAAGGGAAGCCGCACCGGTCACCCTCCCATACCCCGGATGGCCAATTGTGAGCAGTCCTATGGGGTTCCCGGTCACGGCCGGTTGTGACACAGCCTGGGATCGGAACCCCGGGCTGTAGTGATGCCTCAGTAATGCGGTGCAGTGCTTTTTGACCGCTGTGCCACCCAGGACCAGTAATTATGATAAGATATTGAATGTATTAACATAAATTACCATAACCAAACAAACATTTCAAATGAGAATTTATAGTAATTAACGGTAAATGTACTACTGGTGATACTGTGGTCTGCCATCCCTGCGGCCTCAAAATGGATTAGTCCACATAATTTAAAAAATATATATTTGCCACTGCTCGACTAAAGAAATCTTGGTCAAGCAACAGCCTATCGACCAAACAATCGACCAATCGACTAATTGGGGTCATCCTTACAGAGATTACACTTGTTTGTGGTTATGAGTAGTACTTCAGACGCAAATTAACCTTGTCAGACATTATCAGTACCGGATCAAGGTTGGCAGTTGAGCATTATCCTCTGAACCCTGCATGTGCCACATGCGGAAGCAACTTCCCACCAGTGAATGTGAGTCCGGTTCTGCTGGGCATTGGGACCGGTCCTATGGGCCTAATTGGACCCTTGGGAGCAGTGAAACAGCCATCGCACTACCCTGTGAATTCCATCCTGTAGCCTCATGCCAACAGGACTGGCACCAGTACACCCTTACCCTGCTGTGCCACTGTCCCTCCACACAAGGCCCCTCTGTCTGGTTCATGCCCAGTGCCGTCTGAGCGGAAATGGCCTCCCCTGTCCCTGCCCAGAAATCCAATTACCAGCCGGCTGACCTGGAGTGGCACCTCCTACTCATTTGGCTCCTGTGCAGGGACAGCAGAGGTACCGAAATATCTCAAAGTGAGGTGTAAAACCATCAGAAAGAGCAGTATTAAGACAGTATCAAAACACAATCTTGCCAACTCTTCCATTCATACAAAGGGTTGCCATTGTATTTTTTTCTTCACACTACACAATGTGGCTTTTATACACTAAAGGCTCTGACTTCATGTCTTTCAGACACAATGGTGGATGCTGCCGTTTGGTACATAACTTTTAGGGTCCGTTTTTCCACTCAAGTGAGGTCAAATGAGCTCTATAAAATGCTCTCAATACAATGAGCCAAATAAAGGCTTCAATAAAACAGTTCAGGGATGACAGAACAATCGCTGCCTCCTCAGGGGTCAAAGCCAATGCTGTAGTCCTTGTGCCTCAAATACAGAGGCGGTTTAACATCCTCCCCTGACAGCTTGTGAGTAGGAATTCAGCACCGCCTTAACCACCACAGAACATGAGATATTTCCATGTAAGCAATATCATGCTCTGCTGTATTCTGCTGTGTTTCCTGTCTCCTGACTCCTTCAGTTTCCTGTAGCAGTACATTAATAGTTGCTTGGGGCTAAAACTAAAGACGCAAACTAGACGTTGGTCTACTCATTAACTTGGTAACGTTAGTTTTAAACATAGGGCCTCCCATTGTTCAAAAGCCTTCAGCTCCCAGAAGCCTCAGAGTATATTTCGAGGAAGCATTTCCATGGTTCCTGGGTCAGTAAGAGGTGGGCTCTAACATATGTGCTTACAGGTGATCTAATCAGTCAAAGACCGGTTATCATTATTAGGTCTATTTATGGTACAATTGGGTATGGAAAACATATTAAGTTGACATTAAAAGAAGTGTACGTTTGTGCACCTATGGACTGCAACTAGAAATACTGTATAGCTTGGTGTTTCACTTATCACAGGAAAAAAACTCCTTCACATGGATACAGCACGAAAGCAAAGCTATCCGAATTGAAGTTGGTTATCAGAGCTTGATAGTTACAAAAGTTTCAGTAGCAGTCATACAGGGTTCATTATAGCATTGTTTACACCTAGCGCTAACATGTGATCTGATCAATATGATCCAATAACTAGGTGATCAAGGTTTGTCGTGTCTACACATTGTATTAAAATGTGTCTCTTATCCGTTCACTGTGTCCGCATTGTGACCAGATTAGCTGGTGCCTCCCTGTAAGCAAATTATTTGACAGATATTCTTTCAAAATAACATGAATGTATTTATTTTAAGACAATTACTGATGCCGTAAATCAATGGTGGTATCTGTCAATGATGTTTGAGGCTGGTATAATGATAATTTAAATAGTTTGACCATTGCAGATCTGTTTACACTTGACTGATATCCAGACACAATCCGTGCCTGACTACCCCAGGAAGATCTGATTACAATCAAATCACAATGTGTCTTTTCATTGTCTACACCTGTCTAAAAATGTGGGCACAATCATAATACTGACAAGATCAGTACAAAAGGCGCATGTTAGAACTAGGTATGAACAGGGCTTCTGTTTCAGGCGGTGATCTTCACCAGCCAAGTTGGTTACAGAAACAGTGAGGACCCTAAATAAAGAGCCAGCTCAATATTGTTTTTGATTTAATAATTAAAGCTTTGATGCCCATTCCCTAAGTCATATTTTGTAACATGCTGCCCAGAGTCATTTCTGTGGAAACAACCTTTTAGGCCCTGTGTGTGTGTGTGTGTGTGTGTGTGTGTGTGTGTGTGTGTGTGTGTGTGTGTGTGTGTGTGTGTGTGTGTGTGTGTGTGTGTGTGTGTGTGTGTGTGTGTGTGTGTGTGTGTGTGTGTGTGGCTGTGGTTAAGTGCCTGTGGGCAGATGTGACCCTGACTCATGCTGAAGGGCTGTCTGACAAGCAAGCTAGTGAGTGTGTTTCTCTGAGGAAAAGAGTAAACAGAGAGGTGAGGTGGCTGAGTAGGTGTGAGTACTAACAAGTACTGAGGCTGGGATCAAATTAACGGAACTGATTAACTGATCAACTTTGCTGTGTATAATCACTCTACTACTAAAGCAATAAATATAGTATTACCAAACACATGAATTTAGAACATAATATCTCTCATTATGTCCACACACTATTGCATTATTGCTTTGACACATCAATATAAGTGAAAACTAGCCAGAACACTGAGGAAAACAAAATACAATGCTGGTAGAAATGGCTTTAAGTGAAAGCTTGCTGTCTCAGGTGTCCCCAAGGTGTAACACTACCTCCATGACTCAGACATAGCTGGCATATCTGCAAACAAGCTTGAGTGAGTCCAAGATTAGGGTGGGGGGTTAGACACCCAGCCCACAGAGGTAGAGCCAGGGGCCCTGACAGCCTGTCACAGGCAGGCCTGTCTGAGGGAGCAGAGCAGGAGACGAGGGCCCCGGGGGACCAGCCTGGCTGGGGTGAGAGGCCACTGATGTAGCAGGGGCACTGTTCAGCTCTTGTCTCCATCACTGAGAGACACTGTGGCGCCAGCAGAGCATTGGGCCGTAGGGCGATATCACAGTGACAAATACATACCCTCTCTGTGGAACACACACGGAGAGACAACATTTTGAAGTTTTAAAGCTAATTTCCTGCAATTTTACACATTTTGCCATGGCTTATGACATGTTCTTATGCTATCTGAGTGACTCAAACATTATAACAAAATCAATGGGGGCCATGACGTTTTTTGAATTTTAGATTCTCCCAGAGTTTTTATTTTGGCGATTGT